>NC_090801.1:34337849-34963563 GCF_036512215.1 Solanum lycopersicum | reverse complement strand
TATTTTTCAATAATAATGATGGACTGAGTTGATACAATTGCCTAGAAATGCTTCATTAGCACTAATCAATATTGACTTAATTTGATAAAAAATTATATATACTTGGAAAATTTTCATATTTGAAGGACACAATTCTTGTTGTGTGCCAACTTTGGGATTAGCAAGTGACGTTCTGGTGTATGTTAATGCCTAGATAAAACAACATGATTTAGCCTACTTCGTTCATTATTGGTAAATTTGAATATTTAGCGAGAGATGAGATGTTATCTTAAATAATAAGAATATTTACAAGCATACATATGAATATCTCAACCAATGCTTGAAGCACTAAGTGGAGTTAACTTAGCTTTACATGAAGTTAAGATGTTAACACTTGTGTGTTATCTTAATTAGTCTTAGAAGAAACTTTGAATGTAATAGTTGATGATGTTCATGAAATTATTGATCTTACATTGGTAGAAAATCCTTTTTTACACCTTCTTCCTAAGCAACTAAAAACAAGTTTAAAAGCTCTATAAAAAATTTTAACAACATTATGATAAAAGATAATATAGTTTGTTAGTTTATATACCTTAAATTCTCATCTATACTCTTTCCTTTCATTCTTGTCTTTTATCACTTCTTTATTATTTGATACCAATGATAAGGTATAAAATTTCACTTTGACTAGATCTTTTTAATATTTGAATAAAACAAAAAGTTTATTATGACCTTTAAAGACCTTCACATAGACAAAGTAATGAGTTGTAAACATTTTGTTAACCTTTTTGCCACTCAAACTCCCATATTGAATGTAATAAGTAATACGCCTAACAAATTGAAAACATGCACTAAGCAACTAAAAACAAGTTTAAAAGCTCTATAAAATGTTTTTATTACATTATGACAAATGATAATATACTTTGTTAGTTTCTCTACCTTAAATTCTCATCTATACTCTTTCCTTTCATTCTTCTCTTTTATCACTTCTTTGTTATTTGATACCAATGATAAAGTATAAAATTTCACTTTGACTAGATCTTTTTAATATTTGAATAAAATCTAAAGTTTATTATGACCTTTAAAGACCTTCACATAGACAAAGTAATGAGTTGTAAACATTTTTGTAACATGTTTGCAACTCAAACTCTCATAATTAATGTGAGAAGTAATACGCCTAACAAATTGAAAACATGCACTAGGTGTTTGTACAATTGATGGAATAACAAATGCTTTGCAAGACACACTAAATTTCCAACTAACAATAAAATAAAAATAAAGAGTACGTCATATCTGGACAAATAATCCAAAAAAGTAAAATTCATATTTGAGTTGTGGTAGATTCAATCAAGACCATAAGTGTACCCCAATGAAAATCAAAATATTTCTGATAATACATTAGCAAACAAAGAAATAAATTTATAATATAATATAACAAAGAGGAGGAAGTGACTCAATCAATTGTACATCTATTTAACAGAAACTAGATATCACAAATCACAAATCAACAATTATTTTATAACTTTTTTTTATACAAATCCATGTTAGACATAAACTCAAAAATATACAGAGTTATTGAGTACCTAGGAAGGAGAATATTTTACATGGGAGTGCAAGAAACTGAATGAGAAGACTGATTTATGCGATAATATTGAAACCCACAAAAAAAAAGATGGAGACTAATGTGATTGAGACTGTTAGGGTGAGCATCTATCCAAAACAATAGTCAGTGATGGTTGATTTACCAGGGAAAGACAGTCGATGAGCATGAATTTCAAGGAGAGAAGCGTGATATGCTAATGAACAGTATTGTTAGTCATCTTAAATGTCGCCATCAACCATGCAATGAATTGATTTGACAAAATAGGGTTTTTCTAATTATGGGAGAAATAAAAAAAATGCTATAAAAAGGAAATGAACGGAAAGATAAAATTTATAATAATTAGTTTTAATTAATTTTTGTAGAAACTATTTTTATTGTCGGTAAAAGAATATTTTTTATTGGCTAACAATTTTGTATTGCTTGTATTTCAGCCGTTAAAGATTCCATTAACAACAAATGTCTTATTGTCATTAAATAGTTATCGCTAAAGGATTCTTTTGTAGTAGTGAAATAGATGCATATATTTTTCTACTAGTAAGGCGGGGAATTGGAGTGGTGTAAAGGTCCAATTAGGGCACTTGTTCCTCTAGTTCAGCATCAGGAATGCCTAATATCTTGGTCACCTCATAGAGGATGGAATCAACTTCTTCAAAATGATCACATATTCCTTCCCTGAGACCGTCATCATCAATATACTCCAGCACAAGAAATGACTGATATAAATGAGGTATTGGTTCGGAAAATTCCCAATCAACATTCCTGTTCATTATCACCGCATCATCATCTTCCTTTGGACATATCCCAAGCCAAACGTCAACAGGCTGGCAATAATCTTAATAAGCTCGACAAATACTTAGAAGTACATTCCTAATCAAAAATCTGGTTGAAAGACACTTCTGAGAATGATTGTTTCTATCATCTTGTAGACCAAAGGCATAAGACGTTGCAGAGCTAAGTTATCACTAGTTGCATTCACTCTCTCTACCATATAAAGTTCAAAACAACTGAAGACCTTGTCACAATCGGTGTGTAACAATTTTAGTAACTTTCTTTGCCATAAATGACCAATTCGTTATCATTCCATATAGACTTCATCAACTATTGGAGGATAAAAGGCACACCCTCAGCCTTATGGATCCATGGTCTCTCCAATAGCAAGTTGTAGCTGGGGTTGATATTAATCATTTGAAATTCAGCACTGAACTCTATAAGGTCTACTTGAATCCCTAAATTACTGCTTCAGTGTGTCACTTTGACCTCCATCAAAATCCCTTATGTTGACTTTTTTCTGTTAAACCTTTCCTAAGACAAATTTTTAACTACTTGAGGGTCAATAGTAAGAAAATGTTAAAACAAGATCTGTCATCAACAAAGACATGATTTATAATCTTTTATAGACACTTTATAGTGACATTCAAATCTTTCTTGTGCATTGCACCTTTAAAAGATAAGTCTTTATCACAAAAGCTAATGTGGTGCCCCCAATAACTTGACTCACCATAGACGTCAGATTATCATGGTTTTTACCCAAAGTCACATAACTGTCGTCCAAAGCCTTCATCAGAGCTTGTCTATGATGTTATAAACTCATCATCAAAGCTCACATAGATATCTAAGCTAGTGTCTTTTCAAAATGTTACACAATGGAACAGTCATTTGGCTGCATTTTCTGCCAAAATTCTTCCGCCTCAGCCTTGTTGATGGCATTTTTTGTTTGTCATTTTTGTGTCATCCTAAGGCTAAATCTATTGTTGTATAATATCTACAAGATTTTTTTATGCCTTGAGTGGAAGTAGTTTCAATCATGAATCTCTGTTGTGTAGGAATTTCCCTTGGCACCAAAGCAAAACTTCTTAGGGTATTCGAATCACAAATTTTTGCTTCTTATTTATGCACAATGAGGCCACAACTTTCCCGGTGTCATCATAATTAATTGGAACTACCAATCATCTTCTATATATATTATGTTGATAGTGACACCTCCATGGTTCAAAAAAGGATTTCTATTGACGTTGGGTACAATATTCTAGAAAGTGATGACTCTCTGCTCGATTAAATCCTTAATCTTGTTTTCATATTAATACAGTCCTCAGTATTTTTCTTAATATTGTTGGAATGATGCACACATGTACGATTTGGTCCAAAAATTCTAGAGCTTGTCATAAGTAGTTTATACTCAACCGAATGAATTATGCATGTTGTAGTTAATTGTTCAAATAATTTTGTTCAGTTTTCTACCAAGGGAGTAATATTGCAAAGTGCAGACAGGGAGGATGATAATTTATTTTTTCAGGGAGGTACTTGGCGATAGAATAGAGTGTTTTGGTAGGGATGTGATGGTGCTTGAAACCTTTGGTATGAATTGGCTTAGTAGTTTTGTTTTGGAGTTTGGTAGTTTAGCAGGGTATTTTGGTAATATGGAGGTAGGGTTAGATATACGGGGGAGGGGGGCATTGGTAATTCGGTTGAATGTTTATACAATTGAGGGATAGAGCTATATAGGTTGGGGGAACTTTCATATTGTTGTGGTGGAGTTTGATATATAGTGGGAGGAGCTTGGTAGCTCAAATTGGGAGTTTGGAAACTAGGAGGGGTACTTTGGAAGTTGGGGAGGCATAGTTTGAGGACCAGATTGAGCATAACAGAAGAGATATGAATGTTGTAGAGTTTGAAAATGGCCTTCTTAAGGGGAAAACTTTTTGGCATGTTTCTTCCCTCCAGACGTATAGGAAATAGGCTACATTTATCCTCTCTTCATTTTAATAATCCGAGAGATTTGGCCAGGGACGCAACATGAGAGATCTACTTGATCCTCATCCCATCATCCATAGTGTCACCTACTTTGACTATTGATAGCTTTCACCTACACGTCATCTGATTCTAAGTGTAGGCAGTCGCTAATAAGTATAAATCAAACTAGGATTTTGGGTCAATACCACAAGGAGTACCACGGTGAAAAACTCAATTACAAAGTAAAACTCATTTGTAGATATAGAAATTTTGAATTAACAAAATAAATGACGAGGTGATGACAACTAATGTCATATGGGAATTCGAGTGAACATTTAATGTCACATACGGGTTTAGCCCCTAGACGTAACCGGTGTCGCCATCCTTTTCAAGGACTAAGACTAGCCTCTTAGTTTCATGTCATTACATTCATAGGTTTAAAATGCGGAAAAATTTAAAACTTTCATCATCACTACTTTGAGGTTTACATTGACCTCTACATACACATAATATATATTCATATAGAGTATATGTTGACCCTTCATATAGGAAGGTTACATAGCCTTCTACTTTATAGCACATACATATATAGAAATATATAAATAGTCTCAACGATTGTCTCATCTCATACCATCTAAATGAATATCACAATATGGGCATATTCCTTACATCAATTTAACAAAACCATGTGTAGGTCATACGAAAGTACAATATTAAATTAAAAAGGAAAGGAATGATAGAGTCAATAAGCTCATAAATAAATCCAAAGCTAGAGGATGAAATTGCTTGCAGAAGTTGAGGACCTGCCCTACTTGGATGAAAGGAAGAATACAAGCCTTCAATAATGTCGCCTTCAAAACTCTTCAACAACCAGAACCTAAAATGTTTGGGAAAATGGAATAAAATGGTGTTAGTACTACACATGTACTAAGTATGAGATCTTATGCACATACACAAGTAAAACATGCTAAAAGGGACTTTTTTGTATCAAAACATGTCATTTTACCCCTTTAGGGGCATAATGCAAAGTCAAGTAAGTCATATCAATCGACAAACATGCTTGATATCATACAAGTAATACTTATCCCAACATACTTGAGACCATGATTTACTACAACCCTAACATCAAGGAATAATATCACAAGAATGAATAACAGTTATTCATATCATAATAAACAAGACAACTACTCACAAGTCCTTATCAAGTCAACAAGTGCAATGACCAAGCAAAGCCCCAAAACCTTACTCAATTAAGTATCCTCAACAAGAAAACATGACCAATGTCCAACTTTACAATATCATAACAATTAGTCTTGCATTTCATCATATATTATCATTATACCCCAAGGCATATTCATAATGAACTAATCAACATATAGTATCAACAATATGCCATGGTCATCATATATACATCATATATTGTCATAACATAAACATTAAGAACCTCCTCATAAGATTCCCCTCAAGGTTAACTTGTGCAATGTCTAGGTAGAGTCACATTATCTTACCTAGACTAAGCTAGACCCCTAAAGTTATCCCAGTTAGAGTTCAAGTCCTTTAATTCGTTTTACCTTTTGGGAACATCTTGTCCTAACCAACATAGACCACATGAGCTAGTGACCACATGAGCTAGTGTGAAATCCGGTGTCATATGACCCTATACCAAAAGTAGGTGGACTACTTGTCAAAGTAGTACCAAAACATGAAACACAGCAACTATCGGGATCTACTAGCTAGTATTCCTATGGGGTCAACATAGTTCAAGAACTAGGAGATTTAGTTGGGACCCTCTTTATGCGCTATGCATTATAGTATCCAATATCTAGAATAATGTAGTGTTCCTACCTTCCCAATGTGGGAAGGGACACTCATCTATCTAGTTCTCTCGGTGCTAAGCTAGAGTCCCTTTTTGCAATGTCTTTAAGCCTTTAATTATCAATCATAGCTTAATTTAGGCCATAGGGTCTACCCCTTGTATAATAATCATCATCAATAGCTCAATAAGAAATGTATGAGTATAAGTCCTTTCATCACAATTCATATAAGTGAGGTTTGCACATTAGCATTTCATTAACATATTCAGGCACATTGATAGTTTTCACCATCCTTATATCACATACACCTTAATCAGCCTCACAACATAGTCAATACATTTCAATTCAACATCGTACCACCCTATAATCCTAGTACAAGGCATACTCCAATATATTATCATGACTTAACAGCAATTAATCACAATTGGAAGTAAAGATAGAGATTCTAAGACTTACCAAGTATTCCTCATAGTTTATCATCAAGGTCTTACCATCAACCCATAACTCAACCCAGTTTGGGGAGTAACATCACACACAATGATAACCAACATAATAACAAGGCCAATTGCATCATTTATCTTCAGATCACAACTTGAGACAAGATACGTAGGCTAATTTCACATTATAATTCATAACCTAAATAACATCTAAAGAACTAGAATGATAGGCCTATAATTCATCTTATTTTGATCTTAATAACACCATAGGATAGTAATCAAATCAACAACCAACTAAATTGAATGATCACAATACAACATAGGTCAAGATCACTACCTAGGGTTAGGGATAGAGGATCATATTCTTTAATTTATACCAAACCATCAATAATTACCATAAACAAGTTGAATTACATGTTAATATACTCAATATAACCCTAAGAATTTATTAACAACTCAATCTATAACTTCAATTTCGTAATTGATGAAACCCATAAGAAAACTTAACTTTTTGAAATCTATTTTGAAGGAACCCTTTGTGGAAAGAATATCAAAGGTGAATAGAACCCATACCTTAATGTTTGTCAATAAATTGATGGTGAATTTGTCCCTTTCCATCCCCCAAACCCTATTTCTTGCTAGCCTCCAACAGTGAATTCATGTAGAGAGAGAAATAAGAGAGAAGGAAGAGAGTTTATTTTGGGAGTTGTCTTTAGGTTAATGAGGATTGAGGGTATTTATAGTGGGGATTAATTAACTTAATTAGTTTCCTTTTTAAACCCCAACTAACCCCTAAACCACTTAATTAATTAAATGAAATGAAATCATTTAAAATTTAACAGTTAAACTCAACCCTTACAGATGAGACCCCAACCGATGGTTTGTCTGTGAGACAACGGAAAACCCGCTCCCTCTGTCTTGCACTCCGTCATCTCGGTAAGAGAATTTGCAGGAGAGGGCTTCCTCCAATTTGACCAAGTGTGGGACAACGGTGTATCGGCACACCGTCGATCCACACACGGACCGTAGCTTGCACCTCTACACTCCGTCGATGAGTCCAGAGACTGTGCAGGTGAAGGGACCTTCTCCACCAGCCTAAGTGTGGGACGACGGTGGCATCGACGCCCCGTCGATCCACACACGGGCCATCTTCTGTCCCCACGATGCACACTGTTAGGCAGTGTTGTATCAAACTACAAAGATTCTCCTCAAAGGCCCTTGTTTGGTCCGTGGGAAGTCATACCTGGACGTTTCAACCATGGAAAACCTCAAACAACTATTAGCTACCTTTCCACCAATTTTTGTACATTTCCGACTCCTTAAAGTTAGTCAAAATGGCTAAGGCACACTGACATAGTTTTGAACCAACTTCCCAGATATTTTGGACGTTTTGGTTATTAAACCTCCTAAATGACCTATATTCATTAAAAATGGCCTTAGAAAGAGTGTTTTGACTTTATGACACATGTGTTAGGATTTACAATGAGTCTTGGATTTTCAAGGTGTTACATTATCCCCCCTCCCCTTAGGAATATTTGTCCCGAAATGACACTAAAATTCTTTTGAATGAAGGAATAGACTCAAGACTAGTAGCCCAATCAATCAACAATATCAAATCAACATAAATCATGTCGTTTAAACAAGGAAAATATCAAAACTCATATTACCACACATAAGGCTCAAAACGCTTTATCATGAGGCATTTTCTTCTCACAACACTTATGAGCTCAATATACAATGCATGAGTCAATTTGCAGAAATTTCAACTTAACAACATGCTACCTATCATATCATAAAGACTCACCATGTCAAAATGTACAACATAACTCAAAACAAGCAAAAAGCAAAATTTCAAGTTTTTAATAACAATATTACAGTAATTTCATTGTAAGTTCTTTCAAAAAGGAATAATGTGCAAAACTTCACCCAAAAATCAAGAAAATTCAATTTCTTGTCATATTTATATTATTAAAAAGAATGACTAACCTTAATTCTCAAAAAGATGAGGGTAACAGGACTTCATGTCGGCCTCGGCCTCCCATGTTGCACCCTCTACTAAATGATTTTTCCATAACACCGTTATGGAAACCACCTCTTTATTCCTCAACTTCTTGACTTGCCTATCAAGAATTTGAACCGGAACTTCCTCATAAGAGAGGTTATCCTTGACACCAAGACCCTCAATAGGAAAAATGGACTCGAGATCATCGATACACTTTTTCAACACAAAAACATGGAAAAATGAATGAATCGAATCCAATTTACTAGGAAGTTTCAATTCATAGGCAACCTTACCAACCCTTTGAAAGATTTCATAGGGACCCACATAACGAGGACACAATTTCCCTTTCTTACCAAATCTAACCACCCCTTTCATTGGTGAAATCTTCAAATACACTTTATCACCTCCTTCAAACTCAAAATTCCTTCTCCTATGATCAGCATAAGACTTTTGCCGACTATAGGTCGTTTGCAACCGGTTCCTTATGATATGAACCTTTTCCAAAGTCTTATAAATCAGCTCAAGACCAAGAAGTTATGGCTCACCCACTTCAAACCATCCAATATGAGACCTACACCTCCTATCATACAAGGCTTCATAGGGAGCCATGGAAATGGATGAATGAAAACTATTGTTGTAGGCAAATTCCACCAAAGGTAAATGACTATACCAACTCCCTTTAAAATCAATAATGCACTCTCTAAGCATATCTTCAAGGGTTTGTATCGTACGCTCTGCTTGTCCATCCATTTTGGGATAACAAGTGGTATTCAACTTCACCGTAGTACCTAACCCTTTTTGGAATGACCTCCAAAATCTAAATTTGAATTCTGTGCCCCGATCCAATATGATGGATAACGGAATGACATGGCGGCACACAATATCATCTAGTAAAATTTTTGCATGATCCTCCATCGAATATGAAGATTTGATAGGAATAAAGCGAGAGGACTTAGTCAATCGATACAAAACCACCTATATGGAATTATAGGACTTTTGGGTCTGAGGTAAACCTACTACAAAGTCCAATTGATGTCTTCCTACTTCCAAGTAGGAATTTGGATCGCTTGTAGTAAGCCAACCCGCTTTAGGGTTCGGCCTTTACTTTTTGGACATTTGGACACTTAGCGACAAACTTCGCTATGTCCCTTTTTAGCCCTTCACACTAATATATCTCCTTTAGGTCATGCTACATTTTTGTCGACCCTGGATGAATTGAGTAGTGGGACCCATGTGCTTCTACTAGGATTCAATCCCTCAACCCATCTACATCAGGAACACATAATCTCCCTTGGTCCCTTAACACACCATCCCCCCCTAAGGAGAATGATTCATTCAGCTTGCCGAGAACCGATTCTTTCAACTCCATTAAGTCTAAATCATGATGTTGTTTGGACTTCACCTCAACCACCAAAGAGGACATGGAGTTACGATGAACTATGACACCCCCATCCGGAGAACTCTCCAACCTCACCCCCCAACCTAGCCAACCAATGTACTTCCCTTCCTAGATCCTTTTTAGCTTCGTCAAGATGGGATACACTACCCATAGTCATCCGACTTAGCGCATCCGAAACTACATTGTCCTTGCCTGGGTAATAAAGGAAACTCATATCATAATCTTTCAACAACTCTAGCCATCTTCTTTGTTAGAGATTCAAATCCTTTTGGGTAAACACATATTGGAGACTCTTATGATTGGTAAAAAATCAACATGAACCCCATACAACTAGTGCCTCCAAATTTTAAAAGCAAACACAACGGCCGCTAATTCAAGGTCATGAGTGGGGTAATTTATCTTATGTACCTTTAGTTGCCTAGAGGCATAAGCTATCACCTTCCTGTGTTGTATAAGCACACACCCCAAACCCACTCGGGATGCATCACAATACACCACAAAACCCTTTGTACCCTCCGGTAAGGTCAACACCGCAGCGAAAGTAAGCTTATCTTTCAACAATTAGAAGCTCTCCTCACATGTCTCCGACCACTCAAACTTTTTACTCTTTTGGGTTAAAGTAGTCAAAGGAGACGCAATGGACGTGAAGCCATCCACAAACCTCTGATAGTAACCCGCTAAACCCTAGAAAATCCTAATATCAGTCAGAGTAAATGGTCTAGGCCAGTTTTTCACCGCTTTCGTTTTCCTTGGGTCTACCTCTAATCCCTCACTAGAGATGATATGCCCAAGAAAAGTCACCGACCTCAACCAAAACTCACACTTACTATATTTGGCATACAATTGATTTTCTTTAAAGGTTTACAATACTACTCTCAAATGATCCATATGATCATCCTCATTCTTCGAATATACCAAGATATCGTAAATGAAGACAATGACAAATGAATCTAGGTAATGTTGAAATACTCTATTCATTAGGTCCATAAATGCCACCGGAGCATTAGTGAGACTAAAAGACATGACCAAGAACTCATAATGCCCATACCTAGTTCGAAAGGCCGTCTTTGGTATATCCGCCCCTCTCATTCTGAGTTGATGATACCCCAACCTCAAGTCTATCTTTGAAAAGTAACTCGCCCAATGGAGTTTGTCAAATAAGTTATTAATCCAAGGGAGAGGGTACTTATTCTTAATGGTTACCTTGTTGAGTTGGCGGTAATCTATACACATTCTCAAGGACCCGTCTTTCTTCTTCACAAACAAAACCGGTGCACAGCACGGAGAAACACTAGGCCTTATAAAACCCTTATCTAGTAAATCCTTGAGTTGAGCCTTCAACTATTTCAACTCGGCCGGAGCCATCTGATAAGGAGGAATTGATATGACATTTGTATCCAGTAGCAAATCAATGCCAAAGTCAATTTCCCGTTCGGGAGGAATACAGAAAAGTTCATTAGGAAAGACTTCCAGAAACTCACTCACTAAGGGTACCGACTTAATGGGATGAACTTTGGAGTCTAGATCTTGGACTCTTATTATATTATAAAGACACCCTTTTGAGATCATTTTGCATGCTTTTAGACAAGAAATAATACGACCTCTAGGAATAGAATTTCCCCCTTTCTGCTCAAAAATGGGTTCATTTTGGAAGTTAAACCTCACCACTCTTGTCCTACAATCAATGGATGCAAAACAAGCATGCAACCAATCAATAACCAATATAATATCAAAATCAAGCATATCAAATTCTACTAGATGAATATAAGAAACTCTATTGGGCTACATTATAGAACAACTTCTATACACCCTTTTTGCAACAACCGACTCACCCATCGGAGTAGACAATCAAAAAAGATTCATGCAAAATATCAGGTAAAATTTTAAACTTTTTAGCTACTAGAGGTGTAACAAATGATAACGTCGCGCCGGGATCAATTAAGGTATATACATCAAGAGATAAAACTTTTAACATACCGTCACCACATCGGAAGAGGTCTCTTGCTCACCCCTAGAGAAGAGACCATAGAAGCGGTTCTTCTTTGGAGCATCACTAGAACCATTTGTTTGAGCTTGGCCACTACCCTTGTCTTGACTCTTCAAGTTTGGACAATCTTGCATCTTGTGACCATTCTTCCCACAACTAAAGCAATTATAAGTTCCCTTAAGGCAATCACCATAGTGTTTTTTACCACACCTTCCACAAGTTGGCTTCTCATTTGGTGAATTAGTATCTTTTCCCTTCTTGAATTTTGGGTTAGACATCCTATCACCACAAGCTCTTGGGAATTTGGAAGGGACTTGATTAAAAACCCGCTTCTTACATTTAGGCTTGTCTTGAATCTCAGGCCTATTCTTTGAAGAACCTCCATCAAATGACCTTTCCCTCTTAGCATCTCTACTTTTTCGCTTAACCCTTGCCTCTTTAACCCTTCTTGCATAAACCATAAGAAGGGAACTGTTCATGTTGTCACGTAGCATGGCCGATTGACACTCCTCTTGTAAGTCGCCCGCCACCCCCGTCACAAAATGGCTCATTTGGTCTCTAGGATTGGTGACCAAAGAAGGAGCATATTGGGACAAATTAATGAATTCCAAAGAGTACTCATGGACACTCTTCCCTGCTTGGCGAAGATTGATCAACTCCGTCACTTTCTCCTCTCTCATCTCTCTAGGGAAGAACCGATCTAGAAAGTCACCTTAAAGATGTCCCAAGTCACCGGACCACCCCTCAAAGGCCTATCCCTCCATTGCACATACCAAGTTTGAGCCACATCCTTGAGTTGGTATGTGGCCAACTTGGCCTTCTCACTTGAAGACACCCTTTTAGCATATAGTATCTTATAGACCTCATCAATGAATTCATGGGGGTCTTCATCAACTTTAGACCCATAGAAAGTAGTAGAATTCATTCGAGAGAAGCCCCTTAGATGGGAAGCCATAGTAGTGACTTGTTGATAAGGACGGGGAGCAATATCCCAATTGGCTTGGGCCGTCATAGCTTATGCTTGAACCTTCGCGGCTTCTGTTTGAGTAGTCATGGCTTGGGCAATTTGAGTAAGAATAGACCTCATCTTCGCCTCCCGTCATAGGTCGAGGGTTAGCCGGGGCTTGATCAAAATTAGCATTTTCCTCAAGTGGAGGAACTTGCTCATCATGGAAAGGAGCTCCCGCATTAGAAACTTCCTCCGCAAGTCTTCGAGCCGCATCCATTCAAGTGATCATGCAACCTATAAGCACAACAATAGGATTAGATGCAAAAGCACACCATATGTGTACTCTATTAGCACAATATAAGATTTCCAAGAAAGAGAGTGATTCTTAAGCATCATATAGGTTCCTACTCATATGTGTGGCGCATTTCACAAGTATGAATACAAACCTACGTTGACATGGTTGAGAGAGAGATATAATTCAATGATATTCAACCTTATGCTCTGCTAAAAAGTTTGTCACATACGGATTTACCTCCTAGATGTAAGCGGTGGCGGCGGCCTTTTAGAGTACTAAGACTAGCCTCTTAGTCTCATGTCATTACATTCATAGGTTGAAAATGCAGAAAAATTTAAAACATTCATTGCCACTACTTGGAGGTTTACATAGACCTCTACATACACATAATATATATTCATATCGAGTATACATTGACCCTTCATATAGGAAGGTTGCATAGCCTTCTAGATTTATTGCACATACATATATAAAAATATAGAAATAGTCTCAACGATTTTGTCATCTCATACCATCTAAACTAATATCACAATATGGGCATAACCCTTAGATCAATTCAACAAGACCATGTATATCATAGGAAAGTACAATATTAAATTAAAAAGGAAAGGAATGATAGAGTCAATAAGCTCATAACAAAATCCAAAGCTAGAGGACGGAATTTCCCTTGAAAGTTGAGAACCTACCCTACTTGGATGAAAGTAAGAATCAAAGCCTTCAACAATGTCACCTTCCAAACTCTTCAATGACCGGAACCTAATATGTTTGCGAAAAGGGAAGGAAATGGGGTTAGTACTCCACATATACTAAGTATGAGATCTTATGCACATACACAAGCAAAACATGCTAAAAGGGACTTTTTATCAAAACATATCATTTCACCCCTTTAAGAACTTAATGTAAAGTCAAGTAAGTCATATCAATCAATCAACATGCTTGCTATCATACAAGTAATACTTATCCCAACATACTTGAAACCATGATTTACTACAACCCTAACATCAAGGATAATATCACAAAAATAAATAAAAGTTAAACATATCATAATAAGCAAGACAACTACTCAAAAGTCCTTATAAAGTCAACAAGTGAAATGACCAACCAAAGCCCCATAACTTACTCAATCAAGTATCCTCAATAGAAAAACATGACCAATGTCCACCTTTACATATCATGACATTTAGTCTTGCATTTCATCATATAATATCATTATAACACAAGGCATATTCATAAATGAACTAATCAACATAGAGTATCAACAATATGACATGGTCATCATATATTGTCATAATATAAACATATATAAGAACCTACTCATAAGATTCCCCTCAAGGTTAACTATTGCAATGTCTAGGTAGAGTCCCATACCCCTACCTAGACTAAGCTAGACCCTTAGATTATCCAAGTTAAGTTTCAAGTCCTTTAATTTGTTTTACCTTTTGGGAACATCTTTCCCTTACCGACATAGACCACATGAGCTAGTGTGGAATCCGGTGTCATAAGACCCTACACAAAAAGAAGGCGGACTTCTTGCCAAAGTAGTACCAGAACATGAAACATAGCAACTACGTGGATCCACTATCTAGTATTCCTATGGGGGATACATAGTTTAAGAACTAGGAGATTTAGTTGGGACCCTATTCATATATGCGCCATGCATTATAGTCTCCAATATCGAGAGTAATGTAGTGTTCATACCTTCCCTATGTGGGATGGGACACTCCTCTATCTATTTCACTCGGTGCTAAACTAGAGTCCCTTTTTTTGAAATGTCTTTAAGCATTTAATTATCAATCATAGATTAATTTAGGCCATAGGGTCGATCCATTGTATAATAATCATCATCAATAGCTCAATAATAATTATATGAGTATAAGTCCTTTCATCACAATTCATATAAGAATTGTATGAGTATAAGGCACATTGATAGTTTTCACCATCCTTATAGCACAAACACCTAATCAACCTCACAACATAGTCAATACATTTCAAATAACCATCATACCACCCTATAATCCTAGTATAAGGCATACTCCAATGTAATATCATGACTTAACTACAAGTAATCACAATTCGAAGTAAAGATAGATATTCTAAGACTTACCAAGTCTTCTTCCTCGTGGTCTATCATCAATGTCATACAATCAACCCATAAATAACCAAACATTGGGACTAAAATAATCACACAATACTAACCAATATAATAACAAGGCCAATTGCATCTCTATAACGCAATTCATCTTTAGATCACAACTTGAGACAAGGTACATAGTCTAATTTCTCATTATAATTCATAACCAAAATCACATCTCAAGAACTAGAATGATAGGCCTATAATTAATCTTAATTTGATCATAATAACACCTTAGTATAGTAATCAAATCAACAAGCAACTCAATTGAATGATCATAATATAATATAGATCAAGATCACTACCTAGGTTTGGGGATAGAGGATCATATTCTTTAATTTAGACCAAACCATCAACAATTACCCTAAACAAGTTGAATTACAAGTAAATATACTCTATATCACCCTAATAATTCATTAACAACTCAATCCATAACTTTAATTTCGTAATTGAATGAAACACATAAGAAAACTCAACTTTTTGAAATCTATTTTGAAGGAACCCTTTGTGGAAAGAATATCAAAGGTGAATAGAACGCATACCTTAATGTTTGTCAATAAATTGATGGTGAATTTGTCCCTTTCCATCCCCCAAATCCTAGTTGTTGCTAGCCTCCAACGGTGAATTCATGTAGAGAGAGAAATAAGAGAGAAGGAAGAGAGTTTATTTTGAGAGTTATCTTTAGGTAAATGAGGATTGAGGGTATTTATAGTGGGGCATAATTAACTTAATTAGTCTCCCTTTAATCCCCAACTAACCCCTAAACCACTTAATTAATTAAATGAAATCATTTAAAATTTAACAGTGAAACTCGTCCCTCACAGACGAGACCTCAATCGACGGTCTGTCTATTAGTCGACGGACAACCCCCCCTCCGTCCTGTACTCCACTGTCTTGGTCAGAGACTTTGCAGGCAAGGGCTTCCTCTAATTTATCTAAGTGTGGGACGACGGTGGCATTGACGCCCCATCGATCCACACACTGACCGTAGCCTGCACCTCTGCACTCAATCAATGAGTCCAGAGACTGTGCAGGTGAAGGGACCTTCTCCACCAGCCTAAGTGTGAGACGACGGTGGCATCGATGCCCTGTCGATCCACACACGCCGTCTTTTGTCCCGTCGGTGCACACTATCAGGCAGTGCTGCATCAAACTACATGGGTCCTAATCAAGGGCCCTTTGTTGGTCCTTGGGGAGTCATACTCGGACGTTTCAACCATGGATCAACTCAAACAGCTATTCGCTCCCTTTCCACCAACTTTTGTACATTTTCGACTCCTAAAAGTAAGTTAAAAAGGCTAAGGCTTACTAAAATCCCTTTGAACAAACTTCCTGGACGTTTTGGTTCTAAAACCTCCTAAATGACCTATATTCATTAGAAATGGACTTAAAACATTGTTAAGACTTTATGAAACCCATGTTATACTTTTCAATGAGTCTTGGATTTTCAAGGTGTTATAGTTTACAACTATGAACAATCAAGAGAACAGAAGTAGAGGGTAGTTCTTGGGAGTGTGGTCCATTGAATGCCAATTTCACAAAATGGGTGATTATTATTTATTAAAAGTCGTTTAATCTTAGTGGGTAGGTTAGGCTTCAGATGCAATAGTCATTTCTCAATCAACTATCACGAATCAAGTAAGTTCTCTTTAACCCCGACAAACATAACACATATGAACAACCCAATACCTCAATCAATCTACATTTTCAAGCCAGATTAGTAGGATTAAGTTTAGACCCACTTTATCAAGCTAAATTTACAATAACCCAATCACTACAATCATCAATTAATAGTTTTAACTCTAGTACTTCTCCCTAAAGAAATCTTGAATGCTAAACTAGAATCGCAGTTGCAACTACATTTCATCAATTAAAACTTAACTATTAATTGAACCCACTTTAATTAACAACAAAATCAGTAAATAATAACACCCATAAGATAATTAAAACATTCATTCACATAATTACCCCACCCCCCCCCTCCCCAGAATGGGGTTTTATCCAAACATAATAAAGAATAATATATTGTTACCAACTATGTATTCCATCATATTGAGAAAACAATCCACAAGTCTTCAAATGCTCCAATTAAACCTCAAAATAAAAAAATACCATAACCTCTATTCAAAAAGTGTAAAAGATATGTTTTGAATTTTAAAGATCATAAGCCTAGAACTGGACAATATGGGAACTCCTTTTCTCCTTTTAAAACTTGCCTTCATAAATTCCCAAATTTTCAGCTTCAGATTCATTCGCGAAATGAGTCAGTCTTCGCTGACCTAGCTGGTGACGCTTGAATTGTCCCTTATATTGCCTTCTTGGATTTGCTTTTCACCACTTCTCTTCTGTAACTTTAGCCAATCAAAATTGTTATCGTGCATCTAGTCGGGGCTTCGCTGAATCATATTTTAGCCATTTTGGTCTTATCCATGGGCTGGCATGCTGGAACTTTTGTCAAGTTTAAGGTCCACTCCATGATTCACCGAGTATATTTGGCGAGTACCAGCCTTGCTTTTCTTCAGCTTTTTTCCCTTTTTTTGTCCATTAATGTCCTTGCCTTGCTTTTTTGTCTTTCGAAGCATTGGGGACACTAAATTAGTCAAAATCACCTATTACATCCTCAACTTAAACTTTTGCTTGTCCTCAAGTAAAACACAAGATCAATAAGTTCAATAGAGATGTGTGCAAATAGAATTACTCAAGACTTAACATGTATGCACACAAGGTTTAATTAATCTACCCTTGCAATGTTCAATTGTCCACTACAAGTTTCAAATTGTGAATAGCCATCATAAAATAGAACTCAAGCTCACAATGTTTGCTTCAAATGAATATTTAAGCTCAACAAAAGTATTTGAATACCCTCACATCAAGAGTGATTCCATGACCTCACAAAGCTCATCAAAAATTAAGAATTAAGGAATCAAAATCAATAGTTACACTCTCAATGATAAATACATGCATGATTCTACTCGTATGATTGCCTGTATTTTCCAACAACATGACATCAAGATCAATCAAGATCTTAAAGGATTGTAACAGGGATAAGGGTAAAGGAATTTGGCATAATGACTTCTACCTTCATGAAACATGGCTTGTATTTCACCTTTTCTCCTTTTCATTCACTATTTTTTATTTTCATACTCCACCCTAAGTTCTTTTCATTATAATTCATTGGACACTCCTTTTCTTTTATCGATTGAAATATATATATATATATATATGTGTGTGTGTGTGTGTGTGTGTGTGTGTGTGTGTGTGTGTGTGTGTGTGAGTGTGTGTGTGTGTGTGTAGATTGGGTTCCATCTTTTTCAACAAAATCCATCCAGGGTAGATTTTTCACAAACTTCTTAAATTTCCTCATTTCTCACCACACCTTAATTTAGGCTACTCAAACGGACCAATGTTTAATGAATTTTTTTAGGTGATGGGGAAAAAGTAAACTGAATTCATGAGTCATTCAAAGAAAAGGTTAGGCTGAATGGGCTCAAGCTAGGTTCATACTCTCACAAGTGGTTACAAAGAGGTATAATAGCTATTTGATTCTCTCTCCAAAATTGGTGCTTAAGATCATCTCTATCATTCACCTACATTAGTGGATAGGACCTACGAGGTAAGTTTTAAATATTACCAAGCACATACTTCAAGAAAATCTCACCAAACACGACATTCAACCCAAGCAATATTCAAAAAAGAGGCAAAAAGAGAATAAGCATTCAGAGCAAGATATCAAAACTAATGTCCACAAAAGAGGCAGGTACAAAGATACATATAGTGGGGTTCCATGTTTTTAACACAATCCATCAAGGGTAGATTTTTCACAAACTTTTGGACTTTCCTCATGTTTTCACAACACCCCCAACTTAGGTTTTGACTTAAGTTGGATATTCAAATGGACCAATGCTTCATGAAGGTTTTAGGTGTTGGGGAAAGAGGCCAAATGCATTCATGTGTCATCCAATGAAAAGGTTAGGCTCAAATGGTTCCAAGTTAGGTTCACACTCTCACAACGTGGTCACAAAAGGGTATAATAGCAATTTGTCTCAGTTCCCAAAACTTGTGCCTAAGATCATCTCTATCATTCACCTATTTAGCTTGTCTTTCACCAACTACTATGTAACTTTTTCAAGTCTAAATTGGCATTGCCGACCATTCCACCTAATCATCAAAATACCTATACAATTTCCAAGTTGGTCTTGCTTTTGGGCTGGCCATCACCTTAGGTGAGCTGAAGATCCACTTGGTAACTCACTGAGTGGCTCCGGCGAGTACCATCCTTGATTTTCTCCAAATTCTTTAGATTGTTCGCTTCTTTGTGCCTGGTAATGTCCTTGACTTGCTCTTTTGCCTTCATTGCTACAGATTAGCATTTTAACATCTATCTAGAGCATAATGTAAGCATTAAGGACACTAAAACTTTGAATATTAAACCCTAAATGAGTCAAAATCCACAATGTATCATCTCTGTCCTTACCTCAGGCTCAACCTCATCATCCGTCTCAATCTCAACATACTTCTTAATAATCGTGTCTACGGGTAGGGTGGGATCACATCCTTTGGTGGCTCCACATTCTGAGCTCTCACCTCTGATAGGTGTTGCCCTTCTTATGACGTTTGTAACAACCCACAGTACCCCTTAGAAGTTAGAGTACTCTTAGATCTCCACAGGACGTTATCGACCTCTCAGAGGTCTAAGACAAGCCCTTAGACATATTTCATTGCATAATCGTAATAAAATAGCAGAAAATTTAAAACATTTCATAGCAAACATGTGCTAGAATCATCACTTCGTATATATTTAAAATATCATAATACATAGTTAGACTCTAAGTCTCTTTGTCATCTTAGACTCAACATCAATAGAGTAGAATAGGGACATGGCCTTAAAACATAAAATATAAGTCTAAGCTATTATATCAACATAATGAAATATCTTAACATAGACAACCCTTGAATCATAAGGGTCCCTTTACTTGAACTTGGGAGATCTACCCAAGCTCTTCTTTTAAGAGACATCCTCTAGCAATCACCACCTATACTTTGTGTAAAAAGATGGAGAATAATTGTACTAGTACAAGAATGCACGAAGCATGACAACCATACAAAAACATGCATTTGAAGAGGACATTTCGTTTGAAATCCTGCAACATGTCTTTTAGTAAACTTCATGAACATAGGCACATATAAGCTCAATATAGTTCACATACATAATATAGACATGGATACTACTCATAATAGCACATAAAGTTGTTTATCATACTTTGAAACATATTCAATATATACCATACATTACCTCTCTTTTATCTTACTTCATTCCTTAAGTAACCCTCAAGTATACTTAGTACAATGTATCACTTTGAGTTCAACTTACAATAGTCTTTTATAATATGACTCATAACACAACCACATATATTCACAAGTCATAATCACATCAAAGACATCAATTCCACATAAGGACCATCACCTAAGACAACTCCTAAGTCACACTAGTGCAATATGTAGGTAACATCCCATAATGCTACTTTCACCAAGTGTATTTAAGAAGTCACCCTAGACTAGGCATAACATACTCAACAAGTCATAACATATTCAACAAGTCATAACATATTCATTTACAACTACACATAAGGCCACATATTTCATAGCATCATATAAGGACTCTTTTCTTTACTACAAACTTAGCCACAACTCATTTAGTTCATAACATAGGTAAACCACCCTCATAACCCCTTCACAAGCTTACTTAAGCAATGTACATATGGAGTCTCATACCCCACATATACTAAGTAAACCTATTGAGAAGCCATAAGTGTAATTCACATGCATAGTAATGATTCATATCTTAACATAACAAGGTCACTTAAAATTCATTCATACAAGTCATTCATAACATAAGTCTTACTTTCATGCATATACTAATCTTATCCTTTCTTGAAGTTCAGTAGTGTAATGCATGGGTAGGCTCCATAGTCCTACCTATACTAAGTAACCTCCTCAAGGAATTGTGATTAGAGTCCATAATCTTATCTTAGTTCATTTCTTATTTGGGAGATTTATCCTTAACGGACATAGACCATGTGAGCTACATGGAATCCGGCGTTCTACTCCCACACTGAAAAGAAAGGGTTAAGACTTGTCGAAGGTGTAACCAAACAAGCTATAACCTACGGAGGCACGTAGTTATGGAACATGGAGATTTCTTCTAGAAACCTTGAGTTACTAGCGTGGAGGTTTCAATCTCATGAGACAACATCTAGGTTGGGAACCCAGACTTGCTAAACGTGAAGGTTCTCTTTGTGGGAAGCCGAACTTACTAACGTGAAGAGGTCCCACTCTCATTTGTCATGTTCACTCGGTGCTAGGATCTAACTCCCTTATATATATATATATATATATATATATATATATATATATATATATATATATATATATATATATATATATAATATAGTTAAGCCTTTAGATAACATTAGTTAATAAAGATTAGGATGTAGGGACTTGCTCCATCATGCATGATATAGCTCAAAGGTATCTATGATGAGAATGTCCTTTCTTCATAGAACCTCCATCATGTGATAATTTCCTTTCACATAATCATGCAATCATACATCATGTGTATGTGCATACCATGTGAGATCTACCTTTACATAACACCTCTAATCACACATGTTTATAAATTCATTAATCATATACTTTACATGCATAGAAATAGGTAATGATGCATAGGAGAACTATCTTTTCCTTAATCATCATGAATCTATCCTATTCATAGATATGCATAAAGTGTGTGTGTGTGTACATGGGTCAACATGATCACATAATGGCTATAACATAGCATTGACGAAGCAACCCTCTAAAGACCACAACACATGTACAACCTTTCATCAAGTCTCAAGTCATACACACATATAGAGTATTTAAGATTATAGACTCAACACACTCACATTACATAATAGGAGGAAAGTACATATTCAATAATACAATAAAAGATTCCTAGCATACTTTGATCACACATTCATATAGGGTTCATACTAGTAGTGGTCGTGCTACGAGAGTATTCATCAACATTAGCCATCTTAGACCACACCTAACCCTAACATTACCATTCACATATACATAGCATCATCCACACACCTAAATTATGCAACTAGTGTGGAAGGCTATTCATATACTTCACATAACATCAATTCACTTAGAACATGATAATTAGAATCAAGGTTAAATCCTTCAACTTCCTAAACATGGAATCATCATATCAATTCATCTTACATCTAATGTTTTCAAGGCCTTGATCATAACACATAAATATGCAAAAGAATGTAAACACAGTTACCATTTGTGGACCATACCAATGAACACAATTAAATATACATTCTAAGTTAATTAGAGGAAATAGGTCAACATACCAAATCTCCATGCTAATGATCATCTTGATCGATTCCCAACAATTCATAATCAATTGATATATATAAGACTAGGAATAATCAATATACTACAATCTAATAACAATTGAATCACAATCTAGTCAAGATCACAAGACCCATAATATAACGTAATTTGAGAAATTAGGAGGATCATGTGTTCCTCATAAAATTGGATAGAAATTCATCATAAAATCAGTATATAAACATATATTCATCATTATAATGCTTTTGAAATCAATATGAGAATAAACCCATGGCTAGATTGAAAGATAAGATTTTTGACTTAGAATTCATGTTTAGAAAATCTTTGAAAGGACTCCATAGATGAATGGTTATCTATGGATGAAGGATCACCATAACACGTACATTAAAATTCCCATAAAAATTTGAGAAGAAATCTCCGAGAGTCCAACTCCATAGCTTGTTTTAGAGCTTGGTCTTCAATGGAGGTTTTGGGGGTTTTGGGAGAGAAGAGAACTTTGGAAATTTGATTTATTAATGGGGTTTTGGGGTTTTGGCTTGGTAAAGTGTTTAAAAAGGTCCTAAAATAAGTTAATAAAACGTCCCCTAAGTTACCAAAACAACCCCACACTAATTGGGGCTCTTAGACATGTCAAAATTGACTTAAAAACGACGCAACCGGATCTGGGAGTGGGCTGCGCGTTGCGGGGAAGCCTCCCAATTCTGCCCCAAATAATTTTTGGGACAGTGAGGTTTGTTCTAGGTGTGCATCGTGAGGGCAAGGTCTCATTCTTGCTCCTGCACGCTGCCTTGGGCAGCCTTTGTCCAAGGTTTGGGTCCTCCTTGGGGGCCCTTGGGGTGGTTCCTGGGGAGTTGTACACGGACGTTTTGACCCTTAACATATGTGTTAAGTTACTAGGGCCAACTACACTGACATTCAACTCCAAACAACACATTAAAACAAGCCAAACATACAAGGACTCACTAGCACATCAAGACCACTTTCCGAACGTCGTGGACGTTTTACTTCAAAATGACTTCAAATCAATTATGAAAGCTATAAAACACTTTATTAACATGTTATTAACAATTTTAGGCACATGTGAGGCGCTAGCTACCTTAGTTCATTTTGAGGGTTTTTATACCCTTGTCATTCGCTTTTGTTATAGGCTTAATCATTGGCTCTACTCTTGGAGTCACTCCTTGTTTCTTTGCATACAATATTAACCATCTACAGACAAAGGAGTGAAAAAGATTAGATACCAATTTAATTGCCTGATACAAATTGAAATCAAGTAATAACACAAAAGGAAAGAGAATTTACGGAAGTCTTGTAGCCTCATGCACAAAAGTACAATAATATATATATATATATATATATATATATATATATATATATATATATATATATATATATAAGACTCTACTAGACCCATTTTCATATGATAAAATCAATTGACCTAGGGATCTGATACCAAGAATTTTATAACCCTGACCATTGTGAGTGACATCCTTACTAAACAACCTGGTGGGAGGACCAATGACTAAATGCATTGAATCCAACAGTATCAAAATAACACAAGTTCATTATATAAGGGAAATAATTTAGAATAATGGAGAGTTGAGTCCCTATAAACTCAACCCAATGGCCCGAACATAACATCTACCTGCGGTAATAACCCTTATAACATGAAAGTCACCACACCAAAATTCTAGAAATAATCAAACTTGGCATACAACCTAAAAACTTAATATGTATTAAAACTATAGTTTGTGTTTAAACAAATTGAAAAGAAACCCGCTGAAAGTTTAAGCCCACCCTAGGACTTGAAATCAGGTATCTCTCAGTTGAGGTCTCGAATCAGCTACAAGAAGATTCGCTAGACTCAACAAGAAAGGAACAAGTACATATCAATACACATAATACAATGCACTGATAGAACAATTCATACATATATGTAATTCACCATCAAATAGTAACATAGACCAATACATGATATAGTTACCTGATACCTATTGTTGGTGGGAGGTGACAAGCATCTCGTGGAATTAGTCGAGGTGCATAAAAGCTAGACCAATTAGCATAGTAATAAAAAATGTCTTAAACCTTTACACCTTAATCTAGTAGGGGTGACATAAATATTAGAAAATAAAAAATCTAACAGAACCAAACTGATTTGGTTCTCTGATTTGATTTCTGCGTTTTTTTTTTCAAAAGTTTGACTCTTTGTTTCATTGTAAGGGTCTCAAAACTCCTATGCCGAACATTAAATTGTTTATTAATTTCTCAAAAAATAAAAATAATATAAAAATAATGGTTGGAATATTTCAAAAATTTGACCAAAATTCTATAACAATCCCAAAATTTGGGTCGGACCTATTACCCTCCTGCACTATTTATTAGTGCATTTCAGAGATATATATGTGCGCCACGTGGACATCATAAAAATTGTATCATTATAAATAGTAAATTGTCGAGATGAGAACGTATATATCCTTAAAATACACTATTAAATAGTGTAATGAGCAATATGTCTTGCCCAAAGTTTGAGATTTTTACATCGATTTCGATCAAAGTTCGGATATATTTTAGAAATTTTTATTTATTTATTTATATATATATATATATATATATATATATATATATATATATATATATATATATATATATATATATATAAAGAGAGAGAGAGAGATACAAATAAATAGAGAGAAAGAGGCGTTTTCTTGACAAAAATAAAAGTAAACTAGTAATCAAACCATTCATGAATAAATCAAAGTAGCATCAAACCAATTTCAGATAGTTAACTTCAAATATCAATTCCTAAGAGAAACCCAAACACCCCCCCCCCCCCCCATATACGTCATGTACAAAAAATTGTCTTCATTCGTGTTTTCCTTGCACAACAGTTGAAGTCACAATTTTCTTAACACAATCAAATATTGTCTTTTCAACAAAATAGTTTCATGATGAGAAACATAATCACTTAATATAGTTTTAAAATTTTAAGTGTCTTATACATTACCCTATTTTAATTTTTGTTAAAAAAACCACCGATCTAAATCGAACTTAACCAAATTAATTCAGTTTGGTATTTAGTGTACACATTTTCAAAACAAAAAATTGAAAAATCAAGTCGAAGCTTGATGTAAAATTGAATCTAATACTTACTTTTAGAGTCTAGGGATAAATTTTATTTGAAAGAAGTACAAAATGTATAAATATATAATTTTGTAGCTTAAAAAAGAGAGAAAAGAACTAAAAAAAAAAGGAAAGAAAGAAGAAGAAGAAGAAGAAGAAGAAGAAGGAGGAGAAGAAGAAGAAGAAGAAGGAGAAGGAAAAGGAAAAGAAGAAAAAGTTTTTATTTTAAGTTTCATTACTTATTTATCAAAACACAATTATAATATAATATTATGTTTCATTTAATTTGTTAGGTTTGAAAGATAATGTTATCCAAAAGTTATTTCATTAAAATGATTAGATATAAATTTTTGTAAAACTTTTCTCATGAATCAAGGATGAACTACCAGAATCAGTCAAACCATTATGAACTTAACTATTATTATTAATACTATTTCCTATAGAATAAGGACCAACATGAATTGTAGGACAAACTAAAAAACTATTTTGATTTGTGACAATATTTAGAGTCTTTTTGAGATAACTGTAAAAAAACACACTTAAACTATATATTTTTTTGATTTTTATATTTAAATTATTGAAAATGTAAGTTTCATATCTAAACTATCACTTATTTGTTTGAAAAACACACCTCTCTCTTTTATAACACTCTCATCGAGGTGTGTGCAATATACTTCTTACTTAAAAAATTGTCACATCAACACTCGACATAAACAAAATATTTCAACTTGACAAAATAGTTAAATAAATCAAGTATTAATTAAAATTAAAGATTAAAAAATTATTATTTAAAAATCTAATATTATTTTATAAAATAAAATGTAAAATATTTTTTACCATACTCCATCACTTCCTCTCACCATATCCCCCCCCCCTTTTTTTTGTTTTAGTTTAGTTTAAATTTCCTTTTACTTCATCTAACCCCTTTTCCAATCAAATATTAATTCAGATATTATTTTATTTTTTAAAAAAATATTATATCCACTCCTAACCCTCCGCTTCTAATCTTTTTTTTTGTTTGCGTTAGATATATCCATACCGTAAATATATTTTACTTGTCGCCAAAAGAAATTTTTTAAAATAAATTTTTCATCGGTGTTATAATCGATACATGAGAAAGTTCTTAAGAATATATATTTATACCTAACCTAAAACGAAAAAGTATAAAAATAAGTAAATAAATTAGGAGTATAGGGTTAAATAAGATGGGTTAGCATTTTTATTGAAAAATAATATGAATATATTTTGGTGAATAAGTGGGTGGTTTGGGGAAGGGCGAAAAATGAATTAGGTTTTTGAAATTATTAAGTGAGAAAACCCTTGGTTTGGTGAGCTTAACTCAGAAAGATGTCGTACTTGTTACCTCACCTTCACTCAGGATGGGCCGTCGATCAAGCCATTCTCGCTGAAGAGGAACGCCTTGTCATCATCCGCTTCGGCCATGACTGGGATGAAACTTGTATGCAGGTATGCATGCCCCTAATCTCGAATTTTTGATGGAAAACTCTAGGTTTTTCTATGTTCTCGATTATTCTAGTTTTAACCATACGACCTGTTTGATTGAGGTGAACCATCCAAGTTTTGTTCTTGCGAATTTTGTTTGGTTAATTTCTTAGAATACTCAATTAGTTGTGATATTTCTGTAATGTTTATTGATATTCCAATTTAGATATAGAACTGTATTTATTAGCACAATCATAAACATAATGAAAATTTGCAGAATACCGAGAAAGAGGCTAAGAATATGAAGTTTTTCTTCATTCAACATGGATAATAATCTGGAATATGACTTGGCCTGGTTTTTATGATAAATAGCTAAATTTGACCGCTGGAATATTCCATTTCCTTTCCTCCTAAACCCTCTCAAAAAACTCCATGTGGGTCTCTTATGCTTCTACAATTATGTAGGAGTTTAGTTAACCAAAGGAAACTTTTGGAGACTAAAATAACTAGTTGAAAGACATCTAATTAGCCCAAGACTGTAAATATGATTGCAAATCTACCCAAAATTGCTGCATTCCATCCCCTTAGGAGATGTTGTTCTCAAGGTTAGAAATGAATCAAACAGTGATAATCAATTTCCTCCCAATCAGTAAATTTTCTCATTGCGGCTGCAAATGTTATTGTTCTTAAGTCCATCAAGCGCTACTAACAATTGTAATAGTTCCATATATAAGTTGGGTAATATGGGTCCTATCTATGTTATGCTAATTCCATATGAATCATTATTGAGAAGCATTTGCCCGTTGTTCCTGCAATGACTCAAGTATTGGTGTTTTCTGCCACTTGAACGTATGAGAAATGTTACAACTAAACACAACCATCTAAGAAGAAACCCCAGGGCGGAGAGGACTATTGCTTTATGACATTGAATATTGACATCAAATTCTTCTACTCTCGGTTGAAGGACGAGAATGCTCATCTCTCAGCTTTTGTTTTCCAAGCCAAGGCCAATAGCTGCAGTAACCTTATTGCTGTAATTTCTAATTAAGTTGAAGACATCTTCTGGAGAAAAGGTTAAGATGAAGATAGCTGTAACATCTACGGTTTCTCGATGTCCTTGAGTAAAAGTGCCTCCTTTTACTAGCTCCAATCTTTGAAAAAGTAAAACTAGCTGGATAGATACAACATACACAATGCTCCTACTATCAGCTTTCTATCCTTAAAATGATATGACTTCTCCCCAACCATGTTCCTGTGGATTACTCTAGCTAGACTGGTTCCTTCTTTCTGACTACCAAAGGTACTAGAGGAATCAAAAGCACTTGACCATTTCCGACATCCATTTTGGTCTGATATTTTTGACTACTCCGGGGTTCGAATTTTGATCCACTGGCTGACTCCATAATGATATTCCTGCAACTTATTTACCCCCCTTGTAGAAATATCCTTTTTATTCCAAGTAGTGCAAAGTGCAGTGGCATGCATATAATTTTTAAGCGTTGTCGAGATTTATTGAAAGTGGACAAAACAATTAATGAGGATGCTTCATATCGCCAACATATGCTATGTATGCTTGTTCAACCCATAATCTATCAATCACTCGTTTCTTCGTTGCATTGACTGAGCCATGTCAGGCTCCTTGAGAGAAGCTTTTGTGTGTTGGAGTTCCTAGAAAATTGGGATGTCCATCAAAAAGATTTGGTATTTGATTCCTGCTTGTATCTTGTGGTGTTGATGGATAGAGGATAAAAGGGTGTTTTGATGGCATATCAACTCCCATTTCCTCTCTTAAGACTATTTGTTTTGATTAGTCTTTTAGTTCGGTAAAACCACTCCTCTGTAATACTGCTGAGTGCTGAATCTTTCCTTGAATTTATTAGTTCCATAGATTTATGTGGAAAGTTGTGATAACTTTTGTTTGCCATACTGGGACTGGGGTCTGGGAGCTGATAATCTTAATGCTTTTTCTTAATGGTATCCTTCTTATTTCATCAAAAAGAAAATTGTTATAACATCATATTAACAGCATAACTATTCAAATCATATTAGTAAAACATAAATTTTATAAACCACTACAACTCTCCCTCGGTGAGTTTCATATTTTGAAATGTATTTATATTAGTCTCATTAGATATAGTGCTAAACAACTATATTACCTTCTCAAAACAAAATAGTACTAAATACTTTTTTCTGCTATATAAGCTCTCAACTCTTGCATACTTCCCTCTACAAGTCTTCATATTTCTAAATGTATTTAAAACACTGAATAACCATTCAAAAACTTTCTTTGACTAATTTTTGTACAGAAATGTACTTATGGCACCAAATAACCTCTCAAAAGCTCACATTCATTTATTCCATATATCATTTTTAAGTAACTTTATTGCCGAGAAAGCTCTCTTAACTTTCCCAATAATTTTACAAGAAAACACAGGGATAGTTCCATGCTTCTGTCACTACTAATTTCTTGATAAGATCACCAAGCCTCAAAATATTGACAAAACTGTTATCATGATCCTGATTCCTGCACAATAAAAAATTAATTTAGATTAATGCCAAAAAAATACAGATAATTTATTTCACAACGAAAAATAATGGTTGTCCAAAACCAAATTAAACTAGAAATTAAGAAGAGAGTAAAAACACTAGTAAGAGACCTTTAAAAAGTAGCGCATGCCCTCCTAGAATGA
Organism: Solanum lycopersicum; assembly: GCF_036512215.1. Classification (NCBI taxonomy): domain Eukaryota; kingdom Viridiplantae; phylum Streptophyta; class Magnoliopsida; order Solanales; family Solanaceae; genus Solanum; species Solanum lycopersicum. The sequence continues at coordinate 34,933,577 of NC_090801.1, read as the reverse complement.
GTAATTTTTTTCCCAAGAGGTTTTAGTATCTTGGGTTATCCTGTTTTGGTTGAGTCAAATAATTTGCTGTCTAAGTTGTTATGCAAACAGTTTCTTGGTTGGCCGGTGTGCTTGACCCACCGTCTCTTCAAGATTGCTACTGGTTCCACCAGAAATTGATCACATCTTTGCTCAGCACTTATATACATGTGTGCATTACAGGGTGCACTAGGGTCAGAAGTTCAGTCCAATCTGTATGCCACCTTGCCCTATCCAGAACCTTGAAGGGCCATATAACTTGAAATTCAATTTTTCCGGATTTATATTTTCTTGATGTCGGACTATAAATTCTCACCAAGTTTTGTGGCATATATGCATTAAATTACCTTCTTTCTTGTGCTTTGCTTTTGGTTATCTTTCAATAACTGCTGCATCTGTTGCCTCTGGGTTAAGAAACCTTTTGCTGCTGGTACATTAGTTTTTAATAAGGGTCCAATTGATATCTTGGGTGGTGACTGGTGAGGATCCATTCCATGTTTCAAATGGTGCACAGTTTGAACAGTTATGGAATTTTGAATTGTAACACTTCAGCTAAACCAACCATTGATTCCATTTTTTGAGTTTATGATCTTCATGCATCTCAGATAGGTATCAGTAAATTCATTCACTGTCTAAGCCTGTCCATCTGATCGAGGGTGATAAGCTATGCTAACATAGTTGTGTTCCCAGTAATTTGAAATAATAATTCCTCCCAGCAGTTGCTCTATATTATCCAATCTCTGTCAGAAAGGATGGTTTCAGGGATTTAATTTAGCTTCTGTACCCCTTCGTCAACCTTTCTACTATCACAAAATGAACCTCTTCCAAGTCTGGTGAAGAGGAAAGAGTTATAGAAGCCCTAGATAGGATATGTTTTTTTTCTTGCTTCTCTGATACACTTCTTCACGACAGCTACCGTGGGTTTATTAAGTTATTTCAGGAAATGCTCCTAAATTTTCCTATATGACGTGATTACCTACCTACTGGTGGTTCATGCTTGAGTACTTGATGTCTAAATTCTGCCGACATGCATTTTTCCTTCTCGTCGTGGTACTACGGATTGTAAGCTGGATATGTCGCCTCTCTGACTCTGTGGTGTGAACTATAAGTTATTAGGTCTGTACTCTATACTCTGTTGCTCCTTCATAGCAGTGTTGAATCTTTTGAAGCCATGTAGGTACAATAACTTGTGGCCTGACACTCTTAGGGGTGGCCTAGTGGTTTGGGCTTGAGACTTCCATGTTGGAGGTCTTAAGTTAGGAACCCCTTGCCAGCGTAAGCAAGGGATTTACCTTCTGGGTTGAGCTCGTCGTATTGGGCTGGCCCAATGCGGGTTACCTCTCCTATGTTGTTTGCGAGCTATTGCATAGGAGCGGGTTTTCACCCTGTGCATATCCAAAGTGTAGTGGCTGCAGGTTCCCCTTGTCATTGAAAAAAAAGAAAAATAACTTGTGGCCTGTAACCCTGCTTCAGTCTCTTTGTGCATAGCTTCATCCTCATTTCTCTTTGATAGTGGATTGACAACTCTATTTTCAGCTCCCTGTTATTTGGGTCTCATAATCCAGACCATGCAGCTTAGTGAGCCCTTATTGTAAAATAAGCAGTAATGACCTTCTGTTCCACCCAATACTGCAGGTCAGGTGATCAGCTCTTATAGTGCAGAGTGCCTCCACTTGTCTATAACATTCAGTGGTGTCATAAAATCTCTCGTATCTAGATTTTCTTTGATGTCCAGGTGCTTGAGTTATTCAGAATGCTATTGGCCATCTTTTAATACAGCTTTCTGCACCACATTGACATGCATTAGTTTCCACCATGAAACCTGATTAAAGTCGGGTACTACCGGAACTAGTGCATTAGTCATTGCCTGTCCATTTTAATTGGATATGGATTGTTTTTTCTGCTGTTAATTCTTTGTGTTCTCCATTCAGTAGCTTATCACATCGGCTTTTAGTGATATACATCTTTTTAGACCTCTCATTTTATCAGAACCTTGTTTCTATTTGGCTTGGGCAATATGGGTATATTTGATGTTTTTAATTGATGCATTACTTTGCAGTAACTTAACATCATTTGGCTGCTCTCTTCTCCTGAGGAGGGTTCACAGTGGCTTATTGATTCTTTCACTTTTTTTTTTCCCATTCTCATATTCCATTGCTGTAAAATTGTAAAAATCTCTCTTGTTGTTTTATTTGGTTTGTATTTCTTCTGGCATTTCAGATGGATGAGGTGCTAGCTTCAGTTGCAGATACATTAAAGAATTTTGCTGTGATATACCTGGTGGACATAACAGAGGTCCCTGATTTTAACACGATGTATGAATTGTACGATCCATCAACTATCATGTTCTTCTTCAGGAACAAGCACATCATGATTGATCTTGGCACAGGAAACAACAACAAGATCAACTGGGCACTCAAAGATAAACAGGAGTTCATTGATATTGTTGAGACAGTGTACCGTGGTGCACGAAAGGGTCGTGGTCTAGTTATTGCACCAAAAGATTACTCTACCAAGTATCGTTACTGAGTGTGTTGATATTGTATTTTGTTTGTGGAATATGCTGCACTTTTATGACTGAACTTACAACATACAGTTGCTGAGTGGTTTCCATTAGACTGATTCAGTTGCTGTCAGGAACCAAGTGTACAATAATTTTCCATTGTTGCAAGTGGAAGGACTAAACTCTTGTTGAAACCATGTTATGATCTTTCTACTATATCGACCTTTCTGTAATTGTAGTTGTCGTTCCGGCTTCAGCATGCTGATAGGGAAAATATTTAATTGTTTAGGTAGCTATTATTCTCTATACAAGTTACTTATTTCAATTAATTCTATAGAGAATAGCATTTCCCATCCCAATTCCAATAATGGGATGGTTGTGATCCTTTTTCAATGTAAGAGACGAACCATTCATTAGCTTAGTGTTTTTAAGACAATAAGTTTCAAATATTTTTCTAGTGTTTGAGTTGAATAAAAATGTGTTTTAAATAAATTCCAATGACTTTTGACTTAGTCAAAAGTAGTCCATTCAAATGGGCTCTTAATTTAGTGTGCATGTGTATGTGGTTGACTGCATTTTGTCATCTCTGCAGGTCGTTTGGTTTGATAGCAAGATATGTTGTTAATCATATAAGTTGAGATACACGAAACATTAGTGTTGGTATAAAACTACAAATTATCCCAAAAATAACTTACCAAACAAGGAATAAGTCTATCAAATTCTTATCTCAATAATATATTATCTATGCTTGTAGATCATACGAGCGTACCATTTTAATGTTTTACCTCGTAAATACTTAAAGCGGAACACTAGTCAATACTCAATCCCATAGCCATAGTTGAAACTAGTATTTTCCATAAGCAGATTTTGAGGCACTTAGGACTGATTAGACTATACAATAACTTCAAAATTTGAATGGGCCATATAATTTGAACTTTACATTTATGTTACAAGATCTATTTATATGCCTTCCAGTTACAAGCTTATATTCCGGAATGAAATTTCTCACAATTTTCTGTCCTGGTTAAATAAACTATGAATCGTCCCTGTGAGTTCCACTAGTGCCATACCAATCATATACCATGTAATACCTGCCAGAATGACCTTGAGCCATGGGCTGTTCACAATGTCTAATGCGAGAGAACCACCAATATGATCTTTGAGTCTAACACTCGTTTCTTCTCCAAGTTTTATCCAAACTGTAATTGCTGCTGCTGTTGCTGTTGTGAATGGCACTATCCCGAGTCTGGGACTACCTTGATGTTTCTCCCTTGGTGAGAAAGCTTCATCATAGAATTCCATTGGTAATTTGGGGAAGGAATCAACTTCACCTACTACCAAACTGGTGTCCGCAAGTGTAGGAGTTGATGGAGACCAATACTCATCGTTGCTACTTTGATTAACTGTTGATTTTTTGACTTGTTTCATAGCTTCTACAACATGTCTAAGCTTCTTAACGTTGGGTTCAATTAGCCTTCTCCTAACTGGTACCAAAGCATGGATGTCTTCTGCATCTCCTCCAATTGGTGATTGCCAGTAGAAAAAATTTGATATAGCTCGGATTGCTTGAAATGCTAATATTCGTGCCTCTTCTGAAGCCTGTAATATAGTAACAGTTGTGAATCGCTTTGTTTGCTAAAGAAGACGAAGAACAGTTATTAGGTTTACCTTAGGATTGGTTTTGTTGAAGGCACCTTGATATCTGCTCTGAAATTTGTCTAGATCATCAAATATATTGGAGGTACGAGCACCAACTGTATTGCCAGTACCAATTCTAACATTACCTCGTGGCTTCTTCGACATTAGGAATTCAAGTGCAGCCAAATTCGACCTCTCAACAACTCTATGAAAATTTTCACATGTAAGTAAGTAAGTAAGAAAGAACTCAGAATATACGATAGTATTATATATATGTATGTCTTACGAGATGCAATCAACTGGACATGCATCTATAGCTTCTTGAATTTTGGCTTCTGTATCAGCCCATTGAGCAACAACTCTAGCTCTTCCATACACACATTCAACAGCAAATGTCTTTTCAGCCAACAAAGCACATTTTAAGCAGCCTACACACTTTACTTCATCAACAAACACAGCTCTTTCTTCATTATCTTCACCACACCATGCCGAATACAAAGGTTTTCCTGTATACCCCTTTAAATCTGCTACTTTTGTCACTTCCTGCGTCATACACATACATAAAAAAAACCAACATATATATCAACTACTGCCTTGTATTTTTTTTATATATTAATTGATTAGTTATGTATATAATATATTAATTGAGTCTTGTGGACATTTTAGACTCATATTTTTATGGGTTAAACATAGGCTGATATCATATATATATATATATATATATAACTCAAAAATAAATGATCTAATTAATTAACATATGTATTCGATGCATTTCTTTATCTCCATGGAATACAATAAGCAAGGCAAGTATATGGACTGACCTTATCATAAGCCATACGCGCAACAGGATCAGAAAGAAGCGCATAAGCTTGATTCAGTATAATAGCCATTTCATGTCCAGATGGTCCAGCGATATCTGGGTGGCATCGCTTCTGAAGCATCCTATAGGCTAGCTTAATCTGTGCCTGGTTAGATGAACTTTCAACTCCAAAAAGATCATAGAGGTCAAAATCAGTGATTGAACTAGTATTAGCTCTGCATACAATAGAGTTCTTATAAGTATTTTTGTTATGGAATTTCCATGAATTTGGAAAATGAGCTCTTTGATTTAGAAATTTGTTTATGCTTTTCGTGGGAACGGTTTGTATGGGCAGAGTAGAAGAATGCATTTTTTTCCACAGGAAAATGTGGTGAAAAAGGGTAAGGCCTTCTTCCTTTTAGTTTGGGAGAAGATATTTCTCTGTGTGGAAGATATTTGCTTCTTTCACATCACAAGAGTTTGAAAAGTTTAAATTTGCTTCCAAAGTCCTAGACTTTATAGACACAACTTTTATACATGAAAAAGAAAAAAAATGAATTTCCTCTCTTTTAATTTAATTAATATGTCTTTCTTTTTTATATTAGTTTATTTCAAAAATTTCACCATTTTGTATTTTAGTAACTTTTAATTTTAACATATTGTTATTTTATCCTTAACAAACTCCTTTGTAGGAATGTTATGATATGATTAAGGTAAAAAGATATATATTATTCACCCCTTCAGCTTAAATCATAAAATTGTCACATCCGGGTTTACCCACTAAACGTAATTAGCGTCGTCGTCCTCTTTGAGGACTAAAACTAGCCTCTTAGCTTACATCATTACATTCATAGGTCAAAACGCGGAAAATTTAAAACTTTTTACTACTCTACATTGAGGTTTACATAGACCTCTACATACACATAATAGATATATATCGAGTATAAATAGACCCTTAGTATATGATGATTACTTAGTCTTCTACTTTTAATGTACATAAGTATTTAAAAGATAACCTATTCTCAAAAACATGTCTCATCTTATAACCATCTAATAAGAGTGTATCAAATTGGGCCTAGCCCATACATCAATTAAAGAAGCCACATATATGCTTGTATAATTCGTACTCAAATGGAAATAGAATGAACATAAGAGTCTTAAAAGTAAAACAACTCCATAAGCTCGACATTGGCATCGCCCTCGAAAAGTGAGGACCTACCCACTTGGATGAATGAGAAACTCCAAGCCTTCTTCAAAGTCGTCAGAAAGAGTTCTCAACGACCGGAACCTAAAATGTTGGGGAAAAAGGAAAGAAATGGGGTTAGTACACCACTTGTACTAAATATGAGATCATATGCACACATATCATGTAAGCATGTTAAAAAAGGACCTTTCATAAAAACATGCTATTTTATCCTTTGAAAACCTTATGCACACCCAATAAGGCCATATCAATCAAAAAGACATATTCCTTAAGTAATAGGCATATACATCACAAAACCAATAATACCAAGCATAGTCAAGTTAATGATCATATCAACATACTTACACATAATATCAAGACAACTCTAATCATCAAGTTATAACCTCAACAAGCATTAATGAGAGTACATTCCATCCTATCCAAAGTAAGGCATTTACCGATGAACTCCTATTAAGTCAATAAGTGCAATAACCAAGCAAAGTACCATAACCTTACTCAATCAAGTAACCAAACAAGAATCATGACTAACATCCTACTTCCCATATCATAACATTTAACGGTACATGTCTTCATACTTTAACAATACAGACCAACACATATTCATAAGTGAGACTAATCAACGTATCGTATCAACAATGTGCAAGTCTATCATATACATATATATCATCATAAGCATATTCATACATAAGAACATTCTCCTAATATTTCCTTCAAGGCTAACTAGTGCAATGCTTTGGTAGAGTCCTGTCACATTTGGGTTTACCCCTAGAGGTAACATGAACATCCAATAGGTGTAGTTACATCAATAAATAGTAATTAACACAATAACTAGGTCAATTGCATCATCACTTTCCCAATTAACATCAATTCATAACGTAGAGTTAGGGGAATTAGGGTTCATGATAAATTGATCATTAATTAGATCCAATACTAATAATACATTACCCTAGTCAATCCATACATGAATAGAATAGATAAAACAAGTCTAATAATCAATTCATCTTCAATTCCCATCAATTCAGGACCAAGATCCAAGATTTAGGAAATTGGGTAAGGGAACATTATCATCATGAAATTGCATCAATTTACATTAATTAATCAACAATCTATACTCAATTAATCATTGGAAATCACAATTTATCATCAACTTGAAGTTTAGAAGAAAACCCATTAAAACTGGAAGACTCGATGGAATTGGGTATTTTGAAAATCAACTTTGTAAGGACCTCTTGGGAAAAGGAATACCAAGAGTGAATAACCCATACCATAATGAATATTAACCCACTAAATTGAAGTGAAATCCTATAGAAATTAATCTTCTTCTTCTTCTTCAATGGAGGATTTGGCGAGAGAGAGAGAGAGTAGAGAGAGGTGAGAACTTTTGGATTTTATTTTAGAAATTTGGGTTTGAGATAAATGACTTAAAATAACCCTTAGGCTATACATAATCACCCTCTAAATTACCCAAAACACCCGCACTTAAATTGGTATTTTATGAAGTCTAAATGTCAAAATTATGATTTTACCGAATCTGGAAAGTGGCTCCGCGTCGCGGGGCCAACACAGTTTTTTCCCCAAAATTTATTTTTGGACCACTGAGGCCCGTGTAGACCGCGCGTCGCGCAACAGCCCACTGAATTTTTACATCTCGCAGGCTGCTTAGGCAACCTACCCAACCATGTTGAGGTCCTCTTCCTTGACCTTTCGGTTGTCCTTGAAACTTCGTTATGGGACGTTTAGACTATCTATACTACACTCTAACTAACCCCATTATTTTTACAAATTTTAGACTTCATTTGACCCTCCGAAACCATCCCCAAACATAGCGACGTCAACTAGTTCAACTAGGCTAGTTTTCGGACGTCATGGACGTTATTTGACGTCTTGGCTCTAAAACTTCTCGGATGACTTCTAAACATTATTTTAGGTCATAAAAAAGTTTCTAAACCTTTAGAAACTCAAGTTAATAGCTATATTAGGTTTTGACTTTTTGTAGTGTTACAAAAATCTATATAAAGAAAACCTATATTCTTAAATTTTGTATTCAACCAAAATAATATTCTTATCTTATACAAGATATATAAAAGAATAACTTGGGGCCTTTTACGTGGCACTTATGCTGCTTTAATATATCATAAATGCAATAAATTATCGTTGAAAATAAAATGACTAAAATAAATAAATAAAAATGTATTCACGCCGAGGCACAAATATTTCACTCTCTTTAAGTAGATTAAAGTCCACTACGACATATCTTACATTGATACACTATTATATTTTGTGACTTTTCCCATTCAGGACACAACAACCCAACAATGTTATACAACTCAAACCACTCAGGATTAGTTGAAGAGTCCAAAACTCTAACAAAAGAACATACTCCTTCAACATATATTATTTTCTTTTTTTTTTATAGTGAATTGGTTAAAGACTTAGAATATTTTTTCGTTGTCTCAACTCTCTCTTTCACTTAATCTCAAAACAAGGCAGTATCTTCATCTTTTCACACTATGTTTTCCTTGCATATTTCTCTTATTTTTGAAACAAAGTAAATCATCCCTATTTACTGGACCTTGCATTTAGGGCTGTTCATGGTTAAACTGAAAAAATCAAATCCAACAGTAATACGAACCAAACTCGTTAAAAAATTTATATTTGATTTTGGTTTGGTTAGGTTTGGTTTTAAATTTTAAAAGTCGATACTATTTTGTTTGTTTTTACTAAAAATAAACCACAAAAATAATCAAATTGAACAGAGAGATTAAATATATAAATTTTATGATTATTTATATATTATTCATTTATAAATGAAATATTTTTTTTAAAATATTTTTATTTAACTTAAATATGCAAGGTTTCCATTTTCGCAAGCCCAACACTTAATTTTAGAAAAACTCTTACAATCCTAAGTCCAAGACCATCAAACCCATTACTTTAATCTTTACTTACCATACCTACAAAAGATAGTCACATTTTCTCTTAATTGAGTCACTTTGTTAGTGTAATAATACCTCTAGTATTGTTTAATTGAACTCACAGTAGGTTTCATGTCGATTGCTCATGTACTAGGTGTATATGTCTATCTAGATACGTAAGTCCTCAAAATAATTAATTTCAAACCGAAAAATAGAAAAAATAAATCAAATCGATAATAACCAAACCAATACTTATTTTTTTGTTTGACTTGGTTTGATTTTAGAAATCTAAGAATTGATTAAATTGGTTTGGTTTTGATTTTAACCGATCACTAATCCAAACAGAACACCAAACACTCATACTTGTAATGGATAGGAAGATAATATGGTAGTAAATTGGGTAAATAAATGGCTCAAAGAATATTACATGAACTAAAAGATATAATTAAGCAGAATAGTAGATGAATAATGAGTTATGTTGTAAAATATAAACATATATTGCAAATAATATATGCAAAAGATATGGTAGTAGAATGTAGAGATCATCTTATTTAAATTTCTTCATGTCTCTTGTGTGTGTTATAATGGTGAATGAACAACCATATTTATAGGTTGAGAAATCACTCCAAAAATCACCATATTAAGTATTATAATAAATAGATACATTCTTATCTAAAAAGGTTCATAGAACCTAGGGAATACATATAGATGATAAGTAAAAGTTTATGGATAAGCTGTCACGACCGGGGAGCACCCCCTAGACATAACCGTCGTCGTCGTCCTCGGAGAGGACTTAGACAAGCCTCTTGACATTCGTCATAACATATCACTGGTTAAAATGCGGAAAAATTAAAACTTTGTACATATTGAGGTTTACATAGACCTCTCACATACTACATATGGAGTTTACTTAGACTCCTCGCATATGAAGCTTCCTTAGGATTCTCTTTTAGACAACATAACCAGCATATAAGAATTTAGTCTAATAATACTGTCTCACATTAAATATTCTAAAAAGAAGTAGAACAGTCGGCATAGCCCTTATATAAATCCATAATTTCCACATAGGGCTTACAAAATTATCTTCAACAATATGAAAGAAAAGAATGTGTTTAGACTATAACCAAATCCTACTAGGCTAGATAGATGTCACCATCCTCTAACATTGAGGATACACCAATCAACATGGGAAACATGTCCAAGTCTTCTTCGAATTGACCTTGATACCTCAAAAACCCGAACCTAAATTGTTTGGGAGAAGTGAAAGAATATGGGTTAGTACAACCACATGTATTAAGTATGGTAACATATGAACATAAAATATTGAAATCATGCTTAAAGGGACATTTAGTTCTAAACCATGCTAACTCACTTTCAAAAGCCTTTATGCACAATTGAGAACATATACAAGCCAATAGTAACAACATTACTCTAACAAGCCCATAATCAACATAAGAACAGTACCATCACAAAGTCAATTCAACATGGATATATTATCGACATACGGTCATTTCAACATGAATGACATCATATAAAGATCATATAAGCATAAAAATTTCAACAAAAATGTCATAACAATAGATCATGTACAAGAGTTCATATCATCACAAAACATATAAGACCCTTACTCACAACCCTTTCCCAGGCCTACAAGTGCAATATTCCTATGTGAAATCCTATCACATATGTATTTACCCCCTAGACGTAACCAGTGTCGTTATCCTCTTTGAGTACTAAGACTAGCCTCTTAGCTTACATCATAACATTCTTAGGTCAAAAACACGGACACACACACACACACACATACACACAGACACACATTTACACACACACACACACACACACACACACACACACATATATATATACATACATATATATATAAAGACCTCTACATTTACACACACACACGCACACAGACACATAAAAACACACACACACACACACACACACACACACATATATATAGAGAGAGTGTACATAGAAACTTTGGATAGGAAGATAACTTCGTCTTTTAGTTTTATTGCACATAACTATATAAAACATAACATAATCATAATAGTCTTCTCATCTCATAACCATCTAATAAGAATATAAGAACTTGGTCATAACCCATACATCAATGTAATAATGCCTCACATGGGCTATTCAATGTTTCATACTAAATGGAAAGAAAGAACCATAGAAGTCTTTAACAAAAAACATCTCGATAAGCTAGATAGTACACCACTTGTTCAAAGTACGAGACTATATGCACACACATATCTAAGAAACAAGGACATTTCATAAACAATGTACTTTTCATTTAAAAGACTTTATACACTTTCAACAAGAACATACCAACCAATTGTTGGGTATGTAGCAAGAATTGATGGGAAATAGAGGGAAGGAGAGGAACTTGAAAAGTTTAGAACTTGAAAAGATTAGGAACTTGAAAAGTCCTCTAATGCTTTAATAAAAAAGGAAATAGTCCCTCATCGGTAATGGAATTGAAAATAGGAGAGTTTAAATAAACAAACACTCCTATTAATTATTAAAAGGGTTGGAAAGAGGGACCCCCCTCGCGCCGTCGTCGTCGTCGCTCGCTCGCTTCGGCTTCGGCTTTGGCTTTTGCAAATGATCGATCGAGAGATAATTTTTTGGACAAATTTATTTTATTTATTTATTTAATTAATTAAATGGCCAAAAATTATTTTCAATTAATCAGTTGATAGCAGAAATTAACCGAAATGTTGTAAACTTTTTAGTTAACCCGACCCGACTCGGATCCGCGCGCGTGACCCATTTTAAATTGTGTTATATTTAAAAAATTCCCGCCACTGTTCTGAAAGGTTGCAACTTTCAGGAACAGTCAATATCATTTGAAAGTTTGCAACCTTTCATTAATGGTCGTGTCAATTCTGAAGGGTTGCAACCTTTCAGAATATATTATTCTTGCCTATAAATACCATTCAGTCTTCAGAATATTACTAACGAATTTTCTGATCTTCCTTCTTATTAAAAAAACACATTTTTATTCGTGTACTTTCCTGTTGTGGATTGGTTGGCTGACAGTAGAGTTTTTGGTATCTATACTCTACTGATTAAGATCATTTTACCCTGGGAGATTATATTCCATATCAAACCTCGGATACTAGAGGGGAATAATTTACTTAAGGGGACACTGTGAATTCAGTGGACTTGATTTTCTTCCTAAATTATCAAAAAAAAAGTATTCAAGATTCTGGAAAGTTTTACAGATTAAATTATTTTTTACAAATAAATTTCTGTTCATCTTATTTACTGGTTCTAAAAATCTCAGTTACTTTGTGTTTCTGAATGATTTATTACAACCTGTAATTTCTGATTTTCTTAACACAAATTGGTAACAATCTTAAGGAAATTATTTAAATCTGTGTTTTTGGTGGAGACAAAAATCTTTGTGATTTTATACTCCTTTAAGTCATCAATTATAATTTATTGCTTACTTATATTGTATCAATTTTGTTTATCAGAAATGGAAAACATTGGTGTTATAGTGGCTGTTGCTGCACCAACCCAAACTCTTGTATCACAAGCAGAGAAACCGGGTAAATTCACAGGTGTGAATTTCAAAGGATGGCAGCAACGAGTATCTTTCTGGCTTACCACTCTTGGTCTGCAGAAATTTACAAGTGAAGATACTCCAGTACCTGCTGATGATATGCCAGACAGGGAAAAATTTATGATTGTTGAAGCATGGAAACAGTCAGACATCCTATGTAAAGGTTACATTTTGAGTGCTTTAGAGGATGACTTATATAATGTCTATAGTTCAATAACAACTTCAAAAGAGTTGTGGAATGCACTTGAGAAGAAATATAAGACAGAAGATGCATGCTTGAAAAAATTTGTGGTCGCATGTTTTTAGACTCTAAAATGGTAGATAGTAAAACTGTTGGATCACAAGTGAAGGAACTTCAACTTATTCTCCATGATCTGATTGCTGAATATATGGTAGTAAATGAAGCTTTTCAAGTGGCTGCAATGATCGAGAAGTTTCCTCCTTCGTGGAATGATTTCATGAATTATCTAAAGAACAAGCGTAAAAAAATGAAGCTTGAAGATCTTGTGATTCGTCTCAAGATTGAGGAAGATAACAGAAATGCCGAAAAGAAGTCATGCTCTAAGAAAGGACAAAAAAAAGGCAAAGGCAAAAGTCAAGCAAACATCGTGGAAAAGATGGAAGATGCAAATGACTTGTGTGCAATGATATCAGAGTGTAACTTAGTTGGAAATCCCAAGGAGTGGTTTCTCGACTCAGGTGCTACTAGACATATTTGCTCTGCAAAACAAGCCTTTGCAACATACACTCCTGCTGAGTAGGATGAATACTTATTCATGGAAAACACAACAATAGCAAGGATTGCAGGAACTAGGAAAGTAATGCTGAAAATGACATCCGGCAAAGTGTTGACTTTAAACAATGTTCTGCATGTCCCTACTATTAGGTAGAATTTAGTTTTTGCTGCACTACTCATTAAGAACGGGTTTAAGTGTGTCCTAGTTAGTGATAAAGCTGTAATAAGTAAGAATGAAATGTTCATAGGAAAGGGCTACCTCAATGAGGGTCTTTTCAAACTAAATGTAATGGTTATTGATAGTATTAATAAAAATTCTGCTTCTGTTTACTTATTGGAGTTAAGTGATTTATGGCATGCCCGTTTGGGACATGTAAATTACAAAGCCTTGCAAAAATTGATTAATCTAGAAGTATTGCCTGATTTTAAATGCGATAAGTCGAAATGTGAAATTTGTGTGGAAAGTAAGTTTGTTAAACATCCTTACAAGTCTGTTGAAAGAAATTCTAAAACTTTAGACTTAATTCACACAGACATATGCGATATGAAGTCAACACCATCTTGTGGTAGGAAAAAGTATTTTATAACTTTTATTGATGACTGCACTCGATTTTGTTATGTAGATTTGCTTAATAGTAAGGATGAAGAAATTGATGCATTTAAGCAATACAAAAATGAAGTGGAAAACCAATTGAATCTAAAGATAAAAATGATTCGGAGTGATAGGGGTGGACAATATGTTTGGAATATGGTATTATTCATCAAACTACTACACATTATACACCACAGTCAAATGGTTTGGAATAACGGAAGAACAGAACATTAAAGGAAATGATGAATGCCTTAATGATCAATTCTGGTTCACCGCGAAATCTTTGTGGGGAAGCCATCCATACAGCTAATAAAATACTCAATGGAGTACCCCATCGAAAAACACAATCAGTTCCATATGAGTTGTGGAAAGGAAGAAAACCCAACTTGAAATATTTCAAAGTGTGGGGGTGTTTATCCAAGGTAGAGGTTCCTTTACCTAAGAGGGTTAAAATTGGACCCAAAACAATAGATTGTGTCTTTATTGGGTATGTTGTGAATAGTAAAGCCTGTCGATTTTTGGTTCACAAATCTGATAATCCTGAGATTCATGTTAATACGATAATTGAATCAGATAATGCAGAGTTTCTGAAAACATTTATCCGTATAAAACTGAAAGTGAGTCAACAAGTGAAATACCTAAACGACCATGAGAAAAATCAATGGAAAATATTCTAACTAGTGAGGAACCTAGGCGAAGTACTCGACAATGAAAATCTGTTTCTTTCGAACCAGATTTTGTAGCACTATTGCTTGAAAATGAGCCTCAAACATTTAAAGCAGCTATGTCTTCGTCAGAGTCAACTTATTGGAAAGAAGCAGTCAATAGTGAGATTGAATCAATTTGGAGCAATCACACTTGGGAATTGACTGATCTTCCTCGAGGAAATAAACCTTTAGGATAAAAATGGATCTTTAAAAGGAAAATGAAACCTGAAGGGACTATTGACAAATATAAGGCTAGACTGGTAGTCAAAGGGTACAGACAAAAGGAAGGTCTGGACTACTTTGACACATACTCTCCAGTAACAAGGATAACATCAATTAGGATGTTAATAGCACTAGCAGCAGTGCATGATCTTAAAATCCACCAAATGGATGTAAAGACAGCCTTCTTAAATGGAGAGTTAGAGGAAGAAATTTACATGGAACAACCTGAAGGGTTTATAGTTCCTGGTAAAGAAAAGAAAGTGTGCAGACTTGTGAAATCACTTTATGGACTCAAGCAAGCACCGAAACAATGGCATGATAAATTTGATCAAATAATGTTGGCAAATGGATTCAAGATTAACGAATGTGATAAATGTGTTTACATTAAAAACGTTATGAATCATAAAGTCATTGTTTGTTTGTATGTTGATGACATGTTAATAATGAGTAAAGAAATTGACGATATAAATGCTTCTAAGCGCATGTTGTCCAGCAAGTTTGATATGAAAGACTTAGGAGTTGCTGATTTGATCTTAGGGGTCAGGATTATCAAAACTCCCCAGGGACTAGCATTATCTCAATCTCATTATATTGAAAAAGTATTGGATAAGTTCAATTACTTGAATTTCAATGTAGTCAAAACTCCAATTGATTTAAGTTGTACATTTAAGAAGAATGAAGGTCAAAGTGACTCTCAATTTGAATATGCCAGAGTGTTGGGAAGTTTGATGTATATTATGAATTGCACGCGACCAGATATAGCATGTGCTATTAGTAAACTGAGTCGGTACACTAGTAATCCGAATCAAACTCACTGGATGGCTATGAAACGTGTGTTGGGTTATTTAGAATGGACACAACATTATGCTTTGCATTATAATAAATATCCTACTGAGATTGAAGGATATAGTGATGCAAATTGGATCACCGGGTCAAATGATGTAAAATCCACGAGTGGTTATGTATTCATACTTGGTGGAGGAGCTGTCTCTTGGAAATGTTCCAAACAGAATGTATTGCTCGCTCCACAATGGAATCTGAATTCATTGCTTTGGATAAGGCTGGTGAAGAAGCGGAATGGCTCCGGAATTTCCTAGAGGATATTCCATTCTGGCCAAACCTGTTGGACCAATTTGCATACATTGCGATAGTCAAGCAACAATAGGTAGGGCAGGGAGCGTTATGTACAACGGGAAGTCTCGTCATATACGACGTAGGCATAACACCATAAGACAACTGCTCTCTAGTGGAATTATCACAATTGACTATGTAAAGTCAAGCGATAATGTGTCAGATCCACTAACGAAAGGCCTAGTGAGGGAGGCAATTGAAAGATCATCTAAGGGAATGGGTTTACGGCTTAGGACAAGTCAGCATGACGGTAACTCTATCTAGCGGACTGGAGATCCCAAGAGCTAGATTCAAGGAGAAAAACAAAGTTGTGGCTGACGGTTCGACATTGTCAATTAACTCAATCCATTCTCATGATGAAGACAATGTTCAGGAAAAGGTTAAGACTTTAAGGCTTGTTAATGAGGTAATAAAGCTTAAAGTTTTTTAATGATTTGCTAAGTTTGGTAGGTTTGACCAAATAGTGTATCTACGAGATGACACAGCTAGAAATTACCTATGTGAGTGTGAAGTGGAAGCCGCTTCAAAGAGAATTTTATGTCAAAAGCCTATTCTCTATACACTCATGAAACCAGGAGGTGTTCATGGCTGAAATGAACACAACCGTAAGAATCATAAACAGTAAAGGGTTAATTGTGTGACATATGGTTGTCTAGGTATACACCAAAGTTCGATGGTTCAAAGATATCACATCTACCGATTGACAGAGTATATCCGACATATGTTCACTACGGAAAGTCCAAGGGGAAACCTACTTATCCAAATGCAATTAATACTTGCTTGTAAAGTACACAATTGTCCGTGCATTCCTATGTTATAACTATTCCCCATCAATGTGGGGGATTGTTGGGTATGTAGCAAGAATTGATGGGAAATAGAGGGAAGGAGAGGAATTTGAAAAGTTTAGAACTTGAAAGGTTGGGAACTTGAAAAGTCCTCTAATGCTTTAATAAAAAAGGCAATAGTCCCTCATCGGTAATGGAAATGAAAATAGGAGAGTATAAATAAATAAACACTCCTATTAATTATTAAAAGGGTTGGAAAGAGGGACCCCCCTTGCGCCGTCGTCGTCGTCGCTCGCTCGCTTCGGCTTCGGCTTTGGCTTTGGCTTTGCCTTTGGCAAATGATCGATCGAGAGATAATTTTTTGGACAAATTTATTTTATTTATTTATTTAATTAATTAAATGGCCAAAAATTATTTTCAATTAATCATTTGATAACATAAATTAACCGAAATGTTTTCAACTTTTTAGTTAACCCGACCCGACTCGGATCCGCGCACGTGACTCGTTTTAAATTCTGTTATATTTAAAAAATTGCTGTCACTGTTCTGAAAGGTTGCAACTTTCAGGAACAGTCAATACCATTTGAAAGTTTGCAACCTTTAATTAATGGTCGTGTCAATTCTGAAAGGGTTGCAACCTTTCAGAATATATTATTCTTGCCTATAAATACCATTCAGTCTTTAGAATATTACTAACGAATTTTCTGATCTTCCTTCTTCTTAAAAAAACACATTTTTATTCGTGTACTTTCCTTCTTTGGATTGGTTCGCTGACAGTAGAGTTTTGGTATCTATACTCTTCTGAATAAGATCATTTTACCCTGGGAGGTTATATTCCAAATCAAACCTCGGATACTAGAGGGGAATAATTTTCTTAAGGGGACACTGTGAATTCACTGGACTTGATTTTCTTCCTAAATTATCAAAAAAAAGTATTTAAGATTTTGGTAAGTTTTACAGATAAAATTATTTTTTACAAATAAATTTCTGTTCATCTTATTTACTGGTTCTAAAAATCTCAGTTACTTTGTGTTTCTGAATGATTTATTACAACCAGTAATTTCTGATTTTCTTAACACAGATTGGTAACACCAATAGGACATGTTCATTAGTCATAGGCATGTAAATCACAAGAACAACAACATCAAGTCTAGTCTAGTCAAGTCAACATGCATATCATATAATTGAATACATATTCAAGTAACTCTATCGACAAATCATATTAGCAACAAGCATTATTAAGGGTAAATTTCATCATAACCAAAGCAAGACAATTATCCATGAACCCCTATCAAGTCAACAAGTGCAATGAACAAGCAAAGCCCCATAACCTTACTCAATCAAGTAACCCAAAAAAAATCATGACCAAAATCCTACTTCCCATAACATAGAATTTAAGAGTACATATCATCTTACTTTAACCATAAAGACCAACACATATACATAAGTGAAACTAATTATCATATAGTATCAACAATGTGAAAGTTTATCATATGCATATCATATATCATTATAACATATTTCATACACAAGAACCGTCACCTAAGGCTTCCTTCAAGGCAAACTAGTTCAAGTCATAGGTAGAGTCTCATATCCCTACCTAAACTAAGTCAAACCTCTCAAGTTACCCTAGTTGGTTTGTACTTCATTAATTCGTTTTAGTTTAGGGAAAACTTTCCTTAACAAACATAGGCCATAAGAGCTAAGTGTGGAATCCGGTGTTGTAAAACCTTACACTGAAGGAAGGTGGTCTATCGTCCAAAGTAAAACCAAACATAAACGTAGCTTTCTAGGTGGATCCACTAGCTAGTTTTTCTATGGGGGAAACATAGTTCAAGAACTAAAAATAGATATAATCCCTCTACAGACCACTTGGCAATTGGGGCCTCCTCTCATGGGAATCCATTGGACGAGTATCCCTCATTGGGAGTCAACACCATATGTAGAACTATAGGGTGAATCTTCCTCCATGGGAAGTAATCACCTCCCATTGTCAAGTTCATTCGGTGCTAAGCTAAGTCCCTTTTGAAATGTCTTTAATGTCTCTATTCATCATCACTACTTATTGTACGTCATAGGGTGTACCCATTACATAATCATCATCATCATAGCTCAATAAGAATTGTACGAGTATAAAATCTTTCTATATAATTTTTATAGGTGTGGTTAACACATAAACATCTTCATATCATGATAAGACACATTGGTAAATCATTCACCATTATTATCACATTAATATCTTAAGCCAACACCTCACAATCATAATTAAAATATTTAAATTCAACATCATACCACCCTATCCAACCTAATACAAGGCATACTCCAACATAACATCATGACTCAATCACAATCAACATCATATAGACCAACACTTATACAAAAGTGAAACTAATCATCATATAGTATCAACAATGTGCAAGTTCATCATATGCATATCATATATCAATATAACATTCATATATAAGAACAACCTCCTAAGGCTTCCCTCAAGGAAAACTAGTGCAAGACATAGGTAGAGTCCCATACCCCTACCTAAGCTAAGTGAAACCTCCCAAGTTACCCTAGTTGGTTTGTACTTCATAACTTTATTTTAGTGTAGGGAACACTTGCCTTAACCGACATAAACCACAAGAGATATGTGTGGAATTCGGTGTTGTAAAAGCTTACACCGAAGGAAGGTGGTATATTAGCCAAAGTAAAACCAAACATAAACGTTGCTTTCTAGGTATATGCACTAGCTAGTCTTCATATGGGGAAAACATAGTTCAAGAAGTAAGAGATAGGTGTAATACATCAACATACCACTCTCATGGGAATCCATTGAATGAGTATCTCTCATTGGAGATTCAACACCACATGTAGAACTATATGGTGAATATTCCTCCATGGGAAGTCATCATCTCCCATTGTCAAGTTCACTCGGTGCTAATCTAATTACCTATTGAAATGTTTTAATATCTTTATTAATAATCTTAGGTTATTTTAGGTCATATGGTCTACCCCTTATATAATCATCATCATCATAGCTCAATAAGTATGTATAAATCCTTTCATACAATTCGTATAGGTGAGGTTCGCACATTAACATCTTCATATCATGATAAGGCACGTTGGTAAATAATTAACCATTCTTATAACATTTACATCTTAAGCCAACACCTCACAATCATAATAAATACATTTCAATTCAACTTCATACCACCCTATCCAACTTAATACAAGTCATAATCCAACACAACATCATGGCTTAATCACAATTAACCACAATTTGAAGTAAAGTATAGGGATCATAAGACTTACAAAGTCTCCTTCATAGTTCATCATCAAGGTCTTACCATAAACCATAAATTCAACCCAATTTTTGTTTAAATCATTATGATTCAATAAAAAACATGATAATAAGGCTAGAATAATCCCTACATCACAATTCAATATTAGATCATAGCTTAAGACAAGATACTTAGGTCAATTCATCACATACTTTATAACCTGGGTCATCTTCTTAAGAACTAGCACGAAAGACTACAAATCACCCGAATTTTATCATTCTTAGTATAAAAACATCATCTATTAGTAATTAAATAAATAACCATGTCAATTGGACCAATACAGGGTAATTCATATAAAGATCAAAACCTAGGATTAAGGGGTAAGGGTCATCTTCTAAAAACTAGACCAAACCATCAAGATATATCACAATCAAGTTAAAATACATGTTAATATGTTCATATTATACAAAAGAAAACATAAAAAAATCAATTCATAACATTAATGTCACAACCTGGATTCTGGAATCCAAATCACAAACGGCGTCGTTGATCTCTCAGAGGTCGCAGACAAGCCTCTTCTTGCATTCATCATATTTATATGGTTAATTTTAGCGGAAAATTTAATAATTATTATAAGTAAGAAGCTTACATAGACTTCATATAGTTAATACTTAATTGCATCATATACTAAGCTCAACGGAAATGAAACAACCATCTACCATAAGAATCAATTTGAAATAGCAGATGAATATATCATAAATAGTTTGCCAAATACGGCCTTATTAAAAAGCTTCGAAATGAAAATAAAAAAGAAACGCTAGGGACAAAATCCACTAGCTATGTCTAAAACTAAGGCTAGACGAAAATTGTAGCATCCTCGAAATCAAGAGGACCTACCAAATGGTTTGGAGAACAGTGATGTCCAAACCGTTCTCCAAACCGATGTAAGAGTATTCAATTTTTCCTATGAGCGGCACATATAAAATAGTAATATTGTATGGAATTAGTACACACTTGTACTAAGTATGAGTGTATGCAGCAACACATAACGGTAATGCATGAACACGAATGGCTCTTCCTAATCAACATGCTTTCTTAGAAGGTCAAGTCTCTTTACTTGCCTAATTCGTAATAGGAAGGTCATACCATGAATATGTCACACATCATACATAGGTTCTCATAACTTAAATTTCATGTGTCATATATCATACATTTCATGTCCACGAGACCTTGGAGTCATGGACGTAGCATTAAGACATCTCAAGTGAGGGCCCAACATATGGGACCTCAACCCGAGGGCCTTCTTTATCAAACATAGAGTCTGATTCATTTGTTCATTCGTACAACACATTATTCATTTTATTCATTCATAGGATGATGTAAGCACCAGCTATACCTAGGATGAAGTTTAAGACTCTCATTGGGATCATGAAGTGCAATGAACAAGAATGACCTAATGTCATTACTTGAGTTCAGTTTCACCTCCTGATTTTCTTGCACAAACAACTTCGGTGTCGTTCATTTCATTATATTTCCTACTTTGAGGAACTACAACCTTAATCGACAATTACATAGAACATAATTCACCACGTTCTTGAAAACAATCCATAATATGCATCTCTTGGTATAAGCATTACCATGTACATAGAACATACATACAATAAGATACACATAAAATGATCATATGCTGTCCGAAAATATCACATTGCACACAATCAGAAACGATCCTAAGATTGTCTACCAGCAAACATACCAACGCATACATCAACTTTTCAGAGGATCTAATGACAGGGGCACGCAATGGGGGCAACCTTAGTTTTTCGATTGGAATACCTACTGAACCTTAGGGAACTCTTGGGAAAGGGACCAAGAGAAAATAAAACCCATACCTTACTCAAATTTGACAACCAGCCACAACCACACGTCCTGACCCATGCACAAACCTCTCTTCCGAGCCTTGATTCTTGTTCACAAGTGAAGTTCTTTACACGATTTATTAAAACACTAAGAAGTACAATTTTTCTTTTCGTTTTTGATGGATGAAGTCGAGAACTCTGCAGAACAGTAAGTTTATTTTTCTATTTTTGAATTACAAAGTAAAGCTGAAAAATGTTTTATGAAGAGATAATGAATTAAGAGTGCACATTGAGTAAACTCCTAGTGGTGCACCTCATTCCTTGGGGTTTTGTTGTTGGCTTATTCAACTCAATTTAAATGATAAAAATCAGATTGTAATCCACATGGTAATTTACTATAATTCCCCTCCTTATTTTTGTCTAATTTAAATAACTTAAATTGCCAACTTAGTGCCTCCAACTTGGCTCGAACCCCAGCATGGAGATCCGGTCAAACTTGGGTTTGACCATCGAGCTTTGACCCATTTTGACTAATTAAAAACATCATTTAATTAATTAAATATCAACCTAGGGTAATTACTATACTACCCCTAGCCCAGTAATTACCTTTTTACCCCTAGAACGCTTAAAACCTAGGACTAACCCTCTATGTCTGGTTAAGACTCACCCGGGTGAATCCTAGTTTTTGGGGACCTAACATGGCTGGAACCAACCCTACCTAGCTCAAACAACTCACCAAGTTGGTTGGCTTGGCTGGTGCATAGGTCTAGGGGTCTGGTTTCACCTGCATCAAGCCTTTTGAACCCGGTCTGACCTATGCATTCTAGGTACGCTTAAGTCTTACTTAGCATAGTCGTTTTTGGGTTGTTACAATTATTTTCGAGATTGGGAATACCCACATGAAAACTCAACGTTTGAAAATACTTTGAAGGAACCCTTTTAAGGAAAGAGGCCTCAAAGTTGAATTAGATCCTATACCTTAATGTTTAATAAGAATTAATGGAGAAATCGTCCCTTTACAGACCCCAAAACCTCTCCTAGCTTAGTATTCAAAGGTATTTTCCATTAGAGAGAGAAAGAGGAGACAAAGAAGAGTGTTTTGTTTTATGAGTTTTAATAAGTCTAATGGGGTTGGGGTATTTATATAGGGAGTTAATTAAGTTAATTTGACTTTAATTAATCTATAACTAACCACAAAAACCCTTAATTAATTATTAAAGATTTAGTCAAAATATTCATGAAATTGGACCCTCACAAAGGAGACCTAGACCAACGGTACATCTGTGAGTCGACGACCAACACCCCTTCCGTGCTGCACATCCGTAGTCTTGGTAAGATACTGGGCACATAAGTCCCTCTAATTAATTGGGTAAATTTTGGTCGACGGATGGCATCGATGGCCCGTTGATCAACACACACTTATCGATGCCCTTTCGTGGGTGCACACTGCCTAGACTGTGTTTGACTCCAAACACTCAAGGGCCCTTGGTTGGTCCTTTTCATCATTTTCTGACTTCAAAAAGCTAGTCAAATAGGCTAAGGACTTCAAGGACGTTCTTGGACATTTTGGTTTCTAGACTTCCTAAATGACTAATATTTATCAAAATGGACCTTAAAAACAGTGTCTAGACCTCATGACACTTATGTTATGGTCTAGAAAATGTCTTGGATTTTTGAAGTGTTACAAATGCCATAACCTTACATAGTAAACTAAACCAAGAAAAAAATCATAATCAATGTCAACATTTAATGTATCTTCGTTTTGTTCATTTGCTTCATAATAATATCAATTTGAGCATTAGCATGTTCATAAATAAAACTAACATCATATAGGATTAATAACATATAAAGACAACATATGCATATCATTCAAGTCATAAGAGAATAAGCACAACCTCCTAGGACTTCCCTCAAGGTCAATATGTGCAATGTATAGGTAGAGTGCCATACCCCTACCTACACTAAGTAGAACACATTAAGTCACCCTAGTTAGTGTTCACTTTTTTACTTTCATTTTAGTTTCGGGAACAATCACTTTAACCGACATAGACCATGTTAGGTAAACATGGAATCCGATGTCATGAAATCCTACACCGAAAGAAGTTGGTCTACTTGCCGAGGTAGGTTCCAAACATTAACATAGCATTCTAGGTGGATCCACTAGCTAGTATTCCTATGGAGGCAACATAGTTAAGGAACTAGGAGATATGTCTTGAACCCTCTAAATGACCAATTAGAAATTAGAGACCTCATCTCACGAGAATATTTGATGAATCTCCCTTCTATGGCGTGTCAAAAACTCTCATTGTCAAGTTCAATTGGTGCTAACCTAAAGGCCCTTTTTGAAATGCTATTAAGTAATCCTCACTTAATCATAAATTAAGATAGGTCATAGTACTAACCCCCTTGTGTAACATATCATTTAGATCATTACGCATAGGATGAGAGCTTTCTTTCATCACAAACCACCATTAGTGAAATCAACATATCAATATCTTATCATCCAAGGCAGATAAGAGAAAACATCTTCAAACTTGCATCATCGTAGCCTCATAATGATCTCACATTCAACCTAATAAAAACATGCCATTATAATCATGATGTCATATCCTCCTACTATAATCATACATAATACTTCAATTGCACAACATTATCAGCAATATAGTCCATAATTATTGAAGTAAAGAGTTCAAGATCACAATGTCTTACCAAATAGCCTCCATGGTCTTCATCTAGAATCACACACTCAATTAATCACAATTATCCAATAACTCACTCATTATCATCATAATATAGTGAATTAACAATGACATAACCAGTTCCAAAAAACCTAATCATCTATAAGTCCAATTCATAACTAGTGTTTGGGTAAAGGATGCAATTTATAGATTCTACCATATAACTAAGACAAGAACCAAGAAATACAAAAATTAAACCACAAAAAATCATATTATATCATTAATAATTAAAGTAAATCAACATCAAAACCAATTGATAACCAATTCACAAAATTGAGAAGAAACCCATGTTTTTGACATCTTTTAAACTAATTTGATAGAGCCTCTTGGGGAAAGGAGTCCCTAGAGTGAAGAGCTTCCATACCTTAATAATCCTTGAATATTGATGGAGAGAAAGTAGAAATATTGGATCCCTTGTGATCTTGAATCTTTTTCTTCAATGGAGCCTGTGGGAATATAGAGATAAAGTCGAGAGAAGGTGGAGAAAATTGGATTTGGGAAATATGGGGTGTTAGGTAAGGTTAATGAGGTTTTTGTATTATATAGTCCCTAAAATAAATAAATAAAACACTCCTAAACTTAATTAACCACCTAATAACTAATTAAGTCACTCATTAAAATTTTGGAAAGTCAAAACAAACCCTAACTTGTGAGACCCCGACCTACGATTCGTAGGTCCATCGACGACCCCCTACTGGCAAGGCATCGTTTCGATCAGAGAATGGTATTTTGGACAAGTTTGGAGAATTTTATAAGTGTCAAACTACGAAGCCATCTACATCTCGTTGATCAAACGACTGCTCGCCATTTGGTTGTAGATGTGCACTGCTAAGTTTGACAGTTTCGGGCCAAAAGCAAGGGTCCTTTCAAAGGACTCTTAGGGTGGTCCTTGGGGAGTCGTAACCATAAGTTTCAGCTCTAAACACATTCTAATACGTGTTCAACACCTTTCTACTAATTTTCATTAAATTCCGACTCTTAAAACACCATTAAACATGCCAAGGCACTCTAACCTCTATTCCACTAGTCTCCGGAAGTCGTGGACGTTTTTAGACGTTTTGACTCCAACGCTTCCTAATTAGTTTAAATACATTATTTTAGGCCTATAACAGTGTTTCAAGTCTTAATCAATCTTATGAGGCTCTATACCAAGTCATGGACTTTCTGAGTGTTACATAAACTCAATGGACACTCCACTTAGTTCAATAAATTTATAACACTTGGATGTTCATGGATAACGTGCCTCTTTAAAAACTTATTATAAAAAATACACTGGGAAAAAGTCCAGTGAAAGAAAAATAGTACACACATCTCATAATACACGTTGAGTGCTGTCTAATTAAAAACCTTACCAGGAAAACCCAATTGGGACAATTCTATGGTTAAGGAAAAGAGTACAACACATGTATCACTAACCCTGGTGAAAGCTTTACTTGATATCTCAGATATGACACATTCCAATCTTATATTCAACTTCTCAAATTTTGACATTGGCAATGCCTTAGTGAATAAATATTTAAAATTATTACTTGAACAAATCTTTTGAACTTGTATCTCACCATTTTATTGAAAATCATTTGTGAAGAAGAACTTTGGTGAAATGTACTCTATCCAGTCTCTTTTAATATATCATTCCTTCAATAGAGCTATACATGGATCATTATCTTCATTCATGGGGGATGAAATATCTCTTTTCGAAGAAAAATTGCACAATTTGTGGCATCTGTATAATCAATAATCTTTATGTACACCAATTTCACTAATACATAATATTTTTCATTCGTTTTGATATGATCAAAATCGACTTTCCTTTTGTTAAAAAATCTCACAACCATTGGGGTACTGAATGAACTTTTTTAAAAACATTTTAAATCAACAAACAAAGTGTTTTGCATTATCATTTTAAACAAGGTCATGCTCACTAGGCAATCCACCTTTCTTGTTCGTGATCATGTAAATATAGTTTTCATTTTGTTATCTTTTTTGGCCATTCTTTCAATCATTCATCCTTGCCTTCACCATTATCTTTATAGTTGCATATCATAAAAATATCCTCAGAATAGGACATAATTACGCATCCAGGACACTAATTATTGAGCTAAATCAACATCAAATAACTGAAAATATACATGTGACTTTTTGAAAATTTTCATTACAAAAAGAAATTCAAAATGAATATATAAAAACTCACGTAATCTGATTGAAAGAATAATGGGAGGCAAGAAAAGGTCTGAGAAACATAAATAAAGAAAAGTTCTCGTGTTCAAGGAGAGTTCATTCATTTTTCCAAATCTACCATACCATCCTCTAAGCTTATATTTCAAGACAACAAGTTCTGATTGTGATTCTAATCTAATCGTTAGATGATATATGCATAGAAAATAAATGAAAACCTATGATTTCTGTGTGTATTGTTTGAACTTATTTGTAAGTGTGAGCACACTTTGCTTATACCATTCAAGGCTTACATTAATATATGTTTAAGGGATGCTCTTTGATATATGACGATACTAGGATGACATTATTTGTTTGGTAAGTTTGAAGTAGTGTATCATTGGTTTATTCATTGTTGTCTATCAATTATATAATTTGAGTCTTCAATCCTTCAGTATTAGCCTTAAATGCTTTCAATTATATACACATGTTTTAAATAACATGGAAAGGTAAACTAATGTGAATGTATATGTTTCCAAGTGTATATGTGTAAGACCCTGAAATGAAATAGGGTGCATTAGAGCATCACATGAGTGTCTTGAGTTAATAACTTTATAAAATAATGAGAAATACTTTTTAATAGCTGGTCTAAAGATTTTTGAGGTCAAATGTCAAGGGACGACCAAGATGTCTGGGAACTAGTATTTTTCATTCTTGTGTGTTCTAGTATGTTTTCATTGTTTTGGTTTGTCGTTTGGAGTCTAAAATTAGTGGATATGACCCTAGAATATATATGATTTTTTTAAGGGTAAAAACGTCCCTGTATGACTTCCCAAGTACTACCCTAGGGTTCCTTGAGGAGGAACCAAACGTTGGCCAAAATGTTGTCAAGACAGCCTTGACCTTTGCCCCTAATCAATGACCCGTCAAGTGGTTGACGCCTCGTAGAAAGGAGGAGTGGCTCCACCCTTAGTTGGGGAGCTTAGCCCCCAACTTGAGGGGCCTCATTCACAATCCACGGATGACCAGAATGGTCAATCAACCTAACCACGGTCTGTGGAGGGTGGCCGTCGTTTGGTCCCCTGTATTATTACCATGAATTGGTCGAGCCAAGGGTGGTTTGGTAAATACCACCCTTGGAAAATTAAATATGGAGACGGATTTTTGATGTATTTTAGGGTATTTTATGTAAGTTAAGACACTTAAACCTTGAATTAGACTTAATTCTTCAAAACTCAAAACCCTTCCCTACCAAAAGTTCTCTCAAATGTATGGAAGCTTAAAGTCTAATTGGAGCTAGGATTGAATATTTCTATTGCTTTCTTCTACAATTTGGTGGACTTCTTAATACTAAGATATGGTGATCCTTTAGCTAGAGTTAGGTTTCACTCTAGAGCCAATCCTCAAATAGTTTTAAAGTTTTCCTAAAGATGATCAAAAACTCGAATTCATTCTCAAACTCATGCATTCTTGAATTAAATGATTCAAATGAATTGTCATTATTTAATTGATGATTTCAAGTGAAATACTCCATCAACCCAGGATCCATCTAATTTCTTAATTTTTGCTTGCAAAGTGGGTTTGATGAATGTGATTCAATATTGTAAAAATTGTACTTGTATTATGTTGTAGTGTTTTTATCTATTCTTATCCATGCCTAATTTTTATGAATTGTTGGACAATTGAGAAAGAGTGATCATGGTTTGGATGAAGAGTAAGTTGACCTAAATTTCTTTGGTTTTATTGAATTGTTCTTGGGTGGTATGGTCCACTTCTGGTGGCAGTGTTTAGCTATTATACATGTACATGTATGTGTATTGTGATCATGACCTTTAAGGCATTGAATGTTAAGTGAGGTAATCATATAATGCACATATATAGAGGTGTATTATGAAGTTATATATGTGAATTGTTGAAGAAAATATGACTATTAGAGTATAATGTTAATGTGATGTTTATTTCTGTGTGGATTATGATAAATGTAGTATGATCATGTTTAGAAGGTAATGTCATGAATGATGGTGGTTATGTGAAAGACTTTCTCATAAATTCACTCACACACATGAATGAATGAAGCTAATGATAATGTAATGAGTGCGAGTCTATTGAAAGTATTCCTCAATTATACTTTAATGAATGAATGGAGGATTTCGGGATGGATACTCTCACAGTAGTAGAGGTGGAGTGTCTAGTAAAAATCTCAATATTCTTAAGAGATTTCCAATAAATTAATGATAGGTGGGGATGGGTACTCTTTTGTAAGTAGAGGTAGAATATTTAGTAGCAATCCCTTAACCTATAGTTAGTGAAAGTAATGAAAGTATAATACTCCGTTAGGATTAATGCTAAGCACCGAGAGGATATGATAGAGATGAGTACCCTCACGTGAGTAGAGTCGGGGTACTTAGTAGCAATCTCTTGAGATGATTAACCTCACGTTTGCTTAGGCGGGGTACCTTGTAGCAATCTCCATATCCCTTAACTATGTGCCCAGATAGGACTAGCTAGTGCTTTCCACTTAAAGGCTAAACGAATGACCCTACCTTAGGCAAGTGGGGATCCTTCGTACGGTAGGGTTTAATATTGTATTACATAATAAGCTCTCATGGTCTATGTCGGTTACACCTTACCCCACAAAAGAATGTAAAGAACTAGGTCTTCCTAAGGGTTTACTACTTAGGGTAGGTGGTGGAATGAGACGCCACCTATGCATTGCAAAAGAAGGCATTTGAAGGGAGTATTGGTGTGTCCTTATAATGTTAAATAATTAATGGGTTTCTATATGATGCTAATGAAGTACGTTGATTGTATGTCATGTTAATGAAGATTTTATGACTTGTTGAATGTGATGTGCATAGCCTAGGGTGATTCTAAAAGAGCAATATATGGGAGGAGTAGTATGAATGCTACTTTCACATTGCACCACTGTAACTTAGAGTTATCCTAAGGGATGGTCCTTATGTGATGATTATTATTATGTTATGTCTTTGTCTTATGATTTAATGTGGTTGATTTCAAGGAGGTAGCATGTGCGTCCATCTTAGGTAACCTTAGAGTGTGACTTTAGTGTGGATGGTGGTATGGGACATAATACACATATTGCATAAAGTAATGCTTGATGGTTACATGAGGTAAAGGAAAGTTGATGATATATATATATTGAATGTGTCTCAATTTAAACAATGGTTTAATATGTCATGTGATTAATTTCTATGCATCTTGTATGATGTTCATGACGATTTTACTCAATTGACATAATGAATGGTTTTCAAATAAACACCCCTTTTTAAGCATGTTTTTGCATGGTCATCATACTTAGTTCTTAATTGTACTTATTCAATATTTTCCTCTATTTTCTACAGAGTGTAGGTGTTGCAAAGTGAGTGATCTTTAGATTTGAAGGTTGGCACTTAGAAAGATTTGGGTATGTCCTCATATGTGGAGGACAAGACTTCTTATTCTAGTTTCTCTTTCATTTAAACATTTGTATAAGACATTGTACTTTTCTTCAATGTAAGGGTCATGTCCCTAGTGTGAGATTCTTAAAGTTTGGGTATGTGTTGGCCATTATGAGTCTAGTATTCCTTTGCTTATAAAGATGTATTTTGAGAAGTGCTGGCTTCTAAGCGTTATGATTTTCATTCAAGAAGGTTTTAAATTCTGCACTATTTTATGACAATACGATGAATGGATTCTCAGAGCTTGTATAAGACCTCTGAGAGTTCGAATACGCCTTTTGATGACTAGGGGGTGCTCTTGAGTTGTTCAAATATGTACCTTAATTACCACAAATTCCCTAGTTTTATTTTACTTAAGGAATATATGGAGGAGTATTATTTGATATGTTGATGAATAACAATATTATTAGTCAATGAAATCTTTAAAAGGGCACTAATGGTATCATCATCATGTTCAGTCTGGACAACCAATTTAGGTGGCACTTTAGGATCATGTTCTTTAGGCCGTGCTTGTTGAACATCTAAATGCTCGATAACATAGGGTGTTCTTAAGTTTTCCAAGTTTCATCATAGGTATAGAGAGTAACTAGGACATGTAATAAGTGAAAATGCTCCACATTAAGCTCATTGAGTTTCAACGGTACAACTACCAACTAGAGGCATTGCCTAGGGTAAGAACTGATATGGAGGTAACTAGATTTCTTAAAGAGAACCCCATAAAGGTAGGTTGTGTTACATTTCAAAAATCTAAGACGTGTTCTAGAGCCTAACAAGAGTTTCAAAAGGTTTATACACTGTTTTAATGTCTATCTTAATGAATAAAAGTCATTTAGGAAGTTTAGAAGTCAAAACATCCAAGAACGTCCATGACATTCGGAAACTAGTTCAACGAGGTACTAGCTGCCTTAGCCAATTTGACTAGCTTTTAGGAGTAAGAAAATGATGAATTTTGGTCGAAGGGTATTTTTATAACATGTATTAGAGTTAGTTCATAGTAGAAACATCCGGTCACGACTCCCCCAAGGACCCTTGCTTATGGGGTTAAAGGATTGCCCAAGGTAGTGTGACCCACGACTTGTAATCGACGATCCGTGTGTCAATCGATGAGGCATAGATTACCTCATCGATAAACACTTAGAAATTTTCATCAAGACTTGTTTTGGACCAGTATTTGACCAAAATAAAGGACCAACAGGACGGAGGATCCTGTAGCCGTCGTCTCATAGATGGACAATTGGTCGGGGTCTCGTCTGTGAGGGCCTGAGTTGCTACACGTTTTAAGTTGATTTTTTAATTAATAAAGGGTTTAGTTAAATAATTTGGGGATTAATGAAGGTCTAATTAATTTAATTTAAAACCTATATAAAGCCCCTAAGCTATTAAGACAAACCTAAGCTCTCATAATTCCCAAACCCAAAACTCTCTTACTTCTCTCTTCTTTCTCTCTCTAGTTGAAGAAATCCATTGAAAACCAGGCTAGGGGTGGGTTCAAGGTCATAAAAGGGTCTAATTTCTCCATCAATTTCGTCAATTTGTAAGGTATAGGATTACTTTCACTACAGATACCTCTTTCCTCAAAGGGTTCAGTCAAATTGTTTTCAAAAGTTGAGTTCTCATGTGGGTGTTTTTCAATCTCGAAAATGATCTTATCAATTACATTGTTTATGATTTCTTATGGATATTATGAATATAATAACATGTATCATAAATCAATTATGTTGTTTCTTGATGGACTAGTCTAGTTTGTAGAAGATGACCTATTCCCCTTAACAGGAGGTTGTGATCTTGATATGAATTGTGTAATGTTTGTTCAATTGAATTGGTTATTGGTTGAATTACTATCCTATGATGTTGTTGTATCAATCATGAATATATTAGGATAAATTATAGTCATATCATGCTAGTATTTGAGAAGTTGATGTAACGACCTGTTTAGTCGTTTTGAGCAACAAACTTCAATTCTGGAAAAACAGGCTGAGGCGACGGACCAAACGACGATACGTCATGGGCACGACGGACCGTCGCAGGGTCTCGTTTCAAAACACTTAGAAAATCTGAAATTGGGTACTGAAAATCGACTCTCTGAACTTCGTGACGGAACGGCAGGACGGACCGTCACAGGCGTGACTGACCGTCATGGATTGTTCAATGGAAATTTACCCTCTGACCCTTGCGACGACCTGTAGGACGGACCGTCGCAGGCACGACGGCCCGTCACAGGTTGCGCAATCCCAGGAAGAGTCGGATTTCTGGTGAAGTTTTAAGGGACGTTTTTGGACTATTCTTTCCTTAATTATATATTTCGTGGGGTTATATTAATAACTAAAATTCTTGAGGGGTTAAAAGAGGTAACCCTAAGTTAACTAGTGGGGTATTATTGCCATCTTTTATTCTTACTTATATACTAATTAGGGTAAAAGAAAGAGGGTTTGAATAAAGAAAATAGAAAGAACAAGAGAGAGAGAGAGAGAATCGAACGAGAAGGGAGAAACAAAGCTTCGGGAAAATTCTTGCTTGATTCAATTCTTCGGTGGAGGTAGGTTATGGTTTTCATGCTATTCGTAGTAAACTCTTAATAGTGAATGATATGTGTTAGTAGTATTGTAAACCCTTCTATATGCTTAATTGTATGCTTGCATGAATAATGTGATTATGTAATTCTGAATAAATAAGCATGATGAAGCTATTGAATCCCAAATCTTGAAAAGAAACCCTAATCTACTTTGATAATGATGATGCCTTGGTATAAAAGAAGGCTTGATGAATGAAAGTAGTGAGATTAGGGGATCGGGTGCCACGTTCCGGTACCAGGATAGAATATGGATCGGGTGCCACGTTCCGGTACCAGGATAGAATATGGATCGGGTGTCACGTTCCGACACCAGGATAGAATATGGATCGGGTGCCACGTTCCGGTACCAGGATAGTATATGAGGATCGGAGTGTCACGTTCCGACACCAGGATAGAATATGGATCGGGTGCCACGTTCCGGTACCAGGATAGAATGAGGATCGGAGTGTCACGTTCCGACACCAGGATAGTATATTGAGGAGCGGAGTGTCACGTACCGACACGAGGGGAATAAAGATAATGAATCTTGAAATATGTTAATATACCCAATCTAATGAATTAAATTCCCAAATGAGTATGATGAGGAGGTGTGAGTCCTCATTGATGTGCTTGGTGTTGTAACCAAGGGTTATGGTAACTGTAAATGCTGCATGCTAAGGATATTAGTTGATTTTATGATATTGCTTAATACATACTGTTTTCTATTTTGAGTTGGCCGATGATATCTACTCAGTACCCGTGTTTTGTACTGACCCCTACTTTTATTGTTTTCTTCTTGTTTATTTGTGGAGTGCAGCAAACGTGCCGTCATCTTCGACTCAACAGTAACTGAAGCCAGTATAACTACATCAGAAATTCAGGGTGAGCTAATGCTTCTAGCTTGGACTGGATCTTCTTCTCCAAGTCTTGATGCCTTGAACTTCCGGCATGAACTAGCTTCTTATGTATTTTTAGCTTCTTAGAATACTCTTAGTTTAGTAATTTGATTATAGATGTTCTTGTGATGATGACTTCCAGATTTTGGGAATAATAATAGTTATTGATTTTATTAATGAGTTTAAGTCTTCCGCATTACTTTATGTTGATATTACCTTGAAATGTTAAGATTTAGATTGGTTGGTTCGCTCACATAGGAGGGTAAGTGTGGGTGCCAGTCGCGGCTCCGATTTGGGTCGTGACAAACTTGGTATCAGAGCATTAGGTTCGTTGGTCTCATCACACAAGAACAGGTCTAGTAGAGTCTTAAGGAACGGTAGGGGGACGCCTTTACTTTTCCTTGAGAGGCTATAAGACTTTAGGAAAATTTCACTCTTTCATTCTTTCTTTCGTGCTACTACTTGAGTCCAATTGGTATCTAGGCGATACGAATTGGTATCTGACCATCTTCACTCTCTTTCGCAGATAGTTAGAACTAGAGCAACGACTACGTCAACACCAACACCGGCCAGACAAGAAACAACTGAGCCAGCCACTGGGGCTGTGGCTCGAGGAAGAACAGCGGCGAGGGGCCGTGGAAGAGGTCGTGGGAGGACGTCCTCTAGGGGAAGAGGACGAACGCCTAGCCCATCTGATACTAGGGCAGTGACTCCTCCACCGACTGAGGAAGTAATAAGAGAAGAAGAGGATGGGGAAACTGAACAAGTGCAAAATGAGGAAATGCCACCCCAACCTACCCCAGAGATGATCAATCAGGTTCTGGCTTATCTTAGCGGGTTATCTGATCAAGGTCAGGCACCTCCAGTGTTTTCTGCGCCAACACCTCCGGTTTCAGAAGTACAACATGCGGCTACTATGGCTCCCCGCATGGATGTTCCATTGGACATAGGCACATTTCCACGTCTGACTATTGGGCCTATAATGACAAATGATCAGCATGAACTTTTCAGTAAGTTCTTGAAATTGAAACCTCCGGTCTTCAAGGGCGCTGAATCGGAGGATGCTTATGATTTTCTGGTTGACTGTCACGAGCTACTACACAAGATGGGTATAGTAGAACGGTTTGGTGTGGAGTTTGTGACTTATCAGTTTCAAGGGAACGCCAAAATGTGGTGGCGGTCACATATCGAGTGTCAACCAATAGAGGTACCACCTATGACTTGGGCCTCATTCTCTAGTTTGTTTATGGAGAAGTATATCCCCCGGACTTTGAGGGATAAGAAAAGGGATGAGTTCTTGAGCCTAGAGCAAGGTAGGATGTCAGTTAATGCTTATGAGGCTAAGTTTAGTGCACTATCCAGATATGCCACTCAACTCTGTTTCAGTCCTCAAGAGCGGATTTGCCGGTTTGTGAAGGGGTTGAGGTCAAAATTGCGGATTTCGGCCTTACAGATAGCGGCAACGGCAAAATCCTTCCAAGAAGTGGTAGACTTTGTGATAGAAGTGGAAGGAGTGAAGCCAGACGACTTCACCACAACATCGACATCAAAAAGGTTTCGAAAGGGAGGTGAGTTTAATGGTTCTTACACTAAAGGACAGAGTTCGGGAAGTTACGCAGTTCGACCTATTCAGTCTTCACTACAGACTGTGGTTGGGGGTCCACCTCCGACCGGTCAACACTTCTCTGAGAGACCTATGCATGAACCCAGAGAGTGCTATGGATGTGGGGAGATTGGACATATTAAGAGATATTGTCCAAAACAGAGTTACAGACCTCCAAATGTTAGAGGTAGAGGTGGTCATGGCAGAGGCCGTTATTCTGGAGGACGTGGTGGTCGAGGAAATGGTGGTCACCAAAACGGCCGAGGTGATGGGCAAACTGGAGCCACTACATCAAAACAAGGTAGGGGCAACGGACAGATGAACGATAGGGCCCATTGTTACGCTTTCCCTGGGCGGTCTGAAGCGGAGGCATCTGATGCTGTCATCACAGGTAATCTTTTGGTTTGTGATTGCATGGCTTCTGTATTGTTTGATCCTGGATCCACATTTTCTTATGTATCTTCCTCATTTGCTAATGGTCTAAATTTACATTGTGAATTACTTGATATGCCTATTCGTGTCTCTACTCCGGTGGGTGAGTCTGTGGTAGTTGAAAAGGTATATAGGTCTTGTTTGGTAAACTTTGTGGAGAGAAACACTTATGTAGATTTGGTTATCTTAGAAATGGATGATTTTGATGTGATTCTGGGTATGACTTGGCTTTCTCCGCAATTTGCAATCTTGGATTGTAATGCTAAAACGGTGACGTTAGCCAAGCCTGGGACAGACCGGTTAGTGTGGGAGGGTGACTACACTTCCAATCCGGTACGTATCATCTCCTTTCTTCGTGCTAAGAAAATGGTTAGTAAAGGGTGTTTAGCTTTCTTGGCACATCTCAAGGATGACACTACCCAAGTACCTTCGATTGGGTCAGTTTCAGTAGTTCGTGAGTTTCTGGATGTGTTCCCTGCAGATCTTCCTGGTATGCCACCGGATAGGGATATTGACTTCTGTATTGATCTCGAACCGGGCACACGCCCCATTTCTATACTATAGAATGGCTACCGCGGAGTTAAGAGAGTTAAAGGCACAAACTTCAAGAGTTACTGAACAAAGGCTTTATTAGACTAAGTGCATCTCCTTGGGGTGCTCCGGTTTTGTTTGTGAAGAAGAAGGATGGGAGTTTTCGAATGTGTATAGATTACAGACAACTAAACAAGGTAACCATAAAGAACAAGTATCCTCTTCCCCGCATTGATGACTTGTTCGATCAGTTACAAGGTGCTTGTATCTTTTCTAAGATTGACTTGAGATTCGGTTATCATCAATTGAAAATACGGGCAACGGATGTGCCAAAGACTGCTTTTCGAACGAGGTATGGGCATTACGAATTTGTAGTGATGTCTTTTGGTCTTACGAATGCCCCTGCTGCGTTCATGAGCTTGATGAACGGGATTTTTAAGCCATATTTGGACCTCTTCGTGATCGTATTTATTGATGATATATTGGTATACTCAAAGAGCAAGAAGGAACATGAAGAGCATTTGAGAATGGTATTGGAAATGTTGAGGGAGAAAAAGCTTTATGCCAAGTTCTCTAAGTGTGAGTTTTGGTTAGATGCAGTGTCCTTCTTGGGACATGTGGTTTCTAAGGATGGAGTGATGGTGGATCCTTCTAAGATTGAGACAGTGAAGAATTGGGTAAGACCTACTAATGTGTCAGAAATAAGGAGCTTTGTTGGGTTAGCTAGCTACTACCGCCGATTCGTCAAGGGATTCTCTTCTATTGCTTCCCAATTGACGAACTTGACTAAGCCGAATGTTCCATTTGTATGGTCGGACGAATGTGAGGAAAGCTTTCAGAAGCTCAAGACTTTGTTGACTACCGCACCTATCCTTACCTTGCCAGTAGAGGGTAAGAACTTCATTGTTTATTGTGATGCATCCTATTCTGGTTTGGGCGCAGTACTAATGCAAGAGAAGAGTGTGATTGCTTATGCTTCAAGGCAATTAAAGGTGCATGAACGTAACTATCCAACTCATGATTTGGAATTGGCTGCAGTAGTGTTTGCATTAAAGCAATGGAGACACTACTTATATGGGGTTAAGTGTGAGATCTATACAGATCATCGTAGCCTTCAGTATGTCTTTACTCAGAAAGATTTGAACTTAAGACAGAGGAGATGGATGGAGTTACTAAAGGACTACGATATCACTATTTTGTATCATCCGGGGAAGGCGGATGTTGTAGCGGATGCTTTAACTAGAAAGGCGGGAAGCATGGGAAGTCTAGCTCACTTGCAAGCTTCTAGACGCCCACTGGCTAGAGAGGTTCAAACTCTAGCTAATGACTTGATGAGATTAGAAGTAAATGAGAGGGGAGGATTGTTGGCTTCTGTGGAGGCAAGATCTTCCTTTCTTGACAAGATTAAGGGAAGACAGTCTGATGATGAGAAACTGCGCAGAATTCAAGATAAGGTATTGCGAGGAGAGGCTAAGGAAGCACAAATTGACGAGGAAGGTGTTTTGAGGATCAAGGGAAGGGTATGCGTACCCCGCGTCGATGATTTGATCAACACTATTCTGACAGAGGCTCATAGTTCAAGGTATTCGATACATCCGGGTGCAACCAAGATGTACCGTGACCTAAAGCAACACTTTTGGTGGAGTAGAATGAAGCGTGACATTGTGGATTTTATTGCCAAATGTCCAAAATGTCAACAAGTAAAGTATGAACACCAAAGGCCCGGAGGAACACTTCAGAGAATGCCCATTCCGGAATGGAAGTGGGAAAGAATTGCAATGGATTTTGTGGTTGGTCTTCCGAAGACAATGGGTAAGTATGACTCCATTTGGGTGATTGTTGATAGGTTAACTAAATCTGCTCATTTCATTCCGGTCAAGGTGACTTACAATGCAGAAAAGTTAGCCAAACTTTACATCTCGGAAGTGGTGCGATTGCATGGGGTTCCACTATCCATCATATCAGATAGAGGTACGCAATTTACTTCTATGTTTTGGAAAACATTGCATGCGGAATTGGGTACTAGGTTGGACCTTAGTACTGCGTTCCATCCTCAGACCGATGGTCAGTCTGAGAGAACGATTCAAGTGTTGGAAGATATGCTTCGTGCATGTATGATAGAGTTTGGTGGCCATTGGGATAGCTTCTTACCCTTGGCGGAATTTTCATACAATAATAGCTATCACTCGAGCATTGATATGGCCCCATTTGAAGCATTGTATGGGAGGAGATGTAGGTCTCCCATTGGTTGGTTTGATGCGTTCGAGGTTAGACCTTGGGGTACTGATCTTTTGAGGGATTCGATAGAGAAAGTGAAGTCTATTCAAGAAAAGCTTCTAGCAGCGCAAAGTAGACAAAAAGAATATGCAGATCGAAAGGTTAGAGACTTAGAGTTCATGGAGGGTGAACAAGTCCTGTTGAAAGTTTCACCAATGAAAGGGGTGATGCGGTTTGGAAAAAGGGGTAAACTAAGTCCAAGGTACATTGGACCATTTGAAGTACTTAAGCGAGTAGGGGAGGTGGCTTATGAGTTAGCCTTGCCTCCAGGGCTGTCCGGAGTACATCCGGTATTCCATGTGTCGATCTTGAAAAGATACCATGGGGATGGAAACTACATTATCCGTTGGGATTCAATTTTGCTTGATGAGAACTTGTCTTATGAGGAGGAGCCTGTTGCTATTTTAGATAGAGAAGTTCGCAAGTTGAGGTCAAGAGAGATTGCATCCATCAAGGTGCAATGGAAGAATCGACCCGTTGAAGAAGCCACTTGGGAGAAGGAGGCGGATATGCGAGAAAAATACCCACATCTGTTTACAGATTCAGGTACTCCTTTTCGCCCTTGTTTTCCTTCTTTTGATCGTTCGGGGACGAACGATGGGTAAATTGGTATCTATTGTAACGACCTGTTTAGTCGTTTTGAGCAACAAACTTCAATTCTGGAAAAACAGGCTGAGGCGACGGACCAAACGACGATCCGTCATGGGCACGACGGACCGTCGCAGGGTCTCGTTTCAAAACACTTAGAAAATCTGAAATTGGGTACTGAAAATTGACTCTCTGAACTTCGTGACGGAATGGCAGGACGGACCGTCACAGGCGTGACGGACCGTCATGGATTGTTCAATGGAAATTACCCTCTGACCCTTGCGACGACCTGCAGGACGGACCATCGCAGGCACGACGGCCCGTCACAGGTTGCGCAATCCCAGGCAGAGTCGGATTTCTGGTGAAGTTTTAAGGGACGTTTTTGGACTATTCTTTCCTTAATTATAGATTTCGTGGGGTTATATTAATAACTAAAATTCTTGAGGGGTTAAAAGAGGTAACCCTAAGTTAACTAGTGGGGTATTATTGCCATCTTTTGTTCTTAATTATATACTAATTAGGGTAAAAGAAAGATGGTTTGAATAAAGAAAATAGAAAGAACAAGAGAGAGAGAGAGAGAGAATCGAACGAGAAGGGAGAAACAAAGCTTTGGGAAAATTCTTGCTTGATTCAATTCTTCGGTGGAGGTAGGTTATGGTTTTCATGCTATTCGTAGTAAACTCTTAATAGTGAATGATATGTGTTAGTAGTATTGTAAACCCTTCTATATGCTTAATTGTATGCTTGCATGAATAATGTGATTATGTAATTCTGAATAAATAAGCATGATGAAGCTATTGAATCCCAAATCTTGAAAAGAAACCCTAATCTACTTTGATAATGATGATGCCTTGGTATGAAAGAAGGCTTGATGAATGAAAGTAGTGAGATTAGGGGATCGGGTGCCACGTTCCGGTACCAGGATAGAATATGGATCGGGTGCCACGTTCCGGTACCAGGATAGAATATGGATCGGGTGTCACGTTCCGACACCAGGATAGAATATGGATCGGGTGCCACGTTCCGGTACCAGGATAGTATATGAGGATCGGAGTGTCACGTTCCGACACCAGGATAGAATATGGATCGGGTGCCACGTTCTGGTACCAGGATAGAATGAGGATCGGAGTGTCACGTTCCGACACCAGGATAGCATATTGAGGAGCGGAGTGTCACGTACCGACACGAGGGGAATAAAGATAATGAATCTTGAAATATGTTAATATATCCAATCTAATGTATTAAATTCCCAAATGAGTATGATGAGGAGGTGTGAGTCCTCATTGATGTGCTTGGTGTTGTAACCAAGGGTTATGGTAACTGTAAATGCTGCATGCTAAGGATATTAGTTGATTTTATGATATTGCTTAATACATACTGTTTTCTATTTTGAGTTGGCCGATGATATCTACTCAGTACCCGTGTTTTGTACTAACCCCTACTTTTATTGTTTTCTTCTTGTTTATTTGTGGAGTGCAGCAAACGTGCCGTCATCTTCGACTCAACAGTAACTCAAGCCAGTCTTACTACATCAGAAATTCAGGGTGAGCTAATGCTTCTAGCTTGGACTGGATCTTCTTCTCCAAGTCTTGATGCCTTGAACTTCCGGCATGAACTAGCTTCTTATGTATTTTTAGCTTCTTAGAATACTCTTAGTTTAGTAATTTGATTACAGATGTTCTTGTGATGATGACTTCCAGATTTTGGGAATAATAATAGTTATTGATTTTATTAATGAGTTTAAGTCTTCCGCATTACTTTATGTTGATATTACCTTGAAATGTTAAGATTTAGATTGGTTGGTTCGCTCACATAGGAGGGTAAGTGTGGGTGCCAGTCGCGGCTCCGATTTGGGTCGTGACAGTTGATCTAGGTTATGGAGTATGTTATGAACTTGATATAAGTTTCTTATATTAAACTATGAACTGTGTTGTTGGTTATTGATTTATGATGATTTATACCCTAATGGGGTTGAGTTAAGTGTTGATGGTAAGACCTGATTGTGGATTTTGAAGGAGACTTGGTAAGTCTTGAAATCCCTATTCCTTACTTCAATTGTAGTAAATTGTGATTAACTATTAATATTGCATTGAAGTATATTTTGTATTAAGATTTAAAGGTTGGTATGATATTCAATTAAAATGTCTTTACTATGGTTTTTGATTTGTTGTATAAGATGTAAATGTTATAAGGACGGTGATGATTTACCAATGTTCCTTATTATGAAGTGATATGTAAATGTCCTAACCTCACTTAGATGAATTGTAATGAAAGGACTATACTCATGCAATTCATATTGAGCTACAATGATGATGATTATACAAGCGTTACACTCTATGACCTACATAAATCTATGATGATTAATAAATACATTAAATACATTTCGTAAGGGACTTAGATTAGAACCAAGTGAACTTGACAATGAGAGGTGTTGAATTTCCATAGGGAAAGATTCACCCTATAGTTCCACATGAGGTGCTGACTCCCCGTAAAAGAATTACATATTGTTATTTAATTTACAGGATTGATTTGATAATTAAGAACTAGTTAATAAATAATTAGATACTTTAATTAACTGTTAACTAGTTGAGAATTAAAGGGAAATGAGTTTAGAAGAGGAAAAAATTAATTTGGACACTTTGAAAATATTTTAGGCCAAAAAAACTCCCATACTTACAATATTTTTGTGTTATCAAGTGAAAAACCATCAATTTTCAGCCTCTGAGCTCCACAAGTGACTAGGTGTATGTGCCTTGTTCGCGGTGACATCAACTGTGTTGTATGCTGACTGGAGCCCCCATTGCTGTTTACTCGACAATCAATGGTTTACTTTAACTTTGACAGTTGACTAACTTCATGGCACAACCACATGAAATTTCATATTTTTAAAATTCATTTATCTTTTTGAATTTAGTTTTTTTTTTCAAATATCCTCAAATTGAACAATAAACACTTTGACCAACTTTGATTTGAGAATATTGGATAAAATTTACTTTCTTGGTTCTTCTTCTTCTTCTTCTTCTTCAAGAACTCATGAAGAATGCCAAGAACATTGATGAACTTCAAAAATTCATAACTCCTCAATTTGGCTCTGATTTTCACAAAAATTCAAACACAAGCTCCTTTCAATACCAAAACAAATTCCAATTGTTTTATGCCATAATTTTAAGACAAAAATAAATATATCTCCTCCATCTTCAAGTTTTGAAGAACACCATGAACGTGAATAACACAAAAATAAAACCCCACTTCAAATCTTCACCAAATCACCCCAATTTCAAAGAGTAGGTTCCTTTCAAGTTAGAGAACAACACCAACACCTTTTGAGCTCGAATTCTACCTCAATAAACAAGACCATTTGAAATTTCTTCAAAGATCTAAAGATTCAAGATCCTTTAATGGAAGATTCTTCTTCCCGAATCCAAATCACATGAAATTTAAACATAGACTCAAAAATCACAAGGGAACAAAAATCTAGTATAAAAAACAATAACAAAAAGACAGATTTAATCATTTTTGTTTTAATTTTTTTTTCAGATTAATGAGTTTTTCTTTTATATTGCAAACCAAGACTAGAATTGTAATAAAAAATCTAAACTGAGGGTTTGATATTAAGTAATAAGGATGAAACAAGGAAAGGAAAACAATTAAAAAAGGACATGTGGATTAATATTCAAGCTATTGAAGTTATGAGCAACAAGTAGCTAAAACCCTCACTTGAATCACATCCGAGAACACTCTAGATGTAACCAACAACGT
Organism: Solanum lycopersicum; assembly: GCF_036512215.1. Taxonomy (NCBI): domain Eukaryota; kingdom Viridiplantae; phylum Streptophyta; class Magnoliopsida; order Solanales; family Solanaceae; genus Solanum; species Solanum lycopersicum. The sequence goes on along the minus strand of NC_090801.1, from coordinate 34,890,632 downwards.
CATTCTCTTTAAAGATTAAAACAAGCCTCTTAGCTTACATCATTACATCCATAGGTCAAATTAAGCGGAAAATTTAAAACTTTTTCAGTACTTCTAATTGGAGCTTTACATAGACCTCTACATACACATAGTATACACACACACACACACATATATATATATATATATATATATATATATATATATCGATTATACATAGAACCTTCGTATATGAAGATTACTCAGTCTTCTAATTTTATTGCACATAAATATATAGAATATAACATAGTCTCAAAATACGTCTCATCTCATAACCATCTAATAAGAATATATCAAGTTGGGCCTAGCCCATACATCAATACAATAAGACCAAATATAGGTCATACAAATGTTTAGTACTCAAAATGAAAGGAAATAAACATAAGATTCCTAATACTAAAACAAAGTCATAGCTTGTTATTGACATTACCCTTGGAAAGTGAGGACGTACCAAACCTTGATGATTAAGTATTCCAAGTCTTCTTCAAAGTAATCTCCAAAATTCCTTCAACGACCGGAACCTAAAATGTTAGGGAAAAGGAAGAAACGGGGTTAGTACACAACTTGTACTAAGTATAAGACCATATGCATACAAATCATGAAAACATGCTAAAAAGGGACCTTTCTTGAAAACATGCAATTTACTTTGAAAAGATTTATGCACATTCAATAACACCATGCCAATCAATTAGACACATTGTCTTAAGTCCAAAGCATGTACACAACGAGACCAACAATACTAATTCTAGTCAAGTCAACATGCATAGCACATAAATGGACATATAGTCAAAGAAATTCTATCATCAAGTCGTAATAGTCACAAGCATGAATAAGAGTTCATTTCAACATAACTAAAGCAAGACAATTAACCATGAACCCCTATCAAGTCAAAAAGTGAAATAACCAAGCAAAACCCCATAACCTAACTCAATAAAGTAAACCAACAAGAATAATGACCAACATCCCACTTCACATAGCATGTCATTAAGAGTATATATAATCATACTTTAACAATATAGACCAACACATATTCATAAGTGAAACTACTTAACAGATAGTATACACAAAAATAAAAAAAAGTTCATCATAAACATATTATTTACCATTACAAGCATATTCATACATAATCACAACATTCAAAAGTTCCCTTCAAGTCAAACTAGTGCAAGGCATAGGTAGAGTCCCCTACCCCTACCTAGGATAAGTCAAACCTCTTAAGTCACTTTAGTTAGTTTGTAATTATTTACTTCATTTTTAGTTTAGGGAACATTTGCTTTAACCGACATAGCTAAGTGTTGAATCTGGTGTTGTAAAACCTTACACCGATTGAAGGTGTTCTACCGGCTAAAGTAACACCAAACATTAACATAACTTTCTAGGTGGATCCACTAGCTAGTCTTCCTATGGGGGCATCATAGTTCAATAACTAAGTGATAGATGTAATCCCTCTACATACCACTTGGAAATTAGGGCCTCCTTTCATGGGAATCCGTTGGATGAGTACCTCTCATGGGGGAGTCAACACCACATTAACTATAGGGTGAATCTTCCTCTATGGGAATTCATCACGTCTTATTGTCAAGTTTATTTGGTGTTAAGCTAAGTTCCTTTTGAAATGTCTTTAATATTTTTATTGATAATCATATCTTATTGTAGGTCGTAGGGTCTAACCCTTGTATAATCATCATCATCATAGCTCAATAAGAATTGCATGAATATATTCCTTTCATTACTATTCATATAAGTGAGGTTAGCACATTTACATATCAATTCATAATAAGGAAAATTTGTAAATCATTCACCATCCTTATAGCATTTACATCTAATCCAACACCTCACATACCATAGTCAAGACATTTTAATTCAACACCATAACAACCTATCACTCCTAGTACAAGGCATACTCTAATACAATATCATGACTTAATCACAATTAACCATATTTTGAAGTAAATGATAGGATCATAGAGACTTAATCAATATCCTTCTGTAGCCATCATCATGGTCTTACCATCTACCAACCAATTTAGTCGAATCAATAGGTGTAGTAGCATCAATCAATACTAATTAACATAAGAATTAGGTCAATTGCAAAATCATTATCCCAATTACCATCAATTCCTAACCTAGGGTAAGATGAATTAGGGTTCATAATGAATTCATCAAGAATTAGATCCAATCCAAACGCTACATTAACCTAGTCAATCCATACATCAATTAGATAGATAAATCAAGTCTAATAATCAATTCATTCTTCGATTCCTATCAATTCAGGAGCAAGATCCAAGATTTACGAAATTGGGGAAGGGAAAATCAAAATGAAATTACATCAATAAAAATCAATTAACCAATAATCTATACTCAATTAATGATAGGAAATCAGAATTTATCATCATTTTGAAGTTTATAAGAAAGCTCATGGAATTGGATAATTTAGAAATCAACTTTGAGAAGACATCTTGGGGAAAGAAAACCAAAGAGTGAAGATCCCATACCTTAATGAAGATTAATTAATGAAATTGAAGTGAATTCCTAGAGAAATTGACCTTTTTCCTTAAGCTTTTTCCTTCTTCAATGAGGGATATGGGGAGAAAGAAAGAAGAGAGATGTGAGAGCTTTTGGGTTTTGTTTTGGGAATTTGGGTTTGACTGAGTGACCTAAAATGACCCTTAGGATATGTATAATAACCTCCTAAATTACCCAAAACTTCCCTCACTAAAGTTGGTATTAAGTCTAAATGTTAAAAATACGATTTTACTAAATCTGGGAAGTAGCTCTGCGTCGCGGGGCCAACATGAATTTGATTTACCAAAAATGAATTTTAGGAAAGTGAGGTCCGTGTGGGCGGCACATCGTGCAGCATCCCACTGATTTTTGACTATTGCAGGCTGCCAAGTAGCCTGCTCACCATGTTGGGGTCCTCCTCTATGACCCTTCGGGTGGTTTTTGGGGCGTCGTTATTGGATGTTTATAATATTTATAAAACAATATACTTAACCAAATTATATTTAAAAGTTTTATACTTCATTTGACCCTCCAAAACTATCCCCAAACATAACGACGTCAAGTAGTTCAATTAGGCTAGTTTCTGGACCTAATGGATGCCCTTTGACATCTTGGCTCTAAAACTTCTCAGATGACTTTTAAATATTATTTTAGGTCATAAAACAGTATCAAAACCTTTAGACACTCATTTTAGGCTCTAAATTAGGTCTTGACATTTCGGGTAGTTACATTATCCCTCTCCCCCCCTTAGGAACATTTCTCCCCGAATGAAACTAAACTTTGAAAAGAAAAAGCATAGACTCAAGACTAGCAGACCAACAAACAATATACAACATCAACATGAGTTACAAATCAAATAACAATATTTCATTTACACAATAACTCAAAGCATCAATTTTAACTCATAAGGCTTAAAGTCACAACATGAGGAATTTCCTTCTCGCAATAACAACATGAGCTCAACATGCCTTACATGAGTCAATTATGTCAAAGTTACACTTACCAAAATGTTAAATATCATTTCATAAAGACTCATAATATCCTAATTCAAAACATAACTCAAACAAGAAAAAGTGCAAAATTTCTAAGGTAAAAGCACATTTCATTGTAAGTCACTGTAACAACATCATAATGCACATTTTTCCAATTTTTTCTAAAAATCAAGACAACTTCAATTTTTGCCATTATTTTCATTATTAATAGGAACAACTAACCTTAGTTATAATATATATGAGGGTAATGGGACTTCATTTTGGCCTCGGCCTCCCATGTTGCACCCTCAATTAGGTGATTCTTCCATAACACCTTTAGAGAATCCACCTCTTTGTTCCTCAATTTCTGTACTTGCCTATTAAGGATTTCAACCGGAACTTCCTCATAAGAGAGGTTATCCCTTACACCAAGACCCTCAATAGGAAGAATAGACTCGGGATCACTAATACACTTCTTAAATATAGAAACATGGAAAACCAGATGACCCTAAGTAAATTCACTAGGAAAATTTACCAACCCTTTGTAAGATTTCATAGAGACTCACATAACAAGGACTCAATTTCCTTTTCTTGCCAAATCGAACCACTCCTTTCATAGGCTAAATTTTCAAATGCACCTTATCACCATCTTCAATCTCTAAGTCCCTTCTCCTATTGTTGGCATAATACTTTTGCCGACTATGGGCTATTTGCAAGAGATTCCTTATAATATGGACTTTCTCCAAAGTGGTATAAATCAAATCGGGACCAAGAAGAGAAGACTCACCAATTTAAAACCATCCAATAGAAGATCCACATCTCCTACCACACAAGGCTTCATAAGGAGCCATAGATATAAATGAATGGTAGCTATTGTTGTAAGCAAACTCCACCAACGTTAAATGCTTATCCCAATTTCCCTTAATATCAATAGTTCAAGCTCTAAGCATATCCTCAAGGGTTTGAATAGTATGCTCTGCTTGACCATCCGTTTGGGGATGAAAAACAATGCTTAATCTCACCTTGGTACCCAACCCTTGTTGGAATAACCTCCAAAACCTAGATGTGAATTGTGCACCCAGATCTGATATGATGGATAACAGAATATCATGACAAAACATAATTTCATCTATGAAGATTTTTGCATAATCCTCCACTGAATTATTAGTCTTGACGGGAATGAAATGAGCGGATTTGTTCAACCTACCCACAACCACCCATATGGATTCATATTGCTTTTGTGTCCGAGATAAACATACCACAAAACCCATATTGATGTTTTCCCACTTCGAAGTAGGAACTTCGATTTCATATAGTTAACCACCTGGCTTTTGGTGTTGGGCTTTCACTTGTTTGCAATTTGGACACTTAGAAACTAAGTCTGTTATATTTTTTTTTCAAACCTTCCCACCAAAATACTTCCCTAAGGTCATGGAACATTTTTGTTGAACCTAGATGAATGGAGTAACAAGATACATGAGCTTCCTTAAAAATCTGGTTCCTAAAACAATCTACATTGGGAACACACAACCTCTCTTGATTACTGAAGACACCATCCCCCTCTTAGGAGAATGATTCATTATGCTTACCAATAATCGATTCCTTCAACTCCATCAATGGTTGATTAAGGTATTGCTTGGACTTCACCTCAATCACCGATGATTACACAAAGTTATGATGGACCATAAAACCACCATTCGGAGAATCTTCCAACCTCACATAAAATCTATCCAACCTATGAACATCTTTCACTATGTATTCTTTGGATTCCTCTACATGAGACACACTACCCATGGCCATACGACTTAGATCATCTACAACCACATTGGCCATGCCGAGGTGATATAGAGCACTCATTTCGTAATATTTCAACAATTCTAACCACCTTATTTGTGGAGATTCAACTCCTTTTGGTTAAAAACATATTGGAGACTCTTCATGTTGATATATACATAATAATGGGCAGCATACAAGTAATGCCTCCATATTTTAAACGAAAATACCATGACCGCTAAATAAAGGTCATGAGTTGGACATTTTCTTTCATGGACCTTAATTTTTCTAGAAGCATAGGCTATTACATTCCCATGTTGCATAAGCACACACCCTAAACCCACTCGGTATGCATCAAAATACACAACGAAACCTTTTGTACCATCCGTTAAAGAACACCAGAGCGGTAGTAAGCCTATCTGTAAAAATTGGGAAGCTTCTCTCACATGCCTTCGACCACTCAAATTTCTTACTCTTTTGGATTAAGGTAGTTAAGGGAGATGAAATGGATGTAAAACCAACAACAACCCTCTAATAATAACCCGCTAGACTTAAGAAACTCCTAATGTAAGTTGGAGTCAATGATCTAGGCAAATTCTTGACCGCCTCAGTTTTCATTTGATCAACCTCAACTCCCTCACTAGAGATGATATGACTGAGAAATGCCACCGACCTCAACCAAAAATCACATTTGCTGTACTTGGAAAATAATTGATTCTCCTTAAGAACTAATAACACCACCCTAAAATGGTTCACATGATCACCCTCATTTTTCAAATATACCAAGATGTAGTCAATGAACATAATGACAAATGAATGTAGGTAACTTCGAAACACCATATATGCGATCCATAAACATCACCAGGGCATTAATGAGATCAATGGACATTACTAAGAACTCATAGTGACCATATCTAGTCCGAAATGCCATGGTCACCTCTCACTCTAAGTTTGGGATCCGCCGATCTCAAGTAAATCTTAGAAAAGTATCTTTCGCCTTTGAGTTGATCAAACAAGTCGTCAATCTGAGGGAGGGGATACTTGTTCTTAATAGATACTTAAATGAGTTGGAGATAATCAGTGCAGATTCTAAGGGAGCCATTCTTCTTCACAAACAATGCTAGAGCACCCATGGAGGAATACTAAGTCTAGTGAAGCCTCTGTCTAGTAAATCTTTGAATTGAACTTTCGACTCTTTCAATTGCCAGAGTCATCCGATTAGGAGGAATTGAAATGGGATTTATATCTAGTAACAAGTTGATACCAAAATAAATTTCCCATTCGGGAGGAATATGGGGAAGATCATTTGGAAAGACCTCTGGAAATTCCCTCACTATGGGGACCGATTCTATGGGAGGAATTTGAGATTCTAAATTTTGGACTCTTACTATATGGTATAAACACCCTTTAGAGATACTTTTATAAAGTTTTCAACAAGAGATGATGACCTCTAGGGATAAAATTTCCCTTATTCCACTCTAAAACGAGTTCATTTTGAAAGTTAAACTTCACCACCCTCATTCTATAGTCATTACAGACAAAGCAAGCATGCAACCATAGTCAAACTTCACCACCCTCATTCAAAATCAAGCATATCAAGTTCTACTATTTAAAGATAAAATACTCTATTGGGCAACAATATCGGACAACTCCTATAAACCTTCTTTGCAACAACCGACTCACCTACCAGGGTAGATACAATAAAAGGTTCATGCGATATATCAGGCAAAAAGTCAAACTTTTTTAGCTACTAGAGGAGTAACAAATGATAAGGTAGCAGTGAGATCCTTTAAGGCATGAACATCAATTGATAAGACTCCAACATACCAATCACCATGTTGGGAAAAGTATCTTGCTCACCCCTAAAACGGAGAGCATAAAAGAAATTTTTCTATGGAGCCACATTTGAACCACATGCTTGCCCACTACCCTTGTCGTGACCCTTCACATTAGGGCAATCCCTAACATTGTGTACACTCTTTCCACAACAAAAACTATTATCCGTTCCAACTAAGATTACCCTATATGACCTTTTCCACATTCGGCACAAGTAGACTTCTTGTTCGGTGATTTAGTATCCCTTATTAGACTTGTGGTAAGACACCCTATTATCCCTAGACTTAGTGAACTTGGAAGGAAATTTATTAGAAACCCTATTTTTGAACCTAGGCTTTTGTTGAATCTCAAGCCTACCCTTGGAAGAACCACCATCAAAAGATCTTTCCCTCTTGACATCTCTACTCCTTCTACTAGCCCTTGCCTTATCTACTTGTTAAGCATGAACAATGAGACAATAAATGATCAAATTGTCGTGTAGTATATCCGAATGACATTCCTCTTGCAAGTCATCCGAACTTCCGTCACAAAATGACTCATTTCATCCCTAGGATAAATTCATTGATCTTTTTATGCAGGATCAAGCAACATTCAAGAAGGAGCCGAAAAGAACTATGCATGAGAACACTCACATTGACAATAGTGTATCCACATTCAAAGTTCAAAGCTTTAAAGCAATATGCAGATTATCAAAGCCGTAAAACAATATGATAAAAGAGTTCCAAACTACCACAAAAAATCACTAAAGTTTTCCTTTAACACAATACAACACTCATACAAATAAAAAAAGTATAGACTGAACTTTCAAAGATTCAAGATAGTAAAATAAGTTAATAATTAATTTACCAAGAATACTAACTCAAACGGAATAAAAACAATATGCAGATTATCAATAAAGAATATTAAATACAGAATACCTTTTGAAGAACCGAATCATGAACTAACCTCGAAGAAATATGGAAGATTCGTGCATCATAAAACTTGTGCGCTACTTGCATCAATAGGTGAAGCAAGGTTACTCAAAGACACCCAGGTATATCTTGAAAATTCAATCCGGGGTTGTTTGGAAGCAATTGAGTGAATAAATGTCGCATTTCTTCCCTCAATTCTTCCTTTAGAAAAGTGACTTCATTGGCATGCTTTTGTTTTAGATTGTTAATTTCCTCATATTTATTCAAAAAACTTGTTGTCACTGATCTACCATAGCACCTAAGTCGACCAAGCTGCTCCTTTCCAAACACAGCCCTAAATTCCTCATCAGCTGTTTCCCCAGAATATTGGAGATTCTAATGTTCATCCTATTGAATAAAATTGGCATCCATGCTGAATTGTAAGTACTATTTAAGTTCCATTGCTATAATGGAGATCAAGAACTTAAAAAATATGACAAACTTTCCTAGCAAAACAATTCAGCGATATCAACAAATAAGTGATATCACATCGCACTTGCACAAGAAGAAGAAGAAGAGAGACGCGAAAAAATTAAATTTAGTTAAACTCCCTACAATATATAAATTTTAACTCTAAATCAAATGTTACTACTAAAAATATTTAAAAAACTAACTATAGAAACTTCAGTATTATTTTGGATTTCCTTTCCCGTCTTGGTATGTGTTGCAAAAAACATTTTAGGCCTTGAAGGTTCTTCGTTGTTTTCTTTGGCTGCACGCTACAGATTATTTCAAAATAAATTAAAAAAAATCATTATGTTCTAAAAATGTACAAAAAAATGAAATAAATTTTTTTGAAGAATTGTCAACTAAGTATTACAAATGCCACACGTACTCTAGCAAAATCAATAAGTCCTATTAGATGCCTCCACTTTTGTTTTATCCTGTTTTGAGAATTCATCTCACATATGACCTATTATTAAATAAAAACAGATAATTGAATTGATAATTAAAAAAAATAGATATGATAAAAAAATATGTCAATGAGTAGAAATGCAATATTCTATCCTTACTTGAACAGTTGGGTGTTTCCAGTACCCGATAAACTAGTGGAATTGAGTCTCTGGAATGCCATCAGGACATTTTTCTAGCATCTCCTCAATGTTAATAGATTTATAAAAAATTCTTTTTAATTTTTTTTGTGCCGCCTCTAAGCATCATGAAGACTAGTCATCACCAACTTCTTTCCTCCTACTGGAATTTGACATTTGGACTGTCCAAAATAAAATATATTTAACTTCAATAAGTAAAAAACAAATAATAAAATATGCAATCTGACGAGTGATTGTTCTTACATTGATATATTCCCACATGCACTTTTTAGTATCCTTTGACACTACATGCCAAATAGTGTACATCAAGATGATGAGTCTAGGATTCCTTGCAATGGTTCCTATAAAGTTGCTTAATTTTGACACAGTCTTATTAGTTTGTCCCACTGCTTGTCCTTTATTAAATGTCACCTCCTTTCTTTCTTCCAAATTTCTTGAGTGAATATCCCTACATGTTTGTCCTTGAACTTAATTTTTGGCTTTGATATTTCTAGATTGATGTAATAGACAGTAAATAAGATATTTCTTTCATAATGAGTATGAAATCTTACAAGGTTTAAGACATACCTTTTAGATTACATTCAATGTTAATTTCCTCTTCGGCATCACATTCATCTCCCTCAAGTTCTTCCTGATCCACAAGATCATCCAATCCTTTGTTGTGTTCATTAATAATAGGAGTATGCATAAATTCCACATTAGCTGTTGTCTGGTTATCACATTTAGTTTCATCATCCAGGTTTATCCCTTGATTTTTTAGAAAATGATCAATAGTATTAGCTGGTATGATCGACTTTCTCTTTACCTGCTTGCAATTTGGTACATCAAAAATATCAAGTTCATTATGTACCACTCCATCACCTTGCTGTTCCTTATCCTGAAACTGACCAATACTGGTGGCTGGTCGAACCAACTTCCTCTTCACATTATTGAAGTTCAGTAGATCCTTAATATCATGTTGTACCATTCCATTACCTAGTGTTGTTCCAGTCACCTGTACTGAAGCAGTAACACCTTCCTTCAATGACATTAGGAATCTAGAGTTCACAAGAAGTTTAATTCCTTTATTTTGAATGGACTCTTCAGACCAAACTAACCTCTATTTAGTTTGTCTTTTCCCTGCAATCATATGTGAGGTTCTAAGATGTTCCCTTGAAGACAATTGAATAACTGATTTGTGCCCACGTAATTTACTCTTTCCTTATTGTGGAACGAAACCCTCATAATTCTTTCTTTTATGTCGTATTGGTGCCTGCTCTTTCTTAAATTTATCATTGCGTTCATTTGGAAGCGGTTCTCTCTTAATCTTGAATTTGTTGGCCAATTCAGCACTTGATCGGTATTGCATATCAACATCCAGATTCTTCAATGGACTTTGAGATTTGTTTGGATTCAAACCTTTTTTCTATAATATTGTTCATTGATTCATTCTTCTCGCTTTGTTTGAATCTCTTAGATATCTTTCCCTCTAGTAAGTAAACCAACAAAATTTGGGTAGCTTGCCTAGCAGAAACAAATATAATACTTAAGCCTCATGATTCCAATTGATTGGTAGAAGGTAATGCATATTTAAAAATATAAATACATATTACGTGTATACAAGTTTAACGCACATAATATTGATAGTAGAGGACAAGCATCACTAGACATTTAAAGAAGAAACAAACTTAAAAGATTGCAAAGCAGAAACTAATCAAATTGTCTTAATGTTATGGTGCAGAAAAAGTTGGTGATACGGCAGTAAAACAACTAGAGAAAGAATTAAAATTCAAACTTGAAGCTACCGTAGCTAGAAAAATCCAAGAGGAATTCCAAATCTCTACAAAGAAAATTCTACAAGAAATACTGAAATATACTATGGAAGTCTTACTGTCCCCTGCCTCCGAAATGTCATGAAAGGCAATATTTGAGCAAGTGAATTGAACATTTTAGAAAGCCATTGCTGACCACACAATTACTGCATAACAACAATTTGAGTATGTGCATTTACCATTGGCAATTTCTCAGAGAGATGCCATCAACTCAGCATCGGCAATGACAGAGACATTGAGCGGAGAGTTTGCTGATAGTCAGAGACAGTTGCTTGGTCTTGCAGTTTCTGGAGAAAATTCCCAATCAACAAATCCACTCAACCACATGAATAATGGATAATTTCTAAATGAAAAGATTGAGACACTTCCAGATCCAAAAAAGAGATATCTAGACAGTTAGGGGAGCACAAGTATGACGAAGCATTCACTGCAACATTACAAATGAATGATATGTCAACTGTGTCATGTTTATTCTCTCAGGTTACTTTGGCTGGGATTTTTACCTTGAATCCGCTCCCTCTTTGCGAAGGAGTGCTCTTCTCACTTCATAAAAGCCAAATATCCATGGTTACGAGCTATTCCTTACCATTGGTAAGGGATGTTTGATTTACTTCAGTAGTACAAACCAAATCATTACGATCACATCATAAAGTTGTCTACACCAGGGGAAGGTTGGGTAAAGTGTAATACGGATGGCACTAGCAAAGGCAACCCAAAAGAGAGACCTTATGGATTTTTTGTAATAGGAAGCCAATGAGATCTACTATATGCAGAAACACAAAGCATAGGTAACATGACAAACATGGAATCTGAAATCACAACAATTTTAAATGAACTAAGTTACTGCAAGAGGTGTGGGATCACCAATGTCATTTTAGATACTAACTCACTAAGTGTCAAGAACATGATTCAACGAGAGTTGAGGGTACCATAGAGTTTAATTGAAAAAACAGAGAAGATGCATATGATTATGGCGACAATTCAAATATAGATAATGCATACATTTTGAGAAGCTAATCAATTCGCCGATTACATCATAAACATAGCTATTAACCAAGAAAACAAACAGCAGTATAACAAATTTCAAAATCTACCTAGTATAGCAAGAAAGATCTTAAACATGAACAAACAACAGTACCAACAATCAGAATAAAAATAAGGAAATTCTTATGCATATGCAGAAATTAACATGAATACCAATGGAAAGACCATAGAGTCACCTATTTACAGTCACCTATTTACCAAATCCTTTGTGGCTAAGCAGGGGAAAATATTTGTTTACGAACTAACAACACCCACTAGAAGATAAACTGATGTATTATATGTAATAAAAGAAAATAGATCGTCTAAATGTGTAGATTGTGATATATTACTCATGACGTAACACAAAAAATCAAAACCTGATGGTTCTCTTCAATGTGCGGATTGTGATATTCAACTATGTGCACTACTATTATTACAGCAACAAGAACAAAAAACTAGTGTAACCCCATGAGTGAGGTTAAGGGATATAACAACATACACAACATAATCACACAAGTGGAGTAAGTGGAGGGTAGAGTTAATATGCACCGAAAACTATGACGAAAACAACATTACCTTTCTTCAGGCAGTAAACTGGAATGGGAAGTGCAGGGAAATGATCTTCACCAAGAAACTTAAAAACTAACAACGGATGAGAATTCCAGGCAGAATCTCAGACTCGAACAAAAATTGGGAAAACTGATTTGTGAAATGAGTTAGAAAATGTCATACTCTTATCGTCACTTAACTCTCCCTGCCGTGACTGTGTTTCTCTCTCTCTCTCTCTCTCTCTCTCTATCTATCTATCTATCTATCTATCTATCTATCTCTCTCTCTCTCTCTCTCTCTCTCTCTCTCTATATATATATATATATATATATATATATATATATATATATATATATATATATATATATATATATATATATATATAAACTATTTTCTTCAGTTTCTTGAAATGTTTTTTCTCAAATACATGCCAACTTTTTTTCATTACCTAACAGTGAAAAAGACGTTTATATTGGGAGGTTAATATACAAGCTACCCTCCAAAAAATAAAATGATGAAACTAAAATACAATTCACACTCTCGAAAATTGTATAAAAACACAAGAATATTAAAACCCTATAGTTAAAATTTGGACTTTCAAAATGAAATTTCTTACCCGTTAACCCCAAATCCAACAAAATCTCTTTGAAATCGTGTTCTTCAGAAAGACAGTTGAGAGAAAAGTGTGAAGGAGGGACTAATTTGATTCAGTTCATCATCATGTAAACAACCCAACATTATTCATTTCTTCTATACACAAAACGAAAAATCAAATACTTCAGCTAACAAGAAGACTGTTTTAGAACTACCACTTGACGAAATACGTTTCAGAAAAGAGAATGGTTCTTATTCTTCAAGGAATCGTTCTTTGGAGAAGACAACTTGATATACCAATTCATCGAAGACTTCAACTCTTCAGCTTAGTTCTTCGACTCTTTAGCTTGTATCAGAAAAAAGAACCAGTTCTTTAGCTATCTTCACCTCATTTCACCTCAATTCTTCAGAAACCTGCGTATTGAAATGTGAAATGGAAAGTAGAAGGAAAAGTAAAGTACTTAAAGAGGAAAGTGAAGTCAAAAATGTTTTATCATTTATTAATGTTTAATTTTTTTTGCCAATAAAAATGGGAGGGAGTGTTAAAAATATTGGAGGGAATATAATATTTTAGTGAAATTTTTTAAGGAAACACTTATAAAGTGTTGTTTTATCGATTATAAAAGTAGGAAATTTTAGAAGTATGACCATATATGTTAATAGGTGTTTCCAATTATATCATATTTTAACAACATTTATAAAGTGTACTTTATACTATTAAAGAGTAAACTTTTAAAATGTTGCAAAAATTATCATAGCAAAAAGTCAAAAATTTTGGCTAAGCTTTAAAAGCTTCCCCAATACTACTTTAGGCAACATTTTACAAGTGTAGTCTCAAATAATTGTGGCCATAGGCCTAAAATGATGTAGTGAGCATCCTCGAACATGAGGACCTACAACCCCTTGGAGAAAGAGGTCCAAGTTTCTTCAATGGACCTTATAATCTTCAATGACCAGACCCTACATTTGTAGTAATATAAAGTAAGGGGTTAGTACGCCACATGTACTACGTATGGGTATATGTACATAACATTTATTGACATACATGAAAAGTGCCATTTCTTTGGAATCATGCTAAGTCATTTGAAAACCTATATTGCCCATACAATAGAGCACATACAAGATAAGGATCACAATCAACACAAAGTATGGTCATATTCAAAGACTTAATATCATAAAGTAATATCAACATTTCATATTTAATAGTGCACATCAACTTAACATGAAAAACACTTACCAATGATGTTATCCAAAGCCTACAAGTGCAATGATCATGTGAATCTCCATAACCCCACATAACCAAGTAAACAAGGTAGGAGACCATAAGTAAGGTTTGCTTCATACAACATATATTATGAGTAGCCAACACCACAAATAAACATTATAAACCAATAACATGTTCGTCAACATATCCAACATCATACAAGAGTAACATCAGAAATCATAAGAATTGTACATTTCAAATAGTATTATTACATAAGAACAATCTCCTAGGACTTCCATTAGAGTGAACTTGTGCAATGTCTAGGTAGAGTCCCATACCCCTACCTATACTAAGTAAACTCCTCAAGTCACCCTAGTTAATATTCATTTATTTGTCTTTCATTTAACTTGAGGGAACAATCGCCTTTACACACATTAGACCATCTGAGATAAACATGGAATCAGGTGTCACGAAACCCCACACCAAAGAAGGTGGTCTACTAGCCAAAGTAGAACCAAACATGAAATAGCTTTCTAGGTGGATAAAATATCTAGTACCCTATGGTGGAAACTTAATTCAAGAACTATGAGATATATTAAAGACCCGTAGTTTAGTATTACGTGGGAGCCTCTGCCTCATGAGAGTTGTTGTGAACCTACTTCTCACCGAGGGAAGAAAATCTCTCATATCTAGTACATTGGTGCTAAGCTTAAGTCCCTTGCTGAATTACCTATAAGTAATCATTTCTTCATAAATCTTATCATAAGTCATAGAAGCTTAACTCCTTGTATAAACATAATCATAAGCTCTTTAGGTTAGATGACATCTTATCATAAGTCATAGAAACTTAACTCCTTGTATAAACATGATCATAAGCTCTTTAGGGTAGATGATAATTTCCTTTCATCGTAACCCTTCATTTGTGAGATGAACATATTATAATCATAGTGTGTAAGGCATACAAGATAACATCATCACATGCATTATCATAATCTCACATTCAACAATATTCATAGCCCAACATATATACATAGCATCATCATACATACTTCAATAGCATTGTAAAACAATTTATAGGCTTACATCAACATCATAGAGTAATTAAAACTTTAGAATACTTACCTTTTGCTTCATAGAACTTTTATCAAGGGTTTATGTTCAATACATAACAATCATCCAACAACATAGTGAAATACTCAATAACATAACCGATACCAACCCTTCAAGTCATATAAAAGACCAATTCGTAGTTAACTATAATGGAAAGGGTTATTTAAGATTTCATTCAAGTCATAGTTCCAATTCCAACATTTACATGTTATCAAGTAGTAGATATAACCCAATTGAGACCATAATTTATAGAAGGAACATGCTTCACACGAAATTCAAACATTACAAGTCATATACCAAACAATCCATACTTAATTAACCATATAAAATCACTATATTTAATCACTAATCATAAATCTAGAGTTCGGAAGAAAACCTGCTTAAAAGAGTAAAAACCCTAGGAGTTGAATTGTTGAAAACCATCTTTGAAAGGACCTCTTGGGGAAAGGAATCCCAATAGTTAAAAACCCCTACCTTATTGATGAATAATCCACGAATTTGGATTGAAAAACTTGAAGTCTGTCTTCTTCCTTAAACTTTTCTTGTTCTTCAATGGTGTTTGAAAAAAAGAGCGTTCTTGAGAGAGATGGGAGGAATTCGTTTGATCTGATTTCAAGTGTGTAAAATTGGTCTAAATCTAACCTAAAATCACTATAAAGTTGTCTCATATAATATGCAAATGACCCTTCACTTAAATGTGTCTTTTTGTGAAGTTAAATTACCTAAAATGCGACTTTAACGAATCTGGGAAGTGGTGGTGAGTCGCGGGGCCAAATCCAATTCTTCTTTTCTAAATTTTTGGTAGAGGAAGTGAGCCTCCTGTCTGATCCGCTTCGCCCGACTGAAACGAAATTATTAATTTTGAAAATTTCTCGAGGCAGTAGGCCTCGTGTGGGCTGTGCATCACGCAGCAGACCCTCAAAATCTGCCTACTCGCAGGCTGCTTTGGCTGCCTGCCTGCCCATGTTGGGGTCCTCTTTATGGACCCTTTGAATGGTCCTTGGGGTTTCATTACGGGATGTTTGGACGCTCTGTACTATATATTACGTATTTAAAGTCTTTTTACAAATTTTGGACTTCATTTGGCGTTCCCAAACCTTCAAAAAAACATAGGTATGTCAACTAGTTCAATCTAGCTAGTTTCCAGACATGAGGATTTTTCTCTATCGTTTTGGTTCTAGCCTTTTCTTAATGATTTTATTACATTAATATAGGTCTGGAAACATCATTTTTACTATTATTAAATAGGATAAGCTCTAGTCGAAGTAATGAAACTTCTGGAGTGTTACATTATCCACCTCTTAGGAACATTCATCCCCGAATGACACTAAAATCTTTTGGAGGGTTTGGATAGACACAATATTAGCAGCCCAACAAACAACAACATAAAATTATAATGAGTAACATCTCATAGGAACTAACTCATCATTATTAACATGATCTCAAAATACACTAAAGAGTTACCATGCTGTTATTCTTTTCAAGACAACAACAAAACAACAAAATCTCAAGAAGACACATGCATACACATTTCATATAAGTGGTAGAATAGAGTATGAAGACATTTTCTAAAAACTCAAATTGTTAAACTTTTACCAAAGCATGCATATATTTATAAATAAAGTCAATTTCATATTTATTCATAAATTACTTTATTAAAATTAATGTCTAACCTCAAGGAGTAAAAAGTTGAGGGTAGCGGGAATGCATGTCGGCTTTAGCCTCCCATGTTGCACGCTCAACAAGATTGTTCCTCCATAGAACTTTTTTGGAGGCGACCTCTTTGTTCCTCAACATATTTACTTGGATATCTAGGATCTCAACCGGAACCTCTTCATAAGAGAGGTTATCATCCACCCCTAAACCTTCAATAGGCAGAATGGACACCGGGTCGCCTATCCATTTCTTGATCATAGATACATGAAAGACCGGATGAACTGAAGCTAGTTGATTAGGTAGTTTTAGCTCATATGCCACTTTTCCAACCCATTGTAAAACTTCATAAAGACTAACATACGGGGACTTAACTTGCCCTTTCTATAGAATCTCATCACCCCTTTCATAGATGAAATCTTTAGATAGACATGATCACTAATTTCAAACTCAAGGTGTCTTCTTATATTGTCGGCATAAGACTTTTGCTAACTATAGGATGTCTTCAATCAATCTCTTATGATTCGAACTTTCTCAATAGCGTCATATATATGGTTGGGACCAAGTAGTGAGGAATCACCAACCTCCATCCAACCGAAGACCTACATCTTCTACCATGAAGAGCTTCAAAAAGTTTCATGGAGATGCTCAAATGGTAACTATTGTTGTAGGAGAACTCTATCAAAGGTAAGTGATCATCCCTGTTTCCCTTGAAATAAATAACACAGGCTCTTAACATATCTTCAAGGGTCTAAATGGTACACTCTACTAGAACATTCGTGTGAGGATGAAAGGTTGTAATAACTTTCACTTGTGTACCTAAACCCTTTTCGAAATATTTCCAAAAAGGAGAAGCGAATTGGGCACCTCAATCTGAAATAATTGACAAAGGAATCCTAAAAAGACTCACAATATAAATAATGTATACTTTTGCATAAGCTTCGATGGTATAAGTAGACTTAACAGGAATAAAGTTGAAATATTTTGTTAACTATCACAATAACCCATATTGAATCATTTTATATATGGGTTCGAGGTAATCCAACAAAAAATCCATAATTATGGCTTCCCACTTCCTTACAGGAACATCCTTGATTTGGGTTAAATTACCAATTTTAAGATGCTCACCTTTAACCTGTTGTGAATTTGGACACTTGGCAACAAACTCTGCTATGTCCCTTTTTAAACCATTCCACCAATAGACCTCTTTAAGGTCATGATACATTTTTGTGGCACCCCGATTTATAGAATAACAAGAACCATGAGCTTCTTCTAGAATTCAATTTCTCAAATACTCCACATCTGGTACACATACCCCTTGGTACCTAAGAACACCATCCCTATCTTAGGAGAATGACTCATTGAGCTTACTAAGTATCGATTTGTTCAACTCCATCAACAGAGAATCAAGGTGTTTCTTATGCTTCACCTCAACAACTAATGATGAATCAGAGTTATGATGGACCATAAAATAAAACCACCATTTGGAGAATCTTCTAACCGCACATAAACGATCCAACCTATGAATGTCTTTCACATGTTTGTTTTGTTTTCTTCAACATGTGACACACTAATCATAGTCATATGACTCAAATCATGCGCAACCACATTGGCCTTGCCAGAGTTGTAAAGAACACCCATGTCATAATCCTTCAAAAGTTCTAACCATTTTCTCCATCGGAGATTCAAATTTTTTTGTGTAAGCACATATTGAAGACTTTTATGGTCACTAAACACATCAACATGCACACCATACAAGTGATGTCTCTGTCTTGATCGGAGGCTAGATTCTAGCCGAAACCGCGTCGTTGACCTCTCAGAGGTAGCAGACAAGCCTACACACGTCATTGTTACATCATCTAGATAAATTTTAGCGAAAAAATTTGAAATTTTTTTAGTTGAAGTATACTTAGGCTTAATAATAGGAAAAATCATATTCGAATAAGATCATCTACATAATTTCATAATTGTTCACAACAACCATCTAATACCAAAATACTAAAATGAATGAAATATTTCATAAATGCATTAAACGTATACTTTCCAAAATGGCACCAATAAAATGTCTGAAACAAGTGAGAAAGAAGCGCTAGTGGAACATCCTCCACTATCTCATGTCGACATCAAATCTAGAATATAAAAGTTAGGCAACCTCGAAAGGAAGAGGTCCTACCAAGTACGAGTGAATGCTCCACGTCCAAATAACTTCAGCGTATCTCGTAATGCTCTAGCATTAATCTTTACCTGCACCTAAAAGTAGAGAGTTGTATGGAATTACTACACACTTGTACTAACTATGGGTATATGGACTCACACACTAAGGACATGCATGATTAAGAAGAGCTCTTTCCTAACGATATGAGTTAAAATTTAGTCAGTGGACTTTCCAAATCGGATTGGAAAACTTATGCTATGAGTGTAACAAGCATCATCACACATATAATTTTGCAAACAACACATAAGATATTACACATATCATATCACATAGTTTATATCATTCCTTCATATGCCATGAGACCTTGAAATCATGGACTTGACATTAAGACTTCCCAAAATTAGGGCTCAACATATGGGACGTAACCTAGGGAGACTCCTTTAGCAAACACAGCGTTTGCTTCATTCATTCATACATACTTTATTTTCATTCTTTTATAAGCTAGTGTAAACACTATTCATACCTAGGATTTAGCTTAAGACTTTCATCGGGTTCACTATGCAATGACAAGGAATGACCTAGTGTCATTACTTAAGACTAGTTCACCTCCTGATTATCCTATCCTAACACCTTTGGTATCGTTCATTTATTTGTGTACATTACTTGAGGCTTTCCTTATTCTTTATTGGTAACTTTAGCCCTAACCGACATAGATCATGTGAGCATCATGAAATCTAGTGTTTAACCCCACACCAAAAAGAGGTGGAATCACCAACCAAAGTTAACCAAAATATGCTAGCGTATATAGGGAGTCAAACCCTGTTAGGACCCTATATTTGTAGTATAAGTTCAAAGACTAGGAGATATAAGGAGATCCATACCCGTCTTAATAAACACTCTTATCTCATGAGAATTACATGAACGTCTGCCTTCCCAAAAGAAGGAATTGCAACTCATAGCTAGACTATCAGTACTTAGTATAAAGTGTCATTACATTCATTTCATACATCATTGAAGTTGGCGTCTAGCATGAGGCATCATATATCATTAGATTATTTCACATCTCATCATTACGTATTCAGTGTGAATTGTCCTTACACTTACATGTAGAGTCCTCTCTAAGGTGAGTACTTTTGGTGACCTTATATAGGCGTAGTTACAACATGTCTTACTTGCACTAGACTCATACTATGGTGCCACCCAATTCTCTCTTAACATCTATTCATTTCATTTTTACTCACCTTTCATTATTTGTTCATCGTATAACATACATATGCTCTCGTGGAGTTTATATTGAGGTACATTGATTCTAGTCGTAGATACAGCTTGTCTCACATGTACTATACTATTCTCATGTAGCCACTCTTTCTTTGGTTATTCATCGTTTAGTATAAATATACTCTCTTAGAAATTTCATTAAGTGACACTGATTTTAGGCGTAGATGCAGCTTATCTCACTTGCACTAACCTATAGTCATGTAGTCACTCTTTTCTTTACATATTAACTATGAATTCATTCTTAACACTTTCTGTTGGAGCATGCTTGAGATTTGACT
Source organism: Solanum lycopersicum (assembly GCF_036512215.1). Taxonomy (NCBI): domain Eukaryota; kingdom Viridiplantae; phylum Streptophyta; class Magnoliopsida; order Solanales; family Solanaceae; genus Solanum; species Solanum lycopersicum. The sequence goes on along the minus strand of NC_090801.1, from coordinate 34,869,872 downwards.
TTACATCATTCTTCACTCCCCTTACGTGAATGTTCATTTTGCATGTACAAATGCACTTTGTCTTTTAGTATGTTTCACACTCTTAGATAAACCTCCTAGGTTCACCTCATTTCATTACATCCATCTTAGGTTTGCTTACTTTTAAACATACGCTGGACTTATGGATCCATACGTACAAGCCATGAGGCTTCATTCATAATTTGTCTAAGTGACTCATACCTACCCAATATTATGTGGTACAAGAATTATGCATCTTGTTGGTATGCCAAGATCTTGATTTCGACTCTTAGAGGCATCATTCACTAAATATTTGTTCACGTACGACTTATGTGTCAATATGGAATTGGGCAACGGAACCTGATTGCAAATCCCGTGAGCAACACTTAATATTCTGTTAAACTTGGTAGTTGCATTTTTAGATTTGGGGGACCCTAGGTCGATATCTATCACCCCTATAATATTTTCTTTATTTTCCCTCATCTCTTCCTCGTTTAATGCAAATAGATTGTGGGATCAATCCCCCACAAACTCATTCGTTTTCTCTTAATTTTTTCCTTAGCTTTATCCAAGAGGTTGTGGGTTCAATCCCCACTCACCTCATTTTTATTTTTCTCTTTTACATTTCTCCCAATACTCTAATATATTCAAGAGGTTGTGGGTTAAATCCCCACTCACCATTTTTTATTTTTCTCATAACTCTCTCATGTATTCAAGAGGCTGTGGGTTCAATGCTCACTCACCACATTTAATTTTCTTTTGATTTTTCTCATGAACTTTTTAGGTAATTTGCATTTGGTGAGGTCTTGGGCTTAATTCCCAATGACCTCATAATTTTTAGAATTTTTTTAAAACATAGATCACTTTTCAAATTTTTGGCCGAGACCAACATTTCCAGTAAGCTGGAAATTTGGTCTCTTTCAATCCATCTTTCTCTAAAGTTTTAATGTTGATGAACATCACATTTTAAAATTTACATATATGAAAACACATTACCCTTACATGAACATCACATTTTAAAATTTACATATATGAAAACACAACATTCATAACACACAAATTTACGGCAGCAACATAGTTAATTTACAGCATACCCATGCTTAAACAGTTAACATAAAAATACTTTTGCAGAATGCATCTTTCATTCCTTACATAATTTCCAAATACACATTCAATACATAATCACAACCAGACCTAAAATTATCTATCGGAAGACATATCAACGCATGCTTTAAATCTTTCAAAGGATCTAATGATGGGGAAATGCAACGAGGCCAACCCTAGTTTTTCAATTGCGATTAAAATGAACCTTAAGGGTCTCTTGGGAAAGGGTCCAAGAGAGAATAAAAACCATACCTTAATGTCGTTCAATAGTTGTTTCAATGCTGCCGATTCCCACAACACCACTTCCTCACCACCAAAATCCAAAACCCAATTCGTCGAGAATAATGTTGTTGATTTTCATTTTTAGCTTAGCTTTTCGTTTGAGTTTTTGTGTGTAAGTTATTCAAGAGTGAAGAATTATTATTTTCAGTTCTTTTGATGATGAAAAATGTGAGAATGAGATTGGCAGACATGAGAATGGGAGGATTAGGATTAGGAGAAGTAGGTGGAGACTTAGTCAAACTAGGACCCCCCATTATTTATTATTATTATTATTATTATTATTATTATTATTATTATTATAATAATTATTATTATTATTATTGTTATTATTATAAATATTATTATTATAATTATTTTATCAAAAATCTTATTTTACTTCAATTAAATCAACATATTAAATATTAATTAATTTAACTAATTCACTAAATACAATAAATCAATTAAATTATTGCTTTAACCAAGGCTCGAACCTGGGTGTAACGACCTGTTTAGTCGTTTTGAGCAACAAACTTCAATTCTGGAAAAACAGGCTGAGGCGACGGACCAAACGACGATCCGTCATGGGCACGACGGACCGTCGCAGGGTCTCGTTTCAAAACACTTAGAAAATCTGAAAATGGGTATTGAAAATCGACTCTCTGAACTTCGTGACGGAATGGCAGGACGGACCGTCACAGGTGTGACAGACCGTCACAGAGACCTCAGTGAAAATCCATTCTCTGAGCCTTGCAACGACCTGTAGGACGGACCGTCGCAGGCACGACGGCCCGTCACAGACTGTGCAATCCCAGTTGGAGTCGGATTTCTGGTTAAGTTTTAAGGGACGTTTTTGACTATTCTTGCCTTAATTATAGATTTCGTGGGTTTATATTAATAACTCAAATTCTTGAGGGATAAAATAGATAACTTTGGGTTAATTAGTGGGGTATTATTGCCATATTTTACACTTAATTATATGTTAATTAGGGTAAAAGAAAGAGGGTTTGAATAAAGAAAATAGAGAGAACAAGGAGAGAGAGAGACTAATCGATCAAGAGGCAGAGGGAATATCAAAGCTTGGGAAATTGCTTGTTGATTCCAATTCTTCGGTGGAGGTAGGTTATGGTTTTCATGCTTTCATAAGTAAACTCTTAATAGTGAATGATATGTATTGGTAGTATTGTAAACCCTACTATTTGCTTAATGGTATGTTTGCATGAATATGATTATGTGATTGTGATAAGATAAGCATGATGAAAATATTGAATCCCAAATCTTGAAAAGAAACTTTAATATACATTATTAATGATGATGCCTTGGTATAGAATAAGGCTTGATGAATTAAAGTAATGTGATTGATGATGCCTTGGAATAGAGAAGGCTTGATGATGTACATAATGATATTAGTGGATCGGAGTGTCACGTTCCGACACATAGTATTAGTGGATCGGAGTGTCACGTTCCGACACATAGTATTAGTGGATCGGAGTGTCACGTTCCGACACATAGTATTAGTGGATCGGAGTGTCACGTACCGACAAATGTAGGGGAACGGAGTGTCACGTTCCGACACATGTAGGGGATCGGAGTGTCACGTTCCGACACATGTAGGGGATCGGAGTGTCACGTACCGACACATGTAGGGGATCGGAGTGTCACGTTCCGACACATAGAATTAGGGGATCGGAGTGTCAGGTACCGACACATAGTAGTAGGGGATCGGAGTGTCACGTACCGACACAAGAGGAAGAAAGATAATGAATCTTGAAAGATGATAATATACTCAACTTAATAAACTTAATTCCCAAATGAGTATGGCATTGAGGCTTGAGCCCTCATGGATGAACTTGATGGTACTTATTGATGATTATAATACTGGTTGTTGCTACATGTTGAGTTTTATAGTTGATTTACGATAATAATTGATATGTACTGTTCCCTATTTTGAGTTGGCCGATGATATCTACTCAGTACCCGTGGTTTGTACTGACCCCTACTTTTATGTTTTCTTCTTGTTATTTGTGGAGTGCAGCAAACGTGCCGTCATCTTCGACTCAACCGTAACTCAAGCCAGTCTTCGTCACACCGGATCTTCAGGGTGAGCTAACGCTTCTAGCTTGGACTGGATCTTCTCCTTCATGTCTTGATGCCTTGAACCTCCGGCATGGACTAGCTTCTTATGTAATTTTAGCTTTTAGGATACTCTTAGTTTAGTCATTTGATCGTAGATGTTCTTGTGATGATGACTTCCAGATTTTGGGAATAATAATAGTTATTGATTTTATTAATGAGTTTAAGTCTTCCGCATTACTTTCTGTTGATATTATATTGAAATGTTAGATTGGTTGGTTCGCTCACATAGGAGGGTAAGTGTGGGTGCCAGTCGCAACCCGGTTTGGGTCGTGACAAACTTGGTATCAGAGCATTAGGTTCGTTGGTCTCATCACACAAGAACAGGTCTAGTAGAGTCTTAAGGAACGGTAGGGGGACGCCTTTACTTTTCCTTGAGAGGCTATAAGACTTTAGGAAAATTTCACTCTTTCATTCTTTCTTTCGTGCTACTACTTGAGTCCATATGGTATCTAGGCGATACGAATTGGTATCTGACCATATTCACTCTCTTTTGCAGATGGTTAGAACTAGAGCAACGACTACGTCAACACCAACACCGGCCAGACAAGAAACAACGGAGCCAGCCACTGGGGCTGTGGCTCGAGGAAGAACAGCGGCGAGGGGCCGTGGAAGAGTTCGTGGGAGGACGTCCTCTAGGGGAAGAGGACGAACGCCTAGCCCATCTGATACTAGGGCAGTGACTCCTCCACCGACTGAGGAAGTAATAAGAGAAGGAGAGGATGGGGAAACTGAACAAGTGCAAAATGAGGAAATGCCACCCCAACCTACCCCAGAGATGATCAATCAGGTTCTGGCTTATCTTAGCGGGTTATCTGATCAAGGTCAGGCACCTCCAGTGTTTTCTGCGCCAACACCTCCGGTTTCAGAAGTACAACATGCGGCTACTATGGCTCCTCGCATGGATGTTCCATTGGAAATAGGCACGTTTCCACGCCTGACTACTGGGCCTATAATGACAAGTGATCAGCATGAACTTTTCAGTAAGTTCTTGAAATTGAAACCTTCGGTCTTCAAGGGTGCTGAATCGGAGGATGCTTATGATTTTCTGGTTGACTGTCACGAGCTACTACACAAGATGGGTATAGTAGAACGGTTTGGTGTGGAGTTTGTGACTTATCAGTTTCAAGGGAACGCCAAAATGTGGTGGCGGTCACATATCGAGTGTCAACCAATAGAGGCACCACCTATGACTTGGTCCTCATTCTCTAGTTTGTTTATGGAGAAGTATATCCCCCGGACTTTGAGGGATAGGAAAAGGGATGAGTTCTTGAGCCTAGAGCAAGGTAGGATGTCGGTTAATGCCTATGAGGCTAAGTTTCGTGCACTATCCAGATATGCCACTCAACTCTGTTTCAGTCCTCAAGAGCGGATTCGCCGGTTTGTGAAGGGGTTGAGGTCAGAATTGCGGATTTCGGCCTTACAGGTAGCGGCAACGGCAAAATCCTTCCAAGAAGTGGTAGACTTTGTGATAGAAGTGGAAGGAGTGAAGCCAGACGACTTCACCACAACATCGACATCAAAAAGGCTTCGAAAGGGAGGTGAGTTTAATGGTTCTTACACTAGAGGACAGGGTTCGGGAAGTTACTCAGTCCGACCAATTCAGTCTTCACTACAGACTGTAGTTGGGGGACCACCTCAGACTGGTCCACACTTCTCCGAGGGGCCTAGGATTGACTCCAGAGAATGTTATGGATGTGGGGAGATTGGACATATTAGGAAAAATTGTCCCAGACAAAGTTATAGACCCCCAATAGCTAGAGGTAGAGGTGGTCATGGTAGAGGCCGTTATTCTGGAGGATGTGGTGGTCGAGGTAATGGTGGTCACCAAAACGGCAGAGGTACTGGGCAAACCGGGGCCACTACATCACAACATGGTAGGGGCAACGGACAGACGAACGATAGGGCCCATTGTTACGCTTTCCCTGGGCGGTCTGAAGCGGAGGCATCTGATGCTGTCATCACAGGTAATCTTCTGGTTTGTGATTGCATGGCTTCTGTATTGTTTGATCCCGGATCCACGTTTTCTTATGTATCTTCCTCATTTGCTAATGGTCTAAATTTACATTGTGAAGTTCTTGATATGCCTATTCGTGTTTCTACTCCCGTGGGTGAGTCTGTGGTAGTTGAAAAGGTATATAGGTCTTCTGTGGTAAACTTTGTGGGGAGCAACACCTATGTAGATTTGGTTATCTTAGAAATGGATGATTTTGATGTGATTCTGGGTATGACTTGGCTTTCTCCGCAATTTGCGATCTTGGATTGTAATGCTAAAACGGTGACGTTAGCCAAGCCTGGGACAGACCCGTTAGTGTGGGAGGGTGACTACACTTCCAATCCGGTACGTATCATCTCCTTTCTTCGTGCTAAGAAAATGATTAGTAAAGGGTGTTTAGCTTTCTTGGCACATCTCAAGGATGACACTACCCAAGTACCTTCGATTGAGTCGGTTTCAGTAGTTCGTGAGTTTCTGGAGGTGTTCCCTGCAGATCTTCCTGGTATGCCACCAGATAGGGATATTGACTTCTGTATTGATCTTGAACCCGGTACTCGCCCCATTTCTATACCCCCTTATAGAATGGCTCCCGCGGAGTTAAGAGAGTTAAAAGCACAACTTCAAGAGTTATTGAACAAAGGCTTCATTAGACCAAGTGCATCTCCTTGGGGTGCTCCGGTTTTGTTTGTAAAGAAGAAGGATGGGAGTTTTCGAATGTGTATAGACTACAGACAACTAAATAAGGTAACCATAAAGAACAAGTACCCTCTTCCTCGCATTGATGACTTGTTCGATCAGTTACAAGGTGCTTGTGTCTTCTCTAAGATTGACTTGAGATCCGGTTATCATCAATTGAAAATACGGGCAACGGATGTGCCAAAGACTGCTTTTCGAACGAGGTATGGGCATTACGAATTTGTGGTGATGTCTTTCGGTCTTACGAATGCCCCTGCTGCGTTCATGAGCTTGATGAATGGGATTTTTAAGCCATATTTGGACCTCTTCGTGATCGTATTTATTGATGATATATTGGTATACTCAAAGAGCAAGAAGGAACATGAAGAGCATTTGAGAATGGTATTGGAAATGCTAAGGGAGAAAAAGCTTTATGCCAAGTTCTCTAAGTGTGAGTTTTGGCTAGATGCAGTGTCCTTCTTGGGACACGTGGTTTCTAAAGATGGAGTGATGGTGGATCCTTCTAAGATTGAGACAGTGAAGAATTGGGTAAGACCTACTAATGTGTCAGAAATAAGGAGCTTTGTTGGGTTAGCTAGCTACTACCGCCGATTCGTCAAGGGATTCTCTTCTATCGCTTCCCAATTGACGAACTTGACTAAGCAGAATGTCCCATTTGTATGGTCGGATGAATGTGAGGAAAGCTTTCAGAAGCTCAAGACTTTGTTGACTACCGCACCTATCCTTTCCTTGCCAGTAGAGGGTAAGAACTTCATTGTTTATTGTGATGCATCCTATTCTGGTTTGGGTGCAGTACTAATGCAAGAGAAGAGTGTGATTGCCTATGCTTCAAGACAATTAAAAGTGCATGAACGTAACTATCCAACTCATGATTTGGAATTGGCTGCGGTAGTGTTTGCATTAAAGCAATGGAGACACTATTTATATGGGGTTAAGTGTGAGATCTATACGGATCATCGTAGCCTTCAGTATGTCTTTACTCAGAAAGATTTGAACTTAAGATAGAGGAGATGGATGGAGTTACTAAAGGACTATGATATCACTATCTTGTATCATCCGGGGAAGGCGAATGTTGTAGCGGATGCTTTAAGTAGAAAGGCGGGAAGCATGGGAAGTATAGCTCACTTGCAAGCTTCTAGACGCCCATTGGCTAGAGAGGTTCAGACTCTAGCTAATGACTTGATGAGATTAGAAGTAAATGATAAGGGAGGGTTGTTGGCTTCTGTGGAAGCAAGATCTTCCTTTCTTGACAAGATTAAGGGAAGACAGTCTGATGATGAGAAACTGCGCAGAATTCAAGGTAAGGTATTGCGAGGAGAGGCTAAGGAAGCACAAATCGATGAGGAAGGTGTTTGTAGGATCAAGGGAAGGGTATGTGTACCCCGCGTCGATGATTTGATCAACACAATTCTGACAGAGGCTCATAGTTCAAGGTATTCTATACATCCGGGTGCAACCAAGATGTATCGTGACCTAAAACAACACTTTTGGTGGAGCAGAATGAAGCGTGATATTGTTGACTTTATTGCCAAGTGTCCAAACTGTCAACAAGTAAAGTATGAACACCAAAGGCCCGGAGGAACACTTCAGAGAATGCCCATTCCTGAATGGAAGTGGGAGAGAATTGCAATGGACTTCGTGGTTGGTCTTCCAAAAACGATGGGTAAGTATGACTCCATTTGGGTGATTGTTGATAGGTTAACTAAGTCTGCTCATTTTATTCCGGTTAAGGTGACTTACAATGCTGAGAAGTTAGCCAAACTTTACATCTCGGAAGTGGTGCAATTGCATGGGGTTCCACTATCCATCATATCAGATAGAGGTACGCAGTTTACTTCTAAGTTTTGGAAAACATTGCATGCAGAATTGGGTACTAGGTTGGACCTTAGTACTGCGTTCCATCCCCAAACCGATGGTCAGTCTGAGCGAACGATTCAAGTGTTGGAGGATATGCTTCGTGCGTGTGTGATAGAGTTTGGTGGTCATTGGGATAGCTTCTTACCCTTAGCGGAGTTTTCATACAATAATAGCTATCACTCAAGCATTGATATGGCTCCATTTGAAGCATTGTATGGTAGGAGATGTAGGTCTCCCATTGGTTGGTTTGATGCATTTGAGGTTAGACCTTGGGGCACTGATCTCTTGAGGGATTCGATGGAAAAAGTGAAGTCTATTCAAGAAAAGCTTCTAGCGGCGCAAAGTAGACAAAAAGAATATGCAGATCGAAAGGTTAGAGACTTAGAGTTCATGGAGGGTGAACAAGTCTTGTTGAAAGTTTCACCCATGAAAGGGGTGATGCGGTTTGGTAAAAGGGGTAAACTAAGTCCAAGGTACATTGGACCATTTGAAGTACTTAAGCGAGTAGGAGAGGTGGCTTATGAGTTAGCCTTGCCTCCAGGGCTTTCCGGAGTGCATCCGGTATTCCATGTGTCTATGTTGAAAAGATACCATGGTGATGGAAACTACATCATCCGTTGGGATTCAGTTTTGCTTGATGAGAACTTGTCTTATGAAAAGGAGCCTGTTGCTATTTTAGATAGAGAAGTTCGCAAGTTGAGGTCAAGAGAGATTGCATCCATCAAGGTGCAATGGAAGAATCGACCCGTTGAAGAAGCCACTTGGGAGAAGGAGGCGGATATGCGAGAAAAATACCCACATCTGTTTACAGATTCAGGTACTCCTTTTCGCCATTGTTTTTCTTCTTTTGATCGTTCGGGGACGAACGATGGGTAAATTGGTATCTATTGTAACGACCTGTTTAGTCGTTTTGAGCAACAAACTTCAATTCTGGAAAAACAGGCTGAGGCGACGGACCAAACGATGATCCGTCATGGGCATGACGGACCGTCGCAGGGTCTCGTTTTAAAACACTTAGAAAATCTTAAATTGGGTACTGAAAATCGACTCTCTGAACTTCGTGACGGAATGGCAGGACGGACCGTCAGAGGCGTGACGGACCGTCACAGAGACCTCAGTGAAAATCCATTCTCTGAGCCTTGCAACGACCTGCAGGACGGACCGTCGCAGGCACGACGGCCCGTCACAGACTGCGCAATCCCAGTTGGAGTCGGATTTCTGGTTAAGTTTTAAGGGACGTTTTTGACTATTCTTGCCTTAATTATAGATTTCGTGGGTTTATATTAATAACTCAAATTCTTGAGGGATAAAAGAGGTAACTTTGGGTTAATTAGTGGGGTATTATTGCCATCTTTTACACTTAATTATATGTTAATTAGGGTAAAAGAAAGAGGGTTTGAATAAAGAAAATAGAGAGAACAAGGAGAGAGAGAGACTAATCGATCAAGAGGCAGAGGGAATATCGAAGCTTGGGAAATTGCTTGTTGATTCCAATTCTTCGGTGGAGGTAGGTTATGGTTTTCATGCTTTCATAAGTAAACTCTTAATAGTGAATGATATGTATTGGTAGTATTGTAAACCCTACTATATGCTTAATGGTATGTTTGCATGAATATGATTATGTGATTGTGATAAGATAAGCATGATGAAAATATTGAATCCCAAATCTTGAAAAGAAACTTTAATATACATTATTAATGTTGATGCCTTGGTATAGAAGAAGGCTTGATGAATTAAAGTAATGGGATTGATGATACCTTGGAATAGAGAAGGCTTAATGATGTACATAATGATATTAGTGGATCGGAGTGTCACATTCCGACACATAGTATTAGTGGATCGGAGTGTCACATTCCGACACATAGTATTAGTGGATCGGAGTGTCACGTTCCGACACATAGTATTAGTGGATCGGAGTGTCACGTACCGACACATGTAGGGGATCGGAGTGTCACGTTCCGACACATGTAGGGGATCGGAGTGTCCCGTTCCGACACATGTAGGGGATCGGAGTGTCACGTACCGACACATGTAGGGGATCGGAGTGTCACGTTCCGACACATAGAATTAGGGGATCGGAGTGTCACGTACCGACACATAGTAGTAGGGGATCGGAGTGTCACGTACCGACAAAAGAGGAAGAAAGATAATGAATCTTGAAAGATGATAATATACTCAACTTAATAAACTTAATTCCCAAATGAGTATGGCATTGAGGCTTGAGCCCTCATGGATGAACTTGATGGTACTTATTGATGATTATAATACTGGTTGTTGCTACATGTTGAGTTTTATAGTTGATTTACGTTAATAATTGATATGTACTATTCCCTATTTTGAGTTGGCCGATGATATCTACTCAGTACCCGTGGTTTGTACTGACCCCTACTTTTATGTTTTCTTCTTGTTATTTGTGGAGTGCAGCAAACGTGCCATCATCTTCGACTCAACCGTAACTCAAGCCAGTCTTCGTCACACCGGATCTTCAGGGTGAGCTAACGCTTCTAGCTTGGACTGGATCTTCTCCTTCATGTCTTGATGCCTTGAACCTCCGGCATGGACTAGCTTCTTATGTATTTTTAGCTTTTAGGATACTCTTAGTTTAGTCATTTGATCGTAGATGTTCTTGTGATGATGACTTCCAGATTTTGGGAATAATAATAGTTATTAATTTTATTAATGAGTTTAAGTCTTCCGCATTACTTTCTGTTGATATTATATTGAAATGTTAGATTGGTTGGTTCGCTCACATAGGAGGGTAAGTGTGGGTGCCAGTCGCAACCCGGTTTGGGTCCTGACACTGGGTGAAGCAAGATTTTGCTGAAACGGTCAATATCCACCACCTCTACCCAAATTTCCCCATAAACATATTAGTTAATTAAATAATTAGGGTAATTACAATACTACCCTTAGCCTGAAAAAACCATTTTACCCCTAGACCCTCCAAACTTAAGATTATTCCTTTTTAAGTCTGGTTAAGACTCATTAACTTCCTTCTCAATCGCACTTAACTTGATGCACCTCACATGTCATGCAACAGACACAAAAAAACTGATGTCCACGCTATACAAAAACAGCAACATGACATGCAAACATGAATTCATTTTAACTTAGATAGTGCAATTATTAAACATACGATGTTGGATTTACAACACCAAGTTGACTATTGCACTAAAACATAGAGTTTCTTAAACAAAACCAGCCTTAGGAGGAGTATATCTAACCCCTTAGCTCATCTTGTTGTCCTTAAGATATGAAATTATATATCTTTGTTGGATTAATCCACGCCCTGCCCATTTATACCCTATCTCATTTGGCAACTGACACCTCAGTACCGTGGTTTGATTGTCTATGGTAGCATAAAACTTATGGAGAAAATCCATACCTAAGCTATTCAATGCTTCTTTTTTTGTGAATATCTGATTTACATATAAGTAGGTTGGTGCAGGCCCTTGAAACCTACTAGAAGCTTCACATTAATAGACTAACAAACCCCTTCCTAAACTAGTCTCATCGAAGCATACAACATAAATAAACACATGAGTCACATAAGTCAGCAACCAACATGATGAATCAAAAATATTAACTTCATACTACTGCATAAAACCATAAACATGAAAAACTAATTTAGGCTACGCACCCGAGACATCACCAGAGGTGCCTTCCCCTACACCGCTATACTTGAGTGCGAAGAATCGTTGCCTCCTTGGTATCTCTTCACTTGGACCATTTGGTTGAACTTTCTCCTTCCTTTTTTCTCGACCTCTCATATATGGACAATCCTTCATCATTTGACTCGATTTTCTACAATTGTAACAAGCGTTAGATCCCCTCCTACACTCTCCTCCATGAAGTTTGCCACACTTCCTACAAGGTGGGATCTCCTTAGGTATATGTACTTCACTGTTTCTCTTAACTCTGGGCTTGGAATCCCAGTCATAGCAACCCTTTAATGAACTTGACTCCCCTTGGTTGGAGAGTCCCTTTACAAACTAGGGCTTATCTCTAATTTCAATTCTACTCTTCCTTGAAAAATTCTCCTCATCTTGCCTTGACCTGCTCCTTACCCTTGTGTGCTTCCTCTTCTTTGTTTTTCTACTTGTTGGACATGTAATTTAAGCCTAGAAAGGCCCATGCTATCATGCAGCATAGCTTCCCCACACTCCTCCTTGCGATCCTCATCAATCATAGATCCAGTGTAAATGGGAGGATTCATCCTCGTGAAGTCCCCTAAACTTTTAGCCATGGTGCTGGCAGGTGGATTCTCCATTGGAAAACCTTGTTTCTCTACCTGGGCTGTCATAGACTGAGATTGTAAGGTGATGGATTGGGCCATCTGTACAAGGCCTGCCCTTACTTCTTATTTGTCAACCTAGTTGGGTTAGCAAGCATCTCCATTCCAGTAGCTGGAGCCTGGGGAGGAACTTGATTTATTCATCTTTCAGAATCATAAGAGTTGATGTTAGATACACTCTTAACACCAAGAAATCAGACATTAGATAAGGAACGATAAGATTTAAAGAAGGAAATTTTGCTACGCATCATGCAGTCTCTATTTCAAGATAGTGGTACACTTCACTACCATGACTTAAAAACTACTCGATGTGGTTGATGTAAACTTATTATCCTTGGAATTTAACCTGGTTCTCTGATACAAACTTTGTTACGACCGCAGTCTAGACCCTAGCTGAAACTGGCGTCGTTGACCTCTCAGAGGTCGTAGACAAGCCTACATACGTCATCGTTACATAATCTAGATAAATTTTAGTGGAAAATTTGAACTTTTTGATTAGCTGAAGTATACTTAGACTTCATAATAGGAAATACCATATTCGAATAAGATGATCTACATAATTTCATAATCGTTCACCACAGCCATCTAATACCAAGATACTCAAATGAATGAAATAGTTCAGAACTGCATTAAATGTAACTTGCCAAAATGGCACCAATACAATGTCTGAAAAGAGTGGAAAAGAAACTCTTGTGGAACATCCTCCACTAGCTCATGCCTACATCTAATATAGAATATAAAATATAGGCATCCTCAAAAGCAAGAAGTCCTACCAAGTCCCGATGAATGCTCCATGTCCGGATAACTTCAGCATAGTCTCGTAATGCTCTAGCATTCACCTGCACCAACACCTAAAGGTTGAGAGTTGTATGGGATTACTACACACATGTTATAAGTATGGGTATATGGACTCACACACTACGGACATGCATGATTAAGAAGAGATCTCTCCTAATGATATAAGTTATCAAAAATTTAGTCAGTGGACTTTCCAAATCGGATTGGGAAAGTCATGGTATGAGAGTAACAGGCATCATCACACATATAATTTTGCAAACAACACATATCATATCACATAGTTCATATAATTCCTTCATATTCCATGAGACCTAGGATTAATGGATTTGACAGTAAGACTTCCCAAAATGAGGGTTCAACATATGGAAACTAAACTAGGGAGGCTCCTTAAGCAAACACAGAGTTTTCTTTATTTATTCATACGTGCTTTATTTTCATTCCTTCGTAAGCTAGTGTAAACACCAGTCATACCTAGGATGTAGTTTAAGACTTTCATCGGGTTCACTGTGCAATGACCAATAATGACCTAGTGTCATTACTTGAGTCTATTTCACCTACAGATTCTCCTATCCTAACACCATTGGTATCGTTCATTTATTTGTGTACATTACTTGACGCTGTCCTCAATCTTTATTTGGGAACTTTAACTTAAACTGACATAGATAATTTGAGCATCATGAGATCCATTGTTTAATCCCACACCTAAAATTGGTGGAATCACCGATCAAAGTGAACCAAAACATGCTAGTGCATATAGTGAGTCGAACCCTGCTAGAACACTATATTGGCAGTATAGGTTCAATGAGTAGGAGATATTAGGAGACCCATACCCGTCTGGACGGACAATTTCATCTCATGAGAATTACACGAACCTCTGCCTTCCCAAAAGAAGGAATCACAACTCATAGCTAGCATATCAGTGCTCAGTATAAGTTCCCTTACATTCATCTTATACATCATAGAAACTGGCTTCTAGCATGAGGCATCATAGCTCATTAGATGATTTCTCATGTCATCATTACGTATTAAGTGTGAATTGTCCTTACACTTACATATAGAGTGTGATTGAGACTTGTCACTTAATATTCAACACTCTCTAAGGTGAGTAGTTTGGGTGACCTTATGTAGGCGTAGGTTAAACTTGTCTCACTTGCACTAGCCTCATATTATGGTGCCACCTGTTCTTTTTTAACATTTTTCATTTCATGTTTACTTACGTTTCATTATATGTTCATCTTATAACATATATATGCTCTCTTGGAATTTACATTGAGGGACACTGATTGTATGGGTAGATACAACTTGTCTCACTTGTACTACACTATTCTCATGTAGCTACTCTTTCTTTGCTTATTCATCATTTAGTATATATATATACTCTTAGAAATTTCATTTAGTGACACTGAGTTTTAGGCATAGATATAGCTTATCTCACTTGCACTAGCTTATGGTCATGTAGTCACTCTTTTCTTTACATATTAACTACGAATTCATTCTTAACACTTTCTTTTGGAGTATGCTTGATATTTGACTTTACATCATTCTACACTCCCCTTACTTGAATGTTCATTTCATCATATGCCAATGCACTTGGCCTTTTAGTATATCTCACACTCTTAAATAAACTTACTTGGTTCACATCATTTCATTACATCGATCTTAGGTTCGCTTAATTTTAAAAGTACGCTGGACTTACGGATCCATACATATAACCCATGAGGTTTCATTCAGAATTTGTCTAAGTGACTCATACTTACCCAAGATTATGTGGTACAAGACGTATGCATCTTGTTGGTGTGCCAAGATCTTGATTTTGACTCTTAGAGGAAGCATTCATTAAATATTTACTTACGTATGACTTATGTTTCAATATGTAATTGGGCAAGGGAACCCGATTTCAAATCGCTTGAGCAACACTTAATATGATATTAAAATTTGGTACTTGCATTTTTAAGATTTGGGGGACCCTAGAATGAGCCCCATCACCCCCATAATATCTTCTTTCGTTTCCCTCCTCTCTTTCTCGTTTAAGGCAAAGAGATTGTGAGATCAATCCCCCACAAACACATTCTTTTTCTCTTAATTTTTCTCTGAATTTTATCCAAGAGGTTTTGTGTTCAATCCCCACTCACCTCATTTTGTTTTTCTCTTTTATATTTCTCCTAACTCTCTCATCTATTCAACAGGTTGTGGATTTAATCCCCACCAAAATTTATTTTTGTCCTTTATTTTTCTCCTAACTCTCTTATATATTAAAGAGGTTGTCGGTTCAATCCCCACTCACCACATTTAATTTTCTTTTTGTTTTTCTAATGAACTTTGTATGGAATTTGCATTTGTTGAGGTCTTGGTTTCAATTCCACATGACCTCACAATTTTAATTTTTGTAAAACGTAGCTCACTTTTCAAATTTTTGGCCAAGATCAACATTTCCATCAAGCTGGAAATTTGGTCTATTTCAATCCATCTTTCTCTCAATTTTTAATGTTGATTCTTGTAGTAATCCAGGGGACATTTTTCCAGCAACATTACCCTTATATGAACATCACACTTTTAACATTTACATATAAGAAAACACAACAGTTATAACACACACCAATTTAAGGTAGCAACATAGTTAATTTACATCACACCCATTCTTAAACAATTAACGTAAAAACACTTTTCCGGAATATATCTTTCATTCCTAACATAATGTCCAAATACATATTCAATACATAATCACAACCAGACCTAAAATTATCTATCAGAAGACATACCAACACATACTTTGAATCTTTGAAAGGATCTAATGACAGGAGAATGCAACGGGGACAACTTTAGTTTTTCAATTGCAATTAAACTGAACCTTAAGGGTGTCTTGGTAAAGGGACAAAGGGAGAAGAAAAACCCATATCTTAATGTCGTTTAACACTCGTTTCAATGGCGCATATTCCCACGACAACACTGCCTCACCACAAAAATCCAAAACCCAATTGTTGAGAAGAATGTTGTTGATTTTCGTTTTTAGCTTAGCTTTTCGTTTGTGTTTTTGTGTGTAAGTTCTTCAAGAGTGAAGAACTATTATTTTCAGTTCTTTTGCTGATGAAAACGTGAGAATGAGAGTGAGAGACGCGAGAATGAGAGGATTAGGATTAGGAGAGTAAGGTGGAGACTTAGTCAAACTAGGACTCCTCATTTTATATATATATATATATATATATATATATATATATATATATATATATATATATATATATATATAACTATTATTATTATTATTATTATTATTATTATTATTATTATTAGGGAAAAGGGTCTTATATACCCCTCAACTTTGTCATTTGGAGATGATATACCCCTTGTTATGAAAGTGGCTCATATATACCCCTACTTGTAAACAAATGGCTCACATATACCCTTTTCCTCTAGCGGAAATGAAAAAAATAAATTTAATCTATATTTTTATTATTTTTTTCTAAAAATTATAATCCCATATGAGTATATTTAATCCTCGTCAAACATATCTCTTTTTGAATTTTTTGTTTCAATGACTTATTTATAATTATTATTTTGATAATCAAATTTATTTATATTTCACTAATATTCTTGTAAAACTTATTGTAGATGACCAAATTTTTTCTTCGAATATGAAATTAAATTACAATACACACAAAAAAATAGTTTATTTTTTTTGTTTTCAAGCTAAGGAATGAAAGAAAAAAAACAAAATAAGAATAAGAAACTTAAATAATTATAATAACAGAAGTGAAAAAATAATTTATGTATGAAAAAAAATTAAAATATACCTGGAACTTTGATAGAAGAATCATATATACACCTAAATAATTTTTAAAAAAAAATTAGAAGTAATAAATATAAATTTAAAACTAATTTTTTATCTTCCGTTAAATGAAGGGTATATGTGAGCCATTTTGTAACGGCAGGGGTATATATGAGCCGTTTGTATGATGGTAAAGGCATATATGAGCCACTTTTATAATGAGGGGTATATCAGCTCTAAATGATAAAGTTGAGGGGTATATCAGACCCTTTTCCCTTATTATTATCATAATTATTATTATTATTATTATTAATATTATTATTATTATTATTATTATTATTATTATTATTATTTTATTATTATAAATCTTATTTTACTTTGATTAAATTAGCAGATTAACTATTAATTAATTTAACTAATTCACTAAATTCAATAAATCAATTCAATTATTACTTCCACCAAGGCTCGAACTCGGGTGGAGAAAGATTTTGCTTAAAGGGTCAATTTTTGCAACTTCTACCCAAATTGATTCTTAACAATATTAATTAAATAATTGATTAGGTTAACTACAATACAACCCTTAGCCTAGAAAAGACCATTATACCCCTAGACCCTCCAAACATCATATTACCCCTTTTAAAGTCCGGTTCAGACTCATCTGGCTAAATCTCTATATTCGGGTGCCTACATGGCTGGACTCAACGTTTCCTAGCTCAACTAACTCACTAAGTTAGTTGGCTTGGCTGTTGCAGAGGTTCAGAGGTCTGGGTTTATACGCATCAATCCGTGTGAACCCAATCTAATCTAGGCATTCTAAATACGTTAGACATTACTTAGCAAAGTCATTTAAGGGTTGTTACAGTCTCCATATTTTAAGGCAAAAACAACAGCTGCTAACTCAAGGTCTTGATTCAGATAGTTCACCTCAAGAATTTTGAGTTTCCTAGAAGCATTAGCTATCACCTTTTCATGTTGCATAAGAACACATCCCAAGCCCACTGGGGAAGTGTCGCACTACACTACAAAGCCTTCATTACCCTCTGGTAAGGTCAACACTGGGGCGGTGGTAAGTTTATCTTTAAACTCTTGAAAACCTCTTTCACAAGCTTCCGGTACTCAAACATCACCTTTTTTTGGTCAAGCCTTTCAAAGGAGAAGCAATGGACAAAAATCCATCAACAAACCTTTTATAACACCCGGATAGACCAAAGAAACTTCTTATGTCGGTGGGAGTCAAAGGTCTAGCAAAATTTGTTGCCGCATCCATCTTCTTCGGATCAAACTCTACACCCTCACCAGAGAAACATGGACAAGAAAAGCAACTGACCTCAACAAAGATTCACACTTACTAAATTTGGCATATATATGGTGTTCTTTGAGGACTTGCAAGGCAAACCTGAAGTGACCCTCATGCTCATTTTCATTCTTTGAGTATATAAAAATATTATTAATAAACACAATCACAAAGGAGTAAAGGTAATCTTGGAAAACTCTATTCATTAGGTCCATAAATACCATCGGGGCATTTGTTAACAAAACATACATTACTAGAAATTCATAGTGACCATATCTAGTTCGGAAAACTTTATTGGGAATATTTTCACCTCTCACCCTAAGCTGGGATATCCCGATCTTAAGTCAATCTTTGAAAATTAGATAGCATCTTGGAGTTGATCAAATAGATCATCAATCCGAGGGAGATAACACATGTTCTTTATTGTGACCTTATTGAGTTGATAATAATGAATGCACATTCTAAAATACCCATCCTTCTTCTTAGCAAACAAGATCGGAGCACCCCATGCAGAAATATTAGGTTGAACAAAACCCTTGCTAGTATATTTTTGAGGTGGAGCTTCAAATATTTCAATTCAACCAGAGCTATTCTACATAGGAATAAAAATGATGTTCGTATTCGGTAACAAATAAATGAAAAAGTCAATTTCCCATTCCGGGGAAAACCTATTGATATTCCCTTACATAGAGGACTGACTCAATAAAAGGAGTTTCACGTTCTATGTCTTTAACCCTCACTACATGATACAGACAACCCTTGGCTATCATCTTACAAGAATTCCAACAAAAAATGATTTGACCCCTTGGCATTGAATTTCCCCCCTTCCACTCTAAAATGGGTTCATCTGGGAATTGGAACTTTACTACCCTTAATCTACTATCTATGGAAGCAAAAGAATCATGAAGCCAATCCATACCCAGAATGATATTAAAATCAAGCATGTCAAGCTCTACATAATTGACAAGAGTGATTTTATTGTGAATCATTACAGTGCAATTCCTATAGACTTTTTTGCAACCACATAGTAATCCATTGGGGGACAAACTGAAAAGAGTTCAATTAAAACATTGGGAAGTACATCAAACTTCCTAGTTATCAAAGTTGTACTAAAAGAAAGGGTAGAACTTCAAATCAAGAAAAAATATAAAAATTAATAGAGAATACTTGTAGCATACCAATCACAACATCGGGAGAGCTATCTATTCACCCCTAGCCTTGAGTGTATAAAAATGGTTCCTTTTTTGAACTTCGGAGCTAAGATCACTTGATTGATTTTGGCTATTACCCTTTACTTTACCCTTCACATTAGGACAATATTTCACCATATCCCCACCTTTGACACAAACCATAGCAATTATTGGTTCTAAAAAGGCATTCTGCCACATGTTTCTTACTACACATACCACAAGTTAGTCTTTCTCTTGGTGGATAAACATTTCTTCCCTTTAGAGTTTAGGATTAGACACCCTATCATTGCGAGTCTTGGAGAAAGTTGAAGGGACTTGGCTTGAAAACCTCTTCTTGAACTTAGGCTTGTCTTGAACAACAAGCCTAAACTACTTTCAAAAGACCTTTCCTTGTTAGCTTCATTCTTCCTCTTCCTTAGACAAGTCTCCTATACTTGTTGTGCATGAACCATAAACCTTAAAAGTTCCATATTTGTAATAAAGAATGGCTTCACAACATTCTTTTCAAGCTCTTCAGTCACGTCGGTTGCATAACAACTCATTTAATCCCTAGAAGTAGAAACCAAAGAATAAACATATTTGGACAACTTAATAAACTGTAAGTAATATTCCTTAACACACATGCCTCATTGACGAAGGTTGATTATCTCCTCGACTTTAGCTTCTCTTTCCTCCCTTAGGAATAATCTGTCAAGAAAGTCCTTTTTGAAGATCTCCTAATCCACGTGACCACCTCCTAATGCCCTAATATTCTTCCACTGATTGTACTATGTCTGAGCCACATGCTTCCGTTGATAGGAAATAAGCTTAGCCTTCTAAGTAGTACCCACCCCCATATAAAACAATATCTTATAGACCTCAACAAGGAAATCTTGGGGGTCTTGATCAACTTTTGATTCAAGGGAAGTATGAGGATTCATCGTCGTGAAATCTAGGATAGCCATAGTACTAGCATGTTGATTTTCTCGAGGAACAACCTCTTTGTTAACATTTGTCGTAATGTCTTAATCTTAAGTGGTGACGACTTCGACCATTTGGAAGCGAGATGCCCTCACCTTACCATCTGTCATGGACAAAGGATAAATCAGAACTTGATCATTTGCAGCGGCTTGCACTTGACAAGGAACTTGATTTCCTTTGGGATTATCTCCCACATTCACAAGCTCATATCCTTCTCTTCTCGCAGCTGTCCTTCTCGTGTTCATCGCCTATAACCACAAGAAAGGGATTAGATGATAAAATACACATAATGTCAAAACTCTAGAGGCATGACATAACCTTACCAAGAAAGGAGAATTTTCCTAATCATTACATAGCCTCTCATCCATAATTGTGGCGCGCTTCACAACCATAAACAAAATACTATATAGATGTTGTTTTAGTGAGAATTTATCCTAAGTTACTTAACTACATGCATTGAAACAAAGTTTGTCACACCCGAAGAGCACCCTTAAATGCGAATGACGTCATTGTCCTCTTAGAGGACTCAAATAAGCCCTTAAAGATCGTCAAAACATGTCATTAGTTAAAATTTGTGTAAAAATTAGAAACTTTCACACTCATGTACATATTGAGGTATACGTATACTTCTCACATAGAAGCTTACGTAGTCTTTACTTGTAGAAACATGTTAACATACATACATTATTCTAAAACTTGTCTCACATAAAATTCATTTAAAGAGTATAAGTTGCACTTAGTCAAAAAAATATCAAGATGCCATATAGGCCTTAGTACAATAAAATCCAATAAACTTAAAACAGAATAATGAGAATTCTTAAAAACGACTAAAGTATTCATAAGATAAAATAACGAAAAGATACCATCCCCGAATATGAGGACCTAACAACACTTGGAGAAAAAGTTCGAAGCTTCATAAATCCACCTTCTTAATCTTCAATGGCTGGACCTTACAGTAGTAGTAATATAAAGTAAGGGGTTAGTACGCCACATGTACTAAGTATGGGTATATGAACATAATCATTTATGGACATGCATGAAAAGGGACATTTCTTTGGAAGTCATGAGAAATCATTTGATAACCTTTATGCACATACAATAGTGCATACGCAAGATAAGGATCACAATCAACATAAAATATGTTCATAGTCCAAGACGTAATATCATATAGTCATATTAGCATTTCATATTCAATAGTGCATATCAACTTAACATGCAAAACACTTGCCAATGGTCTCATCCCAAGCCTACAAGTGTAATGATCATGTGAATCCCCATAACCACACATAACCAAGTAAACAAGATAGGATACCATAAGTAAATCTTTGCTTCATACAACATATATCATTAGTAGTCATCACTACATATAACAATATAGACCAATAACATGCTCATCAACACTGTAACATTATATAAGATTAACATCAGATATGATAAGCATTGTACAATTCATCTAATCTTATTACATAAGAACAATCTCCTAAGATTCCATTAGAGTCAACTTGTGGAATGTTTAGGTAGAGTGTGATACCCCTACTTATACTAAGTAAACTTCTCAAGTCACCCTAGTCAATGTTCATTTACTTGTCTTTCATTTTACTTGAAGGAAAAATCACCTTAACCAACATTAGACCATGTGATCTAAACATGGAATCCGGTGTCATGAAACCCCACAACGAAAGAAGGTGGTCTACCGGCCAAAGTAGAACCAAACATGACATAGATTTCTAGGTGGATCAACTAGCTAGTATCTTATGGTGGCAACATAGTTCAAGAGATAGGAGATTTAATAGAGACCTATAGTTCCACATTACACGGCAGCCTTTATAGAATTAGAATAATTGTGAACCTACCTTCCAACTAGGGAAGGGACACCTCTCATATCTAGTCCATCGGTGCAAAGCTTAAGTCCATTTGTGAATAACCTTTAAGTCATCATTCATTCATAAATATTATCATAAGTCATAGTAGCTTAACTCCTTGTATGAATATGATCATAAGCTCTTTAGGTTTAGATGAGACTTACATTTAATCATAGCCCTTCATTAGTGAGATTGACATATTATAATCATAGTGTGTATGGTGTACAACATAACATCGTCACTTGCATTATCATATCCTTATAATGATCTCACATTTAACATACTCATAGTCCAACATATATACATAACATCATCATACACACTTGAATAGCATTGTAAAATCATTTATAGGCTAACATCAACATCATAGAGTAATCACTACTTTAGAAGAATAACCTCCTTCTTTCAAGAACCTTAATCATAAATTTATGTTAAATACATAACAATCATCCAACAACGTAATGAAATACACATTAACATAACCAATACAAACCCTCAAATCATATACAAGAACAATTCGTAGTTAAGGATAAGGGAAACAACCATTTAAGATTTCATTCAAGTCATAGTTCCAATCCTAACGTTTACATGTCATCAAAAAGTAGATATAAACCAATCGAAACCATTATTTATAGGAGGAACATGCTTAAGACGAAATTAAAACATTACAAGTCAAATAACAAACAATATATACTTAATTAACCATAAAAAACGCTATACTTCATCAAAAATCATAAATGTATAGTTTGCAAGAAAACCCGCCTTTTAGAGTAAAAACCCTAGGAGTTGAATTTATGAAAACCATCTTTGAAAGGACCTCTGGGTAAAGGAATCCCAAGATTGAAAAATCCATACCTTAGTGATGAATAATCCACGAATTTATATTGAAAACTTTAAGTCTTCTTCTTCTTCCTTAAACTATTCTCGTTCTTCAATAAAGTTCGGAAAAGATAGCGTTCTTGAGAGAGATGGGAGGAATTCGTTTATACTGATTTTAATTGTGTAAAAATAGTCTAAATCTGACCTGAAATCATTATAAATTTGTCCCATATAATACCCAAAATACCCTTCACTTAAATCAGTCTTTTTGTGAAGTTAAATTACCTAAAATACGACTTCAACGAATGTAGGAAGTGGTTGTGCTCGCATGGTCAACTCCAATTCCCCATTTATAACTTTTGGGTCGAGAAAGGAGCCTCGTGTAAGCTCCGTGTCGCGCGAGGCTGATACCCTATTCTTACTTCCGAAAATTGCTTGAGGCAGTAGGCCTCGTGTGGGCTGCCCATCGTGCAACAGATCCTCCAAATCTGGCTGCTCGCAGGCTGCTTTGGAAGTTTGTCTGTCCATGTTGGAGTCCTCCTCATGGACCTTTACGGTGGTCCTTGGGGTGTCGTTACGGATGCTTGGACCCTTTGCACTATATATTACCTATATAAATTATTTTGACAAGTTTTGGACTTTATTTGACACTCCGAATCCTTCATTAAACATAGGGAGATCAAGTAATTCAATTTAGCTAGTTTCAAGACATCAAGGTCTCTCTCGACCGTTTTGTCTCTATCATTTCTAAATAATTTTATTACATTAATATAGATATGTAAAAATCATTTTAACTATTATTCAATAGGATAAGATCTTGTCCAAGTCATGGAACTTTTGGATTGTTACATTTATAGTCGTCATTCTGGTCACATCCGTGTTTATCCCCTAGTCGTAACCAGCTTCTTTGACCTCTTCGAGAACTAAAACTAGCCTCTTAGTTTACATCAAAACATTCATAGGTAACTCGGTTTATATTTTTTCATTAATTCTACTTTGTATAGGAAGATTACATAGTCTTCTACTTTTATTGCACATAAGTATATCAAAGATAACATAGTCATAATAGTCACAACAGTTGTCTCTTCTCATTATTATCTAATAAGGGTGTAAGAACTTGGACATAACACATACATGAAAGGAAGAGTGCCTCACATGGGCTATACAATATTTCATGCTAAATGGGAAGCAAGAACCATAAAAGTCTTTCACTAAAAACAACTCCGTAAGATAGATAGTGGCATAGCCCTCAAAAATTGAGGGCCTACCCTACTTGGATGATCAAGATATCCATGTCGTCATCAATGACGTCTCCAAAAATCCTTCAACAACCAGAACCTAAAATGTTGTTAGACAGGAAGAAATGGGGTTAGTACACCACTTGTACTAAGCATGATTCCATATCCACATATATGAAAATATACTAACAAAGAGGGACATTAAAACAAAGTATGCACTTCTCGATTAAAACCTTTATGCACATTGAATAAGATAATGCCAACCAATAATGTATGTTCCTTATGTCATAGGAATGTATATCACAATTCCAAAAACATCAAGTCTAGTTAAGTCAACATGCTTAGAATATAGTTGAATACATAACCAAGTAACTCTATCATCAAGCCATATTAACAACAAGTATGTATAAGAGTACTTTTCAACATAACCAAAGCAAGACAATTATCCATGAACCCCTATCAAGTCAACAAGTCCAATGATCAAGCAAAGCCTCCTTACCTCACAGAATCAAATAACCCAACAAGAATCATGATCAACATCCTACTTTAAATAATATAGCAATTTAAGAGTGCATATCATCTTCCTTTAACAATGTAAACCAACACATATTTATAGGTGACACCAATATAAATATAGTATCAAAAATGTGCAAGTTTATCATATACATGTCATATAACATTATAAGCATAATCATACATAAGAACATCCTCCTAAGACTTCCCTCAAGGCTAACTAGTGGAATGCTTACGTAGAGTCCCATACCCCTACATACACTAAGTTAGAGCCCTTAGGTTACCATAGTTGGAGTTCATTCCTTTTGTTCATTTTACCTTTTCGGAACAACTTTCTCTAAACGATATAGACCACATGAGCTAATGTGGAATTCGGTGTCATAAAATCCTACACCAAAGGAAAGGGGACTACTTGCCAAGGTAGTACAAAAACATAAACATAGAAACTATGTGGATCAACTAGCTAGTATTCCGATGGAGTCAATATAGTTCAAGAACTAGGAGAAATAGTTGGGACCCTATTTATGCTACATGAATTTTAGTCTCCAATCTCAAGAGTACATTAGTGATCCTAACTTTCCTATGTAAGAAGGGACACTTCTCACTCTATTTCACTCGGTGCTAAGATAGATCCCTTTTCAAAATGTCTTTAAGCCTTTATTATGAATCATAGCTTAATTTAGGTCATAGGGTCTACCTCTTCTATAAATATCATCATCATAGATCAATAATAATTGCATGAGTATAAATGATTTCATTAAAATTAACATAGGTGTGGTTATAACATTAAAATATTCATATCATGATCAAGCACATTAGTAATTCATTCACCATCCTTATAACATTTACATCTGAAGCTAATACCTCAAAATCACAATCTAGACATTTCAATTAAACATCATAATACCCTATAAATCCTAATACAAGGCATACTCCAATACAACATAATGGCTTAGTCGCAATTAACTAAAATTTGAAATAAGGATAGGAATCATAAGACTTACCAAGTCTCCTTCATAGTTCATTATTAAGGTCTTACCATAAACCCTAAATTCAACCCAATTTTGGTGTACATAATTTTAAGAAAAAAAAAACATGATAACAAGGCTATAACAATTACTATGTCACAATTCAATACTAGTTCATGGATTAAGACAAGATACTTAGGTCAATTCACAACATACTTCCTAACCTAGATCATCTTTTCAAGAACTAGCATGAAAGACAACAAATAACCCTAAGACATTAATTTCTAGTGTAACAACATAATATTATAGTAATTCAACCAATAACATGGTAAATTGAACAAATACAACATAATTTATATCAAGATCAAAACATAGGGTTATGGATTAAGGGTCATCTTCTACAAAGTAGACAAAACCATCAAGATATATTATAATCAAGTTAAAATATATGTTAATATATTCATATTATCCAAAATAAAACAGAAAGAATCAATTCATAACATTTATTTTGAGATTGAGAAAGACCCACATGAAAACTCAACTTTTGAAAATACTTTCAAGGAGCCCTTTGATGAAAAAGGTCTCAAAGGTGAATTAGATCCAATACGTTAATGTTTGATGAAGAATTATTGGTGTAATGTTTCCATTAGATCCTCCAAAACCCACCCTAGCTTTGTCTTCAATGGTTTCTTTCAATAGAGAGAGAAAAAAAAGAGAAGGAAGAGACTTTGTTTTGTGAGTTGTAATTAGTCTAATGGGGTTGAGGTGTTTATATGGGGGGTTAATTAAGTTAATTATACTTCCCTTAATCCCTAAATAACTACCAAACAACTTAATTAATTATTTAAAAGTAAGTAAAAACGTTCAGGAAATTATAGGCCCCATCGACGAAACCACGATTGACGGATTATTGGTCCATCGACGGCCAAACCCTTTCTCCGTTATGCACATCCTTAGTTTTTTGTCAGAGACTATGAAATGAGGCCTTCCAATTATTTGGATAAGTGTTTCTTTATACATGGCATCTACGCCCCGCCGATCCACACAGGACTTGTTGATGCCCTCTCATGGGTGCACACTGCCCAGGAAGTGTTTGACTCCACTTGCAAGGGTCCTCCTTAAAGTCCCTTAGTTTATCCTTGGGGAGTAGTACCCAAAAGTTTCGACCATGAATCATATTAAACACATTTAAGACACCCTTCCACAAGTTTTCATCATTTTTGGACTTCTAAAATCTAGTCAAATAGGCTAGGCACGCCAGTTCCTCTTTGAACTACTTTCTGGACATCATGGAAATTTTGGTTTTTAGACTTTCTAAATGAATTATATTCATAAAATTGACCTTAAACTGTCTAAACCTTATGACACTTATTTTAGGCTCTAGAAGACGTTTTGGATTTTCAATGTGTTACACTTATAGTATTCATTTTGTATGTCCACAAGAAACGAATTAGAAGAAAAATGGACACATAGATTTTAAACTCACAAGGAACGACTTTCAAGATTACTAATAAGTGAGAATTCCTAAGCATGACATAGCCTCTCATTCATAAGTGTGTCGCGGTGCACACTCATCAACAAAACTGTACGTAGACGTGGTTTAGTGTGACATCAATCCTAAGATTACTTCAGCCTCATGCTCTGATACCAAGTTTGTCACAATCAGGGAGTACCTCCCTAGGCGAAACTAGCTTTGTCTTCCTCGGAGAGGACTAAGAATAGACTCTTAGTATTTGGCATAACACATCATATGTTAAAATGCCAAAAAGGATAAAACTTTTATTACGTATTGAGTCTTACATAGACGTCTCACTTACTAAACATATATACATAAGGAGTTTACTTAGACTCCTTCTGGCTTCTGAATCAAACAATATACATAAGATATAAGGATTTAATCTATAATACCATCTCACATTTAAACTATCTAAAATGTGTAGTAGATTCGGGCATAGCCATCAATACAAATTCATATTTTCCACTTAGGGCATACAACAATATCTTCAATAATAAGAGAGATAAAAATGTCTTTAGACTATAGCAAATTCGACCATTCTATATAGAAGGCAGAATCCTCAAACATTGAGGACCTGCCACAACTTGGGGAAATGTCGAAGACTTCTTGCAATCGACCTTGATAACTCAATGGCCTGAACCAACATTGTTTTGGAAAAGGGAAAGAATATGGGTAAGCACATCCACTTGTACTAAGCACGGAAACATATGCACATAAAATCATTGAATTCATGCTCAAATGGACATTTAGCTCAACATCATGCTAAATCACTTTCAAAAGATTTCATGCACAATTAGTAGCACATATAAGCCATTAGGCATAACATCACTTAATACAAGCCCATGTATAACATATGACCAATATCATGATAAAGTCCAATCAACATGGATACTATCATCATAAGTTCATATCACATGAAAAGTAGCATATCAAGATCATAACCAAAGAAACTCCAACATAATGTCATCACAACAAAGCATGTACAAAAGTTCATATCATCATAGCTTATAAGACCCTTACTAACAATCCCGTCCAAAGCATACATGTGCAATGTTCATGTGAAGTCCCATAACCCCACATAATAAAGTAAACAATGAAAGAAATCATAAGTCATGTCTATCATCATATAACATAACATTATGAGTAGTCATCAACATATATAGCAATATTGACCAATAATTTGTTCATAAGTTTAAAGCAAGATCATATAGGATCATCAATAATATGTTCATAATTTGAAACCAGCATCATCTAGGATCATCAACATGTAAAGCCAACATATGCATATCATTAACATCATTAGAGCATAAGAACATCCTCCTAGGACTTTCCTCAAGGCCAACTAGTGCAATATATCGGTAGAGCCCCATATAGCTACCTACACTAATAAGAACCTCTTAAGTCAACCTAGTTAGAGTTCAGTTTATTAATTTTTATTTTATATTTGGGAATAACCGCCTTAACAAATAATAGACCATGTGAGCTAAACATAGAATCTGGTGTCATGAAACCCTATATCGAAAGAAGGTGGTCTACTTGCTAAGGTAGGACCAAAACATGAACATAGCTAGAATTCCTATGGGGGAAACAAAGTTCAAGAACTAGGAGGCATACTCGAGACCCTATTTATAAACAAAGGCATTGTAATATCCATATCATGAGAACAAAATGTGGACCTTCCCACATTAGGAAGGGAAACCTCCCATAACTAGTTCACTCGGTTCTAAGCTAAAGTAACTTTTTCAAATGTCATCAAGTCAATCTTTAACAATCATAGCTTAATTTAGATCATAGGAGACTAACCCCCTTGTATAGCATATAACATTAGCTCATTAAGCATAGGGTGAGAACTTACTTTCATCACACAACCATCATTAGTGAGATTATTATATCATTATCTTATTATCTAAGGCATACAAGAGAAACCATCTTCAAATTTGCATCAACATAGCCTCAACATGGTCTCAAATTCAACATAATCATATCATGCCATCATATTCATATTCATAACATTAGATCTTCCTAATTCTTATAACATGATATAGTTCAATTGCATCACAACATCATCAATAAATATCCTTCGATATTGAAGTAAAGAGTAGAAAATCACAATATCTTACGTAATAGACTCCATAGCCTTTATCAAGAATGTCACCCCAAAATCATAACATTTATCCAATAACGCATTCATCATCATCATCATAATATAATTCATTGAACAATAACATAAAAAATTCTAACAATCCTAATCATCTTCAAGTCCAATTCATAAGTACGGTTAGAGTAATGTATCCAATTGATCAAAACTAAGTCAATGATAAAGAACTATAATAATTAAACCATAAACAATCATATTTTATCCTTAATAATCAAAGGAAATCAATAACAATTAAATTTGAAAGATCAATTTCAGAATAAGAAGGAAACCCGTGTTTTTGAAAACTCTTGAATTTAATTTGAAATAGACTCTTGGCGAAATGGAACCCTAGAGTGAAGAGATCCCATACCTTAACAATCCTTGAAGATTTAAGGAGAGAAAGTTGAATTCTCGTATCCCTAAAGACCTTGAAGCTTATCTTCAATAGTATTCTTTGGGGAAAGAGAAATAGAGTAGAGAAATGGTAGAGAGAATTGAGTTTGGTGATTGTGGGGTGTTCGAACTAGTTTAATTATGTTTCTATCTCATATATCCCCTTAACTTACTTATTTAGACAACCTATAACCCTTAATTATCAAACTAACTACTAATTTACTTAACTTAAAACTAGGCAGCCAAAACAGACTCCCCACCTACGAGACCTAGACCTACGGTCCATACGTCCATCGACCCCACCGTACTGGCAACACATCAATTCGGTCAGAGGCTGTGATTTTGGGGATGTTTGTGAATTGAATAAGTGTTGCACGACAGATCCATCAACGGAGTGTTGATCAATTGATTGCTTGTCCGTTGGTTTGTCGATGTGCATTGTCCAAAATTGCAGATTTGGGTGAAATGAAAGGGTCTTCTCAAGGACCCCTATGGTGGTCCTTGGGGAGTCGTACCTGGAGGTTTCCACGATAATTACATACTAACACCTGTTTAACACCTTTCTACCAATTTTCATTGATTTCAGACTCTTAAAACCCCATGAAATATGTCAAGGCACACTAGTGAAAATTTCACAATTTACAAGATGTCATGGGCGTTTCTTAATATTTTGACTCTAACACTTCCTAAATGTTTCAAATACATTACATTATTCCCTAAAACAGTATTCAAAGTAGTTTCTGTTCTCTCGATTAGGTCTTGGACTTCTGGAATGTTACAATGGGGACCCTTCATGGTTACCATTAATTAATATTAATTGCAGCAACAATGTCTGCCACAAATATAAAACAAAGATGATACAAAAATATCATATATGATGAAGGTTTCAACAAACAATTTTTTTCAACAAAGTTACGTCACCAGAAAAGCTTAGTTTTTCAACAAAATTACTTGCCAGATCTAACATATGTCCAGTGACCACCTAATCTTCTAGAACCAATTTACAGGTAATTTTATGATTTTCGCTGTTATGTACTACAAGAATTTAATTATTCAACCAATGAAAAGGTATTCACTGACCATATATAAGAAGAAATTTCATTACTCAAAACCCAATTGTGTATATACAGAACAATATTATTCATCGTAATAATAAAAAAACTTATGCCAAAAATGTAAATAATTTTTTATTTTCAAGTTTTCATTCAATACATCAAGAAACGTGCATGACGTCTAGAGAATTGTTACAGAGGTGCTTGTGTGCTTTAGCCTACTTGACAAGGTTTTAAGAGTCAGTAACTAATGAAATTTTGTAGAAAGGTGTGAAACTAGTAATAAAACATTATTAGGGTTGAAAATTCTGGGTATTACTCCCCAAGAATTACCATAACGGTCCTTGAGGAGGAACCTTTCCAAAGGACAAAAAATCTGTCAAAAGCTAGAAACACCTGCGCCTACAATGGACGGGGCGTCAATTCTGCTGTTGATGGACATTTGGTCAATTTTCAAAAGTTCCCAAAATTCAAATCTCTTAACTTTTCTACGTATGTGAATGACGGAGGTGAACAATGCCTATCGACTAACCTACTGCCCGTAGGTCGGGGTTTCGTAAGTCGAGTTTGCTCTTTTACATGAAAGTTTTAGTTTGGTTCATTTAATTTAGTTGGTTAGTCAGGAAGTTAATTAGGAATTAGGTTTTGTTTAATTAAATTAGTTAAGTGACTATATAATCTACCCTAACCCTAAATCCAACATAACACATCACTTTTTCGAAATCTCAGTTGTTGTTCCTTCTCTCTACTTTCTCTCTCCTAAGATGACTCCATAAAAGACCAAGGTACAAGGGTTATAAGGAAGAAATAAGAATACTTTTATCCATCATTATTCAATGATTAACCAGGTCTGAGAACCTTTCACCTTTGGGTTCCTTTCCCCAAAGGGTTCTTCCAATATTGGTTTCCAAAAGATGATTTTATTTTCTTCGTAATATGAATTTGATCTTATAAATTTTATTGTTTATGGTTTATTTTAGTTATTATGATTAGATTATTTTGTATTATGGTTCAATTACATCTTGATTAATTAACCTAGTTTGTGGAATAAATCATAAAATAACCCAAATACCGTAACCCTAGGTGATGAACTCATGTTGAATTGCTTAGTATTGATTCAATTGAGTTTGTCATTATGTTAATTACTATTGTGCGATGTGTTTATACCAACTGATATACAGAATAGGATGGTTGAGGGAAAGACCACAGATGATTATTTTTGAAGGAGAAATTGGTAAGACTTTGTGATCTTAAACCTTTGCTTCAATTGTTATGGCTTTTACTTGGTGATGATGTTCAATTGAAACATGCCTTGTGTTTAAATTAGGTAGTGTTGGTATGATGATGAAATTTAAATGTCTTTGTTATGTGATTGTGAGGTTATTCTTAAGATTTAATGATATGTTGTTGGTTATGAATTGCCTATGTGCCTTATTATGACATGATGATAAAGATGTGTTGATATCACTTATGATGGTAGTATTCAAAGGAAATTATCAGGCAATTCCTAATGAGGAGTTATTAGTAGCGCCATAATCACCAAGAGAAATACATGCCATCTGAAATCTATTAAACAAACCAATTAAGCTCTCCATCGTATATTTCTTCTGCCCTAAGCTCTAAAATTTAAAACACAAGTAATTGAGAAAAATGGACGCAAAAAGTGAAACAGATTCATTTATATTTTTTAACAAGAAAGACACATTTCAAGTCAGACGGGTATAATTGTTTTTGTTAAAAGTAGCGGAAGGTTCAATGATATGTCGCGCCACTTCAAATATTTCTCAAACTATTTTAGCGGAATGATTCCCCAAAAAATGTAATAAGTCTCCATTTATGTGTAGATATCAATATTTAAATAAATTTATTTTTTTGGTAAAATTTTCATTAACTTTTTAATTATTTCTAATTGCTGATTGTTCTGATTTATAGTACGTTTTTGTTATAGTTTACAAAAATATAAATTTTATTTTTAAAAAAAGTTGAATATTTCTTGCATAAATTTTCAATCAAACTTAAATTGTTTGATATTAAAAATTAAAAGTATGTCATAAATTTAGGCAAATAGAGTATTTAATTTTTTTTGTTATTTAGTTGCCTTAAATAATTTTAAAAAGATAAAAGTATCCTCCTTTTTGTCAACATAAGAAAAAAGAAAATGCATATACGCATCAACTATTACTTAGTATGTATCAATTATTTTTTATTTTTATTTTTTATTTTCATATTACTTATTTTATTTTTTAAAAATAAAAATAAAAAACAATTCTATTTTCTTTTCTTCAATTGTTCATGTATGTTGGACTGAGCAAAGATAGGTGAGGGTTCGGACAAGTCTAGTAGCTAGTATGTAAATCAATATATATATATATATATATATATATATATATATATATATAAAAATCAGAATTAAAAACTGCTGATGTGGCATGCCTCCAAGGGCTAGAAAAATATTCATCTTTTTTTTTTAAATATATTTTTTAAATCATTTTTTAAATTTTAAAATATAAAAAAAAGTCTCTTAAATATTGAAGCTAATCACAATTAAAGTCATTAAATTATAATTACACCAATGGATGTTATTTATCTTTTCATATTCATATGTTACTAATTATTATTTATCTTTTCATATTCAAATGTTACTAATTATTATACTAACTATAAATACTAAAGCAAATATCTAACACTACATAATATTTTGTCCTTTTTCATTCATAATTTCCTTTCAATTATTCTTCTTTTTATTTCAAACTCTTTTTGCAAGAAGTCTTTTTCTTTCTTTTTTTCCTTTTTTTAATTATTTTATTATCTTAGTAAGTAATTTTCATGCCTGATTTTTTTATTTTATCTTATTTTCATCTTAATATATTAAATAAATGCCCTCTATTGATCATTTTCGTTTAAATTCTTACATTAATTACTTTATTATTTTGTATATGTATGTTACAATATACCCAACTGGACAACGGTACGTAAAACTCATTTTATGTGTTGCAAATATTCAATTCTGTCCCTAAATTTCATCTATTAATTTAGTTATTATTATAATTTACATGTATGAATGTCATATTTAATCTATCCATACTTAGGATATTCTCCACCATTATTATTAATCTCTTCCCCTAATTTTTTTTCACTTTTTTTATATTTCTTATATTTCTATAAGGAAATGTAGAAATGATCAATGCATTAGTTATGAAATATAAAAATAGCATATTAAAAGACATAATCATCTATAAAATGTGAATTGTAAGTATAATATTATATTTTTTGTAGGAACAAATTTAAATTTAAATTCAAATTCAAGAAATTGTTTTAGAAGCCAATAAACAAAAAAAATGTTGCTCAAAAATTCATACAGAAAAAGAGATCGATCGTTATTTATATTATGAATTGTTAATTCTTTATCCTTGTAGTTGCTAGAGAAAAAGAAAGTAAAACGAGAACAAGACACCAAAGAGAGTTTGCTTCACTACATTTTTTTATATAAATTTCTTAAGACACAATACTTATGACCTTAAATCAGAAAACTTTATAGGCAATTGTCCACTTTTATTGTACAATTTTAAAAAAATAATTGTTATTTTAAAAAATGAAAAATAATTTATGAAAATTGGGATTGTGTAACGCAAATTACTTTGACTTTTTGCCAATGATTTGGATTGAAAATCTTTTTTATCATTTCTCAAAATTTTAAAAATTATGAGTTAAATTTTAAACTTTCATAGTGAAATTGAGTTTTCCATAGTTGAAATTCAAAATAAATAAATAAAAATAATGATTAAATACATCCTTTTAGTTACTTATGATTGGATGGACACGACATATATAAATTTGTAGAGGAATGAAAAAATATAGATTGTTTAGTTTTTTAAATTATTTTCACCATACGATATATATTGATTATTTTTTTAATAAAAGTTATTATTTATTGTTTTTCTATTTTTTTTTAATTTTAAGTCGTGAAAATTTAAAATGGTAGAATCATAAAAATGAAAGTCAAATGATCAATTGGGTTTTCACGGTTCAAAACTATTTCTTTCTTATGTTTCTACGTTTTTAATTTTTTAATTTTCAAGTTTAAATAACTAATTTAAATAGGTTGTTGCATTTATATTGAAATGTTTTTCATCAATGCTTTCATATAAATTAAAGGAAAAATTATGTATAGATAAACATGTATATAACTTCTTGAATCAAATTTTCTCTTACTTACAAAAATAAGAAGCATAAGTTTAGCGATATAAAAAATATTATTAGAAGATAAAGACTCTTACTTAAGATTATAAAAGATATAAAACATAAATACTAATAATATATTTCATTAAAACATGAAATCTGATTTAATCGTTAGGATGTCAGTATAGAAAATATATAAATTATTTTAATCACTCAACTATTCTAAAAAGTTAGTTAGTGAATTTAACGAGTTAATTATGACCGCGCGAAGCGCTGCTGAATTCACTAGTTTTATATATGTACTAAAAAATTAATAACTTGTAAATCACTAATAAAGTTTTCAATTATACGGGGAGGGGGGGGGGGTGGAGTTAAGACCCCCTTACTCCTCTGCGTCGTTTTGTTAGTAACCCTAGCTTTTTTGTTCTTCTTTGTCGCCGATGACAATCCAATAGCATGTATTCTCACCGCTACTATAACACTATCTCAATCATTTGCTATCACCCAATCAAAATTAAATTTGGAAAATCAAAGACCCAATCAAATTAGTGGCTTGGCAAAACTGAAGAAGCAAAACATATTCATTTTTAATGGTTAATTGTTGTGCACAAAATTAAACATAAGGCCTATGTGATGGAACATGTAATGGGACTGGTCCATTAAAACCATTGACATGATTAATATGTTGGAGAGTTTTATTTGGAATCCATGTCAAATAGTGGAATAGGTCTTAAAGCTAACACATGAGGGTTAAGAATATTGAAGAAAATATTTGTCCTTTCTTCTTTTCTAGAGTCTAAGTTTCTCATCTCATTCTTATCTCTATCTTTAGTCACTTGTTATTTCAATATTTACATTGTATTTTCTTTGTTGGATATTGCAATCATAATCCTAAACTTGTAATCGAATGTTTCAGTTTTCTTATTAATATTGTAAGGATTTCAAAATTATCACATTGTTGCTTTCATTATTCGTAGTCTAAATGGTAATGGCGGTATTGGATCGTTTTAGAGATAGAAACACCCCAGAGGGTTTGATTCTTCGGGATGATCAGTATTTCACCTGCCTTGTCTTCTCCTAAAAGGACTAGCTATCTCTTTCTTACTTCTACCTTGATGATAAAGCTCTTACTTGATTTACTTGGGTGAATCGTAACAAGCAATTCTTCTACAAAAAGCATTTTACAGAAAAATTGCTTATGGATTTCTACAACTAACATTCACGCCTTCGATGAGTATGGAAGATATTTTATGATTCTATATTGACTATGAGCACTGTGTTACATTTGTTCCTCCAACAACCTCTACCTTTGCGGTTGTAGCTCTAAGACATGTCAAAAATTCATTTGACTTGGAAGATGTCTTCACAAGTGTAAACATGGAGGCAGACCATTTGTTCGACGAATTTTCTAAGAAGTATACCAATGTTCATTCCTTAACAATGCTAACCAAAAAGTAATATTTAGATTGTGGTTCTCGAATGTCTCGGAACTTTTCAAATTGGTAATGCAACATCCATAGAAGTTCATTTGGTATATGAGCCCTCTTTATTACCAAAGGGAAGGTATTCGATGAATTTTTTTTAAGAGATATTAAAAAGGTGTAGTACGACAACTTCTCTGGTGAGTGGCTCTGGTAAACAGAAAAATGAATTTGATCACATTTTAGTCTGACTCCAAGCTCATCAACAACACTCCATGAGCTTGCAGTTTCGTAATCCTTTGGGAAAACAACAATGTCTCTCTTTAGAAGTGCTCAAGTATTTTGTTCTCCCCTGCAAATTGAAACGACCCAAATTTATTCTCTTCTTTGATGTGACTCTTAGCTCAAGCTTTGCACAAACCCCTGAACAACAATGTAATGAGTCAAAGTAGAGTATAACACGTGTTACATGATATTTTAAGATCCTTAAATAGTGAAATATGGTGCTTAGAGGAAGTATATAGAATTTGGAGATGAAACATCCAAGAACATCTAGTGACGCTTAAAAGTTAGCCATTTGACGTGCTAGCGTGCCTTAGTATGTTTCACACGATTTTAGGTAGTGTTGGGAGCTCAATTTTATAGGGAGGGTTCCAAACACTTAGAAGGACGTATTTGGGGTGGAAACGTCCAAGAACGACTCCCCAAGAACATACCCAAGGGCTTTAAAGAGGGACCCAACTTAGGAAAAAAGTTGTCAAAACAAGTCTCCACCAAGTGACAGTAGGTCCATCGACGTTCGTTGATGGGGGTGTTGGTTGATACTTAGTTTCTTGAGATAAGAACCCTAATGATGCCTCTACGATTAAGACTACGAACCTGCAGGACAGACCGTCATCCCACAAACGGTCCGTCGATTGCCAACCGTGGATGGAGTCTGTAATTTGCGCAACTCACAATAAAGTGAAGGGTTGAATTGGGAAATTCACCGCACGTCCAAATAAATATATGTGCAGTTATTTTACGTTGTTTTAGGGATTATATGAATATTAAAACAATGAAAGACCCCCTTAGATTCTATACTCCAAATCAAAACCTCTTTCTCACATTAGAACTCTCAAGAACACCGTTGAAGAAGAAAAGAAGTTTGGGGAAGTATCTTATGACGAATTCACAGAGGGTTCAAGATGGGATTATGGCTCTAATTTAATGTAAGTGAAGATTATTCATATATGTATTCTTCCATCCATGAATCCCCCTAGTTTTCCTTCAATTGTGAATCCAACAAACCCCAATCTAGTGAGGGTTGTGATTGCATTGTGGGTAATGTGTGGTTGTATCCCAATAGAGTAGGTAACATTCACTTATGTTCATGTGATGATTATATACTATTTTTATGGTGAATTATAGTAATTGAACTTGAAGGATATCATGGTAAATTTAGACCATTAGAGGCTAGATGAAGGTTTTGTGTTGATATTCTTAACTCCATGGTATTCTATACTATTTTATCATGATTGAATCACCTAGATATGAATTGAACTAGGTCTAATTTATGAAGAATGATCATGACCTAGGATGTTGGGATTGAACATATGTGATCATGCATGACTAGAATTGGCTTCTGATGAACTAATTGAATAGATTAACATGTAATTGAGTATGAATCATAAGCGAATAAATGTAGTAGACATCTATAGG
Organism: Solanum lycopersicum; assembly: GCF_036512215.1. NCBI lineage: Eukaryota > Viridiplantae > Streptophyta > Magnoliopsida > Solanales > Solanaceae > Solanum > Solanum lycopersicum. The sequence goes on along the minus strand of NC_090801.1, from coordinate 34,831,733 downwards.
TCTTATGGACATTGTTGCTAGGGCTTTGTAGGTGAATTCATAATGAGGATGATTGTGATGATGTTTCCTAGAAATGTACAATGGGAGAATAAAGGTAAGGATTCAAGATCCTATAGGTTACTTGTGAATGAAGATAGAATGTATTGATGAATAATGAACCTTAGGTTGATTGTCTTGAATGTGGATTTACTATGATTGAATGAAAGTGATAGATTCACTTGAGCATGGAGAGATATTCAAGGACGTACCTCCATGATAAAAAAGTGTCGAGCAAGGATTAACAAGAAAACCTTCGAGTATATGCTTGACTCCAAGTGGATATGCAAAGTGATGGATAGTCTAGCAAGGATCTGGACTCCAAGTAGGAAGGAGAGTCTCACCTAGTAGTTGTTATGACTATCCAAGTAGGTCTAATGAAGCGGGAGTCCTTCACATAGTTTAGTCAACGTATCCTAGTAGAGATCTCCATATCCTATGAACTTAGACATGCTAACACATTAGTGGCTTGGCAAAACTGAAAGAGCAAAACATATTCATTTTCTAATGGTTAATTGTTGTGAACAAAATTAAACATAAGGCCTATGTGACGGAACAGGCTAATGGGACTGGTCCATTAAGATCGTTAGCATGATTAACATGTTGGATAGCATCATAAATTCTCAAATCAAACCGCAGGTGCGGACTGAAATCAACAAGGATGTAACACAACATGGAACTTTTTCTTAGCAGCTAACTGGGACATAGTATGAAGAGGAGTGTCAAACTCTTAGGATGCAAGCAGAGGAGCGACTTCTACCATAATAAATATACACCCCTGTAAGAAGGCATGTGGTTTTTTTTAGGTTTTTAAGTCTCAACTTTGCATCCAAAATTTTTGATTTTCATCGAAAGAAACTTCCCAATCCAAGTGACAATACACTAAGGGTTTTTTGAAATAATGTTTGTGCGGGATCTTTATTATGGATGTGAAGAGATCCACATTTATAGCTAAGAGGTTACAAGCTTCCTTTTCGTACTCGTTTTAATTTGTCACTTGTCCAGGACCAAAGGTTATCTAGCATATTAGATTTCCTTTTCAACTGATTGAGTCAAACTACAAACAACCTAACTCCTTGGTATAAGGATATGTAGGTGGGCTTGGTGTTGAAAACTCAGTTATATTCTAATATTTGCTCTTAAATCTTATTTTTTAGATTTTTCGTCTCTTCATAATTCTGTATTGAGATGGCTTTGAATTCTTTAAAATCGTGCGTCAAACCGAGCATATCAAACTTTAAGTGTCCTGAATTCTCATATAGACTGAGAAATGTAGGAAGCCCATTTTGAGGGTTTGACCACAATTCCTAAAGTCCGTACAAAATTCCTTTCTTAGAGATGAGAATGTGTTCGGTCAAAATTGGCTTGGTCAATTACATTTTTCTCGAATTTCTTGTGTCAATCCAAGTAAAATGAGGGTCAGTTGTTGAAATCCAATTTTAGACCTCCCTGATGAATTAATTAACGAGCTTTTCAATTCTAAGCAATTACTTAGATTATATGAATTTTTAATTATTTTTCAATTTATGCAAATTAATCTCTTCACTTTTTCATCTTTTAGATAATATATATATGATTTACACAATTGTGTATATAATTAGTATTTGTATTATAACTAAAAGATCGTCTCAAAGGATTTTACCTTGATTAAATATTCGATTATTTTATTTTTTTAGAATTGAAAAGTTGATTAATAAACTTATACTACTTCCTCTTTTTTATTTATTTTAGCTGAATTCTCTAAGTGACTCAATTCGGCTATGCTTTAAATGGCTATAATTATATTCTATTTAGCTATTGTATTCTATTCAATTTTAAACCCTATTTCCATACCATTACCTTAAATCCGATAAGCTCATTTTTTTTATCCATTTTCTTTCTTTCTTTCCATGTTGCAGAAACATTTCCTGCCCACTCCTCCAATCCTTCAAATCTTCAATAGTTTTCAAGGACAGGAAGCCCATGAAATAATTTTTTTCAGTAGCCCACAAACAATACCTATCCCAGCCCACTCCATTCCTGACTCGACCCACTATTCTTTTCAAAAACCCAGCAAACAGAATAGACGGGAAGGACAACAACAATTCTAGACGGTATGAACCTTAGAACACGAAAGCACCCGTGGATATCTAAACGCTCTGAATCGGCCCAGTACGCGCCCCACGAGAAGGCGAGTCAACGAAAGGCAGATCAAACATTCACAAATTGATAGAGTTCAAACGAAAAAGATGTAGCAGATGTGTAAAGCGATATGCAGTACGATTTCGTCTTCTTCTTCTTTCGCAGTAGTGAGAACAACTGCAAATCCATCCTTGTAGACTTGATATTGATTCACGTCGTTCGCCAATGAAGTTCGAGTCAATTCGAGGAAAGGAATTCAAATTTTGAATTTGAGATGGGCTTTGAACCCAATTTTTATCTGGTATTTCCTAAAAATTCCGAACGCTACTATCTTCCCATATATACCTCCTCTTTTCACTGTGAGCAGGGAGTATTTTTCGGAGAAATGAAAATCGTTTGAGAGAGTTTTGCGTTGGGAATATTCTTAACTAAGGAAAAAATGAGAAGAATTTTTTTTGAGAAAAAAGGTATAAAAATTGGGAAGGAGAAATTTTCTTATAAAAAGTGTAGTCCGAGATTTTATTCAAATTTTTTAGATAAGGGTAAAGAGAGTTTGGGCGGATGAATTTCAGAATAGTAAATATATTTCAAGGAAAGGCAAGGGAGTAACTCGTGTTACAGGTTGTTTTGGGTCCGGTATTTTTATTCGAATTTCTTGGTTTGTTGCCTGGGTCTAGCTCCCCTAATAGGAATCTCTTCGTAAGGTGGAACAAGTCTCGTCGCTACTAGTCATTGTCTCCGTTTTCTTCCCTGGAAAAGGTGAAAACTCCTTTCTAATTCGTACCTTTTTTTATATCGATGTTGAAATGGTCTGTTGTTTCTTTTTTTCTCAATCGTCTCTATTTCTTTTTTATTTATTGTTTTCATAAAGAAAAAGCTTGCTTGGTTTTTTAATGAGGTTGGTTCCGTCAACTAATATATAAAATGCCTACATTTTGTGAGTTAATTACCTTTGAATATCCATGAGGGTTGTGAGTAGAACACGAGTCAGCTGATTTTATTTTTTGAGGTTCAAAGTGGTTTTGTTTACTGCTTGTTCGTTCATTAAGCATTTCGTGAGTTTCTCATATTCAAACCCTTAGAACTAGTTATTTGAGAATGTGTTTCAAATGGATATACGTGGTAAATATGCATCTCGAAATTGTGTCTATCTTGAAACGTGTCATTCTTCTTATGTCTGTCTCTTATGTTCTCATGACTATGCAGATTGTGAATATGCCTGCAACTTAAATTTTTCTATTCTAGTTTACTCGCTTTAGTCTATTTTCGTCATCAGTAATATGAGATAAGGTTTGGTTTTTGATATCGGACTTCCTTTTTTTTTTCTCACCGCAAGATGGATGAATGAATCAAAGCGTCAAGTTTTGAATTTTATTTAACGTATGTTGTTGGTCTACAAGTGTTAAAATTAAATGATGTTTAGTTTTGCTTGCATCCATGTTTACTATTCGACGACCAGCCTCTTTTTGTAGGTTTGCTCATTTTGTCATCAACAACAGGAAATTATGAATAAACTGTTCTTTTAAAACTGTTCTCATATCTTTCCAGTCTACTGCCTTCTATCATAACTTAGATTGGGCTGTTAATGAGAAAGAAGATCAGTTGATGTTTTTTTGGCTATGTCCATATATTTGTCTGATAATAATATTGCGGATTCATATGGCTGGAATTTATTACTTGACTAGAATGTGTATCTGTTGGATTTTCGTCATAATAGGTCTAATATTTTTGGTCCATATTTGATTGTGTTTCATTCCTCCTTGATTAAACATTGTTTGTTCCATAAATTTAGTAGTTATTATATATGTTGCCTTCATTATTCTTGATATCAAATCTGCCTAATTGTCATTGTTTCATACTAACATTTGATTAACATTAGCTTTAAATAGAGGGCTGTTCATTTTTCTTACATTTGATTTTATAGATTGTAGTTCTTTATGTAGAATTTATCTTGTTTAAATCCTCTATGATTGAGTGGCTATGCATAAGCGAGATTTTGTTCTGTATTTTGCTTTTGACGGAAGTTTTCTTTACATAAAGATTTATATGATTTGCATATGTTATATATATTTTGGGTCTTGGTTGGTTGCATGTTAATAGGAAGCCTCACCTTTGGTAGGTTAAGGTGAAATGACTATATTTTTTTGAAATACTGTCTAGGGTATATTTCGTGTTCAATTAAGTATAAAGTCACTTATAATAACTATTTTATCTTAGATCTTAGTTAATCATTTAGCTTGCCCTAAAGGAGTTATTTGTAATATTCAAATGGGTTACCCATTAGTTATTTAGGTGTGCGTTCATATGGAATTAGTTGGACTTCTTTCTTTTTGTTGTCGATTAGATAATCTTATCAATAGAAATATTACTAATGCACATCTCTTAATTTTCATTGCTTTAGTTTAGAGTATTGATTTTTATTGCCTTCCGTTTCTTCTCAAATAGATGTATCTTTCTGCACAATTTTTTCCCGACAAGAAATTAATGTAACTAGTGTTTTTGTTCATGAATTTTAACATATGTGTTTATTCCTTGTTGGCCTTTTAATCTATTTTATACTACATATGCCAAAATGGTAGCTTTTATAGTAGATTTAAGGGAGGTAGTAAGGTTGAAGATTTTATTTCCTATTTTTATCAGGTGGCTTGGCTTTGTTTCATATATTTTCCTTCGTTAGTAATAGCACTCTTACATCTTATTTTTCTTTTCTTACTTCTTTTCTAAACGTTGTATCCATTTGCTAATTTTTTCACTTGTCTTCAATGCATGCCCTTTCGTGTGAGTCCACCAGATTCTCTTCCAATCTCTTTGACATTTCGAAGTGGTCCAAAGAGGCCTAATATACTCTCCTCTCAATCCAGCCTCTCACAAATAGAACAAGGGATTGAAAGGGAAGCTGAAAACAAAGCTTGTAAACAGGAAATGCAAGTGCTCGAAACAAATGGGAGAGTTAAAGAAGTTGGGTGCCTCTTTTACTTTTGTATATTTGCATTTTGTTATTTTGGGCTTAAGCCCTCGTTATTTTATTATTATTTACTTGTTAGTTTAGGATAAATACCATTGAAATGGGCAAAAAAGCCACAAAATTAAATGGATCCAAAAAAAGCGATCCAGGCAGACAAAAATCGGATTTGGAATAATTTTTCAAACTACTCTAAAATAGATTTAGCCAAATAAATTAGTTGTCAGATAATTGCGAGTTAGCGAATATTTTAGGTCCATAAAAACCTTCCTAAAATATAAATGTGAACCCCCGAACCTCCTTTAAAGTTTTCACTAGATTTACTGTTATGTCTTTTGAAAAAATAATGTTTTCTTAATTTTTTTCAAAAATTAAGTGGCGACTCTATGAAATTCTAAAACACACCAATGTAAGGCTCTATTTTGATCTACTTCATTTCGGGGGTGTAAAAACACCATTGATGCAAGGTAGTACTTTTGTATTCTTTTTCTATTACTTGTCAGTTTGGAGCCTAGCCCCTATCTTTATATTTTGAACACTATGAGATACATCTTTATGTAAGTCTACGTTTCTTAATCATCTGGTTCCTATGAGGTACTTTTTAAGGTATTTCTTGATCCCTAAATAATCATGAACACTACGAGATACCTTTTGGGCATGTCTAAGTTCAGTGTTTTCTTTGAACACTCCGAGATACACCTGGGAATGTCTAAGTTCATTCTTTGCTTTGAACAATAGGAGACTATTCTCAAGCATGTATATGCTCATAGGATATGACGATCTCTACTAGGATACTTTGTGCTACATCCTTGTTGATGGTAGTCCGCACCTGTGGCTTTATTTAAGAATTCATCCCCTTGATGCTCTCGACGAAGACTTAAATAACTTGTTAATAGGAAATGTAACTGGAAAAGTGGTAGTAACTCTTACGATGTTTTTTAGTTACTCTTGATGTGAAAGATGTAACATAAGTATGTTCAATATATGCTTGCACATTCAAAGTTAATAATTAGTAGACATAATGCCTCTTTAGCGCTTTCGAACACAATATGTCCATTACAAATCATGATATGCCGATGATTTAGAGATGCCATTGCTTTTTTTCTTCATGGATAACTCCAGTGATCTCCACGACGAGCTAGATGTCTCAGTGATTAACCAATTGTAACAAGCTGAATGGCCTGATAATGCTCCAACTGTAACGAGGTGGATGACTCGATGAATATCCAATCGAGACGAGGCAAATGACTCGATAATTAGATCCTTAACTCACGCTAAGAAAAAAGTTCCATGTTGTGTTGTGTCCTTTCTAATGTCGTCTGCTTTGTGGTTTGATTTGAGAATTCATCCTCCTGGATGCTGTCGACAAAGAATGAAATAAACCTAGTAGCAGAAATTGTAATTAACATAGAAAATTCATATGCTTTACCGTACTCAACAAATATTCTAATGTCAGCCTTTGTCGGTTTTGATGCAGTAGGTGATGACTTGATAAAAAAATGATGCTTCATTGATAGAAAGATGATTATCCATTGGTAGGATAATGTTTCTACATGACATGATGATTATTTTGATGCTCCATTGATAGGATAATGATTGATTAATCATCGATACAGAATGATGTGACGCTCCATAGATAGGATGATGATGCTCCATTGGTAGGATAATGTTGATGGTCCATTGATCGGATGATGACTCTTCATTGATGATCCATTGACAGGATGGTGTTGATTGTCCACTGATATGATGATGATTCTTCATTGATCATCCATTGCTAGGATGATGATGATGCTCCATTGATAGGATGATGATGTTCATATATGATCCATTGGTAGGATGATGTTGATACTCCATTAAAAGGATGATGATGTTCCATTAATGATCCATTGATAGGATGATGGTTATCCATTTGTAGGAGGGTGATATTCCATTGATAAAATGAAGGTCGATGTCCTTATGGATAGTGGTATTTTCTCATTTGATAATACTTGTAGAAATGTCTCTATGAAAGGGTCTAATATTACCATGCCTCATGTCGACGTGATTTGTGAATTTTCAATAAATTTTATTGATGCAAAAAATTTAGTTGGATTTGTAGATGTTTCTACATGTTTAGAGTGATCCTTTCACTTGTTCATATTTGAATTTTCGCACTCAATGTAGCTCATTATTTGCTAAAAATTTTAACAAGGTGTTGTTGCTTATATTCTGAACTCCTTTTTTTTCTTAATAAAACATTAATGACTTTCATGCATCCATAGAACAATTGTTAGTTTGTTAAACAAATTGATCTCTGTTGACTTCTTCAAACACATGCTCCTTGGGTTGTTATCTTCATTTGATCCCTCCCACCTCTCACTTCTCAATGGATGAGACAATAACATATGCAAAATATTTGAAATAAATAGATTAAATCTTTTAGAAAAGAGTTTCAAAAAGTTGTGATTAAAAAGGTCACTACCAAGCATCATGTCACGACAAGCTTGATGAACGCATTTAGGTTGATATGTCAAGATCTATCAGATTATTTGAATGCAAATAATCAAAGTTTCTCTAAATTGCCGATAAACCATAATGAAATTTTTGAGGCTGTCCTAAATATTACTTTTTGTCCCAGTTAGTGGTCTTGGCCTATCTTGACCTTTTACTAAACAAAATCATGGAATTTTTTAGATTCTTTAAAAGAATTTGTCCCAGTTTCAATTCTCATTGTGACATTAGTTTCGACTAGTTGTAAAGATTTTCTTCTTTAGAATTTTTGAACCCTTCTCAAACATTGTGTCCTAGTTACGAGTCTAATGTAAGTTTAGGCTTGGATTATTGGAGAGATCTTCTTTTTGAGAATTTTTGAGTCCCTCTCAAAAATTCTGTCTCAGTTTCTATTGTAAAGGAAAATATAAATCTTACAGGAGCTATGATCGAGCCGTTGTGGATATTTAATATCCTGTTGACGCAGGAATCATGTCAAATGTAAACTCAAGTGTTAAAAAAATAAGAAATTTACAAGGAAACTGATAGAGGCCGACATAGGCCTCCTACGTATCTCATTCTTGAGAATTCAAGTCTAACGTACTCAAATACAAGAAATAATTTTCTAACTACAGAACATAAGATGATTATAAACAAATGATGTGATTACAGGGAAAGAAAAAGAAACGTCGAATTTTAAAAAATCATAGCCCTTGATAGCATCTAAGTCAATTCGCAACTTGAGATGAATGTATATGTTTAATAGCGATATGCAATCAAACAAACACATCGACACATTTTCTAAGCAAACTGATGAGTTCTCATTTATAAGCTTCTCTCAAATTAACCGTAATTTTGACTTCTTTGACATATTCATCCTTTTCACGATTCTCAGTTTCTGTATTATCTAGATTCAACTTACCCTAAGTCACAAACTATTTCAAATTTTTGACAAGTCGTTTGAATGTCATAACCTCATTATCATACTCTTATTACTCATCTTCATACATCCCATTTTGTTCATTCAGCTTGTGACATGACATGATATTGGCTATTTTTTTTTAAAAAAATTATTTTTACTGAAATTAAAAACAAAGATTATTAGATGGAAAAATTAAAGCAAGCAAAATAATTTTTCATAATATAAGAGGCTTTAATTGAAAAATAAGGAAATGCAAACTTTGATCATGACCATGAGTCATTTTGCCTTTTTCAAAACATAACGAGGGAACTTAAAACATAAACAAGTAAGATTGCATAAAGGGTGGGTCGCGAATCTCATTCGAACTACCATCAATTTTAGAAAATAACATAAAATTTATCTTTTGTCTATCAAGTTGAGCGAGAGATAAAGAGCAGATTGGAAGTCCAGTTAAGAACTTTCTTCATTGTCTCGACATCTCGTATTCTTGGTGTCTCGATTAACTTCTTGGGTACAACATCACCTTCTTCACAAAGATTCCCAAATTCTTCTCCAAGACCATCATCATTAGCATATTCTTTTACCATTAAGGACTGGCATAAATAAGGCAAAGACTATGCTGGAACAAGATTGATCCCTTTTTTTTGTTCTGACCCTGTCTTGACATAGAAGCAAAAGCTTGATGGGGTGTCATGCTCTTAAAATTGATTTTCTTACTTATTCTTAAAGAAGCAACAATTTTCTCAAGGTTTTCAGGACCAGTTTGAACTATCACATTTACCATGCACCACTCATCCTCCGTCTCTATCATATTGATAGTGGTGCCTCCATAGTTTGTCAAAGGATTGCTGTTGACGTTAGGTACAACAATCTTGACCACATTCTGGTCAGTCAAGTTATCTTGTGTTTTAAATTAATACAGTCTTCACTATCATGCCCAACACTATTGGAATGATATGAACACACTCGATCATCTTGGTAAAATTGGGAGCTAGTATCAACAGGCTTGGGCCCAAGTCGATGAAAAACACCTGCCAGACTTAGTTGATCAAACAATTTCATCCGACTTTCAATGAGCGGTGTATAATTCCGAGCAGGTTTATTCACGAACATTGGATGAGAAGGATCATAATGACTTTGTTGAGGCGGAGGCACTTGACGATAATTTTGAAAGTTTCCACTGGAAGATGCTTGAGACCTTGGTTCAATCATGTTAATAGTGAATCATGAACGATTCAATAGTGAACCACCATCGGCATTGGATGTGACAGTTTGAAGAGTTACAATACTTTGATAAATAAGGTCTTGAATTTTATGTTTCAAGTTGATGCAATCTTCAGTGGTATATCCAGCACCTCTTGAATGGTAAGCGCAATGAAGATCAAACCTATAAAGTCTAGAATTGTCATTGACTTTTTTTGGATCAATTGTTCGTGTCAAACCAACCACTTTTAATCTCTCCAAGAGTTGAGTTCGACTTTCAATCAAAGGAGTAAAGACTCAAGAAGGCTTCTTTGAAAACTCATGACAAGAAAAGTTGTAACTATTTCGTGAAGATGGAGGTACTTGACGGTAACTGGGAGGATTTCGGCGAGTAGGTTCTAGTGTTTCGAAATTCGGATGTTGTGGGGTCTGGTAGCTATGACGGTAATTCGTCAATGCTACTTGGTAATTTTATTGAGCATTTGAGTAATTTGGAAATGGAGCTTGGTAATTTGATTGATCATTTGGGTAATTTGGAAATGGAGGTTGGTAATTTGGATGATTTGATAGTGAAGATTGGTAACTTGGTTGGATGGGGTAAGGATTTTCTAGAGCTAAAGAGTAGTTTTGGATGGTAAACGCTTTCATACATTAAGATCAACACGTCTCTTTGATTTTTTGTTTGATTCAAATGACATGGAAGAAACATCTTCCCTTTTCCTCCTAAGCGGCCCTAGGATTCATCACGGGGAGTCATTCATATGATTTTTCCGATCCAAAGGCTATCTTCAATAGCTTCACCAATTTTGACTATCTCACTGAACTTTCCTCATATAATAAGCACCATCCTATTGTAATACTCAAACTCTTGAATGAGCATAAAGATTTCAATAATTTCTATATCAGTCATGGTAGGCCTAACCCTTGCAGCCTCTCTTCTCCAACGGTAGGCATACTCTCGATTACTTTAAATATAATTCTGTTTAATTCTCTCCAAAGATTATCGATCAGGAATTAATTCTGCAATGTAATCAAACCTTTCAATGAAGTCTAGACAAAGTGTTCCAACTCGGCCAGTGCTCAATTTCTTTAGTATAAACAATTCCAAAGCATCTCCTTTCAGACTTTAACTAAGGAGTCGCACTAGTAAAGCTTCATCTTTCCCTACTCCAATAATTTGATCAAAATAAGCCCTCAAATGAGTCAAAGGATTTTCAACTCCACTAAAAGTGTCAATATTTGGTACTTTAAAACCTTTTGAAATTTCCAAATGTGAATGACGACGCAAATCTTCATGATTGAACCCCACAATGTCTGGAGTGTATTGGAAGTCCTTCATTGCCTTCATAACTTCCTCTCTGATGCTTGGCTTAGCCTTTTCTTTTATGACCTTACACTCATTCTCCTTCTCAGAATGTTCGATTTAAAAGTGGTAATAGGAAGGTACGAATCAAGTGATATTGGAAGTGGAAATGTAATTTTTAAAGGTATGGGTTGAATGGTAGGTGAGTTTTGGACATTTTTAGTAGGAATTTTATTGACCAGAGGATAATTCTAGAAAATGATTACATTTGGATTTTGATATGTCGGCAACTTCTAGTTTGATGAGCTAGCATGATGTGGGTTTGGGGTGGTTAATTCAATGATTGTAGGTTTAGGATCCCAAGTAGGAAAATGGAGTAGAAGCCTTTCGTTTTTTGAAGTAGGAACGTTAGCAATAATAGCCAGATTCATCAAGTTTTGGGTCTTATCCATCTCCGCCCTCATTTCAGCAATTTGTTTGAACAACTGTGCGATCAACTTGTTCTATTCAGCAATGGTAGGCTCATTCACAGTAATTTCATTCAAATGAGTTTTCTTGACATTTTGAACCACTTTTTCTTTGCCTTTTTACAAACATTGATCGGAGAAGGAACCTTTGGGGTCTTTAGACCTTATGAAATACGGATGTTCAGCTATTCTCTAAACACAGATTAGTTTTGAGTACCTGACAAGGAAAAAAAACTCAAACGCAAATGTGTTAGTGTGTGCCGAAGATAACTAGTACAAGATATCACACGCATTTCTATAAACACATAAAAGTTGCTTTATTTGAACATAAACTTGCCCACATATATAGGAAACAGATTAGATAGGCAGGAATTTATCTATCTGATTTTTAACTTTGTGAATCAGAAATATCGACCTGGGTCAGGACAAAGTCTATTGAATATTTCATTGTCGTACTTCTCTTTTGACTAAGACGTAAATCTATTTTTTAAAAAAGATAGAAAACATAAAATTTCTCAAAAATGGGGATCGAACCTTGAAGGGTTGCCTACGTATCTCACAAAAGAGAATTCAGGTCCTACGTAGTTTGACCCAATTGAATTCTTCTTTTATTTTTTCACTTTTATACGATCAATCTTTTGTTTGATATGAGTGTCACACCCAAATTCTTAAATACGAATGCAACCTGCGTCATTAACCTCTCAGAGGTCACAGACAAGTCTCTTCTTAGCTTTCATCACATTTATATAGTTAAATTTGTGGAAAAAAATAAAACTTTTAAAACATAATGAAGTATACATTGACTTCATATATTTTCTATATGGATTTATATTCTACGAAGCTCAAATTAAAAACAACCATCTACTTTAAAAGAATCAATTCAAATCAAGAGATCAATATATAATGTTTAGTTTGCCAAAATGGCCTGAATACAAAGCTTTGAGACAAACATCTGAAAAGAAACACTTGGGACAACATTCACTAGCTATGCCTAAAGAACTAGGCTATATAAATAAGTGTAGCATCCACGAACATCAAGAGGACCTACCAAATTATGGAGAGCGATGATCCAATTAGCTCCAACGAGTCTTCAACCTCTCTAACCTGCACCTAAAAGACAATATTAGTATACTGTTAGTACACACCTGTACTAAGTACAGGTGTATGCACACATACAAAAGGACTATGCATAATCAAGGAAAGCTCTTCCTATAACAACATGCCATTTTTGGAAAGTGACATCACTAGACTTTCCTAATTCATTATTTGTGAATTGTGGTATGAATATGACGTATTTTAATGCATTCAAAGAACACAACTCATTTTCTATATGAGTACAAGAACTTAGAATCATCAACATAATTTTAGAACAACTCGAGCGAAAATTTTGGATTTTGTTGCCTCCAAACCCGAGATCCCTTTTCCCCATACTAAGTTTATTTTTCAGTCTTTTTATTCTTATTGTTGTCGAGTTCAAAAATCTCCTTTGATCCAATGTTTTACTTACATGTGAAATGATTCAATATAGTCCCATACCTATAATGAATCAACTAAGTAATTCAAGAGATTAAGGAAATGATTTAACTACAATTTGGGAAATGGAATCTTCATAAACCATTATTTATTGACTATTCCCATTATTGTATTATTGACCTAATATAAGAAGTCATTATAAGCCAATCTTATTTGGCTATAATCATTTTCCAATTATATAAAGTCATTATAAGCCAATCTCATTTGGCTTGATCATTTTTATAACATGAGGACCCATTATTGGCTATACCCTTTACTTATTGGAAACTTCATTCTTATGAACATTGACATTAATAAATTTTACTTTCTTAGTTCTCCTTGAACTTACATCTCTTCTTTCTTGTTATTTCCTTAGATAAGGCTATAGCATTGAGATCATGTAAACTTACATGAAATCCAGTGTCTTCCCCACACCGAAAGAGCTGATTCACCGATCAAAGTGAATCCTAGATCATGCAAGTTAACATGAAATCTAGTTTCTGCCCCTTACCGAAAAAGGGTGATTCACCGGCTAAAGTTTATCCATGTCAAGTGTTTACCCCACACCGAAAAGGGGTGACTCACACCTAGAGTGAACCAAGAAAATTCTTTGAAGCATTAACCGACATTAAACATGTGAGATAAACATGAAATCCGGTGTCTTCCCCACACCAAAAAGAGGTGATCTCACTGGCCAAGGTGAGACTGAAACATACCTTGCTCTGTTAAGTGGAATCCACAGGCTAGTTTCCATGTTGGATAGACATAGTTTGAAGACTAGGAGATATTTGGATACTCTCATCAAACTTGGTGGAGCCTCATATCATGAAACTTACATGTGTAAGCACAAGCTCATAGCTAGTCTATTAGTGCTTTGCTCATTTTCTTTTTTCTTCTTATCTTTTCGAGTTGAGTCAAACATTGTGGAAGCTTGCTTCTAGATTGAGGTTTACTTACTCTATTGATGACTTTTCATTCCTTTCCTTGCATTAATGAAATGTGAATTTATCCTTACATAACATCTTTTTTGTTAATGAGACTTGTCTCACAAATTCTAACACCCTTCTTTGTGAGTATCTTAACATAGTATCTTAGGTGTGAGTGAGACTTGTCTCACTTCCTTTAACACCTCATTCTTGTAACTTTCTTAACTTATAAACTTTCTAATTATGTTAATACTCACATTACTTGCTAACGTTCATTTGGTAGCTTCATATCATCATTTATGGACGTTGAGAACTTCATTCATGAAATACTTATGTTCATAGTTCATTTAATTAGGGCATGTTGGGAGTTGTCCCATGATTAGCATAATCTTGGATATGGATTCATTGAATTATTTTAGATGTGATTAAGTTGTCATTTTAATACTTTGACTATATGTGATTGACATAAAATTAGTATTGGCCTAGAAAATTTGGAAATAACTTCTTAGCCAATTTATTGGCACAAGCCAAACATTTATTCAAATAAAATTTCATGAAATCGTTATTAGCCTATCTTATATCATAACATAAACATAGCATTATTAGCCATTTTGGTTAGCCTCATATGAATACTTTAATGAACATATCATCTCTAACAAGTCATGTTTAACAGTAAATATACACCATGACCATAAAACATCAAGCTTAGCACTTTCGGACACAAGTTAACGTAGCACCACTCTTTATTTCACGTAAGGAATACTTAAAAATCATAAGAGTATAACTTACAGGATCATTTGACATTTAAGAATCAAGAAAACTACACATTATGATCAACCAGCACCACATACAAACAACATGATTGTGACTATATCTCTATACTCATTGGAATCGAAAACAACGATACTAGGAAAAAGGGCATTCAACAATAACATTGGGAAACAACCCTAGTTTCGAGATTTCATAGATTTAAGACGATGGAAAATACTCTTGGAGAAAGAATGCAATGAGAGAAACCGATACCTTATGTAGAATTAATTCTACGAAGATCACCTTGCCCGAAACCTTCAAGAAAACCTTGAAATCGCCTAACAGATCGATAAATACTTTTCTGTTTTTCATTCTTTCGTTTACTGTTTCACGTTGTGAATTTCTAAGTGTTTGAACGTGAGTCTAAGTCTTAGGTACTGATCATGACTCATTCGACTTAGGCTAGTTAAGTAAATTAAATAAAAAATAAATAAATAACTAAAAAGCCCCTCCTAATTGACTAGAAATAGTAAAACATTTGACTTAACCAAAAATCTGGAAATTGGCTAGGTCTCGGCCAAAATTTTGAATTTTAATTAATTAATTAAATTGTTAAATTACTTAATTAATGAACGTAGGGTAATTACTTAAGTACCCTTATGTCTTTGGGACCATAACTAACCCTTTGGACCATCCTAGGTTAGATACTAGGATGTTTCTTTAACTAGTTAGTAGGTTAGTGTCACCCTATTAAGTGTTAGTTTGTCGGGTGTACTAGATAATTAATTTTTATCTGTCCTAGGTTATTTAACTAGTTAGCTCAGTTATTTAGAGTCTAGATTTAGTTGGAGAGATAGGACCTACATGGTGGAACCCTTGTGCACACCTGCCCCCTAACTACCTTTACCGAATTCCGTTAGGGTGGTCCCCTCCTTTGCCATTTCTCCCCATATGCTTGAACATTGGCTTGCACATGTGTTGCTTGTGGTTTCCTAACTAACTATTCTTTATGTTTCATTTATAATATTGACTTATTGTCCCAAATATTCTCACTATATCCTTCGACACTCCTTAATCTACATGCACATTTTAAGTAGTCATATGCTACGGTGCCTAGGCTTGACATATGGATGCGTAGAACCTATTGTGTAAATGTTGGAAAATCCATATTTGTATCTTAGTGTCTTTATTGCAGGTACATTTCTTTAAAAAGCTCATTAATGCTTACAAAATAGGCTAACACCCTTTAAGCCGATATTTTCTAATATGCCCAATATTTTGGTTATTTGGGCATTATATGGAAATGGGCTAATACCCCTTTGCAAATTTTTTATAATAGCCTAATATTTCTAAATATTGGGCCTTGTAAGGCCTATGTATCCCCAATAAACATTCTTAAAGACCTATTGGGCTCTTCACTAACAGGTAATTTTCCCAAATGTTACAATGAGAGTAAGATTATAGAAAAGAAGATCGATTTTTTTGAAACTAAAAACTCGAAAGATAATTGGACGCACTTTAATAGATGACTTGATATTTATGCTTAAGGAGTTCTAGAAAATATTTTTCGAGAATTAGTAGGCTAGAACTTCTCCAAATGATGAATTATAGTCACACAAGCAGTTATAACACATAAAATATTGTGCGTTCTAAACATATATGTGACCCTTTTATGCCAAGGGTAAGATTAATGATTTGAGGGATGTATGCATCATTTGAAACATTCTGTTTCCCCAAAACACAAATTTATACAAACTTTATAAGTAAAGCGAATCGGTATTCATAGAAGGGAAATGGGGGTAAAAAAAATTAATCTCATGCAGGGGTATAACCCTATACTATGCCTCCGTGGAAGGTCCTTCGAACTTGCTTTCTTCTCATGTCACGGCGCCAACGCCTTTGGATGGACTAGTAGCTTCTAAAAATCGTTCTTCCACTATGATATAATCCTTACCCCATGGGACAATGATTTTCAAATAATGTATACATTCTTCAAATTGAAACAAATAAACATGATCGTTCGTTTAGGCCGTGGGCCGTTTTGGACTGAGGTGATATTTCAAATGGACCCAACACGCCTTGAGTGTTGGGTAATCTTAGTATAATGCTTAGATTTGGATTCGGTTTGCTCTACTGTAGGTTGACTAGAATTGGTTTAGAAATAAGGGTTACTCGAGTTGGACAAACAATAGGGCGAAGATTAATAAACCACATTGGATGACCGCCAACCAACTTTTCATTTATTACTTCCAAAGATTAGAATTGTGTTTTTTTCTGAAGGACGTTGTTGTAAGCAATGTAACTAGCTTTTTCCTAATGCAAACTATTTGTCGTTTGGTGGAGTTTATGCCATGAAAATTGCCACAGTTTAATAATGCGATAAATAAAGCAAGTTGACAATATATTACACATAGCCAAACAAGTTAATTTTAAGGTTAGAACTCTTCATGTCCCCAACCGAGTCATCATTCTATTTTATATTAAATGAAAAATACTTTATAAATTTTAGGACTTTAGACTTGTTTAGAGTCGCCACTTAATTTTTAAAAAAATTAAGAAAACATTATTTTTCAACAGACTTAAAAAGTAAATCTAGTGAAACCTTTAAAGATGGTTAGGGGGATCACATTTATATTTTAGGAAGGTTTTTACGGCACCTAAGATATTTGCTAACTCACGATTATCCGACAAATAATTTGTTTGGCTAAAATATGTAACGCAAAATTTTGAGATAAAAATTATTTAGAGTTGTTTGAAAAATTAAGTGCCAATTTACTATCTAAGTTAAATATTTAACTGGCAAAATTTAATATTTAAATTTAAAAAAAAACTATTTAGATTCGATTGATTTTGCTCGAATATTTAAAATAGAATATCTCTTTGTGGGGATTTTAATGTTTCGACCCTAAGACTAACAATAAATAATATCAAGCAAATAAATGATAGGTAAAGAGAGAGAGAGAGTTGGGTCCAAATCTGGTTTTTGTTCGCCTTGACTAGTTTTTTTGGACCCAATTAATTTTGGGGTTTTTTCCTATTTAAATGGTACATGTCCTAAACTAACAAATATATATAATAAATAACGAGGGATTATGCCCAAAATAGCAAAGTGAAAACATTCAAACGTAAAGGAGGCCATTTGACCCAGCCTCTTTAACTCTACCATTTGTTTTGGAGCACTTGCATTTCCTGTTTACAAGCTTCGTTTTCAACTTTACTTACAACCCCTTGTTCTATTGGTGAGAGGTTGGATTGAGAGTAGAGAACATCCGGCCTCTTTGGCCCACTTCTAAATGCTATAGAGATTGGAAGAGAGTTCGGTGGAGTCACACGAAAGGTAATGTAGTGAAGACAAGTAAAAGAATTCGCAAATGGATACAACATTTAGAATAGAAGTAAGTGAATAAAAATAAGGTGTAACAGTGCTATTACTAACGAAGGCAAATATATGAAACAAAACCAAGCCACCTGATAAAAATAGGAAATAAAATCTTCAAACTTACTATCTCCCCTAAATCTACTCTAAAAGCTACCATTTTGGCAGATCTAGTATGAAATAGATTAAAACGACAACAAGGAATAAACACATATGTTATATTTCATGAACAAAAGTACTAGTTACATTAATTTCTTGTCGAGAAAAAAATGTGCAGAAAGATACATCTATTTGACGAGAAATGGAAGGCAATAACAATCAAAACACTAAACTAAAGCAATGAAAATTAAGAGATGTGAATTAGTGATATTTCTATTAACAAGATTATCTACTCGACAACAAAAGAAAGCAATCCAACTAATTCCATATAAGCGCCCACCTAACTAACTAATGGAGACCAATTTGAATGTTACAGATAACTCAATTAGGGCAAGCTAAATGATTAACTTAGATCTAATATAAAATAATTATTATAAGTGACTTTATACTCAATTGAACACGATACCCCAAACACTATTTCAAAAAAATATAGTTATTTCACCTTAACCTACCAAAGGTGAGGCTTCCTATTAACATGCAACAAATGAAGATCCAAAATCTATATAACATATGTAAATCATATCAATCTTTATGCAAAGGAAACTTTCGTCAAAGGCAAAATACGGAACAAAATCTCGCTTATGCATAGCCACTCAATCATAGAGGATTTAAACAAGATAAATTCCACATAAAGAACTAGAATCTATGAAATCAAATGCAAGAAAGATGAACAATCCTCTATTTAAAGCTAATGTTAATCAAATGTTAGTATGAAACAATGAAAATTAGGCAGATTCGATATGAAGAATAATGAAGGCAACATATATAATAACTACTAACTTTATTGGAACAAACTAAGTTTAATCAAAGAGGAATGAAACAAAATCAAATATGGACCAAAACTGTTAGACCTATTATGAAGAAAATCCAAAAGATACACAATCTAGTTAAGAAACAAATTTCTCATCAACACGCAAATACATGGACGTGGCCGAAAGAATAGCAACTAATCTTCTTTCTCATCAACACGCAAATCTAAGTCATGGTAAAAGGTAGAAGAATGGAATCATTCAAAAATTGTTTTAAAAGAACAGTTTATTAATAATTCTGATTAATTGTGTAATTTAAACCAAATAGGAATTCCAATAAAAAACTAACTCCCTATTGTTGATGACAAGCCGAGCCAACCTATGAAAAGAGGCTGGTCATCGAATAGTAAACAGGGATGCAAGCAAAATCTAAACATCATTTAATTTTAACACTCATAGACCAACATCATACCTTGGATAAAATTCAAAACTTGACCCTTTGATTCGTTCATCCGTCTTGCGGTGATAAAAAAAGGAAGACCAACATCGAAACAAAACCTTATCACATATTCCTGATGACGAAAATTGTTTAGAGTGAGTAAACTAGAATAAAAAAGTTTAAGCTACAGGCATATTCACAATCTGAATAATCATGAGAACTTAAGAGACATATACGAAAAGAATAATGACTTTCAAGATTGACACAATTTTTAGATGCATATTTACCACATATATCCATTTTAACCACATTCTCAAATAACTAATTCTAAAGAATTGAATATGAGAAACTCACGAAATGCTTAATAAACAAACCAACAGTAAACCACGTTCAACCTCACAATATAAAATCAGCTAATTGTGTTTTACTCACAACCCTCATGGATATTCAAACGTGAGTAACTCACACAAAGCAGGCATTTCATTTATTAGTTGACGGAACAAACCTCATTCAAAAACCAAGAAAGCTTTTGCCATATTAAAATTTCTCAAAAAAATTTCTTTTCAATTTTTCCTTAGTTAGGAATTTTCCCAACTCAAAACTGTCTCAAAAAATTTTCTTTTCTCAAAAAAAAAAAAAAACTCCATGCTCATGGTAAAAAGAGGAGGTACTTATGGAAATATATTAGCGTTTGGACTTTTTGTTAAATATCGAATAGAAATTGGGTTAAAAGGCCATCTCATATTCAAAATTTAAATTCCTTTCCTCTCCTAGAGAACCACTTTTCTACCAATTTTTTTTCCATTCAGGAAGAGGAAAGGGAAAGCACGGGCTCATATTGATTCGATCGTCCTAGGAGAACGATGTTGATCAATATCAAGGCCACAAGGATGGATTTGCAGTTTTTCTCACTACTACAAAGGAAGAAGACGAAAATGTACTGCATATCGCTTTACACATCTGCTTCTTTTTCATGTGAACTCTGTCAATTTGTGAATGTTGGAGCTGCCTTCCGTTGACTCACCTTCGCATGGGGCGCGTCCAGGGGCAATTCAGAGTCGTTTGGATGTTTATGCGTGCTTTCCGTGTGGCTAATGTTCAAAGTCATCTAGAATTGTTGTTTTCCTTCCCGTCTATTCTGTTTGCTGGGTTTTTGAACAAAAAAGTGGGCTGGGTCATGAAGGGAGTGGGATGGGATAGGTATTGTTGGTGGTATACTGACAAAAGTTATTTGTTGGTCTTCTTGTGCTTGACAAGTATTGAAAATTGGTAGAGTTGAAGAAGTGGGCATGAAATATTTCTGCAACATGAAAAGAAAGAAAAAAATGGATAAAAAAACAAATGAGCCTATCATATTTAAGGTGATGGTATGGAAATAGGGTTTAAAATTTAATAGAATACAATAGATAAATATAATATAATTATATCCATTTAAAGTATAGCCAAATTGAGTCACTTGGAGAATTCAGCTAAAATAAATAAATAAGACGAAGTAGTATATGTTATTTAATCAAGGTAAAATCCTTTGAGACGATCTTCGAGTGATCATAAAAATACTAATTATACACAAAATTATGTAAATAATATGTATATTATCTAAAATATTAAAAAGAGAAGAGAATAATTTTCAAAAATTGAAAAAAAATTTAAATTTTTATAAAATCTAATTAATCGCTTAGAATTGAAAAATTCCTTAATATTCATCGGGGAGGTCAAAAATTGGGTGTCAACAGAGTTACATGAGCTTATAAGGTCCTAATGTGACTAAAAATAGTGTTAAGGGTAATTATATAAAGTTTGGAGGCGTTTGGTGGTCAAAGACCCAAAATCGTCCAAAAACACCCAAGACATCCGGAAACTAGTCGATGTCGAACTAGTGTAACGTAGTGTTTCATAGAGGAGTTTTAGAGGATGGTTTGCGAATGAAATTGAGTATTTATGATTCCTGTACATAGCCTGGCACTTAAATATTCTAAAGGTCCAAGAACGACGCTTCGGGGACCATCCTAAGGGTCCTCGAGGAGGACCCAAAGATAGTCCAATGAAGCTGCCGGGCAGCCTGAATTTGGCAGTGGCTGCGTGACGCAGAGCCATCACGTGAAGGCCAGATTTTTCTCGGTGGTCTGGGGAAATCATGAAATCTTTTATACCAAACTAGTTTCCTGAACCAAGAATAAAAACTGCCTCCGCGACGCGCTGTAACTGCCTAGATTTGGTCGCGTCGTTTTTAAGTAATATTTATGTTGGTTAAAATGTTCAAAAGTTGCAGAGGTCTTTTAAGCACTTTATGGATTAATTATTGGCTGTTATTTTATGTGTTATAAGAGTGTTTAAACAGTACAATAGTCAATTAGACCATAGAATCCTAATCAAAACCTTTATCTCCCAAAACCCTCCCAAAACAACCATTGAAGAAGAAGAGAAATTTGAGGCTGCTTTTAGGAAAAATTTAACCAAGGTTTAAAGATGATTTTAAGGATACAATCTAAGGTTTGAGAAGATTATTAGTTGATGGATCCTTCCATCCATGGAGTCCTCCTAGTTTTTCACAATTCAGAATCAAAAGAACCCATTCAAGAGAGGGTTGTGATTGCATTATGGGTAAGGCTTGATTGTGATCCCAATCTAGTGGGTAGAATTTGATTATGTTTATATGATAATTATATACTTCTTTTATGAAGTTTTTTATGGTGAATTATAGTAATTGTATTTTAAGGTGATCATGGTGATCATAGATCATTAAAGGCTAGATGAAGAAATTATGCTGATCCTTCTTAACTTGGTTGTACTCTATGTCAATTGATATAATTGAATCATCTAGATATGATTGAAATAGAATTGATTGATTAAGTTTGTTCTAGATAGAATTGAACCTTTAAAAATGAATTATGGCTATATTCACCTAGTAATGAAGAATGTGAGAAGAAAGCTATGTCTAGAAAATCCTATAATCTACCTATGAATCAAGATAGAATGAATTGATGAATAATGAACCATAGGATGGTTACGTTGGCTGTAGTTTTTTGATGATTGAATGATAGTGATAGATTCATTTGAGCATGGATAGATTGTCAAGGACATCCCTCCATGAGAGAAAAGGTTAAGCAAGGCTTGACATGAAAACCTTTGAGTATATGCTTGACTCCAAGTGGATAAGAGCAAAAGGAGACAAATAGTCTAGCAAGGGTCCGAACTCCAAGTAGAAATAAGAGTCACACCTAGTAGTTGTGATTTCTATCCAAGCAGGTCTTATAAAGCGGGAGTCTTTCATGTAGTAGAGTCAATGTATCGTAGTAGTGTGTAACGACCTGTTTAGTCGTTTTGAGCAACAGACTTCAATTCTGGAAAAACTGGCAGAAGCGACGGACCCCACGACGGACCGTCAAGGGCACGACGGACCGTCGCAGGGTCTCGTTTCAAAACACTTAGAAAATCTGAAATTGGGTACTGAAAATCGACTCTCTGAACTTCGTGACGGAATGGCAGGAAGGACCGTCACAGGCGTGACGGACCGTCACGGAGACTTCAGTGAAAATCCATTCTCTGAACTTTGCGACGACCTGCAGGACGGACCGTCGCAGGCACGATGGCCCGTCACAGGTTGCACAAATCCCAGGCAGAGTCGGATTTCTGGTGAAGTTTTAAGGGACGTTTTTGGACTATTCTTTCCTTAATTATAGATTTCGTGGGGTTATATTAATAACTAAAATTCTTGAGGGGTTAAAAGAGGTAACCCTAAGTTAATTAGTGGGGTATTATTGCCATCTTTTATTCTTAATTATATACTAATTAGGTTAAAAGAAAGAGGGTTTGAATAAAGAAAATAGAAAGAACAAGAGAGAGAGAGAGAGAATCGAACGAGAAGGGAGAAACGAAGCTTTGGGAAAATTCTTGCTTGATTCAACTCTTCGGTGGAGGTAGGTTATGGTTTTCATGCTATTCGTAGTAAACTCTTAATAGCGAATAATATGTGTTAGTAGTATTGTAAACCTTCTATATGCTTAATTATATGCTTGCATGAATGATGTGATTATGTAATTGTGAATAAATAAGCATGATGAAGCTATTGAATCCCAAATCTTGAAAAGAAACCCTAATCTACTTTGTTAATGATGATGCCTTGGTATAAAAGAAGGCTTGATGAACGAAAGTGGTGAGATTAGGGGATCGGGTGCCACGTTCTGGTACCAGGATAGAATATGGATTGTGTGTCATGTTCCGACACCAGGATAGAATATGGATCGGGTGTCACGTTCCAACACCAGGATAGAATATTGATCGGGTGCCACGTTCCAGTACCAGGATAGAGTATGGATCGGGTGTCACGTTCCGACACCAGGATAGAATATGGATCGGGTGCCACGTTCCGGTACCAGGATAGTATATGAGGATCGGAGTGTCACGTTCCGACACCAGGATAGTATATTGAGGAGCGGAGTGTCACGTACCGACACGAGGGGAATAAAGATAACGAATCTTGAAATATGTTAATATATCCAATCTAATGAACTAAATTCCCAAATGAGTATGATGAGAAGGTGTGAGTCCTCATTGATGTGCTTGGTGTTGTAACCAAGGGTTATGGTAACTGTAAATGCTTCATGCTAAGGATATTAGTTGATTTTATGATATTGCTTAATACATACTGTTTTCTATTTTGAGTTGGCCGATGATATCTACTCAGTACCCTTGTTTTGTACTGACCCCTACTTTTATTGTTTCTTCTTGTTTATTTGTGGAGTGCAGCAAACGTGCCGTCATCTTCGACTCAACAGTAACTCAAGCCAGTCTTACTACATCGGAAATTCAGGGTGAGCTAATGCTTCTAGCTTGGACTGGATCTTCTTCTTCAAGTCTTGATGCCTTGAACTTCCGGCATGGACTAGCTTCTTATGTATTTTTAGCTTCTTAGAATACTCTTAGTTTAATAATTTGATTATAGATGTTCTTGTGATGATGACTTCAAGATTTTTGGAATAATAATAGTTATTGATTTTATTAATGAGTTTAAGTCTTCCGCATTACATTATGTTGATATTACCTTGAAATGTTAAGGTTTAGATTGGTTGGTTCGCTCACATAGGAGGGTAAGTGTGGGTTCCAGTCGCGGCCCGGATTTTGGTCGTGACAAAACTTGGTATCAGAGCATTAGGTTCGTTGGTCTCATCACACAAGAACAGGTCTAGTAGAGTCTTAAGGAACGGTAGGGGGACGCCTTTACTTTTCTTTGAGAGGCTATAAGACTTTAGGAAAATTTCACTCTTTCATTCTTTCTTTCGTGCTACTACTGGAGTCCAATTGGTATCTAGGCGGTACGAATTGGTATCTGACCATCTTCACTCTCTTTCGCAGATGGTTAGAACTAGAGCAACGACTACGTCAACACCAACACCGGCCAGACAAGAAACAACTGAGCCAGCCACTGGGGCTGTGGCTCGAGGAAGAACAGCGGCGAGGGGCAGTGGAAGAGGTCGTGGGAGGACGTCCTCTAGGGAAAGAGGACGAACACCTAGCCCATCTGATACTAGGGCAGTGACTCCTCCACCGACTGAGGAAGTAATAAGAGAAGGGGAGGATGGGGAAACTGAACAAGTGGAAAATGAGGAAATGCCACCCCAACCTACCCAGAGATGATCAATCAGGTTCTGGCTTATCTTAGTGGGTTATCTGATCAAGGTCAGGCACCTCCAGTGTTTTCTGCGCCAACACCTCCGGTTTTCAGAAGTACAACATGCGGCTACTATGGCTCCCCGCATGGATGTTCCATTGGACATAGGCACATTTCCACGTCTGACTACTGGGCCTATAATGACAAATGATCAGCATGAACTTTTCAGTAAGTTCTTGAAATTGAAACCTCCGGTCTTCAAGGGTGCTGAATCGGAGGATGCTTATGATTTTCTGGTTGACTGTCACGAGCTACTACACAAGATGGGTATAGTAGAACGGTTTGGTGTGGAGTTTGTGACTTATCAGTTTCAAGGGAATGCCAAAATGTGGTGGCAGTCACATATCGAGTGTCAACTAATAGAGGCACCACCTATGACTTGGGCCTCATTCTCTAGTTTGTTTATGGAGAAGTATATCCCCCGGACTTTGAGGGATAGGAAAAGGGATGAGTTCTTGAGCCTAGAGCAAGGTAGGATGTCGGTTAATGCTTATGAGGCTAAGTTTCGTGCACTATCCAGATATGCCACTCAACTCTGTTTCAGTCCTCAAGAGCGGATTCGCCGGTTTGTGAAGGGGTGTAGGTCAGAATTGCGGATTTCGGCCTTACAGATAGCGGCAACGGCAAAATCCTTCCAAGAAGTGGTAGACTTTGTGATAGAAGTGGAAGGAGTGAAGCCAGACGACTTCACCACAACATCGACGTCAAAAAGGTTCCGAAAGGGAGGTGAGTTTAATTGTTCTTACACTAAAGGACAGGGTTCGGGAAGTTACGCAGTTCGACCCATTCAGTCTTCACTACAGACTGTAGTTGGGGGTCCACCTCCGACCGGTCAACACTTCTCTGAGAGACCTATGCATGAACCCAGAGAGTGCTATGGATGTGGGGAGACTGGACATATTAAGAGATATTGTCCAAAACAGAGTTACAGACCTCCAAATGTTAGAGGTAGAGGTGGTCATGGCAGAGGCCGTTATTCTGGAGGACGTGGTGGTCGAGGAAATGGTGGTAAACAAAACGGCCGAGGTGATGGGAAAACTGGAGCCACTACATCACAACATGGTAGGGGAAACAGACAGACGAACGATAGGGCCCATTGTTACGCTTTCCCTGGGCGGTCTGAAGCGGAGGCATCTGATGCTGTCATCACAGGTAATCTTTTGGTTTGTGATTGCATGGCTTCTGTATTGTTTGATCCTGGATCCACATTTTCTTATGTATCTTCCTCATTTGCTAATGGTCTAAATTTACGTTGCGAATTACTTGATATGCCTATTCGTGTCTCTACTCCGGTGCGTGAGTCTGTGGTAGTTGAAAAGGTATATAGGTCTTGTTTGGTAAACTTTGTGGGGAGCAACACTTACGTAGATTTGGTTATCTTAGAAATGGATGATTTTGATGTGATTCTGGGTATGACTTGGCTTTCTCCGCAATTTGCAATCTTGGATTGTAATGCTAAAACGGTGACGTTAGCCAAGCCTGGGACAGACCCGTTAGTGTGGGAGGGTGACTACACTTCCAATCCGGTACGTATAATCTCCTTTCTTCGTGCTAAGAAAATGGTTAGTAAAGGGTGCTTAGCTTTCTTGGCACATCTCAAGGATGACACTACCCAAGTACCTTCAATTGAGTCAGTTTCAGTAGTTCGTGAGTTTCTGGATGTGTTCCCTGCAGATCTTCCTGGTATGCCACCGGATAGGGATATTGACTTCTGTATTGATCTCGAACCGAGCACACGCCCCATTTCTATACCCTCTTATAGAATGGCTCCCGCGGAGTTAAGAGAGTTAAAGGCACAACTTCAAGAGTTATTGAACAAAGGCTTTATTAGACCAAGTGCATCTCCTTGGGGTGCTCCGGTTTTGTTTGTGAAGAAGAAGGATGGCAGTTTTCGAATGTGCATAGACTACAGACAACTGAATAAGGTAACCATAAAGAACAAGTACCCTCTTCCTCGCATTGATGACTTGTTCGATCAGTTACAAGGTGCTTGTGTCTTCTCTAAGATTGACTTGAGATCCGGTTATCATCAATTGAAAATACGGGCAACGGATGTGCCAAAGACTGCTTTTCGAACGAGGTATGGGCATTACGAATTTGTAGTGATGTCTTTTGGTCTTACGAATGCCCCTGCTGCGTTCATGAGCTTGATGAACGGGATTTTTAAGCCATATTTGGACCTCTTCGTGATCACATTTATTGATGATATATTGGTATACTCAAAGAGCAAGAAGGAACATGAAGAGCATTTGAGAATGGTATTGGAAATGTTGAGGGAGAAAAAGCTTTATGCCAAGTTCTCTAAGTGTGAGTTTTGGCTAGATGCAGTGTCCTTCTTGGGGCACGTGGTTTCTAAGGATGGAGTGATGGTGGATCCTTCTAAGATTGAGACAGTGAAGAATTGGGTAAGACCTACTAATGTGTCAGAAATAAGGAGCTTTGTTGGGTTAGCTAGCTACTACCGCCGATTTGTCAAGGGATTCTCTTCCATTGCTTCCCAATTGACGAACTTCACTAAGCAGAACGTTTCATTTGTATGGTCGGACGAATGTGAGGAAAGCTTTCAGAAGCTCAAGACTTTGTTGACTACCGCACCTATCCTTACCTTGCCAGTAGAGGGTAAGAACTTCATTGTTTATTGTGATGCATCCTATTCTGGTTTGGGTGCAGTACTAATGCAATAGAAGAGTGTGATTGCTTATGCTTCAAGACAATTAAAAGTGCATGAACGTAACTATCCCACTCATGATTTGGAATTGGCCGCGGTAGTGTTTGCATTAAAACAATGGAGACACTATTTATATGGGGTTAAGTGTGAGATCCATACGGATCATCGTAGCCTTCAGTATGTCTTTACTCAGAAAGATTTGAACTTAAGACAGAGGAGATGGATGGAGTTACTAAAGGACTACGATATCACTATCTTGTATCATCCGGGGAAGGCGAATGTTGTAGCGGATGCTTTAAGTAGGAAGGCGGGAAGCATGGGAAGTCTAGCTCACTTGCAAGCTTCTAGACGCCCATTGGCTAGAGAGGTTCAGACTCTAGCTAATGACTTGATGAGATTAGAAGTAAATGAGAAGGGAGGGTTGTTGGATTCTGTGGAAGCAAGATCTTCCTTTCTTGACAAGATTAAGGGAAGACAGTCTGATGATGAGAAACTGCGCAGAATTCAAGATAAGGTATTGCGAGGAGAGGCTAAGGAAGCACAATTTGATGAGGAAGGTGTTTTGAGGATCAAGGGAAGGGTATGTGTACCCCGCGTCGATGGTTTGATCAACACTATTCTGACAGAGGCTCATAGTTCAAGGTATTCTATACATCCGGGCGCAACCAAGATGTATCGTGACCTAAAGCAACACTTTTGGTTGAGTAGAATGAAGCGTGACATTGTGGATTTTATTGCCAAATGTCCAAACTGTCAACAAGTAAAGTATGAACACCAAAGGCCCGGAGGAACACTTCAGAGAATGCCCATTCCGGGATGGAAGTGGGAAAGAATTGCAATGGATTTTGTGGTTGGTCTTCCGAAGACAATGGGTAAGTATGACTCCATTTGGGTGATTGTTGATAGGTTAACCAAATCTGCTCATTTCATTTCGGTCAAGGTGACTTACAATGCAGAAAAGTTAGCCAAACTTTACATCTCGGAAGTGGTGCGATTGCATGGGGTTCCACTATCCATCATATCAGATAGAGGTACGCAGTTTACTTCTATGTTTTGGAACACATTGCATGCTGAATTGGGTACTAGGTTGGACTTTAGTACTGCGTTCCATCCCCAGACCGATGGTCAGTCTGAGCGAACGATTCAAGTGTTGGAGGATATGCTCCGTGCGTGTGTGATAGAATTTGGTGGCCATTGGGATAGCTTCTTACCCTTAGCGGAATTTTCATAAAATAATAGCTATCACTCGAGCATTGATATGGCCCCATTTGAAGCATTGTATGGTAGGAGATGTAGGTCTCCCATTGGTTGGTTTGATGCGTTCGAGGTTAGACCTTGGGGTACTGATCTCTTGAGGGATTCGATGGAAAAAGTGAAGTCTATTCAAGAAAAGCTTCTAGCGGCGCAAAGTAGAAAAAAAGAATATGCAAATCGAAAGGTTAGAGACTTAGAGTTCATGGAGGGTGAACAAGTCTTGTTGAAAGTTTCACCAATGAAAGGGGTGATGCGGTTTGGTAAAAGGGGTAAACTTAGCCCAAGGTATATTGGTCCATTCGAAGTACTTAAGCGAGTAGGGGAGGTGGCTTATGAGTTAGCCTTGCCTCCAGGGCTGTCCGGAGTGCATCCGGTATTCCATGTGTCGATGTTGAAAAGATACCATGGGGATGGGAACTACATTATCCGTTGGGATTCAGTTTTGCTTGATGAGAACTTGTCTTATGAGGAGGAGCCTGTTGCTATTTTAGATAGAGAAGTTCGCAAGTTGAGGTCAAGAGAGATTGCATCCATCAAGGTGCAATGGAAGAATCGACCCGTTGAAGAAGCCACTTGGGAGAAGGAGGCGGATATGCCAGAAAAATACCCACATCTGTTTACAGATTCAGGTACTCCTTTTCGCCCTTGTTTTCCTTCTTTTGATCGTTCGGGGACGAACGATGGGTAAATTGGTATCTATTGTAACGACCTGTTTAGTTGTTTTGAGCAACAGACTTCAATTCTGGAAAAACTGGCAGAAGCGAAGGACCCCACGACGGACCGTCAAGGGCACGACGGACCGTCGCAGGGTCTCGTTTCAAAACACTTAGAAAATCTGAAATTGGGTACTGAAAATCGACTCTCTGAACTTCGTGACGGAATGGCAGGATGGACCGTCACAGGCGTGACGGACCGTCACGGAGACTTCAGTGAATATCCATTCTCTGAACTTTGCGACGACCTGCAGGACGGACCGTCGCAGGCACGACGGCCCGTCACGGGTTGCGTAAATCCCAGGCAGAGTCGGATTTCTGGTGAAGTTTTAAGGGACGTTTTTGGACTATTCTTTCCTTAATTATAGATTTCGTGGGGTTATATTAATAACTAAAATTCTTGAGGGGTTAAAAGAGGTAACCCTAAGTTAATTAGTGGGGTATTATTGCCATCTTTTATTCTTAATTATATACTAATTAGGGTAAAAGAAAGAGGGTTTGAATAAAGAAAATAGAAAGAACAAGAGAGAGAGAGAGAATCGAACGAGAAGGGAGAAACGAAGCTTTGGGAAAATTCTTGCTTGATTCAACTCTTCGGTTGAGGTAGGTTATGGTTTTCATGCTATTCGTAGTAAACTCTTAATAGCGAATGATATGTGTTAGTAGTATTGTAAACCTTCTATATGATTAATTGTATGCTTGCATGAATGATGTGATTATGTAATTGTGAATAAATAAGCATGATGAAGCTATTGAATCCCAAATCTTTAAAAGAAACCCAAATCTACTTTGTTAATGATGATGCCTTGGTATAAAAGAAGGGTTGATGAACGAATGTGGTGAGATTAGGGGATCGGGTGCCACGTTCCGGTACCAGGATAGAATATGGATCGGGTGTCACGTTTCGACAACAGGATAGAATATGGATCGGGTGTCACGTTCCGACACCAGGATAGAATATGGATCGGGTGCCACGTTCCGGTACCAGGATAGAGTATGGATCGGGTGTCACGTTCCGACACCAGGATAGAATATGGATCGGGTGCCACGTTCCGGTACCAGGATAGTATATAAGGATCGGAGTGTCACGTTCCGACACCAGGATAGTATATTGAGGAGCGGAGTGTCACGTACCGACACGAGGGGAATAAAGATAACGAATCTTGAAATATGTTAATATATCCAATCTAATGAACTAAATTCCCAAATGAGTATGATGAGGAGGTGTGAGTCCTCATTGATGTGCTTGGTGTTGTAACCAAGGGTTATGGTAACTGTAAATGCTGCATGCTAAGGATATTAGTTGATTTTATGATATTGCTTAATACATACTGTTTTCTTTTTTGTGTTGGCCGATGATATCTACTCAGTACCCGTGTTTTGTACTGACCCCTACTTTTATTGTTTCTTCTTGTTTATTTGTGGAGTGCAGCAAACGTGCCGTTATCTTTGACTCAACAGTAACTCAAGCCAGTCTTACTGCATCGGAAATTCAGGGTGAGCTAATGCTTCTAGCTTGGACTGGATCTTCTTCTTCAAGTCTTGATGCCTTGAACTTCCGGCATGGACTAGCTTCTTATGTATTTTTAGCTTCTTAGAATACTCTTAGTTTAATAATTTGATTATAGATGTTCTTGTGATGATGACTTCTAGATTTTGGGAATAATAATAGTTATTGATTTTATTAATGAGTTTAAGTCTTCCGCATTACATTATGTTGATATTACCTTGAAATGTTAAGGTTTAGATTGGTTGGTTCGCTCACATAGGAGTGTAAGTGTGGGTGCCAGTCGCGGCCCGGATTTGGGTCGTGACATAGAGATATCCATATCCTATGAACTTAGACGTACTTGAGAAACATATCGTAGTGTTCAAAGCAATAGATGAAATTACACATGCCCAAGGTGTATATCGTAGTGTTCATAATGTGTGAATGAACTTAAACATGCCCAAGGGAGTTATCATAATAAAGGGATCAAGACATACTTTCAAAGTATCTTGTAGGGTCCTTATGATTAAGGAATTTAGACAAACTTAAAGAAGTATCTCATAGTGTTCAAAATATAAAGATAGGGGCTAGGATCCAAATTAAAAAGTAATAAAGAAAGGATCCAAAAGTACTAACTTGCATGAATGGTGGTATGGGACACCATGAGTGCATTTAACAAGGTATAACCTAGGGTCACTAATGAATAAGGGATATAAAATAGTATTGTACAAGAGTTGCCTTCTTAGTATAGAAGAATAAATATGAGAGAATCCTAGTACATTAAGTTAAGTAATAAAGAGGCTATGGAGGGTTAACGTATTAAGGATGGTTTTCAAGAAAGGCTTAGTATGTAGGGTAGTATGGGATTTCTTATGTACATTACAAAATTATGTTTTTACATGGACACAAGGGTATGATACTCTTAAGTATGAACTAAGGCTACTAATGCTTAGTGTGTAATGTAGTATGGGATGCGTCACATGGATTGCACAAATGAGCTTTGATGTGTCCTAGGGGCATAGTTATCATATGATATGATGAACTTAGGTA
The DNA here is from genome assembly GCF_036512215.1 of Solanum lycopersicum. NCBI lineage: Eukaryota > Viridiplantae > Streptophyta > Magnoliopsida > Solanales > Solanaceae > Solanum > Solanum lycopersicum. The sequence goes on along the minus strand of NC_090801.1, from coordinate 34,799,497 downwards.
TTCATTATGAAAGTTGACTATGATCAAGAATGATCAAAGAGATGTAATTAATATCGTTAGTAGTATGGGATGCTAAGTTAGCATTGTACTAGTGTACTTGGACGTGGCTTGTGATGCAGTTCATTTAAGTAAGAAAGACATTGAGTTAAGAATGAACTCTTATTTTCTTTTATGATGTTTTATTATGATTACGATATTCATGTTATGCTTATGCTTTTACCTCTTATTATTATGCCTATTGTTGTCTAACCCATTAAGATATCTTATCTTTGGTATGATAATTTTCATAATTAGTACATATACACATATTGCCTATATGTTTTCCATGTCGGGTCTTGAGGATATTGAGACATGGTCATTATGGGGAAACATTTTACAAAGGAGATACATTTCTTCCAAGAGTAGAACAGGTCTTAGAAGTGCCCATCTTACTAGCTAAAGAAAAGAAAGAAAAAGTGATTCCGATAGTACCGGCTAGCGGAATGGTAACAAAAAAATTGGCATCCTGAATACAACTTTCCTTTGAGAATAAATGGATTATTCCTTTACTGTTGGAATACCCAATCACACCCTCTAGTGGACCTCTCAATAGGATTCGAATCCAGATGATGTTTTGACCATCTATAAGAGAACAAAAAACGAACTCGAGAAATGCATTGTTAGAACTGGGTTGGAAAGACAAGCAGCTCTAGATTGAGGGGCTCTTGCTATAGCCAAAGGCGAGGGAAGGATAAATTTAATGCTATTTATGAAATTCAATAATAAAGATAAATTGTAAAGAAATTATTTTTGCTTTAAAGGGTAGAGTTTCGAAGGCTTGCAAGGATAGATAATTGGTGAGTCCTCATAGCATTCAAGGACATCACTTATACGCTTTCTTTTATATTCTTTCATTTTTAGACTTTTATGGGTTGTGACCCAAGACTGTTGTACTAATGATATTAGGGATGATGTCTGAGGCATATTGTAGACATTTTATGAAATGACTTTCTCATTAAATTTTGGAAGAAAATATTTAATTCTGTGTAGTTTCCATATACGTGTAATGAATGATGTCTAAGGTCTAGTTCAAGACCTCCGTAGGCCAAGTACGCTATGTTGCTATTCGAGAATACCATATCTTCTACGGTATACTCTTGGGTCTTGACAAACTTGGTATCAGAATATAAGGTTATGAAATAGTCTTAGGATGTCTCAAAACCACATCTAGTAGATTCTTGTTCATTGGTATGAATCGCGAGCCACTATGAGTAGGAGGCTATGAGATGATTAGGAAAGTTCCACTTCTTCATTCTTCAAGGGGTTAAGTATGTCCTTTTTCTAATGTTTGCCTATGATTTTATAGTTAATGGATAATACTAGAGCTAATGCTAGAAGGGAAGGAAATGGGAGTAGGGTGCAAGACCCTCCAATAAGCAAAGTTAAGTTGGACGAATTTAGGGATTTTATGACTTTGTTGGATTAATCCTTAAGGCCAAAGCTAATAGAGTAGATGTGTCTCCGACAAATCGTATAGGAGGAATGGGTGCTACAAGAGTTAGGGAATTCTTGAGAATGAATCCACTGGAGTTCTATGGATAAAAATTTGTTGAGGATCCGAATGTGTTTATTGATGAGGTATATAAGGTGCTTGCAGTCACGTAACTGAAAGTGTTTTCCATTGAAAAGCAAAGTTGGCTGCTTATCAATTGAAAGATGTTGTCCAAATTTGGTATGAACAATAGAAGGATAGTATACCAATAGAAGCGGGTTCCTACGGAGTTGGAGACTTTTTTTTTGTCTTTCCTTGATAGGTTATTTCCTAGGCAATTGAGGGAGGCTAAGTTGGAGGATTTCATAAACCTCAAGAAAGGTAATTTTAGTGTCAAGGAGTATGCTTTGAAGTTCACTCTTTTATATGCTCCAAGCTTGGTTGCAAATCCTCGAGACTTGATGAATAGGTTCATAACATAGGTGTACAAACAAGTAGAAGAAGAGTGTCGCATAGAAATGCTTATGGATGACATGGTCATCTCAAGACTAATGGTATTTGCTCAACGAATAGAAGAGTCAAAACTAAGGAACGAGAGGGCTAGAGATAATAAGAGGCCTAGTGTTTGAAGGTGATAAGTCTTTCCATGCTAAGTACGAGGGACAAGATAGGCCTAGAACTAAAATATTCCGACCAAGATTCTTCCAACATCCCTAAGGTTGACAAGGAAAAGGGTAGTGGTTCTTCCAAATCTACATTCCCCAAGTGTGGAAAGAGTCACTATTGTAAGTGCCTAACTAGCATGAATGGTTATTTTAGGTGTGGTACGGATTGGAATAAAGTGAGAGATTGTTCGTAATTTAAATCTACGGGAATACAAGGCAAACACGTTCATTTTGGTATTGTGGAGGGTGATCCTCTAGCCAAGAATAGGATCTATGCTCCCCAATCCAAGGGTGATCAATAATGATCTCCTTACGTCCTTTTCCAGTATGTGTTTCATTATGATTTATGAAAAATTTAAGAATTTTCTATGATTATGATTTGTCTTGTGGTTTTTATGTTTTCAAATGATGAGGGATTGATGTTTGAAAGATATGTGTATCTTATTCCCAAGTGGGGAATAAGGAAACATTGTATGAGGTCTTTATATGGTTATGTTTAACTTGGAATCTAATTGCTTTCCTTGACGGGTATGTGCATTAAGGTATAATGCATGTACAATGGTCTGCTAGTCTAGAATTGTTCCTCTAAGAAGTGATTAGTAAGGTGTTATTCGAGGACGAGTGTTTCCCAAGTAGGGGATATTGTAAGGACCCAACAATATAATGAGTCAAAATAGAGACTAATACGTGTGTCATGAGGTTTTAATGTCCTAAAATGGTCAATTATGGTATTTAGAAAAAGTATATAGTGTTTGAGAGAGTTTGGAGGTGAAACGTCCAAGAACGTCCGGTGACATTTGAAAGTTAGCCTTGGGACTTGCTAGCGTAGCTTAGTATGTTTAATGAGGTTTTATGTAGTGTTTGGAGCTCAATTTAATATGGAAGGTTCCTAAAATCTAGATGGACGTATTTGGGTTTTAAACGTCCAGGCACGACTCCTCAAGGACCAACCTAAATGTCCTTGAAGAGGGACCCAACTTAGGAGAAAAGTTGTCGTTATATTCTAGTTGGCTTGATAATCCTTACAAATGTGGGGATCTTGTCTCTAATAGATTGCTCTCGTCCTGATACAAATGGGGTACAACAGTAAAGTTTTCATGTCAATTGGTAGTTGAAAACTATGGTGTCCAACATAAATATTAAGAGCAGACAAGATTTTATATTTCAAAATCTCACAAATGCGGGGACCTGGTCCCTCCCAAAATTTTCTCCATCAGGAGCATAATGGAGTACAACTGTAAAAGTTATCCGCGTTAGAAGGTTTGTGAAGTGTCATCGTACTACACCAAGACATGTCTTCTAATTCCTTAGATTATTTTCCTCCCTAGGAATACAAGCTAGTGAATCCACCTAGAATGCTATGTTCATGTTTTTGTTCTACCTTGACACGTAAACCACCTTCTTTCGGTGTAGGGTTTCATGACACCAGATTCAATGTTTAGCTCACATGGTCGATTGTCGGTTAAGGTGATTGTTCCAAAAATTAAAATGAAAGTAATAAAAGGAACATGAACTAGGGTGACTTAAGAGGTTCTACTTAGTGTAGGTAGGGGTTTGAGATTCTACTTATAAATGGCACAAGTTGACCTTGAGGTATGTCATAGGAGGTTGTTCTTATGATATGAATAAAATGTATATGATGACTTTAAATGTTAATGATCCTATATTTTGTGCTTTTCGTTGATCAAAATGCTATTGGTCTATGTTGATGTATCTGATTATGAGTATGCATGATATGAATGTATATGAAGTGTTCACATTGTTTATGATTTTTTTGGTTTACTTAATTATTTGAGTTTATGGGGCCTGACATAAGTATTTAACTTGTTGGCTTTGTAAGGGGTTGTGAGTAAGGGTCTTTTGTGTTGTGATTTTAAGAAGTCTCGTACATGGTTTGTTGCTAGAACATTATGTTGGAGTTTTTAGCTTATATGATCTTTATATGATGCCATTGATGTTGATATGATCTTATGTTGATAATTTTCATATGTTGACTTGACTTTGTGATTGTATTGGTCTTGTGTTAAATATGGACTTGTCTTTAGTAATGATATGTTTATTGTCTTGTATTTGTTCTTAATTGTGCATAAATTCTTTCGAAAGTGACTTAGCATGTTTCTGAACTTAAGGTCTTTTTTATCATGATTTCAAATGGCTTATTGCATATATTTGTACTTAGTCCATGTGGTTTGTACTAACACATATTTATTCCATTTCTACAAATATGTAGGTTTGGGCCGTTGAGGTATCAAGGTCGCTTTGCAAAAAGACTTGGAATTTTCCCCATGTTTTGGTAGGTCTTCTAGTTCGAGGATGGTGCTACATACTATAACTGAATAGGATTGAACTATTGTCGAATATATTGTTTTACACCTTATGTGGAAAATATGAATTAGTCTAAGGGCTATACCCAAATGCACTACTTTGTTTTAGATGGTTTAATGTGAGACGCTTTTATTACACTAAATCATTATATGTTGGTTTTGTTGTCTTAACACGAATCCTATGTAAGCTTTATATTTGAGGAGTCTACATAAGCTCCATATATAGTATATAAGAGGTCTATGTATACCTCAATAGGTAAAATGTTTTAATTTTTATGCATTTTAACCGATGATATGTTGTGATGGATGCTAAGAGGCTTGTCTATGTCCTCTTCGAGGACGACGACAAAACTTACGTTAAGGGGTGCTCCCCGTTTGTAATAAAGAATACCCCCTCTAACTTCCTCATTAGTCATGTCTGAAGTAACAAACCCCATTTCCTTGATTAGTTATAGGGACTTGTTCCCCTTGAGGAACTTGAATACCTTGTGGAGCTTTTCCACCAGGGCGAACTTCTCTTCCTTGGGGAGGAACTCCACCATCAAATACTTCCTCATCAAATCTCGTTTAAGGTGTCCTCCTTGTATTTTCATATTCTATAAACACAAGAGAAGATATTAGGATGATACACATATAACCACAACATTATGACAAGACAGAAGAATAACAAAGAAAGGAAAAGTTCTATCCTTCGATATCCTCTCGCTCATAGATGTCTCGCGACTTATACCGATGAACTAGACTCTACTAGACGTGGCTGTAATGAATGTTTGGATCCTAAGGATTACTTAATAACCTTAATTTCTGATACTAAGTTTGTCACAACCCGTTAACTACCCCAAGTCATCACACCGTGTACTCGACCTATAAGAGGTCTTGTACAAGCCCTTAGACATCCTTTATTGCATAAATTTATCATAGGGAAGAACTAAGTGTCATCACAGACACCTTATAAATATATAATATCTCAGGGTTACATCCCTTACATCAATTTTAAAAGAAACTATACTCTGCTACAAAGTTTTAAAAAAGAGGAAAATTAACGTGAGTCATGTCCTCGAAACATGTGAGGACATACAAATCTTTAGAGAATGCTACTCCGAAGCTTTAACTTCAAAGACAATCCTCACATGCCACCTACACTTGTAGAAATAGAAAAACATATCGAATCAGCACATTGAATACACTAAGTATGGTGACATTAAAGAAAACCATGCCAAAACAAACATTTACGTTAAAACATACTTTTGATTATCTTTTGATAGAAACTTCATAAAACAAGTGTAAGAATCATGAAAAAGTCAATATTTATATATAGAGATACTCAAGTTATCACTTAGACTAGCTACCAAAGGTTACTCTAACACTCACTTCTGTAAGACTCGAAGAAAACGCCCATACACTCTCTTGAAGCCTACCTAAGCAATCCCCAAAGCTACTCAAGATAAGAACCTTTCTATTCAACATGAATTAACTAAGTAAACTATATTCATTAATACATTTAAGAGGGAATCAACTAATTAGAGGACTTCACATAATGGTCTTGGAAGATCTAGAGAACTCACCTTGGTATGGAATCTGGTGTCATAAAACCCACACTGTGGAAGATGTTCCTCTTGCCAAAGGTGGAACTAGGACTAATCCCATGTTGGCACATGGTTCATGGATATCAAGGGCTTCTTTGTACTCTAGTCTCATATTACAAGTAGACCTACTACCACGCACATATCCCTTCGGTGTTTTGCCTTTGCTCTCATAGAGTAAGTTTGTTCAAGTAATGGTATATAATAAGGTACCATTATTTAGTTCTACAAACTCATAATACCCCTACCAAGAATGGGTCCACTAGGGCTTCCACTCAAGGTCTATTAGGATAGCTCATTATTAATTTATTACATATTCAAGGATCTATATAACTCATTCATAGAAAGGTACGTACTTTAGGTTTACAGATACTAGCCTATCACTTTTTTCATTCATTCAAATTAAGGGTGCCTAATCCTTCCTAGTCAAGACACAATATCCATCATATAATTTATTTAATATCATTGAAGTATCAAGTATCCACAATTATTGTAACAATACAAGACACTACTTCATTCTCTAAAGTCTATCTTTAGTCCTTCACTTTATGAATCATAAACTAAGGGTGCAATGTATCTATAGCATCATAGACTAATACAAGATCATATAGAAATCACATGAAAACTTCACCTTATACCTTTTCATATACATTATCATGATCATACCATATTTCACAATATAATGTCGACAAGGCTATGTTCATAACAATTATATCATGTAATCGCCGCCACTATAGCTGGACCAAACCAAACAACAATATTTAAACATTAATTTAATGCTAAACGAAATAATTAGGTCAACATATACCCTTATCATAGCCATAAGCATCACCCTTTAGTCTTTCCAATATCAATTCACATCATTGAGATATTACCCATAACAATTTACATATGACTATGCCAATAATACAATCAAATAAATGACCCATCAATAACAAGTATTGATATTAACATTATAAGGAATCCATGAAAAATTATAACATTAATCAATACCTAAATTAATAGCCCAATAAAATCTACACATGAATTCTATATTATTAAGTCCTCATTAATTTACCCACTTTAGAGACAAAATTAAAAATTCAAGGAATACATGGGTTCATGAATGCTTTGATCACTAAACCATCAACAAACATTGAATAAGTCATGAAACATTGATTTAAACATTTTCATGTAAGAACCCATAATTGGAATTCAAATAGGGTTTTAGGTTTTTTTTCAGGTCTTTTGAAAAGACTTTGAAATTAGAAATTCGAATGAGAGAATAATCAAGGATGAAACACCATACCTTTATTGGAGTAAATGCACGAAATTTGGTAAAAAAATCAATGAACAACTTCAATCCTAGCTCAAGCTTGCCCTTATTAGAAGAATCTTGAAAAATCTTTAATTTTCTAGGATGGAGTCCTCTATTTTGATTATTTTTTCTTGAGATTTTGTCATAGGGTAAGAGAGAGAATAGAATGATGGACTAAAAGATGGAATCAGATTATTCAGGGCTTTATAGTACTTGTGAAATCCATTTTTTTGTTTTAATACTGGGAAAAGGCGAGGAAAATTACCATATTTAATATTTTCTCGTGGCTAAAATGGAACTACACTATACTTGTCACTAAAATGATCATAACTTTTTACTCGAACATTTAATTAAGGAAAAATTGGTTGCATTGCAAAGAGGTTTCATATAGCTTCAATTTTAATGGTTATGGATCACATACTTCTTTATACTAACAGATATGGTCATTTGAAGTTTGCACAAGTAAAATATTATTTCAAAACATAATTTTTTAGGAAACTTTCAATTCTAATTTCGCAAGGGTTTTCTAATAACATCAATTGATATTCAAAATCGTTCACGCACTAACTAATTTACCTTAACACCATAGAAAATTAAGAACAACTAAGTATCACCTTATATGAAATGTATGAATTGCTTGGGCTTAACTAAGAAATTTTTAGGAATATATCCTACAAGCTCAAGAGAAGATATTAGCAAAGACACTTATAGAACTCCAATCCATGGCACAATACAAGAGTAATGAAGAAAGTGAAACTTCTATCATCCTATAGTATCTCTCTGATAGATATGTCACAACCCACCGATTAATAAGACTTTACTAGACGTGGCTTGTTAGACTTTTGACCTTAAACTATTTTCCAAAATTGTATCTTCTAATACAAAGTTTGTCAGGACCCAAGTGTACGCCCTAGATGTTACATAGTCTAATCGACCTCTCAGAGGTCTTTTATAAGCTTCCTAGATTACATTTGTTGCATAGGTATGAATTTAAGACTTTTAACAACATAACTAATAAGAAACTCTTTATAAAACTAAGAAACAAGTAACATCATAACAAGCAAACTTAGGCACATCTTAGCCTCATAGAGTCACAACCTGTTACATTGAAAGAAACATACAAAGTCTTATACTAGCTTTAAAAAGAAAGAAACAAAAAGAAACAAAATGTTCATGTTCTCCCACATATGAGGACATTTAGTTAAAACACATTTTTCATGCTATTTTAGAGAAATCTTCATGAATCACGTTTACAAATAATCTTATGTAACACTCCAAAAAGTCGAGATATAATCTAGAGCCCAACATGAGTGTCTATGACATAAAATAATGTTTAGAAGTCATCAGAAAAGTTTTAGAGACAAGACGTCAAACACATCCATGACGTCCAAAGACTAGCGTAATTGAACTAGTTGACGTCGCTATGTTTGAGAATTGTTTTGGAAGTTCAAACAAAGTATAAAACTTGTAAAAGGATTTTAGTTAGGTAGATTTTAGTATTAGAGAGTCTAAATGCCCAATAAAAACGGCCCAAGGACCACCCGAAGGGTCATGGAGGAGGACCCAAACATGGGTGGGTACGCTACCAAAGAAGCCTGCGAAAGTCACGAATCAGTTGACTGCTGCGCGAAGCGCATCCCACACAGACCTAACTGTCCCAAAATTTATTTTTTGTAAATACAATGCGTGTTGGCCCCGCGACATTGAGCCACTACCACGATTCGATAAAATCATATTTTTGACATTTAGACTTCACAAAAAGACCAATTTCAGTGAGGGGTTCTTCCTGTAATTTTTGGGGTGACTATATATTGACTAAGGGTAAGTTCTAAGTATCATTTATTACTCACAAAAACCCAAATTCAAAAAACAAACCCAAATTCCCTCACCTCTCTCTACTTTCTCTCTCCCACAATTCCTCCATTAAAGAAGGAACAAAGCTTGAAGAAGATGGACAATTTCTATACAATTTTACTTCAATTTTGTTGATTAATATTCATCAGGGTATTAGTTAATCACTCTTGGTATTCCTTTCTCCAATTGGTCCACTCAAAGTTAATTTCTAAATTATCCAATTCTGTGGGATTTTCCGATTCAAATTAATTTTGTTTTAAAATGAGACCGTTTTAGAGTTGAAGGAGGAAAATTCTATTCCAAAGGTCATATAATCTATTGTTTTAAACCATGCAAAATGATCTCCAAAGGGGGTTTATACCATATAGTAAGAGTCTAAGATTTACACTCCAAAATTACTCCCATTGAGTCGGTCCCCGTAGTGAGAGAACGTTTGGAGGTCTTTCCTAATAATATTCGCAGTATTTCTCCTGAACAAAAAAATTGATTTTCGTATCCACTTGTTACCGAATACAAATCTCATTGTATTTATGCCTTATGGGATGGCTCCGGCCGAATGTAAGAGTTGAAGGCTCAACTCATTGATTTAATAGACAAAGGCTTCATTAGACCTAGTATTTCCCCTTGGGGTTCTCCAGTATTATTTGTGAAGAAGAAAGATGCTTCACTTAGAATATGTATTGATTATCGTCAACTCAATAAAGTCACTATTAAGAATAAGTATCCTCTACATTGGAATCATAACTTGTTTGATTATCTCCAAGGGGAAATTTACTATTGTAATATTGACTTGAGATCATGATATCATCAACTTAGGGTGAGAAGTGAGGATATAAAAAAAAACTGTATTTCGGACTAGATAAAGTTACTATGAGTTCTTTCTAATTTCCTTTGATCTCACTAATGCCCCATAGGAGTTTATGGATATCACGAATAGTGTGTTTTAAAGTTACCTAGATTCATTTATCAATGTTTTCATTGATGACATTTTTGTATATTCAAAAAATGAGGGTGCGCACATTAATCATTTGAGGGTGATTTTACAAGTTCTTAAATAGAAAAAAATATTTTCCAAGTGTAGCAAATGTGAGTTTTTGTTTCTTTGTCATATCATCTTTAATGAGGGAGTTGAGGTTGATCCAAGGAAAACCGAGGCGGTCAATAATTGGCCTAGACCACTTAGTCCAATCGACATTACGAGTTTCTTGGGTCTAGTGGGTTATTATCAGAGGTTTGTGGAGTGTTTTGCATCCATTGCATCTCCCTTGACTACTTTGGCCCAAAAATGTAGGAAATTTGAGTGGTCGGAGGCATGTGAAAGAAGCTTCCAAATCTTGAAAGATAGGCTTACTTTCTCTCTTGTGTTGACTTTACTTGAGGGTACAAAGGGCTTCATTATGTTTTGTGATGCATTACAATTTGTTATAGGTTTGTGCTTATGAAACAAGGGAAAGTAATAGCCTATGCTTCTAGACAACTTAAAGTTTCATGATAGAAAATATTCAACTCATGATCTTGAGTTAGCGGCTGTGATTTTTGCCTTAAAAATATGGATGCATTAATTGCATGGTGTCCATATTGATGTGTGTACCGACCATAAGAGTCTCCAATATGTGTTTAGTCAAAAGGATTTAAATCCCTAACAAATAAGGTTGTTGAAATTGTTGAAAGATTACGATATGACTGTTATCTATCACCCCTGGCAAGGACAATGTGGTTACGGATGCCCCAATTCGTATGACCATGGTTAGTGTGTTCATGTAGAATAAGCCAAGAAAGACCTAGTGAAAGATGTTCATAGGTTTGGTAGATTGGATGTGATGTTTGAATATTCTCCGGATGGTGGTTTTATGATTCATCATGACTCTGAGTCATCATTGGTAGTTGAGATGAAGTCAAAACAACATCTTAATAAACCATTGATGGAGTTGAAGAAATCGGTTATGGGTAAGCTTAATGAGTCATTCTCCTTTGGGATATGGTGTCTTGAGGCATTAAGGAAGGTTGTGTAATCCCAATGTGAATGGCTAGAGAAACCGGATACTTGAGGAAGCTCATGGGTCTGTTTAGTCCATTCATCTTAGTTTAACAAAAATGTACCACAACCTTTGGGATGTATTTTTGTGGAAAGGTTTGAAGGACAACAAAATTATTGATAAATGTCCAAATTGACAACAAGTGAAAGTTGAACATTTGAAGTCGGGTGGTTTACTACAAGAAATAAAAGTTCCTACTTGAAAGTTGAAAGATATCAATACGGATTTTGTGGTAGGTTTGCCTTAGACAAAAAAGCAATATGACTCTATATGGGTGGTTGTGGATATGTTGACAAAATCCGCTCATTTCACTCCCGTCAAGTCTACTTAGTCGGTGGAAGATTATGCAAGGATCTTCATAGATGAGATTTTATATCTCCATGGTTTTCCGTCATCCATCATATTAAATAGGTGTGCAATTCATATCTACGTTTTTGAGGTCATTCATAGAAGGGTAGGGCACCAACATAAAGTTAGGCACCGCTTTTCATCCCCAAAAGGATGGTCAAGCGAAGTGTACTATTAAAATCCTTGAGGATATGCTTAGATCTTGTGTCACTTATTAAAGGGATATTGGGATAAAAATTTGCCTTTGGTGGAGTTCACTTACAACAATAACTTCCATTCATCTATATCTATGGCTCCTTATAAAGCCTTGTTTTGTCGAGATGTAAATATCCAATTGGATGGTTTGAAGTAGGTGAGCCTTCACTTCTTGTTCCTTATTTCATTTATAAGACTTTGGAGAAATTCTATATTATAAGGAATTTCTCTCAAACTGTCTATAATCGGCAAAAGTCTTATGCTGATCATATGAGAAGGGACTTGGGACTTTGAAGAAGGTGATGAGGTGCATTTAAAAATATCACCTATGAAAGGGGTTTTTAAATTATGCAATAGATGAAAGTTGAGTCCTCGTTATGTGGTTCCCTATGAAATCTTTTAATGGTTGGTAAAGGTGCGTATGACTTGAAACTACCTAGTGAACTGGCTTTAATTCATCCAGTTTTCCATGTTTCTATGTTTAAGAAATTTATCGGTGATCCCTAGTCTATTCTTCATATTGAGGGTCTTGGTGTAAAGGATAATCTCTCTTATGATAATGTTCCATCTCAAAACCTTGATATGCAAATAAAGAGATTGAGGAACAAAGTGGTGGCTTCCGTAAAGGTGTTATGGAAGAATCACCTAGTTAAGGGTGCAACATGGGAGGACGAGGCCGACATGAATTCCCGTTACACTCATATATTTGATAACTAAGGTTAATTGTTCTTACTAATAATCAAAATATGAATAAAATTGAAGTTTCCTTGATTTATAGTGAGATTTTGCAAAAATGTGCATTTTGGTGTTGTTACTTTGACTTACAGTGAAATGTGCTTTCTACATTGAAATTTCGTAATTTTTCTTGTTTTGAGTTATGTTGTGGATTTTGATATTGTGAGTCTTTATGAAATGATATGTAACATATTGGTATGTTGAACTTTGACATAATTGACTCGTGTCATGTATGTTGAGCTCATGTTATTGTTATGAGAAGGAAATTCCTCATGTTGTGACTTTGAACCTTATATGTTAAAATTGATATTTTGAGTCGGTGTAAATTTAATATTCTTATATTGATTTAAGTTGTAACTCATGATTAAGTTATATATTGTTGGATTGACTGCTACTCTTGAGTCTATCCTTTCCCTTTTTTTTAAAAGTGTAGTATCATTCGTGAATGAATTCCAAAAGGGGGGGGGGGGGGGGGGAATGTAACACTCCAATAATTCGAGACCTAATATAGAGCCAAACATGAGTGTCAAAAGTTTTTATTCTGTTTTATGACGTAATATAATGTTTTGAATTCGTCTGACAGGTTTTAGAGCCAACACATCAAAGGACGTCCATGACGTCGGGAAACTAGTCTAATTGAACTAGTTGACGTCACTATGTTTGGGAATTGTTTTGGAGGGTCAAATGGTGTCTAAAAAATTTAAACAGACTTTGGTTAGTTAGAGTGTAGTATAAAGAGTCTAAACCTCAAATAACGAGGCCCCAAGGACTACCAGAAAGGTCATGGAGGAGAACCTTAACATGGGTGGCAGGCTGCCAAAGCAGCCTGCCAAAGTTAAGAATCAGTGGGCTTCGGCATGACACGCAACCATCACGGACCTCACTGTCCCAAAATATTTTTTTGGGAAATAAAATGTGTATTGGACCCGCGACGTGGAGCCATTTTCCCAATTTGGTAAAATTGTACTTTTGACATTTAGACTTCACAAAACAACAATTTAAGTTAAAGGTATTTTGGAAAATTTAAGGGGTGACTATACATTGACTAATTGTAATTTTTAGGTCAATTATACTCACCCAAACCCAAATTCCTAAAACAAATCAAAAAGCTCTCACCTCTCTCTAGTTTCTCTTTCTCCAAATTCCTCAATTGAAGAAGGAACAATGCTTGAAGAAGAAGGTCAATTTCTGTAGAATTTCACTTTAATTTCGTGGATTAATATTCATTAAAGTATGGGTTTTTCATACTTGAGATTCCTTTCCCCGTGAGGTCCTTTTAAAATTGATTTCTAAATTACCCAATTCCATGGGATTTTCCAATTCTAATGAGTTTTCTTTTGAACTTGAAGTTGGTGATGAATTGTGATTTTCTATGACTAATTCAATATAAATTGTTGGCTAATTGATGTTAATTGATGAAATTTCATGTTGATAATGTTAGCTTCACCAATTTTCCCATATCTTTGATATTGGTCATATATTGATGGGACTTGAAGATTGATTTGACTATTAGACTTGATTTGTCTATTCTAATTCATGTATGCATTGACTAGGGTAATGTATTTATGGGATTAGATCTAATTCTTGATGAATTCATGATTAACCCAAATTCCCTAACCCTAGGTTATGAATTTTTGTAAATTGGGATAGTGATGATGCAATTCACCTAGTTGTTATGTTAATTACTATTTATTGATGTTACCACACCTATTGTTTGATGTATTTTTTTGCTTGATGGTAAGACCGTGATGATGTCTATTGAAGGAGATTGAGTATGCATTTATGATCCTAACCATTACTTAAATTATTATGGCTTGTGATTGATGATGTATTTCAACTGAAGATTTACTTGTGATTAGCCTAAGTAGGTGTTTGTTACGTTGATGAATTGAAACGTATTGACTTTGGTATTATGAGATTATGCTGAAGATTAAATGATATAAGGTTGGTTATGAATTACCTATGAGCCTTATTATGACATGATGATGATGTTACATTAATCTCACATATGAAGGTTGCCATTAAAGGAATATTTTCATGCAATTCCTAATGAGCTAATGACAATAATTATACAGGGAATTAGACCCCATGACCTACAATAAGATACGATGATTAGTAAAGACATTAAAGTCATTTTAAAAGGGACTCTAGGTTAGCACCGAATGAACTAGAGTGAGGAGTGTTCCTTCTCACATAGGGAATGAAGGATCACTAATGTACTCTTGAGATTGGAGACTATAATGCATGTAGCATAAAGAGGGTTCCAAATATATCTCCTAGTTCATGAATAATGTTACTTTCATATGAATATTAGCTAGTGGATCCACATAGAAGGTATGTTTATGTTTTTTACTACCTGAGCAAGTAGTCCACCTTCTTTCGATGTAGGGTTCCATGACACGGATTCCACATTATCTCATGTGGTCGATGTTGAATAGGTAAAGAGGTTCCCAAAATCTAAAATGAATTAAAGGGATGAACTCGAATTAAGATACCCTAAGGGGTTTAGCTTAGTCTAGGTAGGGTACGGGACTCTACAAAAATATTGACTGCTTATCCTTGAATGAATTATTAGGAGGATGTTCTTATATATGAATATGATTATTATGGTACATGATATGTATATGACGAACTTGCACATTGTTGATACTATAGGTTGAGTAGTTTCACAAATGAATGTGTTGGTCTATATTTTTAAGGTATGATCATATGTACTCTTAAATACCATGTTATGTGAAGTGGGATGTTGGTCATGATTTTTGTTTGATTACTGGATTGAGTAAAGTTATGGGGCTTTGCTTGGGGATTTAACTTGTTGACTTGATAGGGTTTCATGGTTAATTGTATTGCTTTGGTTATTTTTTAATGAACTATTTTTCATTCTTAGGATTATTATAACTTGATGTTAGAGTGGCTTGAGTATGTGTCCATTTAACACTTCAAAAATTCCATGACATAGACTTGAGTTTAATCCATCAAATAATGTTTAAAATGAAGTTTCCAGACCTATATTAATGTAATAAATTCATTTTTAAAAGGTTAGAGCCAAAACGACTAAGAAAGACCTTGCCATCCGGAAACTAGCTAATTTGAACTTGTTTACATCCCTATGTTTGGTGAAAGCTTTAGGTTTCAAATAAAGTCCAAAATTTTTAAAAAGACCTTGGATAGGTATTATTTAGTACAAAGGTTCCAAACGTCTGGTAATGAGACCACACGGATCACCCAAAGGCTGCTTGGGGAGGACCCAAACATGTGTGGGCAGCCAGAGAGTAGGCAAGATGTGGAGGTGTAGTGCACGACACGAGCTGAACACCAGGTGTTCTGCCTCAAGATTTGAGAGGCAACCTCGTGATGCGAGTTTGATGAGCACCTCACTTCCTCAACCCAAAATTCAATAAAAATTATGGGATTTGGCCGCGCGACTCCAGATACTTCCAAGAATCGTTAAAGTCATATTTTTGGGAATTTATCATATAAAAAAGACCCAATTTAGTGGATGATCATTTTGTTAATTTACAGGACAACCACATATTGATATTCACTCAATTTTAGACAACTTTTACACATCCGAACCTAGATCGAACAAAATTTCTCTCATTCTTTCAAGAACACTTCCTTCTTCAAACTCCATTGAAGAACAAGAAGAGCATAAGGAAGAAGACGAAGACATCAATCTTTTCATCTAATTTTTGTAGATTCTTCACCTATTAGGTATGCTTTTTTCACTCTGGGGATTCCTTTCCCCAAGCGGTCCTTTGAAGATAAGTTTTCAAGAACTTTAATTCTAGGGTTTTTACTCGAAAAAAATATATTTTCTTCCTAACCCCATATTAATTATTTTTAATGAAAAGTAAGTGTTTTTATATAGTCTATTCAACACGATTTTTGATGAGTATGTTGTTATTATGTTTGAAGATCCTACGAACTACGTTCTTATCTACAACATGGTTTTGTATGATGGTTTCTACTACTCGATAATATGAAAACTTAGGGATTGGAATGAAGATTATATTGAAATCTTAAATGACCGTTGTCCTTTACCTTACGTTATGCATTGATCTTGTATATGATTTGAAGAGTTGTTAATGCAGGATCACAAATGTACTCTTGAGATTGGGGACTATAATGCATGTCACATAAATAGGGTTCAAAATATATCTTCTAGTTCATGAACAATGTTTCCTCCATATGAATTTTATCTAGTGATTCCACGTAGTTGCTATGTTTATGTTTTTTACTACCTTGGAAAGTACTCCACCGTCTTTCGATGTAGGGTTCCATGACACAGGATTCCAAATTATCTCATGTGGTTGATGTTGGTTAGGTAAAGAGGTTCCCAAAATCTAAAATGAATTAAAGGGAGGAACTCGAATCAAGATACCCTAAGGGGTTTATCTTAGTCTAGGTAGGGGTGTGGGACTCTACAAAAATATTGCACTACTTATCCTTGAATGAATTATTAGGAGGATGTTCTTATATATGAATGTGATTATAATGGTACATGATATGTATATGATGAACTTGCACATTCTTGATACTATATGATGATTAGTTTCACTTATGAATGTGTTGGTCTATATTTTTAAGGTGCGATCATATGAAATCTTGAATACCATGTTATGTGAAGTGGGATGTTTGTCATGATTTTTGTTGGATTACTTGATTGAGTAAGGTTATGGGGCTTCGCTTAGTTGTTTAACTTGTTTACTTGATAGGTTTTCATGGTTAATTGTCTTTATTTGGTTATTATTTAATGAACTATTATTCATTCTTATGATTATTATAACCTGATGTTAGAGTGGGTTGACTATGTGTCCATGTAACACTTCAGAAATGCCATGACATACACTAGAGTTTAATCCATCAAATAATGTTTAAAATGATTTTCCATACGTATATTAATGTAATAAACTCATTTTCAAAATGTTAGAACCAAAATGACTAAGAAAGACCTTTACAGCCAGAAACTAGCTAATTTGAACTAGTTTACATCCCTATGTTTGGCTAATTCTTTAAGGTTTCAAATGAAGTCCAAAACTTTTAGAGGGACCATGGATAGGTATTATTTATTACAAAGGTTCCAAACATCCGGTAATGAGACACCACGGACCACCCCAAGGCTCCTTAGGGAGGACCCAAACATGTGTGGGCAGCCTGCGAATAGGCAAGATGTGGATGTGTGGTGCGCGACGCGAGCTGAACACCAAGTGTTCTGCCACAAGATTTGAGAAGAAACCTCGTGATAGGATTTTGACAAGCACCTCACTGCCTCAACCCAAAATTCAATGAAAATGATGGGATTTGGCCGCGCGACTCAAGCTACTTCCACGAATCGTTAAAGTCATATTTTTGGGAATTTATCATATTAAAAAGACCCAATAAAGTGGAAGGTCATTTGGTTAATTCATAGGACAACTATATATTCATATTAGGTCAGTTTTAGACCACTTTAACACGTTCCAACCCAGATCGAACAAAATTTCACTCATTCTCTCAAGAACACTCCCTTTTTCAAACTCCATTGAAGAACAAGAAGAGGATAAGGAAGAAGACGAAGACATTAAGCTTTTCATCCAATTTTTGGAGATTCTTCAGCTATAAGGTATGGGTTTTTTACTCTGGGGATTCCTTTCCCCAAGCGGTCCTTGGAAGATATGTTTTCAAGAACTTTAACTCTATGGTTTTTACTCTACAAAATAGATTTTAGTCCTGACCCTATATTGATTATTTTTAATGAAAAGTGAGTGTTTTTGTATAGTCTATTCCCCACGATTTTTGATGAGTATGTTGTTATTATGTTTGAAGTTTCTATGAACTACGTTCTTATCTACAAGATGGTTTTGTATGATGGTTTCTACTACTCGATAATATGAAAACCTAGGGATTGAAACTAAGATTATATTGAACTCTTAAATTACTCTTGTCCTTTACCTTACGTTATGCATTGATCTTGTATATGATTTAAAGAGTTTTTAATGATTATGATATTGAGAATTTCACTATGTTATTGTTATGAATGTTGTAAGTCTAACGTAAGTTCTTGAATGACGTTTTTCGAAGCAAGAGGTGAGTCTTCAAAAGTAGTGATTATTCTACAATGTTTATTTTAGTCTATAAATCATCATGATATGTTATGCAAGTTTATATGATGTTGCTATGTGTAAATGTTCGTCTATGAACAGGCTAAATCTGAGATCATGATAAGAATACAAAAATGCAATCAATGATATTCTCTTGTATGCTTTACACAAGATGACTATGTTCTGTTAATCTCATATATGAAGGGTTATGATGAAAGGAATTCTCATCTAATCACAAAGAGCTCATAATCATGTTTATACAAGAAGTTAATCTGAGATGATCTTTGTCGGTTAAGGCGTATGTTACCTCTTATAAAATTAAAGACAAGTAAATGAACGTTGACTAGGGTTACATGAGGAGTCTACTTAGTAGAGGTAGGGGTATGAGACTCTAGCTAGACAATGTACGAGTTGACTTTAATGGGAGTCCTATGAGATTGTTCTTATGTAATATGATAACATGAAGGGTATATGTTTATGATACATGATGTTACTATTGTATGAGGTTGGTAATTATGATATATTTTATTTGGTTATGTTTCTATTTGAAGTGATGACTAATTGTGTTACAAGTTATATAAAGAAAAGCTTTACCTATGGTCTCCTATCTTTTCTATTTAGTCATGTGGGGATATGAGGCTTCACATGACCATTGCACTTGTAGGTCGGGATTGGGATTATTGGTAAGTTTTCTGTATGTAATGTTATATGATCTATTGAATATGAAAAGTTAACATGACTATGATAATATGTCTTTAATTATGATCATTCTTTATATTGATCGAATCCTTGACTTGTATGTTCTTTGGTATGTGCATTAAAGATTGTCAAATGACATCGCATGTTTTCTAAAGATATGATAAATGATTACTTTTCATGTATGTCGTTATGTGTTATGTGCATATACCCATCCTTAGTACTTGTGACGTACTAACCCTATTACTTTATATTACTACCAACTGTTGGTTACGACATTGAAGTTTAAGGAGATCGGTTTGAAGAAGCTTGGAACTCTTTCTCCAAGTCTTGGTAGGTCCTCATGTTCGGGATGCTATCATTTATTTTTCAAATCATAAAGAGTTTAGTAGATATTATTAATATCTTATTTCCATCATGTTTCTATGGATTCTTTTGTTTTAAGGCCTTTATGGCATATTGACTATGCATTGGCTATGTTCAGATTTGTACAGTTTAGACGGTTTTATATATATGAGACAATTTCTTATAATATCGTATGGTTTATGAATGATAACTATGAAGTATAAGTATACTTTAAGTAAAATGTAAAAGTTATTTTTTCCGCATTTTTTATTGACCACACGTTATGACAAATGTTAAGAGCTTGTCTGAGTCCTTTGAGAGGACGACGACAACAGTCGCATTCGGGGTATACTATCCTTGTGTGACAAGCTTGGTATTAGATCAAGATATTAAATATACTTAGGATCAATGTCTCGGTAAACCATATCACATAGTATCTTGTTCATGGTTGTGAAGCACACCACAATTATTGATAAGAGGCTATCTAATGAATAGGAAACTTCTCTTTTCTTGATACTCCTATGTCGTGCCTTTAGAGTTTTAGCACTATGTGTCGTTTAGAATCTAATCCCTTTCTTGTAGTTATAGGAGATGAACACAACAAGGAAAGCCGCGATAAGGGTAGGATAAGAGATTGCAAATGCGTGAGCTACTCCCCAAGGCAATCAAAATGATCATCAATTGAAAGCTGCTGCAAATAATCAAGTTCCGGTGTATACTCCGGCTATGAAAGATGGTGAGGTGAGGGCAGCTCTGTTCTAAATTGCCCAAGTCATCACCACCAAAGATCAAGCCATTACGGCTCAAGCTAATATAGAGGTAGTTCCTCAAGAAAACCAACATGCTCGTACTATGGCTAGCCTTTTGACAGACTTTACGAGGATGAATCCTCCCATGTACTTTGGATAAAAACTTGATGAAAACCAACAAGATTTACTTGATGAAGTGTACTAGATTTTGTTTTCATGGGGATGAGTACTTCTAACATCCCGAAAATGACTTTGCTAAGTAATGCTTAATGTATCTTCAATGCCTATGATTAGACTTGGTGAGTTAGTTGATCTAGAAAAGGTTAAGTCCAGCCATGTAGGGCATCTTAATATGTAGATTTAGAAGGATGAGTCTTAATCGGACTTAAAAGGGGTAATCTTTAGTTTTGAGGGCCTAGGGGTAAAATGGTATTTTCTAAGGTAAGGGTAGTATTTTAATTACCCTAATTAATTAATTAATTAATATGTTTATGGCGAAATTGGGATAGAGGTTGCCGAAATATAACCTTTAAGAAAAATTTTGCTTCACCCAGATTCGAGCCTTAGTGGAAGCAATGATTTAATTGATATATTCTATTTAGTGAATTAGTTAAATTAGTTGATATTTTATTTTATTATTTAATTAATGGAAAATCAGTTTTTTAATAAAATAATAATAATAATAATAATAATATAATAATAATAATAATAATATTAATAAATAATGGGGAGTCCTAGTTTGACTAAGTCTCAACCTAACTGTCCTAATCCTACTCCTAATCCTGTCATTGTAACCTCTCTCACTCTCATTCTCACGAGTTTCATCATCAAAATAAATGAAAATAATAGTTCTTCACTCTTGCAGAACTTACACACAAAAACTCAAACGAAAAGCTAAGCTAAAAACAAAAAACAACAATATTCTTCTCGACATATTGGCTTTTAGGTTTTGGTGGTGAGGCAGTGGTGTCGTGGGAATCGGCAACATTGAAACAAGTGTTGAACGAAATTAAGGTATGGGTTTTCTTCTTTCTTGGCCCCTTTCCTAAAAGAACCTTAAGGTTCAATTTAGTTGCAATTGAAAAACTAAGGTTGTCCCCGTTGCATGCCCCTATCATTAGATAATTTGAAAGATTCAAAGCATGCATTGGTATGTCTTCTTGTATATAATTGAAGGTCTGGTTGTGATTATGTATTAAATGTGTATTTGGAAATTATGTAAGGAATGAAATATGTATTCCAATAAAGTGTTTTACGTAAATTGTTTAAGCATGGGTGTGTTGTAAATTAACTATGTTGCTTCCTCCAATTTGTGTTTTATAAATGTTGTGTTTTCATTTATGTAAATGTTAAAAGTGTGACGCTCATTTAAGTGTAATGTTGTTGGATTTAACGGTAATTCTTGGCTGAATATAATCATAAAAATATTACACTTAAAGATGCACCAAATGAATGTATATTTCGGCGAAACAAAGTGGTACAAAATGAAATGAAAAATGAATGTAAAATAAGTGTTATCACTAAGGTTTTAAATCATTACATGAAATATACAAAAAAATTATCAAAAGTTTTGGAGGAAAATGGATTGGAAGAGATCAAATTTCCAGCTTGCTGGAAATTTGGAGTCTCGGCCAAGGATGAGGAAAATTAGCTATGTTTTTAAAAATATTTTAAATGTGAGGTCATTGGGGATTGACCCCATAACCTCACCAGATGATAATTACATCAATATTTCGTGAGAAAAATGATTGGTAATATAGATGTGGTGAGTGGCGATTGAACCAACAACCTCTGGAATGGATGAGACAGTTAGGAGAAAAATAAAGGAGAAAATAAAATGTGGAGATTGGGGATTGAACCCACAATCTCTTGAATGGATGAGAGAGTTCGGAGAAAAATAAAGGAGAAAATAAAAAATGGAGAGTGGGGATTGAACCAACAATCTCTTGGATAGGTGAAAAAGTTAAGAGATAAAGTAAAAGAAAAATAGTGAGCTTGTGTGGGATTGAACCCACAATCTCTTGGATAGGTGAAAAAGTTAAGACATAAAGTAAAAGAAAAATAGTGAGCTTATGGGGGATTGAACCCACAACCTCTTTTCCATAAAACGAAAAATGAGAGGAGAACAAGAAAGAAATATTATGGGGTTGATGGGAATCAAAATAGGGACTCCCAAATTTGAAAAATGCATTTATCATGTTTAAAATAAGATTAATTGTTGTTCAAGGGATTAGAAATTGGGTTCCCTTGCCCGATTCCGTATTGACACATAAGTAATACGTAAACAAATATTTAATGAATGCTGACTCTAAAGATCAAAATCAATATCTTGGTATATCTACAAGATGCATAAGTCTTTTACCACATAATCTTAGGTGAGCATGAATCACTTATACAAACTATGTATGAAGCATGATGGCTTGTATGTGTGGACTCATAAGTCTAGCATATGTTTAAAAGTAAATGAGCCTAAGATGTATGTAATAAATTGATAAAACCATAGAAGGGTTAAATACGAGTGTGAAACATACTAAATGTCCCTGTGCATTGGCATATGATGAAATCAACATTCACGTGAAGGGTTGAGTAATTATGAAAAGAAAATTTGTTAAAGTTAATGAATGAGGTGACAATATGATAAGAGGATAATGTGAAAGAGGAGAGCAATCTCAAATGAACCTAAGTAAATCTTACAAAAATATACTTAACTATGAGACTATAAAGCTAATGCAAAAACCAGTCTCTATGAACACTCTAATGAAAGTATTCAAGTTAATGCATACTTAAAACTATTGATGAGATAAGAAATTATCCAATTAGCTATGATGTCCTTATGCTAGTATCAAACTTCCATGATGTATGAATTGAACATATTTAACTTTATACTGAGCACTGATAGGCTAGCTATGAGCGGTGCTGCCTTCCTTAGAGAAGGGAGGAGGTTCACGTAACTCTCATGAGATAAAACTGCCCGTAATGTAGGGTATGGGTCTCCTTATATCTCCTAGTCTATGAACCTATACTGCCAATATAGCGATCTAGCAGGGTTCTATTCCCCATACACGCTAGCATGTTTTGGGTCACTTTGGCCGGTGTTTTCACGTCTTTTAGGTGTGGCAATTAGACAATGGATTTCATGATGCTCACATGATCTATGTTGTTTATGGTTAAAGTTCTCAAAGAAAGAATGAGGCCAGCCTCAACGAATACACATAATAAAATGAACGATACGAAAGGTGTTATGATAGGATGATAAAGAGGTGAGCTACACTTATGTAATAACACTAGTTTATTCTTGGTCGTTGCATAGAAACCCGATGACAATCTTAATCTACATCCTAGGTATCACTTGTAGCTGCACTAGTATATGAAAGAAAGCAAATGAAGTACCTAAGAATGAATAAAGCAAATATTGTTTTTGTTAAAGAAGATTCCATAGTTTAGGTCCCATATTTTGAGACCTCATTTTGGGAAGTCCTAATGTCAAGTCCATGATTCTAAGGTCTCATGGCATATGAAAGAATGATATGAACTATGTTATATGCTATGTGTAATATGTATGTGCTGTTTGCAAAATGATAAGTATGATGATGCATGTTACTCTCATGGCATGACTTTCCTAAACCAAAATTGGCAAGTCCATTAACTTGACTTTCCATAATTCATATCGATAGGAAAGAGATCTTCTTACTCATGCATGTCCTTGGTGTGTGCTTAAATATACCCATACTTAGTATAAGTGTGTACTAATCCCATACAATTCTACAAATTTAGGTGCAGGCACAGGTGGACTCTAGAGGTTACAGGTTGACGTTGAACTATTATCACGTGGAGCTTTCATTTTTACATGGTAGGCCCTCATTCTTTCGAGGATGTCTAATGTAATTATCTAGCTTAGATGTAGGGTATATCTAGTGGACCATGTTCCACTAGTGTTTCTTTCCACTTTTGTTCATACTCTGTATTGGTGTCGTTTTGGCAAAAATACGTTAATGCAATTATGGACTGTTTCTTTCATTTGATTATCTCTATATTTGATGCTTCTTTTGTGAACTCCTATTATGTTATGTAGAATGTATACATATATGTTAAGAAAACAAAAGGTTTAAATTTTCCGTTAAAATTAACCAATATGATGTAAGAATGAGGTACACAGGCTTGTCTGCGACCTTTGAGAGGTCAACGACATCGTTCTCGTCTGGGGTGTAGACTCCGATCATGACAGTTCTAGAGAGAAGGTTGAACTTTCTGCCTATCAACTTACGGACGGGGCTCTGACATGGTATAACCAGTGGAAGGATAATTAGGCTTAGGTGATGGTACCGTTACTTGGAAGATCTTCAAAAAGGCCTTTCTTGATAGTTTCTTTCCAAAGGAAAAATGAGAAGTTAAGGTAGAGGAGTTCATCAACCTTCATCAAGGAGGTATGAGTGTTCATGGATACTTCTTGAAATTCAGTAAGCTTTCCAAATATACCTGTTCTTTGGTTTCCAATGCTAGGTATGAAATGAGTCTTTATGTAACTGGCGTGTCTGAAGATCTTGAAGAAGAATGTCGTGCAGCCATGCTTAATGAAAATATAGATCTTTCTAGGTTGATTGTTCATGATTAACAGGTAGAGGAAAATCATCTAAGGAAGAGGATTAGGGAAGCTAAGAGGGAAAAGTCGTTTGAATGTGGTTCTTCTAAGAGTAAGCTTGATGTTCAAGACAAGCCGAAGTTTAGGAAGAGGTTTCAAATGCGGCTCCTGCTAATTTATTTAAAAATCATAATGATAGAGGTTCTAATCTTAAACCTAAAAAGGGGGGAAATGTTAATCCACCAAATGATATACCATCTTGTGTTAACTGTGGTAAGAAAAAAGTAGGTGCATGTCTTGTTGGGACTAACAGGTTCTATGGTTGTGGCAAGGGTTGTCATCTGGTGAAAGATTATCCTAACATGAGAAGCCAAGTCAAGGGAAATGGTCAAGCTCAAGCAAGCGGTCCTAGTTCTGAAGATCCAAATAAGAATTTTTTCTATGCACTCATGGCTAGGGGTGAACAAGAAAGCTTTCCCGTTGTTGTGACGAGTATGTTACAAGTTTTCTTTATTAATGTGTATTCATTGATTGATCAAGGGGCTACTATTTCTTTTCTAACACCTTTGGTAGCTAAGAAGTTTGATGTACTTCTCAATGTGTTGGTTGAACCCTTTCGGTTTGTACCCTAATAGGTGACTGTAGTTGCAAAAAGAGTCTATAGGAAATGTCCTATAATTCTGCCCAAAAGAGATACTCTTGCTAATTTGGTAGAACTTGACATGTTTTATTTTGATATTATCTTGGGTATAAACTGTCTTTATGATTTTTTTTCTTCCATAGATTGTAGAACAAGGGTAGTGAAATTTCAATTCCCTAATGAACCTATTCTAGAGAGGAAAGGGGGAATTATATGCCAAGGGGTCAAATTATTTGTTGTTTGAAGGCTTGTAAGATGATATCTAAGGGTTCTGTATATCATGTGGTGAGATTTAATGACCTAGAATATGAAATTCATTCTATTGAGTGAGTTCCTGTAGAGAGAGAATTCCAGAGGTTTTTCCTAATAACCTTCTTGTAGTTCCTCCCGAAGGGGAAATTGACTTTTGCATTGATTTGTTACCTGATGTGAATCCCATTTCAATTCCTCCATAGGATAGATCCAGCGGAATTTAAATAGTTGAAGCTCTAACTAAAAGATTTACTAGACAAGGGTTTCATTCAACCTAGTATTTCTCCATGGGGTGCTCCGGTCTTGTTTGTTATGAAGAAGAATAGGTTCCTTAGAATGTGCATTGATTATCGCCAACTCATTAAGGTCACCATAGAGAACAAGTATCATATTCCTATCTTTGATGATCTATTTAATCAACTCCAAGATGTTAATTACTTTTTCGAAATTGACTTAAGGTCGGGACATCACCAACTTAGAGTGAGAGGTGAAGATGTTCCCAAAACAGCTTTACAAACAAGAAATGGTCACTATGAGTTCCTAGTTATGTCTTTTCGGTTAACGAATGCCCCGACACCATTCATGGACCTAATGAATACGGTTTACTTAGATTACCTCGACTCATTTGTGATTGTTTTCAATGATGATATTTTAATATACTCCAAGAATAAAAATGAACATGAGAGTCACTTGATGTTAGGGTGGGTTGCTTTTCTTGGACATTTTATCTTTGGTGATGGTGTAGAAGTTGATTTGAAGAAGACCGATGCGGTTAGAAATTGACCTAGACCTTTTACTTCCACAGACATAAAGAGTTTCTTGGGTCTAGCCGGCTACTATAGAAGATTTGTTGATGGATTTTCATCCATCGCTTCTCCTTTGACAACTTTGACCCAAATTAGTTTATGTTTGAGTGGTCGGAAGCTTGTGAGAAAGGTTTTCAAAAGATGAAAGATAATCATACATGCTCTCCCATTTTGACCTTACGTGAGGGATATGAACGATTTGTAGTGTATTGTGATTTTTCCCAATTGGACTTGGGATTTTTCCTCATGCAACGTGGAAAGGTGATTGCTTATGCTTCTAGGCAACTCAAAGTTCATGAGAAGAATTACCCAACTCATGATCTTGAGTTAGCCATCGTAGTTTTTTCCTTGCAAAATATGGAGACATTGCTTGTATAATGTGCATGTTGATGTGTTTACTAACCATAAAAGTCTTAAATAGGTGTTTACACAAAAGGAGTTGAATCTCTGACAGACAAGATGGTTAGAATTGTTGAAGGATTATGACATGAAGTTCCTTTACCACCCTGGAAAGGCCAATGTGGTTGCGGATGCTTTGAGTCGAATGACTATGGGTAGTGTGTCACATGTGGAATAGGAGAAGAAAGAACTTGTGAAAGACATTCATAGTTTGGATCGCTTAGGTGTGCGATTAGAAGATTCTCCAAACGGTGGTTTCATGGTCCATCATAACTCTGACTCATCATTAGTGGTGGAGGTGAAATCTAAATAATACCTTGATCCTCTATTGATGGAGTTGAAAGAATCAGGACATAGTAAGCTCAATGATTCATTCTACCAAAGGGGGATGGTGTTCTTAGGTACCAAGGGAGATTATATGTACCTGATGTTGAGAATGTAAGAAATCAAATTCTTGATGAAGCTTATGGTTCTCGATATTTTATACATTCGTGTGCCACCAAAATATATCATGACATTAGAGAGGTCTATTGGTGGGATGATTTTAAGAGGGACATAGCAGAGTTTATTGCTAATTGTCCAAAATGCCAACAAGTTAAAGTTGAACATCTCAAACAATG
Organism: Solanum lycopersicum; assembly: GCF_036512215.1. Lineage (NCBI taxonomy): Eukaryota > Viridiplantae > Streptophyta > Magnoliopsida > Solanales > Solanaceae > Solanum > Solanum lycopersicum. The sequence continues at coordinate 34,771,820 of NC_090801.1, read as the reverse complement.
TTGATTACCCAAATCATGGATGTTCCTACATGAAAGTGGGAAGCCATCAATATTGACTTTGTTGTTGGGTTGAGTCGAACCTGAAAGCAAAATGATTTTATATGGGTTATTGTGGATATGTTGACCAAATATTCCCACTTTATTCCTGTTAAGTCTACTTACACATCTAAACATTATTCAAGGATCTACATTAATGAGATTGTGAGTCTTTCTGGGATTCCTTTGTCCATCGTTTTCAGATAGAGGTGTCAAATTCAGATCTCGTTTTTGGAAGAGTTTTCGAAAGGTTTTAGGTACTCAAGTAAACATAGTACCGTTTTTCATCCTCAGATGGATGGTCAAGCGGAACGTACCATTCAGACCGTTGAAGACATGTTACAAACCTGTGTCATTTATTTCAAGAGAAGTTGGGATGATCGAATTCACCTACCTTTATCGAGTTCTCTTACAACAATAGCTATCATTCGAGCATTTACATGGCACCTTTTGAATGTCTTTATGGTAGAAGGTGATGATTTCATGTTTGGTAGTTTAAGGTTGGTGATTCCTCACTCCTTGGTCGAAAGAATATCTATGAGGTTATAGAGAAGGTTTAAATCATAAGATATAGATTGAAGACAGCGTATAGTCGGCAAAAGTCCTATCCTGACAATAGAAGAAGAGATCTTGAGTTTTGAATAGGTGATCATGTCTACTTGAATATTTTACATATGAAACGGGTGATGAGATTGGGTATAAAGGGGTTGTTAAGGCCCCGGTATATTGGTCATTATTGAGGTTTCACAATGAATTGGAAAGGTTGCCTATGAGTTGAAACAACCTAGTGAACTAGCTTCAGTTCATCCGGTGTTTCATGTGTCTATGCTCAAGAAATGCATAGGTAACCCAATGACTATTCTACCTATTGAAGGTTTAGGGGTTGATGGGAATCTGTCATATCAAGAGGTTCCTGTTGAGATCCTATATTTACAAGTCAAGAAGTTGAGAAATAAGGAGGTGCCCTCTGTAAAAAGTTCTATTGAGGAACCATCTTGTTGATGGTGCAACATGAGTTCCTGAAGCCAACATGATGTCTCGTTACCCTCATCTGTGTACTCCTTAAGGTTGTACATTCATCTTAATTGATAAAGTAATGCATGATCATAAAATCGATTTGTTTTCTAAATATGTGCATGTTTGATAAAAGTTGTACCAACTAAAGTTTTAAGAAATTGCCTTCATACACTATGTAACGACCTGTTTAGTTGTTTTGAGAAACAAACTTCAATTCTGGAAAAACAGGCCGAGGCGACGGACCAAACGACGATCCGTCATGGGCACGACGGACCGTCGCAGGGTCTCGTTTCAAAACACTTAGAAAATCTGAAATTGGATACTGAAAATCGACTCTCTGAACTTCGTGACGGAATGGCAGGACGGACCGTCACAGGCGTGACGGACCGTCACGGAGACTTCAGTGAAAATCCATTCTCTGAACTTTGCGACGACGTGCAGGACGGATCGTCGCAGGCACGACGGCCCGTCACAGGTTGCGCAAATCTCAGGCAGAGTCGGATTTCTGGTGAAGTTTTAAGGGACGTTTTTGGACTATTCTTTCCTTAATTATGGATTTCGTGGGGTTATATTAATAACTAAAATTCTTGAGGGGTTAAAAGAGGTAACCCTAAGTTAATTAGTGGGGTATTATTGCCATCTTTTATTCTTAATTATATACTAATTAGGGTAAAAGAAAGAGGGTTTGAATAAAGAAAATAGAAAGAACAAGAGAGAGAGAGAGAATCGAACGAGAAGGGAGAAACAAAGCTTTGGGAAAATTCTTGCTTGATTCAACTCTTCGGTGGAGGTAGGTTATGGTTGTTTTCATGCTATTCGTAGTAAACTCTTTATAGCAAATGATATGTGTTAGTAGTATTGTAAACCTTCTATATGCTTAATTGTATGCTTGCATGAATGATGTGATTATGTAATTGTGAATAAATAAGCATGATGAAGCTATTGAATCTCAAATCTTGAAAAGAAACCCTAATCTACTTTGTTAATGATGATGCCTTGGTATAAAAGAAGGCTTGATGAACGAAAGTGGTGAGATTAGGGGATCGGGTGCCACGTTCCGGTACCAGGATAGAATATGGATCGGGTGTCACGTTCCGACACCAGGATAGAATATGGATCGGGTGCCACGTTCCGGTACCAGGATAGTATATGAGGATCGGAGTGTCACGTTCCGACACAAGGATAGAATATGGATTGGGTGCCACGTTCCGGTACCAGGATAGTATATGAGGATCGGTGTGTCACGTTCCGACTCCAGGATAGTATATTGAGGAGCGGAGTGTCACGTACCGACACGAGGGGAATAAAGATAATGAATCTTGAAATATGTTAATATATCCAATCAAATGAACTAAATTCCCAAATGAGTATGATGAGGAGGTGTGAGTCCTCATTGATGTGCTTGGTGTTGTAACCAAGGGTTATGGTAACTGTAAATGCTGCATGCTAAGGATATTAGTTGATTTTATGATATTGCTTAATACATATTGTTTTCTATTTTGAGTTGGCCGATGATATCTACTCAGTACCCGTGTTTTGTACTGACCCCTACTTTTATTGTTTCTTCTTGTTTATTTGGGGAGTGCAGCAAACGTGCCGTCATCTTCGACTCAACAGTAACTCAAGCCAGTCTTCGTCACACCGGATCTTCAGGGTGAGCTAACGCTTCTAGCTTGAACTGGATCTTCTCCTTCATGTCTTGATGCCTTGAACTTCCGGCATGGACTAGCTTCTTATGTATTTTTAGCTTCTTAGAAACTCTTAGAATTAGTAGTTTAAAGTAGATGTTCTTGTGATGATGACTTCCAGGTTTTGGGAATAATAGATGTTGAATATTGATAGTTATTGAATTTGTTTTTATTAATGAGTTTAAGTCTTCCGCATTACTTTCTCTTGTTATTACGTTGAAATGTTAAGGTTTAGATTGGTTGGTTCGCTCACATAGGAGGGTAAGTGTGGGTGCCAGTCGCGATCGGATTTGGGTCGTGACAAACTTGGTATCGGAGCATTAGGTTCGTTGGTCTCATCACACAAGAACAGGTCTAGTAGAGTCTTAAGGAACGGTAGGGGGACGCCTTTACTTTTCCTTGAGAGGCTATAAGACTTTAGGAAAATTTCACTCTTTCATTCTTTCTTTCGTGCTACTACTTGAGTCCAATTGGTATCTAGGCGATACGAATTGGTATCTGACCATCTTCACTCTCTTTCGCAGATGGTTAGAACTAGAGAAACGACTACGTCAACACCAACACCGGCCAGACAAGAAACAACTGAGCCAGCCACTGGGGCTGTGGCTCGAGGAAGAACAGCGGCGAGGCACCGTGGAAGAGGTCGTGGGAGGACGTCCTCTAGGGGAAGAGGACGAACACCTAGCCCATCTGATACTAGGGCGGTGACTCCTCCACCGACTGAGGAAGTAATAAGAGAAGGGGAGGATGGGGAAACTGAACAAGTGAAAAATGAGGAAATGCCACCCCAACCTACCCAGAGATGATCAATCAGGTTCTGCATTATCTTAGCGGGTTATCTGATCAAGGTCAGGCACCTCCAGTGTTTTCTGCGCCAACACCTCCGGTTTCAGAAGTACAACATGCGGCTACTATGGCTCCCCGCATGGATGTTCCATTGGACATAGGCACATTTCCACGTCTTACTACTGGGCCTATAATGACAAATGATCAGCATGAACTTTTCAGTAAGTTCTTGAAATTGAAACCTCCGGTCTTCAAGGGTGCTGAATCGGAGGATGCTTATGATTTTCTGGTTGACTGTCACGAGCTACTACACAAGATGGGTATAGTAGAACGGTTTGGTGTGGAGTTTGTGACTTATCAGTTTCAAGGGAACGCCAAAATGTGGTGGCGGTCACATATCGAGTGTCAACCAATAGAGGCACCACCTATGACTTGGGCCCCATTCTCTAGTTTGTTTATGGAGAAGTATATCCCCCGGACTTTGAGGGATAAGAAAAGGGATGAGTTCTTGAGCCTAGAGCAAGGTAGGATGTCAGTTAATGCTTATGAGGCTAAGTTTAGTGCACTATCCAGATATGCCACTCAACTCTGTTTCAGTCCTCAAGAGCGGATTCGCCGGTTTGTGAAGGGGTTGAGGTCAGAATTGCGGATTTCGGCCTTACAGATAGCGGCAACGGCAAAATCCTTCCAAGAAGTGGTAGACTTTGTGATAGAAGTGGAAGGAGTGAAGCCAGAAGACTTTATCACAACATCGACATCAAAAAGGTTTCGAAAGGGAGGTGAGTTTAGTGGTTCTTACACTAGAGGACAGGGTTCGGGAAGTCACGCAGTTCAACCCATTCAGTCTTCACTACAGACTGTAGTTGGGGGTCCACCTCCGACCGGTCAACACTTCTCTGAGAGACCTATGCATGAACCCAGAGAGTGCTATGGATGTGGGGAGATTGGACATATTAAGAGATATTGTCCAAAACAGAGTTACAGGCCTCCAAATGTTAGAGGTAGAGGTGGTCATGGCAGAGGCCGTTATTCTGGAGGACGTGGTGGTCGAGGAAATGGTGGTCACCAAAACGGCCGAGGTGATGGGCAAACTGGATCCACTACATCACCACAAGGAAGGGGCAACGGACAGATGAACGATAGGGCCCATTGTTACGCTTTCCCTTGGCGGTCTGAAGCGGAGGCATCTAATGCTGTCATCACAGGTAATCTTTTGGTTTGTGATTGCATGGCTTCTGTATTGTTTGATCCTGGATCCACATGTTCTTATGTATCTTCCTCATTTGCTAATGGTCTAAATTTACATTGTGAATTACTTGATATGCCAATTCGTGTCTCTACTCCGGTGGGTGAGTCTGTGGTAGTTGAAAAGGTATATAGGTCTTGTTTGGTAAACTTTGTGGGGAGCAACACTTATGTAGATTTTGTTATCTTATAAATGGATGATTTTGATGTGATTCTGGGTATTACTTGGCTTTCTCCGCAATTTGCAATCTTGGATTGTAATGCTAAAACGGTGACGCTAGCCAAGCCTGGGACAGACCCAATAGTGTGGGAGGGTGACTACACTTCCAATCCGGTACTATCATCTCCTTTCTTCGTGCTAAGAAAATGGTTAGTAAAGGGTGTTTAGCTTTCTTGGCACATCTCAAGGATGACACTACCCAAGTACCTTCGATTGAGTCGATTTCAGTAGTTCGTGAGTTTCTGGATGTGTTCCCTGCAGATCTTCCTGGTATGCCACCGGATAGGGATATTGACTTCTGTATTGATCTTGAACCCGGTACTCGCCCCATTTCTATACCCCCTTATAGAATGGCTCCCGCGGAGTTAAGAGAGTTAAAGGCACAACTTCAAGAGTTATTGAACAAAGGCTTCATTAGACCAAGTACATCCCCTTGGGGTGCTCCGGTTTTGTTTGTAAAGAAGAAGGATGGGAGTTTTCGAATGTTTATAGACTACAGAAAACTAAACAAGGTAACCATAAAGAACAAGTATCCTCTTCCCCGCATTGATAACTTGTTCGATCAGTTACAAGGTGCTTGTGTCTTCTCTAAGATTGACTTGAGATCCGGTTATCATCAATTGAAAATACGGGCAACGGATGTGCCAAAGACTTCTTTTCGAACAAGGTATGGGCATTACGAATTTGTAGTGATGTCCTTTGGTCTTACGAATGCCCCCTGCTGCGTTCATGAGCTTGATGAACGGGATTTTTAAGCCATATTTGGACCTCTTCGTGATCGTATTTATTGATGATATATTGGTATACTCCAAGAGCAAGAAGGAACATGAAGAGCATTTGAGAATGGTATTGGAAATGTTAAGGGAGAAAAAGCTTTATGCCAAGTTCTCTAAGTGTGAGTTTTGGCTAGATGCAGTGTCCTTCTTGGGACACGTGGTTTCTAAGGATGGAGTGATGGTGGATCCTTCTAAGATTGAGACAGTGAAGAATTGGGTAAGACCTACTAATGTGTCAGAAATAAGGAGCTTTGTTGGGATAGCTTCTTACCCTTAGCGGAGTTTTCATACAATAATAGCTATCACTCAAGCATTGATATGGCTCCATTTGAAGCATTGTATGGTAGGAGATGTAGGTCTCCCATTGGTTGGTTTGATGCGTTCGAGGTCAGACCTTGGGGTACTGATCTCTTGAGGGATTCGATAGAAAAAGTGAAGTCTATTCAACAAAAGCTTCTAGCGGCGCAAAGTAGACAAAAAGAATATGCAGATCGAAAGGTTAGAGACTTAGAGTTCATGGAGGGTTAACAAGTCTTGTTGAAAGTTTCACCCATGAAAGAGGTGATGCGGTTTGGTAAAAGGGGTAAACTAAGTCCAAGGTACATTGGACCATTTGAAGTACTTAAGCGAGTAGGAGAGGTGGCTTATGAGTTAGCCTTGCCTCTAGGGCTGTCCGGAGTACATCCGGTATTCCATGTGTCGATGTTGAAAAGATACCATGGGGATGGAAACTACATTATCCGTTGGGATTCCGTTTTGCTTGATGAGAACTTGTCTTATGAGGAGGAGCCTGTTGCTATTTTAGATAGAGAAGTTCGCAAGTTGAGGTCAAGAGAGATTGCATCCATCAAGGTGCAATGGAAGAATCGACCCGTTGAAGAAGCCACTTGGGAGAAGGAGGCGGATATGCGAGAAAAATACCCACATCTCTTTACAGATTCAGGTACTCCTTTTCGCCCTTGTTTTCTTTCTTTTGATCGTTCGGGGACGAACGATGGGTAAATTGGTATCTATTGTAACGACCTGTTTAGTCGTTTTGAGCAACAAACTTCAATTCTAGAAAAACAGGCTGAGGCGACGGACCAAACGACGATCCGTCATGGGCACGACGGACCGTCGCAGGGTCTCCTTTAAAAACACTTAGAAAATCTGAAATTGGGTACTGAAAATCGACTCTCTGAACTTCGTGACGGAATGGCAGGACGAACCGTCACAGGCGTGACGGACCGTCACGGAGACTTCAGTGAAAATCCATTCTATGAACTTTGCAACGACCTGCAGGACGGACCGTCACAGGCACGACGGCCCGTCACAGGTTGCGCAAATCCCAGGCAGAGTCAGATTTCTGGTGAAGTTTTAAGGGACGTTTTTGGACTATTCTTTCCTTAATTATGGATTTCGTGGGGTTATATTAATAACTAAAATTCTTGAGGGGTTAAAAGAAGTAACCCTAAGTTAATTAGTGGGGTATTAATGCCATCTTTTATTCTTAATTATATACTAATTAGGGTAAAAGAAAGAGGGTTTAAATAAAGAAAATAGAAAGAACAAGAGAGAGAGAGAGAATCGAACGAGAAGGGAGAAACAAAGCTTTGGGAAAATTCTTGCTTGATTCAACTCTTCGGTGGAGGTAGGTTATGGTTGTTTTCATGCTATTCGTAGTAAACTCTTAGTAGCGAATGATATGTGTTAGTAGCATTGTAAACCTTCTATATGCTTAATTGTATGCTTGCATGAATGATGTGATTATGTAATTGTGAATAAATAAGCATGATGAAGCTATTGAATCCCAAATCTTGAAAAGAAACCCTAATCTACTTTGTTAATGATGATGCCTTGGTATAAAAGAAGGCTTGATGAACGAAAGTGGTGAGATTAGGGGATCGGGTGCCACGTTTCGGTACCAGGATAGAATATGGATCGGGTGTCACGTTCCGACACCAGGATAGAATATGGATCGGGTGCCACGTTCCGGTACCAGGATAGTATATGAGGATCGGAGTGTCACGTTCCGACACCAGGATAGAATATGGATCGGGTGCCACGTTCCGGTACCAGGATAGTATATGAGGATCGGAGTGTCACGTTCCGACACAAGGATAGTATATTGAGGAGCGGACTGTCACGTACCGACACGAGGGGAATAAAGATAATGAATCTTGAAATATGTTAATATATCCAATATAATGAACTAAATTCCCAAATGAGTATGATGAGGAGGTGTGAGTCCTCATTGATGTGCTTGGTGTTGTAACCAAGGGTTATGGTAACTGTAAATGCTGCATGCTACAGATATTAGTTGATTTTATGATATTGCTTAATACATACTGTTTTCTATTTTGAGTTGGCCGATGATATATACTCAGTACCCGTGTTTTGTACTGACCCCTACTTTTATTGTTTCTTCTTGTTTATTTGTGGAGTGCAGCAAACGTGCCGTCATCTTCGACTCAACAGTAACTCAAGCCAGTCTTGGTCACACCGGATCTTCAGGGTGAGCTAACGCTTCTAGCTTGGACTGGATCTTCTCCTTCATGTCTTGATGCCTTGAACTTCCGGCATGGACTAGCTTCTTATGTATTTTTAGCTTCTTAGAAACTCTTAGAATTAGTAGTTTAAAGTAGATGTTCTTGTGATGATGACTTCCAGGTTTTGGGAATAATAGATGTTGAATATTGATAGTTATTGAATTGGTTTTTATTAATGAGTTTAAGTCTTCCGCATTACTTTCTGTTGTTATTACGTTGAAATGTTAAGGTTTAGATTGGTTGGTTCGCTCACATAGGAGGGTAAGTGTGGGTGCCAGTCGCGATCGGATTTGGGTCGTGACACACTATTCTTGCACTTATGAGAAATATATATGCATATGTTTTGTTAAATTTTGTTGTTTTGTCGTCATCTGAAGAAAAATATTTCATGGTGACTCTTTGATGCATTTTGATCTTATGAAAAGGTTTAGAAAGAAATTCCTCACTATGTGTTATGAATAGAGAGCTCTTATATGTTGTGTAACATGAATGGAGTGCTATGTGTAATGTAATGGAATATGTTGTAAGGAGTTTTTATATACTCTTATGATTTATAACTCATTATGATTTTATGTTGCTGATTGGTTGGGCTGCTAGTGTACAGTATATTCCTACCTCCAAAATATTTTAGTGTCATTCGGGGACGAATGTGCCTAAAGGGGGGATATTATAACACTCTGGAAATGTCATGACTTAGAGTAGAGCTTAATCAATCAAATAATTGTTAATATTATTTTTACAGACCTATACTAACTTAATACACTTATTTAGAAAAGGTTAGAGCCAAAAATACAAAGAAAGACCTTGATGTATGGAAACTAGCTAATTTGAACTAGTTGACGTCCTTATGTTTGGTGAATATTTTAAGGTGTCAAATGAATTCCAAAACTTGTAATTAGACCATGAATAGGTAGTATGTAGTACAACGGTTCCAAACATCTGCTAACGACACCCCAAGGACCACCCGAAAGGTCCTTGGGGAGGACCCAAAAACGAGTGGACAGGCTGCCTAGTAGCCTGAGAGCAGGCAAGACGTGGAGGTGTGGTGCACGACACGAGCTGAACACGAGGTGTTCTTCCTCAATATTTGAGAAGAAAACTGTCGAAGCTACTGACACGCGCCTCACTGCCTCAACTCAAAATTCAATAAAAATGACGGTATTTGGCCCCTCGACGTGCAGCTTCGTTCCAGATTTGTTAGTCATATTTTTATTAATTTTTAAAATACCCATTTAAGTGTAGGGTCTTTTCGGTAATTCATCGGATGCCTATATATTGATATTAAGTCAGTTTTAGACCACTTTTACAGGTCCCAAAACAGATCAAACAAAATTTATCTCATTTTCTCAAGAACACACCTTTCATCAAACTCCATTGAAGAACAAGAAGATCTTAAGAAACAAGATGAAGACCTCAAGATCTTCATCAAATTTTCATGGATTCTTCTTCTATAAGGTATGAGTTTTTCACTATTGGTATTTTTTCCCCAAGAGGACCTTTCAAGATACATTTTCAAGAACTGTAATTCTAGGGTTTTTACTCTACAAAACAGATTTTCATCCTAACCATATATTGAATATTTTTAATGAAAAGTAAGTGTTTTTCTATAGTTTATTCCACACGATTTTTGATGAGTATGTTGTTATTATGTTTGAATTTCGTGTGAAGTATGTTCTTATCTACAAGATGGTTTCATATGATGGTTTCAACTACTTGATAAGGTGAAAATGTATGGATTGGAACTATAATTAGAATGAACTCTTAAATGACCCTTATCATTTACACTACATTATGAATTTCTCTTGTATAAGATTTAAAGAGTTGTTCTTGATTATGATATTGAGTATTTGACTATGTTATTTTTATGAATGCTGTAATTTTAACATAAGTTCTTGAATGATGTTCGTGGAAGCAACAGTTAAGTCTGGTAAAGTTCTAATTACGGTACAATTTTTATGTTAGCCTATAAATCATGATAATATGTTATGAAAGTATCTATGATGTTGTTATGTGTAAATGTTAGTCAATAAACATATTAAATGTGAGATCATGATAATAATACAAAAATTTAAGCTATGATATTCTCTTGTATTCTTTACCCAAGACGACTATTATATGTTAATCTCACATACGAAGGGTTATAATGAAAGGAAATTCTCATCTAACCACAAATATCTCATGATCATGTTTATACATGAATTTACTCTACTTTTACCTATGAAAATTTTACTATAAAAGAAAACTTAAAGGTTATTTTAAGAAAAGGGACTTAAGCGAAGCACCGATGAACTATATATGAGAGATGTTCTTTCCATAGTTGGAAGGTAGGTTTAAAATTATTCTCATAAGAATGAGGCTGCCATGTAATTTGGAACTATGGGTCTCTAATACATATCCTAGTTCTTGAACTATGTTGCCACCATAGGATACTAGCTAGTGGATCCACCTACAAATCAATGTCGTGTTTGGTTCTACTGTGGCCGGTAGAACAACATTTTTCGGTGTGGGGTTTATGACACCGGATTCCATGTTTATCTCCCATGGTCCATGTCGGTTAAGGCATATGTTCCATCATGTAAAATGAAACATAAGTAAATGAACATTGACTAGGGTGACTTGAGGAGTCTAATTTGTAAAGGTAGGGGTATGGGACTCTACCTTCACATTGCGCGAGTTGACTCTAATGGAAGTCCTAGGAGATTGTTCTTATGTAATATGATCACATGAAAGGTGTATGTTTATGATACATCATGTTACTCTTGTATGATGTTGGTCATCATGATAAATACTTTATTGGGTTATATTTATATATGAAGTAATGACAAATTATGTTACAAATTATATGAAGCAAAGCTTTACCTATTGTCTGCTATCTTATCTACTTGATCGTATGGGGTTATGGGGCTTCACATGACCATTGCACTTTTAGGTCGGGGAAGGTATCATTGGTAAGTGTTTTGTATGTTATGTTATATGATCGATTGAATATGAAAGGTTAATATATCTGTGATAATATGTGTTTAATTATGATCATTCTTTATGTTAATGGAATCCTTGACTCGTATATGTTCTACGTTATGTGCATTAGAGACGTTCACATGACTTAGCATGTTTTCTAAAGAAATTATAAATGATCCATTATCATGCATGTCCTTATTTATTATGTCCATATACCCATACTTAGTACATGTGGGGTACAAAACCCAGTGCTTTATATTAGTATAACTATAGGTTCTAGCCATTGAAGTTAAAGGAGGTTGATTTGAAGAAGCTTTGAATTCTCTATCAAAGTCATAGTACGTCCCCATGTTCGGGACGCTATCATTTATTTTATAGCTCATGAATACGTTAGTAAATGTTAGGAATGTCCTATTTCCATCATGTTTCTATGGATTCTTTTGTATTAAGGCTAGTATGGCATATTGATTATGTATTAACTAATTCCAGATTTGCACTCTTTAGATGGTTAGAAAATTTCTTAGAAATTTGTATGGTTTATGAATGATAAGTATGAAGTCTAAGTATACTTCAAGTAGAATGTATGAGTTTTAATTTTTCCTTAATTTTTACTGACCACATGTTATTAAAAATTCTAAGGGCTTGTCTAAGTCCTCTGAGAGGACGATGACGCCAGTCGCATGCGGGGTATGGTCTGTGGGTGTGACAAATCATGTAATGTGCATGTTGATTTGACTAGACATAGTATTTTTGGCCTTTTTGTGTACAAGCTTTGGACTTAATGAATGTGTCTAATTGATTCATGTGGTCTTATTGAATGTGCATAAAGCTTTTCAAATTAAATTGCATAATTTAATGAAATGTCCCTTTTAAACATATTTTCATGATATGTATACATATGGTCTCATACTTAGTACAAGTGGTGTACTAACCCCATTTCTTCCCCTTTCTAAACATTTTAGGTTTCGGATGTTGAAAGAGTTTTGGAGATGACTTTGAAGAAAACTTGGAATTCTTAATCATCAGAGATTGGTAGGTCCTAACTTCTTAGGGCAATTCAACTATCAAGCTAAAAAGTTGTTTAGTTTTAAGACTTTCGTTTCTTCCATTTTGATTTGGATACTAAACGTTCTATGACCTATATGTTGTCTTATTCTATTGATGTTTTGATTGGCTCAATTTGATATACTCGTGTTACATGGTTATGAGATGAGACATGTTTTTGAAACTAGTTTATATTCTATATATCTATGTAAAATAAAATTAGAATACTAAGTAATGTTCCTATACGAAGGGTCTATGGATATTCGATATATAAGTATTATGTGTATTTCGAGGTCTATTTAAGCCTCAATGTAGATGTAACGAAAAGTTTTAAATTTCCGCTAATTTTGACCTATGAATGTACAAGAGCCTAGTCTTAGACCTCAAAGAGGACGACGAAGCTAGTTATTTGTAGGGGTGCTCCCTTGGTGTAACATCTTACAAGTCATCATTTAGTATATAAGGTAAAACTTCCATAACCTCAACATATTGAATATTTATCAAGTAATCCATTATTCTTTTAGACCTTCCTATCAAATATTATCCTAAGACTCACCTAGGTAATACATGAAGAGAATGCCTATACAACCTTGTCAATACACACCTAAGTGATCCTTAAGCCTACTAATTTTAAGCATGATTCATATCCAATTCAATGAGTCAAAATAAGATAACTAAAGATACTAGAGGAAAAGTACACGCATTAAGGAATTTCACATAAAAACCATCATCCAAGAAAACCCCCAAGTTACACTTGTGCAATGTGAAAAGTAGCATCCCATACTACTATTCCCACCTTATTGCTCCTTAGAAATCACCATGGACTGGGCACAACACATTAAATCATTTATATAACTTTCATCAATATTAGACATAAAATCAAAATGGTTCATTAACATTAGACTCAAAGTCAACATACTTCATTAACATCATATAGTAACCCATTCATACATTTTCATATAAGGACAAACCAAGACTACCTCCAAATGTCTACTTTTGAAATGGATAGATGGCATCCAATTCCACAACCTACTCAGTATTACACCCTTAAGAAGACTTAGTTCATTACATTCATTTATAGGGGATAGATTTAACCTTCATAAACTATGAGAGCTAGACTGGGAATCCCGTTATTACACCCTACCAGATGAGGGATACCTACTTTCCTAAGGTACGGTCATTCTCTTTTGTCCTTTACATGGATGTCCAATACTCTACCCGTGCGGGTGAATAGATAAGGGATAAGGAGATTGATTCTAACTAAGTCATCTCAACTGACGATAAGCACTCATCTCAATTGGATATAACATATGTACTCGCGAAGAGTATCTCAACTTATGAAGTGTACATAACTATATAGGTTTACTTTTGAATACCACATCTCAACATAAGAAGTGTATACAACCTTCAATCATTCTTTGGAAAGCTCTTGGGAATAGTGAGGTTTCTACATAACACTTCATCTCAAATTTCGAATATCGTCCACCCGAAAATCCCCCTTTTTCTTACACTATTGTTCTTAGGAATAGTAGGGTTGGTACTAGACATTTCATCTCTATTCACGAATAGTGTCTATCCGAATGTCACATCCGTGGATCACCCCGTAGAAGTAACATGGCGTACTTTGCCTCTCGGAGGTCTTATACAAGCCCATAGTTATCATTAATAGCATAGACATAGTAAATTTAGTGGAAAATTTAAAACTTATCATAGAAGATCATATGCTAGAAAATTTACTTCATATATACATAAAAAATAAGTCATAATACATATTAGACCCTAAGTATATTTTCCATCTTAGACTCAACAACTTTTGAATACATTAGGGACACGACCCTTAAGACATAGTACAAACCACACAATGTTGTGAAACTTCACTGTAAAGACATAAGTAGGAGATCGTTGAACTTAAGGATTCCTTTTCTTGAGCTTGGGAATTAACCTATATAGCTCCTGAATCATGTGGAAACCCTTTACACATCCATAACCTACACTTTGTGTAAAAAGTAGAGAAGAATAACATCAGTACAAGAATGCACTAAGTATGGCAACAAAGGCAAAACATGCATTTGAAAGGGATTTTTCTTGAAATCATACTTCATGCCTTTTTGAGTAACATCTTTATAAAATCTTTAGATAATAACATTTACGTCATTTTCATACTTCATAGAAACACAATAAAAGTCCAAACATCATAGAAAAGCACATCTATACAAGTCCAATTTGAGGTCACTTTACAGTGAGCTCAATTCCCTTAATAGTGAACTCTTTCTTTTAATTCATTAGTCTTCTAAGTAATTTTGTAGGTATACTTGGTGCAATGTATCAACTTAGTACCCAAAGGAAAAGCATACAGATCATCTACATAATACAACACATACAATGATAGAAGTATAGTACAACATAGACATATTTAAGCCAAGACTAAAATGACATTACAATGAACTCCTAGTCATTATGCACAAGTTGTTATTTTACTTCATATAGAACCTTATAAAACCTAAGTCATGTCCAAATCTAAGTCTACTAGTGCTATGTACATGTAAGGTCCCATAACATTACACATACTTAGCAAACCTATCGTGACACAACAAGCCTTTACATCCAAGTCATTTATAACCATATGAAGATAAAACAACTTCCTTTATGTCAAGCAAGACCTTCATCATATAGTCAACAAGATAAACATTGTGCATAAAGACTCATACCATGCACATCTTAATAATTGATAGAGCAATACTACAAAGTCATGCATAAAGAACATATACTTAGTGATATGCATTAGAACACCTTACTAATACTTCCCTCAAGAGTCACTTGTGCAATGTATAGGTGAAGTCCAATATCCACCTACACTAAGAAACTACCATTAGGTTATCCCAGTTAGGGTTCTTCCATTGTCAAGTTTACTTTAAGAAAACTATAGCCTTAACAAACATAGACCATTTGATGCTAAACAGGGAACTCAGAGTCATAAAACCCCACACTGAAAGAAGGTGGTCTATAGGACAAAGTAGAAACAAACATGACATAGCTTTTAGGTGGGTCCACTAGCTAGTATCCTATGGTGGCAACAAAGTTTATGGAACTTGGGGGTAATCACGGTAATATCACTCTAACACCCTTTTGGATCATGAGGCTATCAACCCCATGAGGTTTATGGTGGCCTACCTTCCTATTATAAGAAGGGACACCCACTGATATACAAGTTCACTCAGTGCTAATCTAAGTTCCTTTTATTGAAAACCTTTTATTATATTTTTACTATATAGAACATAGATTCAGGAGATTCATCCCTTCATATGCTTAACTCACAGGCCATAGATGGAACCTCATCAACCTTAATCTTTTAAAGAATCCCTTAACATGCACATTGAATATGTAAATCATCATCTAGTTAAGGATACACATGAATACACCATTCAAGGCCTCTCTCTTGACTAGATCTTCAAAAAATTTTGCGTGTAGACATATATGTGAGCAAGCATTTCACATATCACCTTAAGTAACACATGTTCATAAATTCATATTCATACATATAGTAACAAAAACTAGAACTATCCTATCAACGTACACTTGTGCAATTCATAGGCAATGTCCCATGCCCTTGCTCATACTAGTACACCTATCAATTCATCCTAGTAGGGAATACATAACATACTTCAGATACATATACTTTACATGCATTGTAGTAGACACTAGTGAATATGAGCACAACCTTTCATTAGACAGTATGAATATTCACTACATTGCAAGAATGCATAGCATGTAAATCTGTGAGTACCTTGGTCAACATGATCACATAATGGATATCAATAACTCATTGAGGCAGCCACTGAATATTCACTACATTGAAAGAATGCATAGCATGTAAATCTGTGAGTACATTGGTCAACATGATCACATAATTGATATCAATAACTCATTGAGGCAGCCACCCTCTTAGACCACATTACACTTTCTAGTATAGACCACTGAAAACAACATAGCATAGGAGACAAGACAATCTTCATATTATTCTTTAAACCCCTTAACATTAACTATTCACACATTTACATAGTGGTACATGTGTAGGGATCATCAAGCCGTAACAATTCATTAATGGAAGCACCTACTGATGATACTACCAAACCCTTACATGCTTATTACAATAGTAACATAACCTAGATTCACAACTATAATAGAAGACTAGGTACAAGTTACATATAAGGTGATCATCATATTAACTCAATCATATATTCATCATTTTGCCTTCATGTCCATGGTCAAAACATATTAATGAAAAAAAATTAAACACCGCCACCATTAGTGGACCATACCACACAATGGCATACAAGGCTTCATCAACATTACTATAAAGAAGTAGAAAGTAGAAGAGTAGAGGAAATAAACATTCTTACCAACTTCTCAACCTTTGATAATCATTCATCAATACACCTTATTTATCAAAAATTCATACATAGGGAAGTATCTTTATGTACTTTAATCCTAAAAGAAACCATGTACAAGTAGCTACAAGATTATTCCATAACATAATACAAGGAATACCACCAAATGTACTAGAAGGTAGAGATTCCTAAAGCATTAATTAACCTCCCTAGTTTAGTTCATTAATTATCATGTATAATTAATATATATGTATGGAAGTATATGAGTAAATATAAATCAAATCTAAATCATGCTTCATCTACCCTAGAATTAAGATCACATAAGGTTCATTACAACATTCAAATTGTAGACTACTCAATTTATGCCAAGTATCCTTTTATTTTATCATCAGTAATTCATACCAACAGTCCATTAATAACATCAGTATAAAGAAGTATATAAGACCAACATGGTCAACACAAAATCCTACTACCATTGCTATAACCTTTAGATCACAGTGAATATACTATTTAATACATCAATGGTATGTAGAACAACCATAGGATAAGAAACATTGATAAACATGAATCAGTTAATAAAATTAATCCAATTTATTAACTTAAGGAAGTAGCTACACGAACCATAACACAATCAATTTACACGTTTATAATTTCATTGATAAAGTAAGAT
Organism: Solanum lycopersicum; assembly: GCF_036512215.1. Taxonomy (NCBI): domain Eukaryota; kingdom Viridiplantae; phylum Streptophyta; class Magnoliopsida; order Solanales; family Solanaceae; genus Solanum; species Solanum lycopersicum. Next base: position 34,754,464 of record NC_090801.1, on the reverse strand, counting down.
CTCAAAAATGAGATAAGGCGAATAGAGACTAAGATATTTTTATTAAATTTATAATTTTATAAATATGCTTAAAATATAGTATATAGTAATTACCTAAAATATTAGAGTTATGGGAAGTCGAACATTAAGGGACGACTAAGACGTATGACAACTAAGTAACCTACTTGCCTAATATGTGAATATATTTGTTTATGGGTGTTTATTGATGTTATATCGTCATAAAGTATCTTATTATATGGTTTAGATTCAGTGTACAAAGTTTTATGTGATTTGGAAGTCGAACATCAAGGGACGACTAAGACATTCGACGACTAGTCACTTATGTGCCTCATGTAACTATGAAAGCTTAAATTTGAATTAAATGATAAGAATAAGTACTAAAATTATTTAAAATAATGTTTATTTTTTCTATATGATGTTTAGTGATGTTTTGAGGTCAAACACCCAAGAACGTCCATGGCGTTCGAAAGAGAGCCCCTAAGACGTTAATCACATGTCATGTTGGGGCAAAGGATGTTTGGACGTCTTATAGGTGTTTTTTTTGGATTAAATTTATGTGAAAGGTCTATAACTTGTTAGGGATTATTATCACGTTAAAAAATTCTGGGTACGACTTCTAAAGGGCCCTACAAGAGGTCCAAAAAGAAGGACCCAAAGTTGCCTAAGACACTTCCTGGGCAGTGTCAATTGACGGGCCCAACGACGGATCGTTGATCCACCAACGGCCCATATATAAGGTATCATCGATGTTTACTTTACTTTGGAAGGTTTAAATCCAATATTTGGCAAAGTACTCAACGACGGAGGCCAGGCACGGCCCGTCAAGGCCTCGACGCCCCGTCCCTCCTATAACATACTTTAATAGGTAGCCGTCAACTGGCAACCTGTGTTTGTTTCATTTAAAGGGGTTACTGGGAAATTCACCACATGTCCTAAACATACTATAATAGGTTTATTTAACTATTTTTGGGTGTATATATGTCATCAAAACGTGATCACCCCGTTCAAGGATTCTTTCAAAAGATTGAAACCTTTCCCTTAAAAAATACTCTCTAGAAACCACCATTGTTGGTGAACCTCAATAACAGAATCAAGCTGGGTTTTCCATGGAGCAATCATCAAGTTTAAGAAGTTTTCAAATAGAACAAAAGTATGGTGATCTTCATCTCTAGTTATCTTTTAATCTAGAGATCCATTGTCAAAGATTTGAAAAGAGAAAAATATGATCAAACACTTTCTTCTTAAATCTTTCATGGGTTTTTCTCCAAAAAGGTTTTGAACTATTGAATCATGAATAATTGAATTTATTACAGTGGGTTTAACATGAATTTCAATCCAATTGAATGATGAAACCATGATCCAATACAAAAAAAGATTTAGCCTTGCACGGGCCTTATGATCTTGATTTGTTATCGATTGAATTATTATTCTATTACATTGAAATGATTGTATTTGCTGTTGTTTACATGATTTTATGTTGAATTGATGATGATCATTTCAGGATGATAAATCTATGAAAATTTGAACATGAATAGCCTATGTTTCTACATATTGCCTTGAAGTCGACTGTGAGATCGATTGTGTAGAGTTTTGATTATGCATGACATTCTTTAGATACTTTTTTATAATGATATAATTGATATATTTTTAGGTATAAATCCTTAATGAACAATTTAACAAAGTTTTGCATGAATTGATCTAGATTTTTTTAGGCTATGAAGTCAAAAAGCTAAGTGTGTGATGGATCTTGAGTTATCGTTATATCAAGCACGATTTCTTCTTGATTTGTTACCGAATTGGTGAGTTCCTAATAAGTGTATTGTTCATAAATTATTAATGATGATCAAATCCTTAGAATGTTCATAGTATTGGTAAAGTCTTCTATACTCTAGCAAATCGATAAACCAGAATGCCTATGTTGTAACCTTAATCTTGACGGTATGTAATTATGATTTCAATATGGTTAAATGTAGGTTTAGTATGTTGATGTGTTGTATTATGTTATAGTATAATCTTGTAGCGACTTGTACATGGTTTCTCATGTGCTTAAAGTACATTTAGCTACTTCCATATATTTGAATTATTGATTAATAAGGAGTGTTTATCAATGATGATAAAAGGGTGAGAAATTTGTAAGAATGCTTATTCCCTCTAATCGTCTAGTTATATATTTCTTTATAATAATGGTGATGAAGCCTTGTATGGGATTGTGTGGTATGGTCCACTTATGGTGGCAGTGTTCACTTTATTGTCATTATGTATTTGTTAACCATGGCCTTGAAGGAAAATTGATGAATATATGATTAAGAGATTTAGATGATCACCTTATGATGTAATTGTGCCTATCTTCTTACCTAGTTGTGATCTAGGTTGTGTGGATATTGTATAAGCATGCGTATATCCATGTTAGGGTATTGTATAGGTTCTTCCATCAATGTTTTAAAATTTTTAGTGGCCCCTACCCATGTACCCCTAATATGAAAGTGTAAATAGCTAAAGTTAGAAGCCTTGGTTATAATGTTTATATTGTCTTGCCTCCTATGCTATTATGTGTTGTGTGGTATATTCTCTGATTTATAATTTTTTTTAGAGTGTGGATGCCTCAAGGAGTAATTTATAGCCATTATGTGACATTGTTGACCAACGTACACACACTAAACCTTACATGCATGTTACAAGTAGTATAGGTCATTGTGTCTTAGTGAAAGGTAGTTCTCATATTCACGAATGTCTACTATTATGCATTGTATGTATATGTATGTGAAGTATGATATGTATTACTTGCTAGAATTACTTGATAGGTGTATTAGTATGGGCAAGGGTATGAGACCTTGTCTCTACATTGCACATGTGTATCTTGATAGGATAGTTCCTATATTTAGTTTCTATGTATATGAAAGATGACATTATGAATATGTTATGAATATAACTTTTATTCTATCATGTTAACTATATGATATGATGAAGTATCAATGTGCGTAGTGTCTTCGAGTGTTTATATGAAAGGATTGCTCTTATAGGTACACATATAGACTTATATATATAACCATTTGAGACATTATATGTTATGTGAAAGGTTTGCTCACATATATGTATACACAGACACACATGTATGAAGACCTACTCAAGAGAGGGATCTTGAATGGTGTATTCATGTGTACCCTAAACTAGATGATGTGTTACATATGTTATGTTCATGTGCATTGATTCATTACATTATTTAGGTTGATGAACTTCTATTAATGACCTATTAGTTAAGAATATGGTGGGATGACTCTCCTAAACCTATGATTTATAAAGTAAAAATATAATTATGGTTTTCAATAGAGGGAACTTATATTAGCACCGAGTGAATTTTAATATAAGTTTATGTCCCTTCCCATGGTAGGGAGGTAGGTCACCATAAATCTCATGAGGTTTATAACCACAATGCCTCAATGGGCATAATAGGGTTTCCATAAGTGAATAACTACAATGCCTAATCTTGGCTTAAAGAGGATTTTCACATGTACCTCCAAGTTCCATTACTTTGTTGCCACTATTGGACACTTGCTAGAGGATTCCACTTAGAAAGCGATGTCTCATTTTGTTCTACTTTGGACGGTAGACAACCCTTTATCGGTGTGGGGTTCTATGACACCGAATTCCATGTTTAGCATCACACGGTCTATGCCGGTTAAGGCTACAGTTTTCCTATAGTAAAATGGCCAATGGGAGTTAAATGACTTTGACTCTAAATAGAATAAGTTAAGGGAGGTTACTTAGGATAGATGGAAGTAATTATCCCATGTAGACATTGCAAAACTAGATCCATATGAAGGTGTTCTAATGAATGTCACTATGTATTTGTTACCTATGCATGACATTGTAATATTTGTCTACTTGTTATGAAGATGTGCATGATATGAGTCTTTATGCATGATGTTAATCTTGTTGACTATATGATGAATGTCTTGACCTCACTATGTCTATGTGGTATTATACTTCTATGATGGTATGTGTTGTCTTGTGTATATGATATATATTATTTTCCTTGTGTTCTTAGGGCGATACATTTCACCAAGTATTCCTATAGGAATACTTTGGAGACAAGTGAATAAAAAAAATGTTTCAATGTTAAGAAGAGTCAGATCACTATGAAGAGACCTCAAATGGGGATCAAACTCTATGTGTGCTTTCCAATGATGTTTGTATTTAATTGGGTTTCTATGAAGTATGAAAATAATGTAACTGATATTGTTTAAAGATGTTATAAAGATTTACTGAAAAAGCATGATGTATGATTTTATAGGAAAATGTCCGTTCTAAACACATGTTTTTGCATAGTTGCCATACTTAGTACATGCTTGTGCTAATCCCATTCTTCTATACTTTTTACACAAAGTGTAGGTTATGGATGCTTAAAGGATGCCTTGGATTATGAAAGGATTGATAGGTGATTCCCATGCTCAAGGAAAGGAATCCTTAAATACAAGGATGTCCTAATGTGTATCTATTGTTAAGGATTTTAAATATTGTATAGTTTTGTTTGATATCTAAAGGGTCATGTCCCTAATGTACTCCAAAGTTATTGTGTCTAAGATGGCAAATAAATTTAGAGTCTATATATATATAATATGACTTATATTTTATATGTATATGAAGTAAAGTTTCTAGCATATGAGGTGCTTTGAAATGTTTTTGTAACGACCTGTTTAGTCGTTTTGAGCAACAAACTTCAATTCTGGAAAAATAGGCTGAGGCGACGGACCAAACGACGATCCGTCATGGGCACGACGGACCGTCACAGGGTCTCATTTCAAAACACTTAGAAAATCTGAAATTGGGTACTGAAAATTGACTCTCTGAACTTCATGACGGAATGGCAGGACGGACCGTCAAAGGCGTGACGGACCGTCACAGATTGTTCAGTGGAAGTTGACTCTCTGACCCTTGCGACGACCTGTAGGACGGACCGTCGTAGGCACGACGGCCCGTCACAGGTTGCGCAAATCAAAGGCAGAATCGGATTTCCTTACACGTTTTAAGGGACGTTTTTGGACTATTCCTTCCTTAATTATAGATTTTGTGGGTTTATATTAATAACTCAAATTCTTGGGGGTTAAAAGAGGTAACCCTAAGTTAATTAGTGGGGTATTATTGCCATCTTTTACACTTAATTATATGTTAACTAGGGTAAAATAAAGAGGGTTTGAATAAAGAAAATAGAGAGAACAAGGAGAGAGAGAAATTGATCGATCAAGAGGCAGAGGGAATATCAAAGCTCGGGAAATTGCTTGTTGATTCCAATTCTTCGTTGAAGGTAGGTTATGGTTTTCATGCTTCATAAGTAAACTCTTAATAGTGAATGATATGTATTGGTAGTATTGTAAACCCTACTATATGCTTAATGGTATGTTTGCATGAATATGATTATGTGATTGTGATAAGATAAGCATGATGAAAATATTGAATCCCAAATCTTGAAAAGAAACTTTAATATACATTATTAATGACGATGCCATGGTATAGAAGAAGGCTTGATGAATTAAAGTAATGGGATTGATGATGCCTTGGTATAGAGAAGGCTTGATGATTTACAGAATGATATTAGTGGATCGGAGTGTCACGTTCCGACACATAATATTAGTGGATCGGAGTGTAACGTACCGACACATAGAATTAGGGGATCGGAGTGTCACGTACCGACACATGTAGGGGATCGGAGTGTCACGTTCCGACACATGTAGGGGATCGGAGTGTCACGTTACGACACATGTAGGGGATCGGAGTGTCACGTTCCGACACATAGAAATAGGGGATCGGAGTGTCACGTTCCAACACATAGAATTAGGGGATCGGAGTGTCACGTACCGACACATAGTAGTAGGGGATCGGAGTGTCACGTACCGACACAAGAGGAGGAAAGATAATGAATCTTGAAAGATGATAATATACTCAACTTAATATACTTAATTCCCAAATGAGTATGGTGTTGAGGCTTGAGCCCTCATGGATGAACTTGATGGTACTTATTGATGATTTTAATACTTGTTGTTGCTACATGTTGAGTTTTATAGTTGATTTACGATAATATTGATATATACTGTTCCCTATTTTGAGTTGGCCGATGATATCTACTAAGTACCCGTGTTTTGTACTGACCCCTACTTTTATGTTTTTCTTCTTGTTATTTGTGGAGTGCAGCAAACTTGTCGTCATCTTCGACTCAACAGTAACTCAAGCCAGTCTTCGTCACACCGGATCTTCAGGGTGAGCTAACGCTTCTAGCTTGGACTGGATCTTCTCCTTCATGTCTTGATGCCTTGAACTTCCGGCATAGACTAGCTTCTTATGTATTTTTAGCTTCTTAGAAACTCTTAGAATTAGTAGTTTAAAGTAGACGTTCTTGTGATGATGACTTCCAGATTCTGGGGATAATGATAAGTTTTTGAGTTATAGAAGTTGATTATTTAGTTTTACTTATGAGTTTAAGTCTTCCGCATTACTTTTTGTTGTTATTACATTGAAATGTTAAGGTTTAGATTGGTTGGTTCGCTCACATAGGAGGGTAAGTGTGGGTGCCAGTCGCGATCCGGATTTGGGTCGTGACAAACTTGGTATCAGTGCATTAGGTTCGTTGGTCTCATCACACAAGAACAGGTCTAGTAGAGTCTTAAGGAACGGTAGGGGGACACCTTTACTTTTCCTTGAGAGGCTATAAGACTTAAGGAAAATTTCACTCTTTCATTCTTTCTTTCGTGCTACTACTTGAGTCCAATTGGTATCTAGGCGATACGAATTGGTATCTGACCATCTTCACTCTCTTTCGCAGATGGTTAAAACTAAAGCAACGACTACGCCAACACCAACACCGGACAGACAAGAAACAACTGAGCCAGCCACTGGGGCTGTGGCTCGAGGAAGAACAGCGGCAAGGGGCCGTGGTAGAGGTCGTGGGAGGACATCCTCTAGAGGAAGAGGACGAGCACCGAGCCCATCTGGTACTAGGGCGGTGACTCCTCCACCGACTGAGGAAGTGATAAGAGAGGGGGAGGATGGGGTGAATGAACAAGTGCAAAATGAGGAAATACCACCCCAACCTACCCCAGAGATGATCAATCAGGTTGTGGCTTATCTTAGCGGGTTATCTGATCAGGGCCAGACACCCCCAGTGTTTTCTGCACCAGCACCTCAGGCTCCGGAGGTACAACATGCGGCTACTATGGCTCCCCGCATGGATGTTCCATTGGAAATAGGCACGTTTCCACGTCTGACTACTGGTACTATAATGACAAGTGATCAGCATGAACTTTTCAGTAAGTTCTTGAAATTGAAACCTCCAGTCTTCAAGGGTGCTGAATCGGAGGATGCTTATGATTTTCTGGTTGACTGTCACGAGCTACTACACAAGATGGGTATAGTAGAACGGTTTGGTGTGGAGTTTGTGACTTGTAAGTTTCAAAGGAACGCCAAAATGTGGTGGCGGTCACATATTGAGTGTCAACCAATAGAGGCACCACCTATGACTTGGGCCTCGTTCTCTAGTTTGTTTATGGAGAAGTATATCCCCCGGACTTTGAGGGATAGGAAAAGGGATGAGTTCCTGAGCCTAGAGCAAGGTAGGATGTCGGTTAATGCTTATGAGGCTAAGTTCCGTGCACTATCCAGATAAGCCACTCAACTCTGTTTCAGTCCTCAAGAGCGGATTCGCCGGTTTGTGAAGGGGTTGAGGTCAGAATTGCGGATTTTGGCCTTACAGGTAGCGGCAACGGCAAAATCCTTCCAAGAAGTGGTAGACTTTGTGATAGAAGTGGAAGGAGTGAAGCCAGACGACTTCACCACAACATCGACATCAAAAAGGCTTCGAAAGGGAGGTGAGTTTAATGGTTCTTACACTAGAGGACAGGGTTCGGGAAGTTACTCAGTCCGACCAATTCAGTCTTCACTACAGACTGTAGTTGGGGGACCACCTCAGACCGGGCAACACTTCTCCGAGGGGCCTATGATTGACTCCAGAGAATGTTATGGATGTGGGGAGATTGGACATATTAGGAAAAATTGCCCCAGACAAAGTTATAGACCCCCAATAGCTAGAGGTAGAGGTGGTCATGGTAGAGGTCGTTATTCAGGAGGACGGGGTGGTCGAGGTAATGGTGGTCACCAAAACGGCAGAGGTAATGGGCAAACTGGGGCCACTACATCACAACATGGTAGGGGCAACGGACAGACGAACGATAGGGCCCATTGTTACGCTTTCCCTGGGCGGTCTGAAGCGGAGGCATCTGATGCTGTCATCACAGGTAATCTTCTGGTTTGTGATTGCATGGCTTCTGTATTGTTTGATCCTGGATCCACGTTTTCTTATGTATCTTCCTCATTTGCTAATGGTCTAAATTTACATTGTGAATTACTTGATATGCCTATTGGTGTTTCTACTCCGGTGGGTGAGTCTGTGGTAGTTGAAAAGGTATATAGGTCTTGTGTGGTAAACTTTGTGGGGAGCAACACTTATGTAGATTTGGTTATGTTGGCAATGGATGATTTTGATGTGATTCTTGGTATGACTTGGCTTTCTCCGCAATTTGCAATCTTGGATTGTAATGCTAAAACGCTGACGTTAGCCAAGCCTGGGATAGACCCGTTAGTTTAGGAGGGTGACTACACTTCCAATCCGGTGTGTATCATCTCCTTTCTTCGTGCTAAGAAAATGGTTAGTAAAGGGTGTTTAGCTTTCTTGGCACATCTCAAGGATGACACTACCCAAGTACCTTCGATTGAGTCGGTTTCAGTAGTTCGTGAGTTTCTGGATGTGTTCCCTGCAGATCATCCTGGTATGCCACCGGATAGGGATATTGACTTCTGTATTGATCTTGAACCCGGTATTCGCCCCATTTCTATACCCCCTTATAGAATGGCTCCCGCGGAGTTAAGAGAGTTAAAGGCACAACTTCAAGAGTTATTGAACAAAGGCTTCATTAGACCAAGTGCATCCCCTTGGGGTGCTCCGGTTTTGTTTGTAAAGAAGAAGGATGGGAGTTTTCAGATGTGCATAGACTACAAACAACTGAATAAAGTAACTATTAAGAACAAGTACCCTCTTCCTCGCATTGATGACTTGTTCGATCAGTTACAAGGTGCTTGTGTCTTCTCTAAGATTGACTTGAGATCCGGTTATCATCAATTGAAAATACGGGCAACTGATGTGCCAAAGACTGCTTTCCGAACGAGGTATGGGCATTACGAATTTGTAGTGATGTCTTTTGGTCTTACGAATGCCCCTGCTGCGTTCATGAGCTTGATGAACGGGATTTTTAAGCCATATTTGGACCTCTTCGTGATCGTATTTATTGATGATATATTGGTATACTCAAAGAGAAAGAAGGAACATGAAGAGCATTTGAGAATGGTATTGGAAATGTTGAGGGAGAAAAAGCTTTATGCCAAGTTCTCTAAGTGTGAGTTTTTGCTAGATGCAGTGTCCTTCTTGGGGCACGTGGTTTCTAAGGATGGAGTGATGGTGGATCCTTCTAAGATTGAGACAGTGAAGAATTAGGTAAAACCTACTAATGTGTCAGAAAAAAGGAGCTTTGTTGGGTTAGCTAGCTACTACCGCCGATTTGTCAAGGGATTCTCTTCTATTGCTTCCCAATTGACGAACTTGACTAAGCAGAATGTTCCATTTGTATGGTCGGACGAATGTGAGGAAAGCTTTCAGAAGCTCAAGACTTTGTTGACTACCGCACCTATCCTTACCTTGCCTGTAGAGGGTAAGAACTTCATTGTTTATTGTGATGCATCCTATTCTGGGTTGGGTGCAGTACTAATGCAAGAGAAGAGTGTGATTGCTTATGCTTCAAGACAATTAAAAGTGCATGAACGTAACTATCCGACCCACGATTTGGAATTGGCTGCGGTAGTGTTTCCATTAAAGCAATGGAGACACTATTTATATGGGGTTAAGTGTGAGGTCTACACGGATCATCGTAGCCTTCAGTATGTCTTTACCCAGAAAGATTTGAACTTAAGACAGAGGAGATGGATGGAACTACTGAAGGACTACGACATCACTATTTTGTATCATCCGGGGAAGGTGAATGTTGTAGCGGATGCTTTAAGAGAAAGGCGGGAAGCATGGGAAGCCTAGCTCACTTGCAAGCTTCTAGACGCCCACTGGCTAGAGAGGTTTCAAACTCTAGCTAATGACTTGATGAGATTAGAAGTAAATGAGAGTGTAGGATTGTTGGCTTCTGTGGAGGCAAGATCTTCCTTTCTTGACAAGATTAAGGGAAGACAGTCTGATGATGAGAAACTGCGCAGAATTCAAGATAAGGTATTGCGAGGAGAGGCTAAGGAAGCACAAATCGATGAGGAAGGTGTTTTGAGGATCAAGGGAAGGGTATGCGTACCCCGCGTCGATGATTTGATCAACACTATTCTGACAGAGGCTCATAGTTCGAGGTATTCGATACATCCGGGTGCAACCAAGATGTATCGTGACCTAAAACAACACTTTTGGTGGAGTAGAATGAAGCGTGACATTGTGGATTTTATTGCCAAATGTCCAAACTGTCAACAAGTGAAGTATGAACACCAAAGGCTCGGAGGAACACTTCAGAGAATGCCCATTCCAGAATGGAAGTGGGAAAGAATCGCAATGGATTTTGTGGTTGGTCTTCCGAAGACAATGGGTAAGTATGACTCCATTTGGGTGATTGTTGATAGGTTAACTAAATTTTGTCATTTCATTCCGGTCAAGGTGACTTACAATGCAAAAAAGTTAGCCAAACTTTACATCTCGGAAGTGGTGTGATTGCATGGGGTTCCACTATCCATAGTACGCAGTTTACTTCTAAGTTTTGGAAAACATTGCATGCGGAATTGGGTACTAGGTTGGACCTTAATACTGCGTTCCATCCTCAGACCGATGGTCAGTCTGAGCGAACGATTCAAGTGTTGGAGGATATGCTTCATGCATGTGTGATAGAGTTTTGTGGTCATTGGGATAGCTTCTTACCCTTAGCGGAGTTTTCATACAATAATAGCTATCACTCAAGTATTGATATGGCTCCATTTGAAGCATTGTATGGTAGGAGATGTAGGTCTCCCATTGGTTGGTTTGATGCATTTGAGGTTAGACCTTGGGGCATTGATCTCTTGAGGGATTCGATAGAAAAAGTGAAGTCGATTCAAGAAAAGCTTCTAGCGGCGCAAAGTAGACAAAAAGAATATGCAGATCGAAAGGTTAGAGACTTAGAGTTCATGGAGGGTGAACAAGTCTTGTTGAAAGTTTCACCAATGAAAGGGGTGATGCTGTTTGGTAAAAGGGGTAAACTTAGCCCAAGGTATATTGGACCATTTGAAGTACTTAAGCGAGTAGGAGAGGTGGCTTATGAGTTAGCCTTGCCTCCAGGGCTGTCCGGAGTGCATCCGGTATTCCATGTGTCTATGTTGAAAAGATATCATGGGGATGGAAATTACATTATCCGTTGGGATTCCGTTTTGCTTGATGAGAACTTGTCTTATGAGGAGGAGCCTGTTGCTATTTTAGATAGAGAAGTTCGCATGTTGAGGTCAAGAGAGATTGCATCCATCAAGGTGCAATGGAGGAATCGACCCGTTGAAGAAGCCACTTGGGAGAAGGAGGCGGATATGCGAGAAAAATACCCACATCTGTTTACAGATTCAGGTACTCCTTTTCGCCCTTGTTTTCCTTCTTTTGATCGTTCGGGGACGAACGATGGGTAAATTGGTATCTATTGTAACGACCTGTTTAGTCGTTTTGAGCAACAAACTTCAATTCTGGAAAAACAGGCTGAGGCGACGGACCAAACGACGATCCGTCATGGGCACGACGGACCGTCGCAGGGACTCGTTTCAAAACACTTAGAAAATCTGAAATTGGGTACTGAAAATCGACTCTCTGAACTTCGTGACGGAATGGCAGGACGGACCGTCACAGGCGTGACGGACCGTCACAGATTGTTCAGTGGAAGTTGACTCTCTGACCCTTGCGACGACCTGTAGGACGGACCGTCGCAGGCACGACGGCCCGTCATAGGTTGCGCAAATCCCAGGTAGAATCGGATTTCCTTACACGTTTTAAGGGACGTTTTTGGACTATTCCTTCCTTAATTATAGATTTTGTGGGTTTATATTAATAACTCAAATTCATGGGGGTTAAAAGAGGTAACCCTAAGTTAATTAGTGGGGTATTATTGCCATCCTTTACAATTAATTATATGTTAACTAGGGTAAAAGAAAGAGGGTTTGAATAAAGAAAATAGAGAGAACAAGGAGAGAGAGAAATTGATCGATCAAGAGGCAGAGGGAATATCAAAGCTTGGGAAATTGCTTGTTGATTCCAATTCTTCGCTGAAGGTAGGTTATGGTTTTCATGCTTCATAAGTAAACTCTTAATAGTGAATGATATGTATTGGTAGTATTGAAAACCCTACTATATGCTTAATGGTATGTCTGCATGAATATGATTATGTGATTGTGATAAGATAAGCATGATGAAAATATTGAATCCCAAATCTTGAAAAGAAACTTTAATATACATTATTAATGACGATGCCTTGGTATAGAAGAATGCTTGATGAATTAAAGTAATGGGATTGATGATGCCTTGGTATAGAGAAGGCTTGATGATTTACAGAATGATATTAGTGGATCGGAGTGTCACGTTCCGACACATAGTATTAGTGGATCGGAGTGTCACGTACCGACACATAGAATTAGGGGATCGGAGTGTCACGTACCGACACATGTAGGGGATCGGAGTGACACGTTCTGACACATGTAGGGGATCGGAGTGTCACGTTCCGACACATGTAGGGGATCGGAGTGTCACGTTCCGACACATGTAGGGGATCGGAGTGTCACGTTCCGACATATGTAGGGGATCGGAGTGTCACGTTCCGACACATAGAATTAGGGGATCGGAGTGTCACGTTCCAACACATAGAATTAGGGGATCGGAGTGTCACGTACCGACACATAGTAGTAGGGGATCGGAGTGTCACGTACCGACACAAGAGGAGGAAAGATAATGAATCTTGAAAGATGATAATATACTCAACTTAATATACTTAATTCCCAAATGAGTATGGTGTTGAGGCTTGAGCCCTCATGGATGAACTTGATGGTACTTATTGATGATTTTAATACTTGTTGTTGCTAAATGTTGAGTTTTATAGTTGATTTACGATAATATTGATATATACTGTTCCCTATTTTGAGTTGGCTGATGATATCTACTCAGTACCCGTGTTTTGTACTGACCCCTACTTTTATGTTTTTCTTCTTGTTATTTGTGGAGTGCAGCAAACGTGCCGTCATCTTCGACTCAACAGTAACTCAAGCCAGTCTTCGTCACACCGGATCTTCAGGGTGAGCTAACGCTTCTAGCTTGGACTGGATCTTCTCCTTCATGTCTTGATGCCTTGAACTTTCGGCATGGACTAGCTTCTTATGTATTTTTAGCTTCTTAGAAACTCTTGCAATTAGTAGTTTAAAGTAGATGTTCTTGTGATGATGACTTCCAGATTCTGGGGATAATGATAAGTTTTTGAGTTATAGAAGTTGATTATTTAGTTTTACTTATGAGTTTAAGTCTTCCGCATTACTTTCTGTTGTTATTACATTGAAATGTTAAGGTTTAGATTGGTTGGTTCGCTCACATAGGAGGGTAAGTGTGGGTGCCAGTCGCGATCCGGATTTGGGTCGTGACAGTTTTAAATTTTCTGCTAAATTTACTATCTCGATGCGATGAATGATAACCATCGTCTTTTATAAGACCTCCGAGAGATCAAGTATGCCATGTTACTTATAGGGGGTCTAGGGGGTGCTCTCCAATCATGACAAACCTGGTATAAGAAAGAAGGTTTTGAAAAGTTGTTTAGGGTCCAAGAAATCTCATTTCCCCTATTTAGTAGAGTCTTGTATTATTGGTGATGAGTCGCGACACATCAAATGGTACAAGAGGCTATAGGACGATAAAGTTTCCTTTCTTCATCATTCTCATGTCATTCCATAGGACCTAACTCTATAATATCTCTCTCTTATGTTTTACTTGTTCGGCTATCTTTTAGATGTGATTGCTTTGATTAGATTGCTCTACGCTTGAGTGAGAAAAGGCAAATTTAGATGATTATTATTGTTTTATGGTTTAAATCAGTATGTGTGAAGGTGAGACATGTCCTTATGTGATGATTTCTATGATTTTAAGCATATAAATAGCCTAGTGTGCTAATTAGATGGAGTTATGAATGCATGAATGTTATAGATGAGTGAAGTATGGTGCTAAATATAGTTCTTGTTTGGTTACTTCATTTAGTAGGACTATGGGGCTTTACTTGATCATTGCAAATGTTAATTCTATGGGGATTGTGATTGGTTATCTTACCTTACTATGCATTTAATATCTCTTATTTGATGATGTGATGCGAATTATGGAATATATGAAATCGATGTGAAATAGAAAGATATGTGGAATAATGTATGTCATGATATAGTTAAAGCATGCTAGATGTTATGGTGGTTAAAGTGAATTCTCTTAGATTGTTGTATTCCTATATGGTTTTGGATGACGGTAGCCAAATACTAGGATTTAAACTTTGAATGTTTAATAACTACATGTCGAAGCATGCTATCATATGAATGTATGTGACTAAAGGTGTGCGTTGTCTCCTTTTGTATATAAGAGATACTTGATAAGTTTCTAGTGTAAATTTGATCCCCTTGTAGATACTTGATCCTAGTTGTAAAGATACTAAGCATGCTTATGAAGGATAAGTTGTTAAAGCTTTGTATCTTATACTGCCATGCTTTTCCCCTCAATTTTCTAAATGTCGCATTTTTGGATATTGGGAGGAATGCTCACTATAAATACTAGGCAACTTTAATATTTTTGGAGAACCAACTAAATTGTCCTTTAATTGTACGTTGTTGAAATATGTGTAGAATTGATGCATATAAACATGATAATAAATGTGAAAAGGAGTTTTGCTATTAACAAATAAAAAATGAAAGTCTTATGACATGATGAGTCGTAGAGTTATTTTAGAAATAGGATATTCCAAATATCTACTAAAGTCTTCATAAGATGGAAAATAAATTATAGTGTCCCAAACATGAGTACCTACCAAGACGTGGAGAAAGAGTTCCAAGTTTTTTCAAATCGAACTCACTTCAATGGCCAGAACCTACAGTTGTAGTAATATAAAGTAATGGGGTTAGTACGCCACATGTACTAAGCTTGGGTATATGCACATAACACTTAAGGAGACGCATGAAAAAGGATCATTTATCAAATCTTTAGAAAACGTGTTAAGTCATATGAACTGCTTTAATGCACATACCATAGAACATATACAAGTCATGGATTCCATCAACATAAAACATGATCATAATTAAAGTCATATTATCATAGTCATGTTAACGTTCCATATTCAATAGATCATATAACATAACATACAAAACACTTACCAATGATCCCACCCCCAACCTACAAGTGCAATGGTCATCTGAAGCCCCATAACCCTACACTCCCAACTAGATAATATAGGAGAACATAAGTAAAGCTTTGCTTCATATAACTTGTAACATTATAAGTCATCACTTCATATAGAAATATAACCCAATAACATATTAATTATAATGACCAACACCATTTCAAAGTAACATCATGTATCATAAACATATGCCTTTCATGTTATCATATTTCATAAAAACAATCTCCTAGGACTTCCATTAAAGTCATCTCGTGCAATGTCTAGGTAGAGTCCAATACCCCTACCTTTACTAAGTAGACTCCTCAAGTCACTCGAGTCAATGTTCATTTACTTGTCTTTCAGTTTTCATGAGGGAACGTTCGCCTTAACCAACATAGACCATGTGAGCTAAATATAGAATCTGGTGGCATAAAACCCAACACCGAAAGAAGGTGGTCTACCGGCCAAAGTAGAACTAAACATGACATAGCTTTCTAGGTAGATCCTCTAGCTAGTATCCTATGGTGGAAGTAAAGTTCAAGATATAGGAGATGTATTAGAGACCCATAGTTCCACATTGCATGGCATCCTCAATCTCATGAGAGTCATTTTGGACCTACCTTCCAACTAGGGAAGGGACACCTCTCATATCTAGTTCATCGGTTTTTAGTTAACCCTTTCTTGAATAACCTTTAAGTTGTATTTTATAATAAACTTATCATTCGTAATAAGAAATTAAGTTTTCAGCTCCAACCCTTCATCTACTAGAGTTCCATCCTTCAGAACAAGTATGAGAATATGGGTAGAGCACTAGGCTCTAAGTCTTCGGGAAGTGTTTCAGGCACCACGACTTACCCACTTTCCCTAAGTGTGGTAAAAACCATTGTGGCGGGTGTCTTGCAGAAAAATAAGGATGCTTTTGGTGCGGCGAGTTTGGTCACACGTGGAGGGTTTGTCCTTCTAGACAGGCTCAAGGAGGTGGGAATGAAAAATCTCAATCTAAAACTTCAGTAGCACCACAAAATCCTCCCTCTAATCAGATGTGGTGCACTTCACACCTATGAAAAGGTCTCTACTTAGTGCGGGTTTTTCAGACATCTTAGGACCCTTGAGCCTAGTTCTATGAAACCAAGTTTTTTCGTGCCCCGAGTTACCCTCGAGACGCTAATGTTGCTGGCATGACCAGTAACATACTAAAGAATGTAAACTTTTTAGGCAGCTAAATAATAGTTAAAATGATAAGATGGGGAATACCCATATGCCAAAACTGAGATATATGAAAAATATTGTGGTTAAAACAAAGAAAATATTAACTCAATACTTAGCTGAAACTAATTATGTCTGAAATAAGACTCCAACTTACAACAAATATTGGGAAAAGCCCCTACTATGTCTACCAAAAACTTAAACTAAAAGACCAAATACTGAAAAGAAATGCATGACTATTGTCCTCGGAGAAGACTCACCATTGAATCTACTGAACTGTGGATCAGACAATTGATATAAGCGTGATCTGGATGCTCAAAACATGAACTTATATCACGAGAAGATGTAGGGCACGTATGCGTCAGTACTTCAAAGGTACTGAGCATGTAGGATAGATTAAAGTGTAAATAAAACATGACTAAACAAGACCAAAAGCAAGTATAATAATCTGAATATGATATGTTGATTTCTGAACTAACTGGATGTAATGACCAATTTATAAGATACTGAGAATGAATATTAAATATATTGATACATGGTCGATGAAGAGAGTCAGAATGAATTGTGGGAAATAATAATAACTGATAAGAAAACCACATAATCTAAATAAGGAGTCTGATGTTTACGCCCTATCAAGAGGAGACAATATACCCTATACGAGGTATAAAGGCATTATGGCATTATTACTAAATTGATGCCTACAAAGGGGTCTTTCAACCTAGATGGCTAGTAGTTCTGGGACTAATTAGGTACGTTAAACCCTAGTCCAACTGGTATTATGCAACTCCCATTGATTAATGTAGTTAGCTTATTATGTCTGAATTTTTTGTAAATAATGGATAGCTCAAAACTGAATATGAGAAATGAGAATGCATCATTTAATCTGTTAACGAGGCATTAAAAGTTGAGTCATGTATAGCTGAATAACAAAAATATATTACATAGCATTTTTTGTTCAAGAACTAAAGAAATAGAAAGCTAGAGTTTTGATATTCATGTGATAATCATTATAAACATGACAACCTGATTTGGAATATATATTTAACCAAAATAATGAAGTTCTTCTGTAATTGTAGGAAGAATAGGTTTAATCATGATAAGAGAATCAAGAACTGACTGAAAACTAGGGACTTTATGGGTGAAAGGAAGCCACTAGTGAAGTCCTACATGACTGGTGATAAAATTCACAAAAAACACTTAGATTTTGGGGCTGGAACTGGTCGAAACTTGTTTCACTCTTGAACTAGGGTTCTTGAGTTTTTTTGCCTTTCTGGCTTCTAATTTCTGACTTTTGATTTATGATAGTGACTTAGTTAAGTTCTTTTTATGTTTCTATGCTTAAAGTGACTATAATCTAATGATTTAGAGTCAAAATGACGTATCTTAAGGTTTAAACGAAATGAAAAAAGACTAAAAGGCCTAGTAGTTAATTTATGTCGGACCAAACTACATCATAGACAGATGGTTTGTCCTTTGATCAGCTGTCTGTGGTTGTGTCCTTAGGTTGGGCATGTTCGACTGGCCTATACTAAAAGGGGCATAAATATTTATTCGGAGGTCAAATTTAGCAAAGTCAGTTGCTATGGAAATTTAATTCAAATATATATCTATTGGTTGGTCAAAGAGAACCTAATTAAGTTTATGATAAGTGTTATGACCATTTTATGTTGACCCAACTGCATTTCCCCCTTAATTGTCTTCTAGTTCCCTTCTAAGGTTAGACCTACGGACCGTGGGTCTCTTTACGGACTGTGCTAGTCATCCATGGGTCTTGTCAGAGAGTTGGTGAATGGGGTGTCCATCGACAGTCACAGACTACGGACCGTAGGTCTTCCGTCAATCATGAGTTAAGCAAATTTTTGTGGGCTGAGATTTTTGGAGTTTCTAACCCCATTGACAGATGTACAGAACGAATTGTGCATCAGTGTACGATCCGTCGATGGCCTCGTTGGTTGCACCTGCACATTTTTGTGAAAAGATGTTTTGGGTTGGTTATTGATACGGGGTGTTACATGCACATTAACTTGTCTAGAATTATAGTCTATTACTTTCTGATGTTGCATAAGCACACACCATAAACACTCTCGACATGCATAACAATACACAATGAAGCCCTTTGTACCCACCAATAAAGTCAACACCGGAGCGTAAGTAAGCGTATCTTTCAAGATTTGGATGTTTTTTCTAACATGCCTCCGACAACTCAAATTTCTTACACTTTGGGTCAAGGTAGTCAATGAAGATGCGATGGATCCAAAACCATCAAAACCTCCTATAATAACCCGGTAGACCCAAGAAACTCCTAATGTCGGTTGGAGTTGATGGTCTAGGATAATTTTTCACCGCCTTCATTTTCATTTGATCTACCTCAAATCTTTCAAAAGAGATGATATTGCAACAAAATTTCACCGACCTCAACCAAAAGTCACATTTGCTATACTTGGAAAACAATTGATTCTCCTTAAGCACTTGGAACATCACTCTCAAATGGTTGATGTGATCGACCTCATTTTTCAAATATACCAAGATATCATCAATGAAGACAATGAAAAATGAATCTAGGTAACTTCAAAACACCCTATTCATGAGATCCATAAATGTTGCCTGGGCATTATGATACCAAAGGATGTTACTAATAACTCATTGTGACCATATCTAGTCTAAATTGTCATCTTTGGTATATCATCACCTGTTACCCTAAGCTGGTGATTCCCTGATCTCAAGTCAATCTTAGAAAAGTATCTTACCCCTTTGAGTTGATCGAGAAAGACCTCAATCTGAGGGAAAGGATACTTGTTCTTAATATTGACTTTATTGAGTTGGCGGTAATCAATGCACATCCTATTGTAAAGATCCTTCTACTTCACAAATGAAACCGGAACACCACATAGAGAAATACTAAGTCTAATGAAGCCTTTGTATAGTAGTTCTTCTAGTTCAGCCTTCAACTCTTTCAATTTTTCTAGAGCCATCCGATAAAAAAGAATTGAAATGGGATTAGTATTCTGTAACAAGTTGATACAAAAATAAGTTTCCTGATCATGAGGAATACCTGGAAGATCATTACTGACTCAATGGGATGAATTTTGGAGTCGAAATCTCGGACTCATACTATATAGTATAAACACCCTTTAGAAATTATTTTGCATGCTTTAAAACAAGAGATGATACAACCTCTAGGAATAAAATTTCCCCCCTTCCACTCTAGAACGGGCTCATAAGAAAAGTTAAACTTCACCACTCTCGTTCTACAATCAATAGAGGCAAATCAAGCATGCAACCAATCCATACAAAAAATGACATCAAAATCTAGCAAATCTAGTTCTACTTGATCAATATAAGAAACCCTATCGGGAAACATTATACAACAATTTCCATACACCCTTTTAGAAACAACTAACTCACCCAATGCGGTAGACACTATAAAAGGTTAATGCGATTATCATGCAAAATGTAAAACTTTTTATCTACTCGAGGAGTAAAGAATGATAAAGTAGCAGCGTGATGATGTAAGGTATATACATCAATATAGAAGACTTTCAACATACCTGTCACCACATCGAGAAAAGTCCCTTGCTCACCCTTATAGCGAAGAGCATGGAAGCGATTCTTTTTGCAGAGCCTCATTTAAAACACTTGGTTTATCTTGACCACTACCATTTTCTTGACCCTTCACATTTGGGTAATCCCTATCCTTGTGCCCACTTTTACAATAACAAAAACAAATATCTGTTCCCTTATGACAATCACCATAGTGCTTCTTGCCACACTTTCAACAAGTTGGCTTCTTGGTAGGTGAACTTGTATATATTCCTTTAAACTTAGGGTAAGACACCCTATCATACCTAGCCTTGGGTAACTTGGAAGGTACCTGATTAGAAACCGTCTTATTAAAATTTAAACCAACGGTTATCTTGTATCTCAAGCCTTCCCTTTGAGGAACCACCATCAAAAGATCTTGCCCTCTTGGCATCTTTACTTTTTCTCCTATCCTTTGCCTCTTCTAAATAATGGGCATGAACCATGAGACGATAAATGTTCATGTTGTCATGTAGCAAGGCTGAATGTCACTCCTCTAGAAAATCATGTGATACCCACATTATAAAACAGCTCATTTCATATCTAGGATCGTAAACCAAAGAAGGAGCATATGTTTACAATTTAGTGTATTTCAATGAGTATTCAATCACACTCATACTTTCTTGGTGATGGTTGATGAACTAACCACTTTAGCTTCCCTCTTATCCCTAGTAAAGAACCAAACAAGAAAATCCTTCTTGAACACCTCCCAAGTCACCATTCCACCCCTTAATGGACTATTGTCTCTCCATTAGACATACCATGCTTGTGACACATACTTTAGTTGGTAAGGGGCTAACTCGGCCTTCTCACTAGTAGAAAACCCCATAGAAAAAAGGATCTTGTAGATTTCATTGGTGATCATTTTAAGGTCTTCTTTCACCTGGACCCGTAATAAGTAAGAGGATTCATCCTAGTGAAATCCCTCAAACGAGAGGTCGTGGTAGAAACTTTTTAGTGTTGCCGGGGGTAAAACGTATCTATTAGCGTGTGTCGTCATGGATTTGGGCTTGAGCAGTAGCGTTTTGTTCTTGTGTAGTAATGGCTTGGGCCAATTGGAAGAAAGCGGCCCTTATGTTTTCATCCGTCAAAGGAGTAGGATTTACCGGGGCTTGGTCATCATTCACATCTTCCACAAGTGGAGGAACTTGATAACCACATGGAGAAACTCCCGCATTGGCAATCTCTTCTTCTATTATTAGTGTCGTATTCCTTCGAGTATTCAATTCATATAATCATAATAATAGGCTTAGATGCAAAAGCACATAGATCTAACACTTTAAACACATGATATTAGAATTCCAAGAAAGTTAGAGTTTCTTAATAATCATATAGATTCATATTTATAAGTTTGGTGCGCTTCAAAATTATGACTATGAACCTATATAGACATGATTGAGAGAGACATTGACTCATAGATATTTAACCCCATGCTTTGATACTAAGTTGTCACATCTGGGAATTCCACCTATACGTAACTAAAGTCATCGTCCTCTTTGAGGAATAAGACTAGTCTCTAAGCTTACATCATTACATTCATAGGTCAAAAAGGTGGAAAATTAAAACATTTCATTACTTCTACGTGTAGGCTTACATAGACCTCTACATACACATAGTATATATATCGAGTAAACATAGACCCCTCCTATGAGATGATTACTTAGTCTTCTACTTTTATTGCACACAAATATATAGAATATAACATAGTATCAATATAGTTGTCTCATGTCATAACAATCTTATAAGAGTATATCAAATTGGGCCTACCCCAAACATCAATACAATAAGATAACATATAGGTCATACAAATGCTTAGTTCCCAAATAAAAGGAAAGAAACATAAGAGTGTGAATACTAAAACAACTTCATTGTTTGATATTTACATTGCCCTTGGAAAGTGAGATCTACTCTACTGCAAGTCTTGTTCAATGTCGTCTCCAATATTTATTAAACAAGTTGAACCTAAATTTTTGGGGATAAGGCAGAAATGGGGTTAGTGTATGATACCATATTCACACATACAATGAAACCATGCTACTAAAAGGGACATTCCAACAAGCATGAACTTTTATTGATAAGCTTTATGCTCATTCAACAAGACCATACCAACCAATAATACATGTTAATTAAGTCATAGGCATGTACATCACAAGAACAACTACATCAAGTCTAGTCAGGTTAACATGCATATCATATAATTGAATAAAAAGTCAAGTAACTCTATCATCAAGTCATCTTATCAATAAGCATGAATAAGAGTGTATTTTGACATAACCGAAGCAAGACAATTACCCATGATCCCTATCAGGTCAACAATTGCAATAGCCAATATAAGCCCCATAACCTTAGTCAATAAAGTAACCCAACAAGAATCACGACTAACATCTTCCTTATCATAGCATAGCATTCAAGAGAACATATCCTTTTACTTTAACAATGTAAATAAACACATATTCATAAGTGAGACTAATAAACATATAGTATAAAAAATGTGCAAGTTCATCATATGAATATCACATACCGTCATAAGCATATTCATACATAATAAGAACCTCCTATGGTTTCCCTCAAGGAAAACTACTGCAACGCCTATGTAGAGTCCCATACCCCTACCTAAGCTAAGTCAACCTCCCAAGTCACCCTAGTTGTTTTGTACTTCATGACTTCATTTTTATTATAGGGAATACTTGCCTTAACTTACATAGAACACAACAGATAATTGTTGATCGGGTGTTGTAAAACCTTACACCGAAGGCAGGTTGTCTACCAATCAAAGTAAAACCAAACATAAACGTAGTTTACTAGGTGGATCCACTAACTAGTATTCCTATGGGGAAAACGTTGTTTAAGAACTAGGAGATAGGTATTATGCATCTATATACCGCTTGGAAATTAGGGCCGCCTCTCATGGGAATCAATTGGATGAGTATCCATCATTGGGTAGTCAACACTACATGTGGAACTGTACAATGAATATTTCTCTATGGGAAATCATCACATCTCATTGTCAAGTTCACTCGGTAATAAGATATGTTCCTTTTGAAAGGTATTTAATGTCATTAATAATCATCATAACTTATTGTAAGTCATAGGGTCTTATGCCTTTTATATTCAATTGTCATTAGATCATTAGGAATTTGCATAAGACTATCCTTTCATGGCAACCCTTAAATGTGAGACTAGCATAACTTCGTCATCATATAATAATAAGGCACATAGATACTTCATAACCAACCTTATATAATTTTATCTTAAGAATAATCTCACAATCACATAGTCAAGACATTTAAATAAAACATCATACCAACACCTACTTAGGCTAATCACAAGGCATGCTTTAATTGAACTACATCATATGTCACAAGCCATCATAATTGAAGTAAAGGTTAGGGTCATAAGGAATTACTCCATATACTTCAATAGGCATCATCATGATATTACCATCAACCAACAAATTTCATACAATCAATAGGTGTACTAATATTAATCTATAGTAATTAACACAAGAAGTAGGTAAATTGCATCGTCATTATCCAATTAACATTAATTCATAACCTAGGGTTAGGAGAAATATGGTTCATCATGAATTCATTAAGAATTTTATCCAATCCAAACACTACATTACCCTAGTCAATCCATACATGAATTAGAATAGATAAAAGAAGTCTAATAATCAAATCTTTCTTCAATCCCATCAATTCATGACCAAGACCCAAAATTTAAGAAATTGGGGAAGGGAACATGATCACAATTCTTCAGAAACATGAAATTTATAAGAAAACCAATTAGAATTGGCAAACAACATGGAATTGGGTAATTTAGAAATTAACTTTGAGAGAAACTCATGGGGAAAGGGATCCCAAAAGATAAGAACCCATACCATAATGAATATTAATCAACGAAATAAGAATAAATTCTTAGAGAAATTGCCCTTCTTCCTCAGGTTTTCTTCCTTATTCAATGGACAATTTGGGAAGAGAGAAAGTAGAGAGAGGTGAGAGCTTTTAAGTTTTGTTTTTGAGAATTTTTGTTTAGAAGAATGATAAATTACTTAAAGTGACCCTTAGGCTATATAATCACCCCTAAATTACCCGAAACACCCCTCATTTAAATTGATCTTTTTGTGAAGTCTAAATGTTAATAAATATGATTTTACCAAATCTTGGAAGTGGCTCCGCGTCACAGGTCCAATACGCTTTTATTTCCAATTTTATTTTTTGGGACAGTGAAGTCCGTGTGGACTGCGCGGCACGTAGCAGACCACTGATTTTTGATCTTTGCAGGCTACTTTGGCAGCCTACCACCTATGTTGGGGTCCTCCTCCACGATGCTTTGGGTGGTCCTTGGGGCATCGTTATGGGAAGTTTAGACTCCATGTATTACAATCTACCTAACCAAAGTATTTTTAAAGATTTTAGACCTCATTTCAACCTCCGAAACAATCCCCAAACATTGCGACTTCTACTAGATAAATTTAACTAGTTTCCGGACGTTCTTTGACATCTTGGCTCTAAAACATATCGGATGACTTCTAAAAATTATTTTAGGTCATAAAATAGTAACAAATACTTTATACACTTGTCTTAGGCTCTAGATTAGGTCTTGAATTTTCAAAGCGTAACAATTATCATGTTGATGTATGAAGGTAATTTTATGCATGTGGTCTCTTTGTGAGGGCTTAGTAAGTGTGAGGTTATGGGGCTTGACATGTACAATGCACTACTAGAATTAGATTTGTAATATGAAGAAGGTCTTATGATGTCTTAATGAAATGAAGTTCAAATATGTTATTGTTTACTAGTGCTTCGTTGTGATGGTATTTGTAGTCGTGACTTTCATGTTGTGTTTGAATGAGTCTTCTATGTGGTTCATGATTTATGTTGGGTCATTTGTTCAGTATATGTTTGATGGTATGCTATTTTTATATGAATGTATGTGATTATGAAAATAAAGGTTGTATGAATGTTCACATTGGTGACCTTAGGGTGATGCTTAAGTGTAGGTAGTGGAATGCACACTATTCATGGATTACACCAAGTATTACTTGAGGGATACAGAGGGGTTAATGAATTAAGCTAAAAGAAGATAATGTTATGAATATGATTTATGTTCTTTATATGCAATATATGTATCTTCGTGTGTTGACATGAATAGTGCCTATGAAATTATAATGAATCATATTGTATAATTGTTCCAACGTTAAAGAAGATACTTTAAAAAGGCATGTTGCATGATTTCTAAGTAAATATGCTCTTTGAATGTATGTTTTTTCATGGTTGACATACTTAATGCATTCTTATACTAATATCATCAATCTTCATCCTTTTATACAGAGTGTAAGTGATGGATGACTCGAGGATATCTCTTAAAGTGAAGGGATTGATAGATGTCCCCTAAGGTCAAGAAAACAGATCCTTATGATTGAAGGATTTCATATGTCAAGTTATTATTCAAGTTTGGTTAATAATTACATTAATATTTTATGTTGAAGGGTCATGTCCTTTTTATACTCAAGGGATGTTAAGTCGAAGATGACAAAATAGACTTAGAGTCTAACTATGCATTATGACCTATTTAATGTTTATATTAAATAATGTTTTTAGCTTATGATGTGCTACAAAAAGTTCTAATTTTTTTGCTAAATTTCCTATGACAATGCGATTAATGATGTCTACGGGCTTGTACAAGACCTTAAAGAGGTCATGTACACCATGTAACTTCTAGGGGATGCTCCCTTGTCGTGACAACGAGTGATTTCCCAAACCTCAAGGAAAAAGGGAAGGAGATAATCCAAGCTCCTCAAGATGGTCCAGATCCTAATACTCAAGGAAGAATCGTTTTTATGTGCTACAAGCTATCAAAGAAGCAAACCCGGGATAAAGTACCTAGTGAATCATAGTCCTAATGGTTGTCTTTAATTGTTCATACATTAATTTATACCATGTTGAGGAGAATGGGTTGAGTAGTACAGTTGATATAATTATCTTTCCTTCTATTAATATACAATCTTGAGAACAAAATTCTTAGTGGTTTCGTTATGTTTTAGAGTCTTGCATATGAGTGTGGGTTGCATGTATCTTTATGATATGATTGACTTTGATGATATAATGCTTTGGATGTTCTTTATGATATCATATTTACATGGGAATGTCTGTGGTTAATTAATATTTCTCATGTCAATGTGAATGTTATGATATTTTCTTAATTGCCTCAAAAGTTATATTTATTGTTCCTTTATGTGATTTGAAAATGTAGATCCCCTTTCTGAGAGATACTACAACTTTACAAGAAACCTAATTTAATACCTGCGATATTTAAAAGATATTAATGAAGAGATATTTATTTTCTTATCTAGTTGAGGGATTAGGTTCATAATGAATAATTTAGTTAAGGATGTGCATCTGCCTGCTTAAATATTTATTAAGGTAAAAAATTATCTGTTATGCAAGACCGACAAGCTTTGATGCATATATTATCCACACATCTAAGGACAAAATAACAATAGTATTACCAACTTCCATTTAACAAATATCAGGATGCTCATGCCTCAAACAAATTACAAAACATATAGTAAATTATTATATTACAAGACATGAATTTACACATACCAAAAACTTAAAAATGTATAGTCACACTTTTATAAAAATCATGGTGACATGACCAAATTAGCCCTACAAATCTAATGTAATTATAAAATACATAGATCGTGCACAAGTCCCAAGATTTAAACAAAAAATATATATATGCCTATACGCAAGTGTGATCTTCCTTTAAGGCTTTCTAAATATCCATATTCAATTACCAACTTCAACCTCCCTCTCAAACATTCCCTACAATATAAAAAACTATCGCTAAGCATAAAGCTTAGTGGTGTAAAAACTATAGATCCGGAACCCTTAGATTCACCAAGTCATTATTCTCAAGTGAAGCGCAAAATAAATGAAATATAATCAGTAAATGAAGTAAACAATATAAAAAGAGTATCAAGTTGGATAATTAATGCTCCAAATGTCAATTATGTTCATAGCAATTTTTACAAGAGGTTAAATAACAAGACTCACCCAATATATACTTCATGTATTGACACAAAACACGAGCAGGAAAAAGAATGTTCGACTCTTTGTATCAATAATGTTCAAATCTAAATATTCAAGAGAACCAAGAACCACATTAAAAATGGTTTTCTAGTTCATACTTAAAATGGATCGCTCCCATACTTAAAGACGAACTAAAAATCTAGAGTGAAGATGACCAATGATCAAAATAAGGAGGCATTCCAATGGGACAATGTAACAGCCACAAAAAGGACAAAGACCCAACAAAAATGCCAAGGGATGAAACAATCGGCACAAGTGGGAGAATTACACAAAAATCATTAACATCTTAAACGACAACTATACAACAATGAAAATTTAAAAGAGGTAATTAATGTACCAATATAAACATTCAGATATACCATTAGGTCAGATTAGTACAAGTACAAGTTTATACAGACACTTCAATAGTGTAGCAAAGAAACAGTCGAACATGACTTCAAGAGTTCAATTCGTAGACCAACCAACGTATGAAGGTACTCAACTTGTTCACAAGTATATACAACCTTAAAAATGCAATTAAATAACTTTTTGAATTACTAGTATCTCAAAAATCTAAAAGTAAAACGGGATAACCATCATAAAGTATGCTTAGCCTTTACTAATACAACTATTGCTCCCAATGCATATTTCTGTCCAGCTTAATGTCTCGTGTCGCAATGAAGATTTGAAAGAGAAAACGGCAAAACTTGACTTTATAACCTTCATAAAAGATGTAGGTCCATCAATTAAGCTTGAAAATAATTAATAATAACCTCAAGATACATTTTGTACAAAAAGATATAATCAAAATATAAATAGTTGAATAAGCAGGGCTTCTAATTCAAGAAGATGGACAGAACTTGTCCTATGTTGCATCCGATATTTTGAATCTTTAACATAACCATTAGAATCTTACAAAAAAATAATATTTGTTAAAATATAAGTTTTACAACTCTCTCCCCCTTAAAGAATGTTTGTCTCAAAATTTACCTTAGACTAGTCCCGAAACAAGTGTTGATATTGTTTCCTCATGTCTTCTTCTCTCTCCCAAGTAGCTGCTTTTCAAGAATGTTGCATCCAAAGTACCTTTACTCAAGAGATTCTCTTGTTTCTAAGGTGCTATAGTTACCTAGATCGAATCAAGATAAGTTCTTCATTACACGTCAAGTAAGGATTAATCTCAATAGATTCAACTAGAAGAACATGTGATGGATCAAAATAGTATCTTCTAAGCATAAAAAAATGAAAGACAATGTGGATCTTGTCTAACTTAGGTTGTAAAGTCAATTTATATGCAAATGGCCCAACCCTTTCAAGTATCTCATAAGGTCCAATAAATTGGGGACTAAGACCTTTAAGAATACTTTATCTCCAGTATGATGTTCAATGACACACCTCTTTATATCATTGTACGACTTTTTTCTATTCGAAAAAAATATTTAAACGATCCTTTATAATTTTCAACCTGAACTCGATTTGCTGCACCATTTTAGGATCAATATACTCTGTTTAAAAAATTTTACTCCAACAACGAGGGGTCCATAATTTTATTCCATATGAGGCTTAATAGGGAGGCATTCCAATACCTAATTGGTAGCTATTATTGTAAGAAAATTCTATCAAAAGCAAAGTCTTTTTCCAAACTACCCTAAAACTAAATAATGCAAGCTTGGAGCATATCCTCCAAAATTTGTATCACTCTTTTTTATTGGCCGTCTTTATGAAGATGGAACGAACCTAAAGCATCCAGCAAAGTGCCCCAGGATGTAATCACTGGGTCTCGGTCAGATACAATAGATACTGGGATCCCATATAGTTTAACAATCTCATTAATGTAGAACTCGGCTAAACACTAAAGTGAGTAATCCATCCTAATTGCTATGAAGTGAGCACTCTTTGTTACACTATTTAAAATAACTAATATTTCATCACGATTTCATTGTGTACGAGAAAGTCAAGTAACAAAGTCAATAGTTATTCTCTTCGATTTCTATTCCGGCATCGACAATGGCTATAGTAAAATAACCGGGACTTGATATTCTGCCTTTACTTGTTGACAAACCATACATTTTGAAATGAATTCCACAAGTTCTCTCTTTATACCATTCCATAAATAATATTCTTAGATGGTCTTGTACATCTCTGTCCCTCTAGGATGCATTGCATATGATGAAGTATGTTTTTCTTTCAATATTTCTCTATTCAAGTTTTCATCAATAAGGTAACATAATATGTTTTGATAAAGTAAGACACCATTTTTTGTTAATGTAAAATCAAGATTCTCCCCATTTTGGACCTCTCAAGTAAATTTTAGAAGTTCCTCATCTAAATATTTTGATTCCTTCACTTGTTCAGGGAATATTGGATTTAATTGCAAATTAGCAATAACTGAACCATTAAAATCAGTTGTAAAACAAACATTCATGGCTATTAACTCAAGGAAAAATGTAAAAAGGCTCAAAGAAATGCTTGCGAAAGATTTTTGACTTAAGTCATGGAAAACCACATTACCTTTACCTGCATGATAATCAATCGTGCTGTCATAATCCTTGATGAGTTCATGCGGTTATCCTTGTCTTAGGTTCAGATACTTTTGAGTACAGAAGTAATTTAAGCTCTTGTGACTAGTGAATATATGACATTTCCAAAGTAACTTAAGATCTTGTGATCATTAAATATATGACATTTATCTCCATACAAATAACGAAGCCAATCTTTTAAATAACACTATAGAAGCAAGTTCAAGATTATGAGTAGGATAATTCAATTCGTGCAGTTTAAATTTCTGAGAGGCATAAGATATTACCTTCCTTTATTTCATCAAAACGCATCCTAGGCTATTGTGAGAAGCATCATTGTACACTACATATTCTTTATCTTCAATTGGTACAATAGGTAATGGCGCTTGAGTCAGCAAGGATTTTAGATCTTCAAAGCTATTTTGAAATTTTTCATCCCAAATAAAGTTTACATCTTTCTACAAGATATTAGTCAAAGGGGAGGAAATAACGGAGAAGCGTTTTCACAAATCTTCTATAATATCATGCTAAGACCAAGAAACTTCTTACCTTAATCGTACTTTTTTGAGGTCTCCATTTAAAAACATCTTGTATCTTACTAGAATCCACCTTCACACCGTCACTTGATACAACTTGTCCCAGAAATGACACCTCATCATGCAAAAATTGACACTTAGAAAGTTTAGCATAAAGTTCTTTTTCTTTAAAAATCTTCAAAATAATCCGGAGGTGCTTATCATGGTCGTCACTACTTCATGAATATATTAAAATATCATCTACAAAAAAAAAACACAAACTGATCAAGATAAGGCTTGAGTACTCAATTTGTTAGATCCATAAATATTACAGGTGCATTTGTCAATCCAAATTGCATAACCAAAAATTCAGGATGACCATACCGAGTTCTAAAAGATGTTTTAGGAATATCATTCTCTCTAACACGTAGTTGGTGATAACGAGATTTTAAATTGATATTTAAGAATTTTTTAGCACACTTCAGTTTGTTAAACAAATCATCAATCCTTGGCAGTGGATATCGATTCATTATTGTTATTCTATTCAATTGCCTATAGTCTGTATAAAACCTAAAAGTCCCATATTTCTTCTTAACAAATAAAATAGGGGATCCCTAAGGAGAAATACTAGGTCGAATAAAACCTTCTCAAAAAGTTCTTGATCTAAGGAATCTTCAATAGGTATCAACTATGTGAGCAAGGTATGCCCTACAAACTGGACGCTTCAATATTCTTGCTAAGGACGCAGAAATAATACTATTTCAATAATCTATCACCTTTTACAATGATGTGTACATATAGTATCTTTAAATGTCACATGTTTTGACCTACAATCAACGACTGCATGAAATTTATAAACTCAGTCCATCCCTATAATAACATCAAAATCCATGAAGGGCATTCAATAAACTGAGCAGGGAAGACAAGATTTTGAATCTTGAAGGTACAATCACAATGAATTCGATTAGACATAACCTGATAACCAAATGGACTTTCAACCAACAAATCATAATTAAGTCTTGTGGATCTCACAAATTTCAGTAAAAACAAGATATTAACAAATATAGGAATGTGTAGAATAAGGTTCAACAATGTAAACATCACAGAAGACAAATAGTGAAATTTAGTGACAACCACGTATTGTCTCTATTGATCATCCCTCCGCCTCATATCATAAGCGTGTTGAGTACCCCTTTGTCCACCAGCCTTATTAGCTCCATTTGCACCTTCAGCTTGGGTGTTTCTAGGCCTTGCACATTTATTAGT
Source organism: Solanum lycopersicum (assembly GCF_036512215.1). Taxonomy (NCBI): domain Eukaryota; kingdom Viridiplantae; phylum Streptophyta; class Magnoliopsida; order Solanales; family Solanaceae; genus Solanum; species Solanum lycopersicum. The sequence continues at coordinate 34,722,827 of NC_090801.1, read as the reverse complement.
TTAAGGAGGATTAACACAAGGCTTATAAACCAAATCTTCACCATTCAAGGAAGGAGCATTATTTGGATTAGGATAGTCCTTAACTCTATGATCAAAGCTCCCAAAATTAAAACATGCAGCAGAGGCTCTCCTATAAGTACCATAATGATTCTTTGCGAATTGTGGCCAAGTGCAAACGTGAGGCTTCTCTTGAACATAATTTGCAGTGCTAGTTGTAGAAAAATTTGATCTGTTTTTCTTTTGTTGTGTTGGCCTATTTTCACTACTTGCCTTAGAATTATCAAATCTACCCCTTTTTGATGGACCTCCTAAATTTGGTCTATGCTTTCGAATTCTGTTTTCATTTCTACTATATTCTTCATTATAAAGTCATTGCCAGGTAAAAGCAGCAGACACTAACTTAAAAAAATTCTCATGTTGTAGGATCACAACATTCTTCCTAATAGAATAATTTCAACCATCTTCAAATTTCTTGCACTAATCATTTTCCACTTTAATAATACCCCTAGCATAATCAGAGAGCCTTAGAAACTTTTGTTCATATCAGCAATAGACATACCTCTTTTCCTTAGATTCAAAATCTCTTTTTTCTTTGCATCACAATAAGTCGGTGGTACATATTTCATTGGAAATTCCTTAAGAATAGCATACTAAGTGAGAAAAGGAGGATATACCTTGGTATTCAGAACATTTACCCACACATCATAAGTATCTTTTTATAATAAAGAAATCACATACTTCAATTTCACATCTGAACACTACAACTGCTCAAACACCCTATCCATGCATCTAGCCATTGTTAAAAATCAGTGGGATCAACACTTCCTTTAAACTCCACTCCACCCATTTTCTTGATTTTATCAAAGTTAATCCCATTGGGATGACACATCGATTCATCCATGTGTTGGAAAAATTCTGCCATTTCATGAAAAGGAGAATTCATAGATTAAGTTTCATGATTCATATGAGGATGTGAACAACCTCTTACATGTTGATGATTTCCCACTTTAGACTCACCAATTTGGAAAAATACTCATTCGAGATATGTTCTACAACTCCTTCGAGTGAACGAGTTTGGAAAAAAGAGGCACCAAAACCTTCACGAGCATCTTCAATAGGTTGGTTAGAAGAAGTTGCCATAACTTAATTACTTTAAAAGAGAGGATCACACTGCATTAGGGACATGTACATGATTTATGTGCACCTTACATGCTATAAGGATATGTCATACAATGTAAGTGAACATGAACTCTAACTAGAACCTTTTCGCAAGCAAGTAACTATACAAGTAAATCACCAAAAAAATTCTACAGCCACAAACCTAAGCTCTGTTTAAAAAAATTGTAGCACCTCTTTCCGATAGATACAAAAACTTGAGAAAAGCCCTAATTTAATACTTGAGACCTTTAAAAGAGATTAACAAAGGCATATAGATTTTTTGTCGAGTTGAAGGATTAGGTTCATAACGAATAATTTAGTTAACAATGTGAATCTTGCCCGCATTAAATATTTAATGAAGACCAAGTTTGTATGGACCATAATTTGAATTGACAACGAAAATCCCTCCCAAAATCTATTAAGAAAGACAGACAAGCTTTGATGGCTATATTATTCTCACATTTATAGATGAAATAACAATAGTATTACCAACATCAATGTAGAAAAAATCAGCATGTTCATGCCTCACAAAACATACAAATCCTATAGTAAATTCGTATATTACAAGACTTGCGTTTATAAAACCCAAAAAGATAAAAATGTATACCCATACTTATATTACAAATCATGGTGAAATGACAAAATCAGCCCCAAAAATATAATGTATTTATACAACACATAGATCGTTCACAAGTCCGAAGGTTTATACAAAATATATATATTCAAAATCTCCATCTTCAATTACCAACTTTAACCTTCCTCTCAAACATTCCCTAAGATAGAATCAACTATCACTAAGCATAAAGCTTAGTGATGTAAACACTATAGAATAAGCGCCCTTATAATCACCAATTCATTATTCTCAAGTCAAGGGAAATATAATTAAAATATAATCAGTAAATCAAGTAAAAAATATATAAAGAGTATCAAGTTGGATAATTAAAGATCCAAATGTCAATAACGTTCATAGAGAATTTTCCAAGCGGTTAAATAACAAGACTCGCCCAATATATACATCATGTTTTTAGACCAAGCACGAGAAGAAATAAGAAGGGCAATGCCCTGTATAAGGAAGGTAAAAGCCCAATAATATAGAGAACTAAGAACCTATTAGAAAGTGACTTTTAGTTCGTACTTATAATGGACCATTCTCATACATAAGATGAACTAAAAATGCAAAGTCAAGATTACAAATAATATGAATCAAGAAGCTTCCCAATAGTGATTGAGCCAGAACCACAAGAAGGCCAAAGTCCTAATAGTAATGACAATTTATTAAACAATTTGTACAAGTAGGCGAGTTACACAAGAGTCTTTAACGTCTTAAGCGACAACAATACAACAATGCAAAGTTACATAAGGTAATAAACGTACCAATATAAACTTTCTGATATACATGTAGCTAAAAATAGTGCAAGTACAAGTTTATAAGTAAGCCTTAACTATTTAGAAATGAAATAGTCCAACATGACTTCAATGGTTCAAACCATAGACTAACCAACAGATGAACGTTCTCAATTTGTTCACGAGTATATAAAACAGTAGAATGCAATTAAATAACTTCTTTAATTACTAGTAACTCAAAAATTTCAAAGTAAAAAAAGATAAACATAAAAATTTAGCTTAGCCTTTAGAAATACAACTATTCTCCTAGTATAGTGATTCTGGCCAACTTAATGTCTCATGTCGCAACTACAATTTGAAAAGGGAAAATGGCAAAATTGTACGTTATATCCTTCATAAAAGATTTAGGTACATCTATTCAGCTTGAAAATAATAAAGATTCACCTAAAAATACATTTTTTACAAAAAGATATAATAAAAGTACTAACAGTTTAACAGACAAGAATTCTAATTCCAAAAGTTGGGTAGAAGTTGCTCTATGTTGCGTTCAATATTTCGAATCCGTAACTAGGAAATTAGAGATTTCCATAAGAAAATGATTTGTCAAATTATGAATTATCTTCCAAATCATATTTACTAACTTTAAAAAGATTTGTATTGAACGAGATATCTGTAAACTACCAAACACTATCAAGTATTAAAATAAATTCTTCATCACTTACCAAGATGAAATATCTGTGTGTTGGATTAAAGCAAAAAGGACCTAGTTTTTCCTTTAATTTTAAATAACAACTTTTTTTCTAATGTATAATTCTCTTAGACATCAATTTAGACGAAAATCATAAGGGGATGTGTCAAAATATAGTTTCAATAGTGAAGCTTAGTAACACATACATATGTCAAATAAAGCTGCTGCCCAATTTATTTTTGATTCCTGCCTAAATTGCATACATATACTCCTATATATATATATATATATATATATATACACACACACACACACACACAAAAACATTAAACATATATGAAATTATAAATAGTCAATTTACATAAATACCCCCATACAATACCTTAAATTAGGATAACACTTACGTTAGGCACGTTTACAATTATCACAAAATATCAAGTTCCAATAATGTGAATAAAAGACATTATTAAGCAATGACGTATCGACATGTAAATCATTGTCCAATATTTTAGGGGTATTATAGAAAAGTTATTGCATGTTGGGACTTATAATGAAATAATGAGCATGTCCAAAGTAGGAAAAGGTATTTCTTCCATTATTCAATGAAAATTATGAAGTATGTGTGCACTATGAATTGTAGAAATAGTTCCCAATTGTTGTGTTTCTTAGAGTGCATAATCATGTGAAGTTAGTGTTTCTTGTCAGCTTGGTGCATTAACTATGAATCTATGTTTATGATAATGTGTGTTTGTGTGGTTCTAGTTGAGTATTTTAATTCTTTTAAAGTGTTTTAGTGTCATTTAACTATGAATGTCTTCAAAAAAATCAGAACCCAAAGTTCATAGAAGTTCTCTCAAGACCTCCATGGAAGCTCGATGTCAAATTTTTGCTAGGATTTAAAATTTCCATTGATTTCTTCTACAATTTCATTGGCTTTATACTAATAAGGTAAGGTTATCTAACCGTGATTCTTCTATAATTCAATGAGGCAATCCAAAGGCTTTTCAAAAGATCTAAAAATCATTAAAGTTTCTATTTCAAATTCTAAGCATGGGTTCTTGCATTAAGAGGTTTTATTGGATGATTATGATGTTTGCAATGTTAATTTATGATTTATGATTAAAAAAACTTAATGGACCCATGAACATCCTAATTTTCAAATTTTTGCTTAAGAAGTGGATTGATGAATGTGATTGAATATTATTAGAATTGTGTTTATATTATGTTTTACTATGGTTTTATACTACAATCCATGCCTAATTATGAAAAATTATTGGAGAATTAAGAAAAGGTAATTATGGCTTGAATGAACGTTATGGTGTTCTAAATTGTTCTAATTCTTATTGAATTGATCATGTGTGTTATGGTCTAGTTATTGTTGTTATGTTTACTTAATGTATATGAATGTATATGTGAATTGTGAATATGGTAATGAAGGCATTGAGTGTGAAGTAAAGTGATGTGACTTATGAATTTATAAATATGTATCTTGAAGATAACATGAGTAATTGAAGTATGACGTGAATGCGAAGTATTATTTTGTGTGGATTATAACGATGTTGTATAGTCATCTATAGAACACAATGTTATAAATGATGGTGGTTTTGTCGAAGGCTTTCACACACACTCACACAATAATTGAATGAATGAATCTAATGAAAATGTAATGAATATGAGTTTATTCAATTACCCTACCTTAGGCATGTGGGGATGCTTTTACTGAGTAGAGATGTAGTATCCAAATGTGACCTCTTGAGATGGATATTCCGCGTGAGTTGATATGTTATATTTATAAGCCATCCCCTTATCCCTTAACTATACGCCCGCATAAGACTAGCTTGTGGTGTTACAGATAAAGGCTAAGATAATTACCCTACCTTCGGCATGTGGGGATCCCTCATATGGTAGGGGTTAATACCGGGATTCCATGTTAAGCTCTCACAGTCTATGTCGGCTAGCACTCACAAACTAAAGTAAAGAACTAGGTCTTCATACGGGTGTACTACTATAAGTAGATGGTGGAATAGGACGCCATCTATGTATTACACAAGTAGACATTTGGAGGTAGTCTTCATGTGTCCTTGAATGTTAATGAATGAATGTGTTTTGTATGATATTAGTGAAGTAAGTTGACTTCATGTCAAATGTTAATGAAGCATTTCGGTCTTATGTCTAATGTTAATGATGTCTATGTAAATGGTATAATGCGATGTGCCTAGTGTACGGTGGTTCCTAAAGACCACTACATAGGAGTAGTAGAATGAGATGGTACTTTCATATTGCACTAATGTAACCTAGGGTTATCTAAAGGGATGCTCTTTATTGGAAGTTCTTAGTTTTAGGAATATATTCTCTAGTATTTGTAGTGATGAATATTGACTTATTTAGTTGATATGGAATATCCTTATCTTTGGTAGTCTGGTGTGTATTGAAGAGGTTGTATGGCGGTCTCTTCATTTCTTACCTAGGTGGGCCATAGGATAACTTTGGATAGATGCTCTAATTAACTTATAAGTTACTTAATGAAAATAGTTCAGAATTATGGAAGTAGTAACTTGTATGTTGATGATGGCTTGTATGATGTCTTGTACACTTGATTCATGGCGTTTTACAAAAATAGCATGAAAAACATATTTCAACTAAAAGGTACTCTTTAAAGCCTTTTATGCATATTGACATACTTAGTTCATTAATTGTACTAACTCTATATTCTTCTCTATTCTACAAGTACAGGTATAAGGAGGAGAGGATCTTAGAGTTGAAGCTTGGGAACTAGATCATTCTCTAAAGTTTCATGGTACGTCCTCATATGTTTGAGGACGTGGATGCTTTTTTTGGTTTGTTGTCATTGAAGATTTTGTATTAGAAATTAGTTTCTTTTCGATGTAAGGGTGGTGATCGTATGATAATAACATGTATATAAGATGTCTTTTAATGATCAGACATAGTTCTTACGGTTTATATAAGAGTTTCTGATTGACTTTATAGTGTAGAGTTATAATTTCGCACTACTTTTTGTACCTATATGATTAATAAAAGCTAAGGGACTTGCAGAAAACCTCTTAGAGGTCATGTACGGCGTGTGATTTCTAGAGGATACTCTCTTGTAGTGTATCACAAACTGGGAGCACCCACAAGAAGTAACACGATGTAATTGAGCTTTCGGAGGTCTTATACAAGCCTTTAGACATCATTCATAGAATTATCATAAAATTAGCAGAAAATTTATATCTTTTAATAGTACAACACAACACCATTCATTACTCCATTTAATATCACTACAAACATAGTTAAGAGACTAATTCTCGTCTCGCAATCTTAAACACGACATCAATAAAATAGGGACACGACCCTTAAAAATACGAAAGAGTATTACTATCCTTTAAGATGAACTTAATTATCATCTAGATATGAAGGTCCTTGAATCATTAAGGATACACTTGAACTTGGGAATAGTACTAACCTCTTCCATCAAGGAAAGATCGTTTATCCATCACCACCTACACATTTTGTAAAAATATGAAGAAGAATGATATTAGTACAAGAATGCACTAAGAATGAGAGACATGAAAAAATAATTTGAGAGAATTAAATATTTATGAAAGACCATAAAAATTAAAGGATTGACACCAACTGTTCGCAAATATAAGGTAGATTCAAGTTAATCAACCCAAAGGTATTGTTACAACTCCAAATAAAGATTAAGAATAAGTCTCAAGGAAGCCTTACTTAACCTAAAAACTGATACAGAATCAAAATTTAAATTATTAGATACTGCTGCCTCCCATGAAGAGCTTAGTAATGGAGAGATGTTAGATCTACATGAAATAGCACAAGCATACCTTATTAATTAAAATAAAGGGTCAGCACACTTAGATGATAAAGAAATAAGGATATCGATCATCTTCAATAAAAATAAGAAAGTGTCAAGCATGTGTTATCATTTATTTTGTCAGCATATAGGGAAATAGGTGGACCCGTATTAGTAAAGTCCACAGCCACAAAATGTCAAAGTGGACCCGACATGAATAAAGACACAATGTAACTAAATGACAAAATAGATGGATCTATGTCTTGAAGATAACATTTTACCAAAAAAAGATAAACATTTAGTGCACACTATGTGTAAGCATTTCCAGCTACATGGCATTTCCAGCTACATGGCATATATTCCAAGCTGCATACAATTATCATCAATTATTTGTGATAATTAGTACTTACGTGTAAGATTAATAATCTGTCTCAATGTATACACACATGTAAAATAGATTGCATAATAAGTTAGATTAGTCAGATTTTTGAGGCCTATTATAAGGCTTTCAAAAAATGGTTTGAATATACAGGAAAATTACATGACCAAAAGGAGTCATTAAACATGAATGTTAACAAATGGTATACTACATAAAATATAAAATAGTTGAGTCTAGACTTCTCCCATTAGAAGAAATTACTTTAACAATAGATTAAAAAATTACTACTACCTCGCCCTTTATAAAGGACATAATGGACACAAAAGGTGATCTTATAAATAAGGATATAAATGAAATACTACAATTCAATAATTATAAAAATGAACTATTTTACATAGTAACTAATCAAATCCAAAAGGCTAAAAATTTATCGGATATTAAGGATAAACCAATCTATTCCTATAAAAGTAAAAATAAAGATTTAGAAATTTACCCAAGATTTAATTTACTTAAACTTCCCAAAGATAAATTTCCTAACTTTTAAGAGAATCTTGAAATTACTGATGATCTTATAGGAATAATTTATCAAAAAAAAATTCTAGTGCCATAAATACTTTATCCAAATATAATGATAATGATATTATTAAATTAGTTTCTACTTTTTTCATCAGAAAGAATTATTATAAGAGACCTTCCTTTCTGGATATGCAGTATGAAGAAAACGAATTTCTATCACATAATTCACTCTTCGGAAGTGAGATTGCGGAATGGAACATTAATGGACTTGTAGAACATCAAATATATAATAAATTTTAGGAAATTGGTATGGCCATTACTTGTGAATTATGTGGTTTTGTCGGCATTATTTAATGAATTTTGAATCAATGTGGCCTCGTCGGAATTACTTTATTTATTGCTTTATCATCTTATGACTAGAATATGTTGATATTATGAATGTCTTTATGACTTATGTGTTTATGCGGAGACAAAGTATAAGTCCTTCTAGTTTATGATGTGTGTGTCTAGTAGGCTGTAGTATAGTCATTAGGTGCATTACTTGACGTTGATGTATGATGTTTCTTGATAAACTACATGATACTTGTAAAACGTAGAATTATGATAATATCGTAGTGAGTAGGATGACCTATACATGATATTCGTTATACCTATGTACTTCTTGAATGATATGATATATGTGGGATATTTGTGTGTCATGTTTTGTAGAATTGTGTCCCTTACTCGACACATGTAGAATGTAAATATAACTTCTTGAATTAGCATGCTCAAGCTTCTTTGTCTTTTATATATGGTTGAAGTGTGACTTTGAACATTCTTAAGAAGGTTATGATATCCTTGAAGTTAAAATTCGTAATGATATCCTTCTTATTTGAATGTTGGGCATAGGGATGGTTCGCTGGAACGACATTAAATCATCCTTAGGAATGTCATTGAGATATCTTATTAAACATTGTAGGTAGCCTTACTAAACCCTCTTCGGTATGGTATAATGTGGTTGGGTATGGAACATCTTCATGTAATCTTTTAGTTAAAATCTCTACGAGAACAAAGACTAGCATCGAATGAGTATGCTTGGGAAATTTATGTAACAAAGATAACATTAGAGAACAAAGAAACCCTTGATATTCTTTAACCATATGCCTACATGGGATATTTCCTAGTTATACCATTGGCAAGTAGAACATCCTCCATCAGAGTAGCTTCATGACTCCGGATTCCATGCATAGATAGTAAAGTCTATATCTGTTATTTCCTATTCTAATCATATGGTACACATACTAGAGTTTGAGAAGTTCTATGATGTTTATGTGGTGGTATGGGATGCTATCTAGACATTGCACGATTAGGATTTGTAGATGTTACTGAGTGAGTCCCTAGGTGTTCTCCAACACCATTACTTCAATGTCCTTATGTTTTCAATGTCTAATAAGTGAAATAATGATGATAATTACTAAATTTGTGAAACATGTGAATGAATAAATACTAATCTATTGCATTTTAAGAGTTTCCTAGTTAAGGTGTGAATGGGGAATAGGAATGGTCTCTTAATTTTTTACTTAGGGAAGTCTTATGAATAACTCAAGATGTAAGACCCCAAAATGAGTTAGGGTGTATACATCCTAAAATGTTTTTATTAAGGTTCTAAGGTCCTAAAATTTCCTATGATAACTTTTAGAGGCAGTGTAAAGTTTGAAATGATTTTGAAGTCGAACGCCAAGGGACGGCCAAAACATTGGATGACTAGTCACCTATGTGTCTTATATGTCCATGCATATTTATAAACTGCATGATATGATTTTATAAAATATTAAAATGAGTTATAATTATGTTTGATATATGGAGTTTCGAGAAGTTTGGAGGTCAAATGACCAATAACATCCAAGTCGTTCGAAGGATAGCCCTTAAGACGCTCAATTTGTGTCTTGATGTGGTTTAGCCGATTTGAATGAGTTACGTGTATTGGTTTTGGGTGAAACTCATTAGGGAGGTCTATAACTTTTTAGGTTTGTATTCACGTTAGAAACTTCTGGTTGTGACTTTTAAATGGCTCCGCAAAATTTCTCACCAGAAGGACCCAAGGTTGGCTGAGACACCGTCTTGGCATTGTCACGACAGACCAAACGACGGCCAGTTGGTCAACCAACTGCCCGTTGGTGAATTATCTTCGATGCACACTTATCGTTGGCAGATCTTAACCCAAAATTTGGCTAAGGACCAATTGATAGAAGCCAAAGGACGGCAAGTAGACTAACCAACAGCAAGTCAATTGGGTCAGTCGATTATGGCCAGTAGCTACTGTCTATGGTTTTGTCGATGGGAAATTCACCCCACGTCCAAAACTGACTTAAATAGGTTTATTTATATACTTTAGGGTTTATATAAGTTATATAAAACGTAATGAACCAAATCCAAATCCTTTCCCATGAAATTGAAGTTTCCATCAAAAAATATTTTCTATAGAAACCTCCATTTTTGTTGAAGATCAAGAACATTTGGAGATGAGATTTCTACGATTTTAAACCAACATTTAGAGCTCATCATGTAGATAAAGTTATGTGATCCTTTATCTCTAGTTATCCTTCCATCTTGAGTATTTATCTCAAAGTTTTCAAGAGAAAAATATGATCAAATCTCTTCTTCTTCAATCTATCTGTGGGTTCCTTCTCAAAATGTTTTTAATGATTAATGATGGATTTATTTTAACGTGTTTTATTGAACGCGATTTTAAACTATTTGCATGATGAACCCATGTTCCCTGCCTAAATAGATGTAGTCCTTGCATGGGCTTTGTGATATTGACTAGTTATCGATTGGATTGTGAATCTATTCTCTTGAAGTGGTTAAATCTAGTGTTATTTACGTGAATTTATGATTAAGAATCCATATGGATCAATATATTAAGGTTTGGACATGCCTAGACTAGTTAATAATGTGATCATTGTAATGTTGGTCTTTAATTGTAGAAAAGTGGATTTCGATTATGTTAAGTTTGTTGTACCTACTTTTCTAGGTAGAAATCATGTTTTGATTATGGATTTGAATCTTGTATGATTGAAGTAAAGAAGGCTTATATGAATTGAACTTTGTTCTTCTAGTCTATGAAATTGTAACTTGTAATCTTGACGTTATGTTAGTTTTTATATGAATTTATCATGGTTAATTGTCCTTAGCTACTGCCTATAATATAATGTGAGTATGATTTATATGTATTGGATACAATGTGGATCAATTCATGATAATTTAAATAGGATTAACCTATGTAAACTTAACTTTCATGAAATCCTAATATGAATCATACTTAGAGTGAATTCAATTTTATTAGCAATTGTAGTAGGATCTGGTTTAGGTTATAATTGGTGAATATTGATTGATAAACAAGACTAGGGATTATGATTGATGATCGATGTCTATCTATTCTGTACAACAATGGTAATGTTTTGCACTAGATGTATCATGATCTTTTAGTGACTTGTACATGGTTTATTCTATGCTTAAAGTACATTTAACGAGTGCCCTATATATGAATTGTTCATAAACAAGGGGTATTGACCTAGAATAATCAAAGGGTGATAAATTGGTAATAATGCTTATATTTTCTACTCTTCTATGTTAATGTACTTTATGAAGCCTTGTATAACATTGTGTAGTATGGTCCACTTATGACGGTGTTTACTTTATTGAGAATCTACATATGTTTCGATTATGTCCTTCAAGGCAAATTTATTAATATATGAATATGTGGTTATGATGATCACTCAATGTGAAGCTTATGCCTACTTTCCTATTATAGTTGACATTTAGGTTGTATGGCTATTGTATAAGCATGTGTATATCTATGTTAGGATAAAGTATATGTGCTGCCATTGATGAGTAAAAATTGTTAACAACTCCTTACATATGTACCTCTATGTGAATGCATGAATAGTACAAGTTAGGAGTGTTAACTGTAATATAATGTTGAATCGCCTCCTATGGTATTGTGAGTCATCTATGTTTGAAAGAGTATTATGGTCTAAGAGGGTGGCTGCCTCAATGGGTAGTTGATAGCCATTATGTGATCATGTTGACCAATGTAAACATACACTCACTTTACATGAATGTTACAAGTAGTATAGGTCATGGTGTCTAAATGAAAGCTAGTTCTCATAATCACTAGTGTCAACTACTATGCATGTTAAGATGATGTTTATGAAAATATTATATGTGTTTCCTTAGCTAGGATTACCTGATAGATGTACTAGCACGGGCAAGGGTATGGGACTTTGCCTATGCATTGCACATGTGTACCTTGATAGGATAGTTATAGTTTTGGGTTTCTATATGTATGAATATGAATGTATGAACATGTGTGACTTAAGGTGTTATGTGAAAGGTTTTCTCACATATAAGTATACACACACACATGAATGATGATCTAGTCAATATAGGAGCCTTGAGAGGTGTGCTCAATTGTAGCTTAAACTAGATAGTGCTAATACATATTCCATGTGCATGTGAAAGGATCTTCTCACATGATTTAGGTTGATGAACTTTCATCTATGACCTATGAGCTAAACATATGAGGGGATAAAACTCCTAAGTCTATGTTTTTTTAAAAGTAATGTATTAATGAAATTTTAATAAATGGAACTTAGTTTAGCACCGAGTGAACTTGAATATGAGTGTGTGTCCCTTGTTATTGTAAAAATGTAGGTCACCATACACCTCATGACTAGTATAACCACAATACCTACATATCCATAAATAGGGTTTCTATATGTGAATAACAATAATGCCCTATCTTTTCATAAAGAGGGTTTTCACATGTACCTCCAAGTTACATAACTATGCTTGCCCCATGGGATCTACCAAGTGATATAACCTAAGATGCTACTATGTTACTCATGTCTTACCTTGGAAAGTAAGATGCCCTCTTTTTGGTGTGAGGGGATGACACCAAATTCCATGTATAACACCCATAGTCTTAGTGTCGGTTAATGCTATAGTTTCCCCAAAGTAAAATGGACAATGGAAGTAAATGAATAGGATCCTAACTATAACGACTTAAGGTTAGTTACATAGGATAGGTGGAAGTAATGAACCCATCTAGATGTTGCACAAGTAGCTCCTTAGGAAGTCCTAGGAAGGTAACCTAAGATGTATGATTATGTTTATGTCCATATGCATGACTTTGTAGTATTTTTCTTCTTTTTATGAAGGTGTGCATGATATGAATCTATGAGTTGTGATCTGATCCTTCTCTGAACTATGCTGGTCGAAATGACTACATGATGAAGGTCTTGTATTGACATGAATGAAGTTTTCTTCACTTACTTGTTCATGCATGACTTGAATGTTATGGTTTGCTGTCTCTTTAAGGGTTAACTAAGCATGTGTGGGGTAATGGGACTTCACAATTCAATTGGACTAGTAGACTAAGATTGGGAGCATGAACAAGATCTAATAATGATGTATATGCAAAGAAGTAAATATATGTGTGACTTGATGTAGTTTACTGTAATGTTCCTAAGGCCTTGACCTAAATGTGTCTTTGATAGATTATAATTATATGATGATATGTGTTGTCTTAGGTAGGTTATATGTATTTTACCTTTTGGCCTTAGGGGGATGCATTGCACCAAGTATCACTTAACGGTTACTTGGGAAGTTAATGAATAAAAGAGAAGATGGTTCATTCTTAAGGGAAAAATAGCTTACTTTAATGTGCCTTAAAAGTGCAATAAATTCTAAATGTGATCTTATGTGATTTTTCGCCTTTGAATATATTTGTATGAAGTATATGAATGATTTAAATGCTATCGTTTAAAGGTTTCATAAATATTTACTCAAAAAGGCATGACGTATGATTTCAAGAAAATGTCCCTTTTAAATGAATTTTTGTGCATGGTTGTCATACTTAAGGCATTCCTGTACTAATCCTATTCTTCTCTACTTTCTACACAAACTGTAGGTTATGAATGCTCAAAGGATGTCTATGATTGAGGAGCTTGATATGTGATTCTCAAGCTCAAGGAAAGGGGTCCTTAAGTTCCAAGTATTCCCTACTCATGTCATCATGTAGAAAGTTTAAAGATTGTACAATTATGTTTTATGTTTTAAGAGTCATGTACCTAATGTATTCTTATGTTGTTGAGTCTATGATGGAAAAGAGACTTAGTGTCTAAATATGTATTATGACTTATATGGTACATTTATATGAAGTGACGTTTCTAGCATATTATGTGCTATGAAAAGTTTTTAATTTTCCGCTAAATTTACTATGTCAATGCGATGAATGATAACTATAGGCTTGTAAAAGACCTCCGAGAGGTCAAGTACGCCATGTTACTTCTAGGGGGTGCTCCAAGCATGTGACACTAGACTTATAAAGCAAATTAAATAATTAGACATGATCTAAACTTAGGTAGTATGAAGGATTATTTAGGTAATCTTGGAGAGGATGTAAGGGTGGTCTCTTTTTGAATTATTTAAGTAAGTCATTTGGTAACTTTTGGGAGGAGAATGTCATATTATATGTTATTGTGGGTAGTGAGAATAACCTTACCTAAGGCAGTCTTAATGATCTCTTAGGTGTGTGTGAAGGAATTGTATGGGCGGTCGCTTTATAACTCACTCAAGGGAGCCATAGAATAATATTTATAGGATGATCTTATGGTTATTTGTTTTGTATATGTTATTGATACGCTCAAACTTACTTCTCAAATGAGAAATAAAGCGGTCGTGTCATGTAAATAACCCAACTAGTGAGGTTGGGATCATTCCCACGAGGAAAATAGTCTAGACTTAACTTCAACCTATTATTACTATTGTTTGGTCAATGACTTCCTTGGAAAGTAAAAACATAAAAAGGGGGGTTTCTATCTCTAAATAAGTGAAAATAAATAACGAACTTGAAATAGACACTTGAAAGCTTTTAATGTTGGGTTTTAATCAATTAATCAAAGTAACTAGGGTTTACGTGTTCCCCACAGGTTCATAACTTGATAACTCTAACTATAACAATTCTTTCCTAGTATCTTGCATGCAAAGTGATAAGTTGTGTATTTCTAAATCCTTGGTCCGGCATCTAGAAAATCTCACTCCGCACCTTGGTCCGGCTACATATGTTGTTATCCTAACCCTTATCCTTACCTCATATTAAGCATCGTATTCAATATTTGACTAAGTTATTACCTCTTACCAATCAATACTAGCCTATTAGATAGTATACACTAAATCAGTGTTAATAATTCTTTTCCTATTATCTACCTCCTTGTTCCGGCAAGTAGCATTAAGGCGAGTTCTAGCGTTGGCCATCCGTTAAAAAGACTTCTAAACGAAAGCATTACTAATACATGCAAGACACTATTCTAGAATTTTTATTTTAGTTAGGGTTTATCTCATTATTTGCCTATGGTTCCCACAACCCTAGTTATGGAGTTTAGTTACTCATAGCCATAAACACAATATTCAAATATATTAAATAAGAATTCATGTACTTACTTCAATGAGAAAGAATAAAGTCCGAAAATTTGCTTGATTAATCACAAAAAATCACTTGTAAGAATCTCATAATCTAACACTAATCAACAATAAAAAATTCCAACAATCCAACAATCCAAAAGTCTAATAATATGGAGCTTAACAATACAGAGTCCAACCTCAAAAACGAGGGTTTTCAAACTATTTATAAAAAAACAAAAACCTAATTAAACAAAGATTCTAATTGCTGGAAATCTGCCAAAATGCGGCTGCATCGACGTACCTCGCGACGGACAGTCGTGGTCACGACGGACCTTCATGGACTCAGTTGTCCCATACTTGTACAATTTCTTCTGCTGCTCTCTTCATTCCCCGTGACGGCAAGTATGACGGACCGTCATAGGCACAACGGTCCGTTGAGGGTCTTCGTTCTAAAACTCTTCAACTCTTTGAATCTGGGTACTGGGATCACTTCTCTAAACTTCACGACGAACCTGAAGGACGGACCCGTCATAGACACGACGGACCGTCACAAGCTTCGTAATCCCACACTTGGTAAGACATCCCAATCTTCCTTCACCAGCTGCACTACGGTGCCACCTACGGACCGTCACAAGCACGACGGACCGTCATAAGATCCGTAGGTGATCTCTTCTACATTTCTTAACTCAAAATCTCCGCATTCAGCATTGGACAGATTTCCTGCTAAATAGAGAGAAACTTATATAAAAATTAGCACAAAAAGGCTTTTGGACACACTAAACTTAAGGAAAAAGTATTAATAATACCGTGAAACCACGATATATCAGTTATTGATGTTATATTGTAGATGTTTGAATTTTAATTGTAGTTACAGTGAACTTCACTATAAGCTTACTGTAAGATTTTATTATTTCATATAAATTTCATATAAGTTGCATTGTTTTCTAAATATAATGCTTGTTTCTTAAATGTGATTCTTGTACTTTTAGTATGATGTTTTAATATTAAAGTGCATCTTTCTCATAAATTCCCATTTCTAATGATTTTATGTATTATGCCATACTCAGTACATTCATTGTACTAATTCCATATATTTTGTAATATTTAAAGATGTAGGTGGAAGGTGAGAAGGTTCTTTAACCAAAGCATGGAAACTAGGATCTTTTCAATAAAACTTGAAGTATTTCCTCATTTGACTAGAAGGCATAGCTATCTTTATATTTCTTTTCGTTCGAAGTAGTGTAATAGACTAAGTATTTCTATATTCCTATCGTATGGGCCGTGTTCCAAGAATTATTGATTCACAGATTGAAATATGTTAAGACTTAGTATTTTCCTAATATGAAGAGGTTTTAAGATATTTCGTGTAAAAAGTTTTAATTCTGCACTACTTTTCATATATGTATGCAGTGAATGATGTCAAAAGGGCTTGTACAAGACCTCTGAAAGGTCAAGTACACCACGTCTCACTCCGAGAATGCAATATCTTCTAGGGTGTGCTCTCGTTATGTGAAAATATACAATCATAAGAACATAACATATGATGAAACACAACCTTCACTTATGAACCATCACGTAAGAAAAACGAAGTCACACTAGAGCAATGTGAAAGTAGCATCCCATAATAGTATTAAACAAAGGTACCTAATGAAGTGACTCTTGACTTATTAACATCACATTCAATAAGATATAAAACATGTATTTAATCTTAGACGTAAGACTAACATAATTCACATACCTCATATAAGAACTCATTCATTTAATAAATCATAGTCATAAACATTTATTTTTTATGCACATTTCAAGAAAACTTACAAGTCAATATTTTATCACCATAATGAAACAATAGTCAACATTGCATACTTAGAGTTAACTTTATCAATAAATCATTACCTTACTCATAACCCCAATCTAAGTTTACTAGTGCAATGTATATGTAATGACCCATAAGCTCACACTACCAACTAAACAAACAAGGAAATCACAAGCATTGCCCTTCACCTCATACATCATCATGACAAGTATAGTCATCGACATTCATACTAACTAAGACCATCATCACGTATATCAAATGATACTACATTATGCATATAATTATAAAAAGTAGGTTAACATCATAGTGTCATGAATAGTATACATACATATATATATAAATATATGTATATATATATATATATACACACACACACACACATAAAATTCACCCCCTTACCCATAGTAAGAAATATCTCTTAGGTAGTACTAGTTAGTGTTCATCTTCTTACGTCTTGTAGAGCATATTCATCATTGTGAGTCTCAAAAAATCATTGAGCAAGAGGCTATAGGAAGGTAGAAATTACAGTTCCTTAATATTTCTTGAAGTTATGCCTTAGAGTGTGTGTCTATGACTCCTAATACTATTCATGTGATTTTAGGAAAATGAATAGGAGGGGGGCTAATTCAAGGGAATCCTAAGGAGAAAATAAGAATGAGGAGGTTCCCCCTAAAGTTCCCCAATTTTCTCAAGATCCTAATGTTGAAGGTGATACATCGAATGTGCAGATTAGGGCTTCTTTCCAAGACTTTAAGAAACTCATGATGAGTCAAGCTCAAGTTGTTACTAATCAAGCTCAAGCCATGATGACCTAACCTAACAGAGTAGTTGGACCCCAAGTAAAACCCAATTCAAGTACTACCACTTCTAGAATCTGAGATTTTATGAGGATGAATTATCCTACTTTTCATTGAACTAAGATGGATGAGGATAGACAAGGATTTAAATATAAGGTATTCATGGTTTATTCTATAAGGGTAACTTTTAGGGAAAAAGAGGAACTACCCGCCTACCAACTAAAATATGTTTTACAAGTGTTGTTTGAAGAATGGACGGATGAGAGACATAGAATTGAAGGCCCGATAGATGAGGGAGTGTATAACATGACCTTTCTTGATAGGTTTTTCCCTTTAGATTTTCTTAGAGTTGATGATAAAAAGTTAGTAGAATTCAGGAACCTCTATCAAGGGGGAATGATTGTGAAGGAATATGATCTCATTTTCACCCAATCTCTAAATATTCCCCAACCTTGGTAGCCAACTCTAGGGCAAGAATGAGTAAGTTTGTGATGGGATGTGTAGTTTTATTGAAGATGAGTGTCGTACGTCAAATGCTCCATAATGATATTGATATGTGTAGACTCATAGGGTATGCCAAAAAATCGAGGACACCAAGCTTTGAAAGATGAATAGAGATGTGAAGAGGGATAGGTTTGACGAACACATTCAACCTAAATCTAAGAAGAGGTTTTAAAATAAAAATTACCTCATGTTGAGCAAGTATAGAGTTACTAACCTAAATTATCAAGGAGGGAGTGGATGTGGATCTACTTTTAACGGAACTAGATGTACTAAATATGCAAAGAAACATTTATGTAAGTGTCTTTCCATTACGGCTGGATATTTTGTATGTGTATATAAAGGTCATAAGATGAGAGGTTGCAAAAACCTCAAGGCAAAAGGGAAGGAGACCAAAAATGCTCCTCAAGATGGTACAGATCTTAATACTCAAATTTTCACGAACCGAAAGTACCCACCTAGAAGTTATGGAGACCCTTGGGTTATGACTTGGCGTACTTGACCTTTTGGGGTCTTGTACAAGCCCTTTAACTATCGTTCATTATTAAGACATGAAAAGTAGCTCGGAATTTAAAACATTTTACGAATAAATTAATACAAAGAATTCTTTCATAAATAAAAGGAAAAATCTCATTGTCACAGGCTAGTTAAAGACACAACATAATATCTTACAGACATATCCCTTTACATTAAAAAAAATACATAATGAGTCTTTAAATAAAGGAAATAAGAAAAAGACAATACCCTCGAATATATGAGGACATACTTAGTCTTGAGAGAATCTTTCCCAAGCCTTGCCTTCTACCTTCAACTTATCTTCCAAAAACCTATGCTTATACAATATAGAAAGTGTGGGATTAGTAAAAAACAATGTACTAAGTATGGCATATACCAAAACATGTAAAATGGGACACTTTAGTAAAACAACCTTTAATGCCAAATAATTAAAACATTCATCAATTTGGAAGCAAAAAAAACATAAGAAACATCATTTAATACTTCGATAAGGATTTCCATAATTTCAGAAAGGGAAAGCATTTAACATTAAACTAATAGCATTTACAGTAAGCTTCCTTTATTATTAAAGTGAACTAAAATGACTCAAAAATAGTGAACTAATAAGGTATTGGCAATAAGAAAATGAGCTCATTTGTGTAGGTGTTTCCCTAAAACATTTTATCCATAGACTCTTCAAGATAAGACATGATGGAAACGTCTAAACACCTCCTTCAATACACACCAAGGACATCCTTAAGACTACCCACCATAGGCTTACTCTACTCGGGAGAACAAATCATCACTCAATCACAAGATATAAGCATAAGACTAAACAACACAACAAGACTTCTCTTTCGGAATGTCTACTTAGTGCAATGATTATATAATGTCCTATACCACAACCTACCCTAAGTAGTACACTCTTTTAGAAGGTTTGGAACCAAAACTCCCCTTTCAAAAGGTCCTACCAAGTGCAATGGATAAATAGCGCCTCATACCACTACCTACCCTAAGTAGTACATTTTTTAGGAGACATAGTTCATTCAATTCATTAAAGACGCACCAAGAATCCCCTTTCAGAATGTGTTCTTATTGTAATGAATAAATAGTGTCCCATTCCACTACCTACCCAAAGTAGCAAACTCTTTTAGAAGACAGCACATTCATTACTTTTGTGCGGATTAACTTAACGGACATAGACAGGATATCTAGACATGGAATCCCGATATTAACCACTATGGGATGAGGGATCCTCTATATCCTAGAGTAAGGTCATTCTTTTTAGCTTTTACATGGCTTTCCCAATAGCTACACCTAAGAAGCCGATAGTTAAGGTGTAATGAGATTGCTAACAAGTAAATCATTCTCTTCTAACAAGGACTGCTCAACTGAAGAGGTACATTGGAGTACAACATGTCAACTCAGGAAGTTTAACCACCTATTCTTCATATCCTCTCAGTTCTAAGAATAATTCCCCATGGATTTTCAACACTGCATAATATACTTTAAGGATAACTAATGAACACTACATCTCAACACAGGAAGGGTAATCATCATCCGACCTATCTTAGAAAGTTGTTAGGATGTAGTGAGGTTGCACCTAAACAGTTCATCTCAAGTATCGCACACTTTTCAACCAAAAACACCCTTTTTTACTCAACTTAGCTTCATACATTCAGTTAAGTGTATGTGTGTGTACATTTGTGTACAATTAACATATAAGCATCATTTCATTGATATTTACTTCTATGCATGCTTTAGACCTTCGTTCATCAAATCACACACTTTACATGCCTCATAAAATTATATATTTCATATAGGCATAATCTAAGCAGAACATGCAATTCAAGCTTCATAATACACAATACAAGAACCATCTTCAATATCAGTTCATTTCACATATTAGGACTTCAAAGACACACTCATACTCCATACTAAGTATAATCAAATTCATCAAGTAAAAACCACCACCAATAAGGTGGACCATACCACTCAAAAGAAATTTATCAAGAGAATTAACAATGAACCCAACTTACCATTCTTCCAAAGCCTTCACAACTATTTACAATTTTACTGAAGAATTCATCATAAAATAGCCCTTAGGGCAGTGGATAAGCAACAATGTCAACATAAAGTAAAGCAAAGCTCAAAGAATACAAAACCACGCTCATTTAACCCATTTCTGAAGCAACAATTTGGTGAAAAACTGTAACAGATTTTTTGATGTTTAACATGAAAACCACAAAATAACATTATAAAATATCATTTTTGAATCATTAGAAACGTTTTAATCAAAGACCCATATCTAGAGTTGAAGATAGAAGAAACTAGGGTTGAGAATCCTTTTTGAAAATTCATTAGAAGTGACTCCTTGAATGGAAGAAAGTTCAAGGATGGATACCATACCATAGATAAGAGAAACCCCAATGATTTTAATGAATAAATTTACCACCAACATCCCTCCAAGCTCTTCTTGACTAATAACTTCCAAGGAGAATTTACAGAGAGTTTAAAGGTAGAGGGCTGTTGGGTTTTACGAAATGATGTCTTAAATTAAGTCTTACGGTTTGAAATACTTTAATATAAAAAAATGAACCTAAAAATAACTCACTAGATTCATAAAAGACTTGTGGTGAAATTAACAAACACCCCAAGTCAAAACAGATCTTTTTTACAGCTTTTACAATGAAAACCTATGCCCCACCACCAAAGGACCACTCCCAATTGACGACCCGTCGATGGGGTCCGTAATTGTTATTGCAACTCCACCATGTTTAGTCTTGGATATCCTTGCAGGCCAAATCGATGCCCATGGTTGATGGACCATTGGTTGACCAACAGTCCGTCCCTTGGGTCGTTTTTTGGTCATTTTTTTGGCAGATTCTTGGCATGAGGTGGGATCGTCCTCTACGGTCCCTCGTGGCTACTAGGTTTGATCATACCCGTACATTAAGCCCCTAAATATAGTCGTCTAGGTATTAGGAACATTCCACGAAAATTTCAGGCAAAACGAATATGTAAAACTCACTCAAACACATGAAGACACAAGAACACTTTCGAAGACGTATCTTTGGAACATCATAGACGTTCTTGGACGTTGGACCTCCAAACTTAACCAAACTTTACACACTTACCAAGAGCAGTAACGTAACCCGTTTTAACTTAATATTAACTCAATAAAACATCACAAATCTCTAGTTTACATTAGTTCATTTGACGGCATTACATTCTCCCTCACTTGGAATAACTTTCGTCCTTGAATGACACTACAACTTTATGACCAAAAAGGACTCAATTAGAATCACATAACGTATCACAATTATGATCAAAACACTCACAATCCAAGAATAAACTAGCAAGGAGCACCATTTAAGATTCCCCAAATACTTGAAACACATGTAACTTTTTGCAAAACATCACAAACACAAAATTCATCCTTATCCTTCTTATATGGAGGAACTACCTTCCCCAGCGCTAAACATGATCATATACAACACTTTTTCACATGGAGGAACTACCTTCCCCAGCGTTAAACATGATCATATACAACACTTTTTCACATATTGAAACATCAAATAGAAGGGAAGAAAATTTTTCTCAAAATTCTAAAATGTTACATTGAACATCACTGTAACAGTGTTAAGCATGATTAAAATTTCCAAATTTCATTATTTGTGCAATTCATCAAGATGGCATGATCACATCAAATATAAAACCATATAAAATATTCTCATAATAATAATATAAATACAACAATCACAAAGGTTTAAGACTTACTTGAACTATCAACTCCGGATTAGTTCTCCTTCCTAGCTCCCATCCCATAGGGAGGGTTCTTCTTTGGATCATTGAGATCTAACGAATCTTTATTGATCGCTTTAACGCTTGCTTTGATGCATGATCAGTACCTCGTCTTGTGGCATTTACTACCACAACTAAAAACCATATGTTCCGGAAAGACACTGACCCAAATGTTGATTTCCACAAGTAATGCACCTAGTCCTCTCAAAAGTATTTCCAGCTTGGGAAGTTTTGTTTGGGGCCTAATCCTTGTTTCCCATGGAAGAATCTTGGTTATAGTACCTCTTTTAGGTTTTTTTTTACTATAATTATCCGACCTAGGCCTCTTACCCTCTTGACTTATATCCCTAATTTTTGAGTCCTGTATTTGTTGTGCATACACCATGAGCCTAGAAATATCCATGACATCAAGAAGCATTGTCGTACAACACCCTTTCTCCTCCATGCTAGAAACTCCCATCACAAATTTGTTCATCCTAGCACAAGGAATGGCTACCATTGTTGGGGAATACTTAGAGAGTTTGGTGAATTTGAGAGAGTACTCTTTTACACTCATTCCCCCTTGGCTAAAGTTCATGAATTTAACCATCTTCTTCTCCCTCCAATCTAGGGGAAAGAACCTATCTAGGAATGTCTCTTTAAATTCCTCCCGATCAATCGGACCTCTTTCTAAGGGTATCTAAACCCTCCATTGCTCAAAAGTAGGTTTATAGGGATGTTTTATCAATTTCTTTCCATTTGTATTTGTTGAAAAAACCCCAGTTGACCCACATCCTTGAGTTGGCAAGCAACTAACTCAGCTTTATCCTTAGGGGTCACACACATTGCATCTACCACTTTTAAAACATCATCTATGAAACCTTTTGGATCTTCATCCACCTTGGTTCCATGAAAAAGTGGGAGGGTTTATCCTCATGAAATCTCGAATTCTAAAAACATGAGTACTAGCATTAGGTTGGGGTCCAGCTCCTTCACTAGCTTGGGCAACAAAGTTCTTATTGACGATATGAGATTTAGCCATCATGAGTTGGGTCAAATTCAATTAGGAAGCCCTCAACACCAAATTAGTCATATATTTCTCATGATAAAGATCTTGAGGGTATGAGGCACTTGGGGAACATGTGGCTCTTGAGGTTACGGTGGAACTTGAGGTTCTTGATGGGAACCTCCTCATTCTCTCCCTATAGACCAACAATACGAACTTGGTCAACATGGGAAGGGATCCTCTCACTACCTACACCTATCTCCTTTCTAATAGTGGTTGATCTCTTCATATTCATGTCCTATAAACACCCTGAGAAGAGGTTGGGAAAAGACACCTTATATAACTCAACTGTAAGTCAAGACATTAGAATAGAAAAGAAAGTGAAACTTCTATCATCATATAGCCTCTTGTACATGGATGTGTCGTGACTCACACGAATGACCAAGATACTACTACACGTGGCTTCTGTGACTTTTTGACCCTAAACTAATTCCATAACCATATGCTCTGATATCAAGTCTTTCAAGACCCAAAAGTACCCCCTATGTAACAACCGGAATCTAGAGCCCAGACGAGACAAACGTCTTTGACCTCTCAGAGGTCGCAAACAATCCTACTTATGTCATTCTTACTTCGTCTAGGTTATCTTTAGAACAAAATTTGAAATTTTTTGTTTCTTTACATACATATAATTCTATTAGATTCATAATTGTTCACCATCAACCATCTAACATTAAAATCAACAAATGAATTAAATAGTTTAATATAGCATTAAATGTATACTTACCAAAATGGCACCAATCAAATGTCTGAATAAAAACGAGAAAGAAACGCTAGTTGAACATACTCCATTAGCTCAATCCTACAAGTAAGATAGAATGTAAATGGGAAATCATCCTCAAAATCATGAGGTCCTATCATGTACGGATGAATGCTCGACGTCCGAATAACTGCAACGTTAATCATGTAGCTCTAGCGTCCACCTGTGCCTGCATCTAAATGTTTAGAGTTGTATTGGCTTAGTACACACTTTTAGTAAGTATGTGTATATGCAAGCACACATACATGAGTAAGAAAAGATCATTCCGAACAACATGATTTATGGAAAATAAAGTCCGTGGACTTGCCAAATTTTGATTAGGGAATTCAATGGACTTGTCAAATTTTGATTAGGAAAGTCATGCCATGAGTGTAACATGCATCATCAAATTTATCATTTTGCAAAAAGCACGTAACATTTTTCACATATCATATCACGTACATCTTAACATTTTTTCATATTCTATGAGACCTTTGTATCATGGACTTGACGTTACGAATTCCAAAAATGAGGGCTCAACATATGGTACCTCAACTAGGGACCCTTCTTTAGAAAACACAGATTCTTCTTCATTGATTCATACATACTTCATTTTTTAATCTTTCATATACTAGTGTAATCACCTGTCATACCTAGGATGTAGTTTAAGACATTCATCGGGTTGTTGTTGCAATGACCAAGAATAACTTACCATCATTACTTAAGTCTAGCTCACCTCTTGATTGTCCTATCCCAACACCTATGGTATTGTTCATTTCATTATGTGCATCATTTGTGGCTGGCCTCATTCATTCTTTAGGAACTTTAACTTTAAACAACATAGATCATGTGAGAATCATTAAATCCAGTGTCTTCCTCACACCAAAAGAGGTAGAATACCATCCAAAGTGACCCAAAACATGCTAGCGTACATGAGAATTTAACCCATCTAGGTTCCTGTATTTGCAGTATAAGTTTGAAGACTAGAAGATATAAGGAGACCCATAACTGGCATGCTGGAAAGTCTCATCTCATGAGAGTTACGTTAACCTCTACCCTTCCCGAGAGAAGGCATCACCGCTCATAGCTAGCCTATCGGTGCTCAGTATAAAGTTCCATTACATTCAACTCATACATAATTGAAGTTGGCTTCTAGCATGAGGACATCATACCTCATTAGATGATTTCTCATCTCATTATTAGTATTAAATATGCATTAACTTCAACACTATCGTTAAAGTGTTCATAGAAATTGATCTCTTCGTTAAACATACACTCTCATAGTTGAGTACGCTTAGGTAATATTTACTTAGGCTCATTTGAGATTGCTCTCAACCTTCACATTAGCCTCTAATCATGTTGTCACTGTATTCATTAACATTAGCACATTTGCTTTTCATAATTACTCACCCCTTTACATGAATGTTTATTTCATCATATGCCAATGAACTTGGCCATTTAGTGTGTGTAACACTCTAACTTAACCCCTTCTAGGTTTTACATCATTTCATCACATACATCTTAGGTTCACTGACTTTTGAACTTATGCTAGAGTTATGAGTAAGCACATACAAGTCATGAGACTTCATTCATAATTTGTCTAAGTGGTTCATGTTTACCCATGATTATGTGGTACAAGACTTATGCATCTTGTAGATATGCCAAGATATTGATTTTAATTTATAGAGGCAGCATTCATTAAATATTTCTCCTAAATTTGTCATCCATTCAAGAGGTTGTGGGTTCAATCCCCACTCTCCACATTTTATTTTCTTCTTTATCATCCTCCTAACTCTCTTATCCATTCAAGAGGTTGTGGGTTCAAATCCCCACAGCCTCACCTTATTTTAATTTAAATTTACTCCTTACCTTCTCATTCTGCCAAGAGGTGGTGGGTTAGATTTCCACTCCTCTCGTTATTTTTATTATTTTAAAATGTTTGTTTACTCTTTTGTTTTGCCAAGAGGTTTTGGGTTCGAATCCCACACTTCTCATTTTTTTCTAAGCTTTCATGTAGTGAGGTCTTGGGTTCAATCCCCACTGACCTAACATGTTTTAAATTTATGTTAAACTTCTCAAACCTTAAATGTTCTGGCCGAAACTCCACTACCCAGTGCTGGAAATTTGACTGAATTTTCTAGCTTTGATTTAACAACATTCATACATTCCTTTTGTGTTATTTTTAAAATTTATTTAACGTAGTTTTAAGTGTAGATTCGTTTTTGTTTTATCATAGATTTTTCTACATAACATCAGCCACCTTACACTTCATTTAAACATCACAAATTACAAATCTTATGCACCTTACGTCCAATAATTAAACAAGCCATTTTAACGCTTTAAAACGGAGAACAATAACAAACATTTTACACAATGCACCACATCATTTTCGGTTGACATCATTGAGCATGCTTGCTATTTTCAAAAACAAAATCACAAAGAACATCATATTTAACACTTAGGTAAAAGCAACCATACCAACAACATGATTTCTAACTTAATTTAGATTTAAATCGGAAGGAGACTAGGGACAAGGAATTAGACAATAAAGGGGAAAACCCTAGTTTCATATGGTGAAATTTGTAGAAAGAAATTTTTCTTGAAGGAAGGATTCCAAGAGAGAAAACCCATACCTGTTATTGGTGTTGTTCAACACTCAAAGTTGCTACCGAGAATCACCACCAACCCAACTTCCAACACTGAAACTCCCACCTTACCCATCGAGAATGTAATGTTTAGCTTTACTTTGATGGATTGTTTTTGTCGTCTGTATTTTTATATGTTCTTCAAGTGTGAAGAACTTTTGTTTTTATTTCTGATTTTTGTTGCTGCTTTGATAACAGAGAAAACGTGAAAATTGAGAGAGAGGCAGACCTGAGAGGTAGATGGATAAGCGTGAAAGAAAGAAGTGTGAGGTAGTGTCCCCTTAGTACTAGGACTTGTTGGCAAGACGTAGTATATATAATTTAATAATTAATAATTAATAACTAAAAATCTGATTTCCACTTTTCTTATTCAGCCATAAATTAAATCATCTTAACTAATTACATTAATTTACCCACTTAAGTAAAAACAATTTAACTCGTTGCTTCCACCTAGGTTGAACCCGGGTGGAGCAAGACTTTACTCTTAGAGCCCATTTTCGGCAATTTCTCACGAAAATAACCCTCCACCTTATTAATTATATAATTAAATATATATTTCAGATAATTATGATATTACCCTTATCCTAGTAAAATACCATTTTACCCTTAGACCCTCCAAACTTAACATTTCCCCTTTTTATGTCCAGTAAAGACTCATTTGGGCAAATCTTCATATCCGGGAGCCCTACACGGATGGAACAAACCTTCCTAGCTAAACTAACTCCCCAAGTTAGTGCGCATGGCTGTCGAAAGGGTTCAGAGGCGTGGTTCTAGGCGCATCAATCTGCATGAACCCGGTGTAGTCGTAGGCCTTCTAGACACATTAAGCATTACTTATCTTATACATTTTTAGGGTTGTTACACCCTAGAAGTTACGGAGAACCCTTGAGTCATGACCTAACAATGCTTACCCTTTGGTGCCTTGTAGAAATCCTTTAGCAATCGTTTATTATAGAAGACTTGATAAGTAGTGCGGAATTTAAAACATTTCAGGAATAGATTAGTAAAAGGAATATTTCATAAATACTAAATAAAATCTCATCATCCCAAGACAACTTAAAGACATGGCATAATATCTTAGGGACACGACCCTTTCCATTGAAACAAATACATAGTAAGTCTTATAAATAATGAAACTGAGAAAATTAGTATGCCCTCGAATATATAAGGACATATTTTGTCTCGAGAGAAACTTTCCCAAGCTTTTCCTTTCTATCCTTCAACCTTTTTTTCCAAAAAACTATACTTATAATGTATAGAAAGTATGAAGATAGTAAAATACAATATACTAAGTATGGCATATGAAAAAATATGTAAAAAGGGATATTTTAGTAAAATAACCTTTCATGCCAAATAATAAAAACATTCATGAGTTTAGAAGAAAAACAACCTAAGGAACATCATTTAACACTTACATAAGGATTTCCGTATTTTTCATAAAAAGAAAGATTTTTACAGTAAACGAACTAGCATTTACTATAAGCTTCCTCTAACATTACAGTGAACTAAAATGACTCTGAAATAGTGAAATTCTGAGTTATTTGCAATGAGAAAGTGAGATCATTTTGTAGGAGTTTCCCTAACCGAGGTTAGACATGAAGGAAACTTCTAAACACCTCCTTCAATACACACCAAGGAGATCTTAACACTACCCACCATCGTCTTACTCCACTCAACAGAACAAGTCACCACTCAAGCACAAGACATTATAAGAATACTCAACAACACACCAAGACTTCCCTTTTAGAATGCCTACTTAGTGCAATAAGCAGATAGCGTCCCATACAACTACCAACCCTAATTAGTACACTCTTTTAGAAGGTTTGGCAAAAAAACTCCCCTTTCAAAAGGTCCTAGCTAGTGCAATTGATAAACACAGTACCATATCACCACCTACCCTAAGTAGTACGTTCATTCAAGTCATACAAGCCTCACAATGACTACTTATCAAAATTCCTACTTAGTGCAATGGATAAATAGTGTCTTATCCTTTACCTACCATAAGTATCACACTCTTTAGAACATTCATTACTTATGTGGGGGTTATCTTAACTGACATTGACCACGAGATCTAGATATGGAGTCTCAATATTAACCCCTATCGGAGGAAGGATCCTCACTTGCCTAGAGTAAGGTAATTCTTTTTAGCTTTTACATGTCTTTTCCAATAGCTACACCTATGTGGGTGCATAGTTAAGTGACAAAGAGACTGATACTAAGGAACTCATCCCATACTAATGAGGATTACTCATCTAAAGAGGTACATTGAAATACAACATCTGAATTTATGAAGTGTAACCACCCCGGGGGGACCTCTCAAACCTTGGACAAGAGGCTGCCCTACGCAAAACAGGAGCAAGATTTGGACCTTGTCCTTGTGATGCACACCTAGAACGCACCTCATTTCCTCAAATTTCACTTGGGCCAGAATGGGTAGGCTGCTACGCTCTTAAAGTCAATTTTGACATGTCTAAGAGCCCCAATTCGTGTGAGGGTGTTTTGGTAACTCGGGTTATGTTTTAATAACTAATTATATTTCCTTTTTAAACCCTTTCCCAAGAAAAAACCATAGCACCTATTGAAGACCAAGATCTAGAAGAAGCTATATATATGGATTCGTGGATCTTTCTTCTCAATTTTCATGGGCTTTTTAATGTGTAAGCTATGATGATCCTTCATTCGTAGATAACAATTTATCTATGCAGTCCATTCAAAGGCTTTCTAAAGATGATTTCTAAGACAAAATCTTATTCTTCAATCTAGCCATGCGTTCATTCTCAAATTTATTTAAATATTGTTCTAATGATAAATATATGTTTATGTACTAATTTTATGATGAATTTCTAGAAAAATTTTTGAAGAACCCATGATCCTTCTAATTTCTCAAATTATTCTATGATATGGGTCTTGTGATTTTGATAACATGTTTATAGAATTGTCATAAGATTGTATTTAATTGGTTATTGCTACTAATTTCTATATCAATTGAATATGAACTGTGGAGGAATGATGAAAGATGATCATTAGCTTGGAGTTTTTGTACGTTGCTTTATTTATTCCAATAATCCAAGATTATACATTGAATTGTGTTGATTGGTATAGTCCACTAATGGTGGCGGTGTTTAAATTCTTGTACATGTTTATGTGATAAGATCAAGGCCTTTAAGGCATTGGATCAAAGTTAAATTTATCTGATAATTTCCATGTTTAGAAAGTTGAAGGATTTAGCCTTGATTCTAATATTATGTCTAAGTGAATTATTTTATGTGATGTTATGTGTACAGTCTTCTACACTACTGGTTTATTGTAGTGGAGATGATGTTTATGTATGTTTGTGATGATCATATTAGGGTTAGGTGTGGTCTATATTGCTAATGACGAAGAATATCTTTATAGCATGACCCCTACCCATATTAACCCTATACGAATGTTCGATATTCTAATATTGAATATTCACTTGCATTCTATGATGTAGTGTGAGTGTGTATAGTCTATATCCCTCAATATAGTATATGTTTGTATGACTTAAGACTTGAAGAATATTGCACATGTGTTGTGGTCTTTTTAGGGTGGCTTCCTCAATACTATGTGATAGACATTATATAATCATATAGACCAATGTATACACATAAACACTTCGTGCATATCTATGAGTAGGATAGATTTATGAGGAGTAATGAAAGGATCTTTAAACTATGCATCATTACCTATTTCTATGCATGTAAAGCATATTTTATAAATTGATGAACATGTATTCTTAAATGTGTTTATGTGAAGGTAGATCTCACATATATGTACACACATATGAATGTATGAATATAATATGATTATGTGAAAGGGCATTATCACATAATGCATATTCTATGGTGAATGTAGAATTCTCACCCCAGATACCTTTGGGCTATATGTTATATAAGGGAGTAAGTCCCTAAGGCCAATTCTTTATGAACTAATGTTATCTAAAGACATAATTATGCTTAAAAAGGAAGTTATTGCATAGCACCGAGTGAACATGACAAATGAGAGTTGGAGATTGACATCTAGAAAGTGCGGCTTTCCACAAGAGAACCTTTACATTAGTATGTCCGAGTCCCCAAACTAGTGGTTGTCTTAGGAGATGGAAACCATCACGCTTAGTTAATCAAGGTTTCTAGAAGAAATCTCCTTGTTCCTTAACTATGTTCCTACATAGGACTCTACCTTAGTTGATCCAACTAGATAAGGTATGTATGAATGGGTTCACCTTAGGCAACTATTAACCCTTTATTTTAAGTGTGGGAGTAGAACATCAGATTCCATGTAGCTTACATGGTCTATAGTGGTTATGGCTATTTCTCCTGAAGGTTAATAATAAACTAAAATTAGAATACGAACTCTAATCTAAATTCCATGAGAAGTTTACATGACATAGGAGGACTATGGACCCAACCTACACATTGCACTAGATAACTTTAAGAAAGGATGAGGTTGGAGACCCTTATGTAGTAAAGACATATGTTATGCATTACTTATATGAATGTATGTTAAGTGTCCTTGTTAGGTTATATATTGTGGTTTCACGGTATTTTTAATGCTTTTTCCTTAAGTTTAGTGTGTCCAAAAGCCTTTTTGTATTAGTTTTTATGTAAGTTTCTCTTTATTTGTAGGAAATTTGTCTAAAGATGAATGCGGAGGTTTTTGAGCAAGAAATGCAGAATAGTACCACCTACGGAGCTTGTGACGGTCTGTCGTGCCCGTGACGGTCTGTAGGTGGCACTGTAGTGCAGCTGCTAAAGGAAGATGGGAAAGTCTGACCAAGTGTGGGTTACAGAATGCGTGACGGACCTTCGTAGCCATGACGGTCCATGCTGCTGGTTCATCATGAAGATCAGAGAAGTAGTCCTAGTACCCAAATTCCAAGAGTTTAAGTGTTATGAACGGATAACCCCTACAGACCGTTGTGCTTGTGATGATTTGTCATCTCTGCCGTCGAGTGTAACGAAGAGAGCAGCAAAAGAAATTTCACAAGTATGGGACGATGGAGTCCATGATGATCCGTCGTGAGGTCCGTCAACCTAGCCTCATTTTGATAGATTTCCAGCAAATAGAGTCCTTATTTAATTAGGTTTTATTTATTATAAATAGTTTGAAAAACCTCATTTTTGGGGTTAGACTCTTGATTATATTTAGAGTTTTTGCTAGACTCTTTATTATTTGAGCTTCTTTTGTGGTTTAGACTTTGTGATTATTGTAACACTTTTGGAGAATCTTTAGTGTTCAATTAATTGCAGTAATTTAGTGTTAGTGATTTTTGTTGGTTAATCAAGTGAACTGTTGGATTTTAGTCTTTCTCATTGAAGTAAGTGAATGAATTCTTATATTACATATTAGAATATTGTGATTGTGAATATGGGTAACTAAACACCATAACTAGGGTAGTGGGAACCATAGGCAAATAGTGAGGTAAAACTTAACTAAAATAGCAATTCTAGAATAGTGTCTTGCATGTATTTATAATTCTTTTGCTTAAAAGTCTTTTAGCGGATGGCCAACGTTAGAACTCGCCTTAATTCCTTGACGAACAAAGGGGGTAGATAATAGGAAAAGAATTTCAACATAGATTTTGTGTATACTTTCAAATAGACTAGAATTGATTGGTACGAGGTAATAACTTAGTCAAATATCAAATGCAATGCTTAATATGAGGTAAAGGTAAGGGTTAGTAAAGAAACATACATAGCCAGACCAAGGTGCGGAGTGAAATTTTGTAGATGCCAGACCAAGGATTTAGAAATACATAACTTATCACTTTGCATGCAAGATACAAGGAAGGAATTATTACAAGTTATGAACCTGTGGGGAACATGTTAATCATAGTTACTTTGACTAATTAATTAAACTTCGACTTTTGAAGCTGTTAGTTGTCTCATTTAATTTCTCTAGTTGTTATCATTTATTTAGAAATAGAGAAGCCCCATTTTATCATTTTTGCAAGGAAGTGATTGACTGAACAATAGTAATAATAGATTGCAATTAAGTCTAAACTATTTTCCTCGTGGGAACGATCACAACCTCATTAGTTGGGTTATTTACTTGACACGACCGCTTTACTTCTTATTTGAGAAGTAAGTTTGACCGTATCAAATTTTGGTGCGCTGCCGGGGAAAGTAGCTTCTGGATTAACTTAAACTTATTAATTAAGTTTAGTCGATATTTTCTTTATATTACTTTGTTTTATTGTTTTATATTTTTGCAAAACCATCTTCCTTGAATACCAAATACACGAAGAGGAAGAGAACCCTTGTTTATCTATGATCACGAATTAGAGCGTACACTACGCGACATGAATCAAAACTTGGGTATAATGACGATGATCCAAACCAGAACATCCCAGCTCCAGTTGATGATTATGGTCAGTTGTTACCCGATGCTCCAGGTGAGAACCAACAGATGGGACAAAACCCTGCTCCACGTCCCCAAGAATACTACAGAGGCTATGACAATATAGCAGACTCTGATGGGCCGCTTGTCTAGCCCCCTCTACCACAAGGACACACCTTTGTGGTAACTAGTAGCCTGATGCAAATGCTAACTGCCAGAGGTTTTTTTTCAGGGCTACCTTCGTAGGATACACATGCCCATATAGCTAAGGTAATGGCAGTGTGTAAAAGCTATGTATGAAATCCTGACTTGGACATGGATGTAATAGGGCTAAGAGTGTTTCCTGTCTCACTGATGGGAGAGGCTGCAATTTGATTCACTGAGCTCCCTTGCAACTCAATTTTTACTTGGAACCAACTAAGGGACGTTTTCTTAGACTCTACTACCCGGTCTCCAAGAAACTAAACTACAACGGCAGAGTGAACAACTTTGTTGGACTACCAGGAGAGTCAGTTAGTAGTTCTTGGTCTAGATTCACCTCATTTTTTAGAAGCGTCCCCAATCACCGCATAGATGATGAGTAACTGAAGAAAAACTTCTATCGGGGAAAAGATGATAATAATAAAGTTGTGTTGGATACTATAGCGGGTGATTCTTATAGAGAGTGTCCTTATGCTGAGATTTTTGAAAAGTTAGAGAAAATCTCCGGGAAAAATAAAGCTTGGATACTAGGAAGTCAGATACAGGGAGAAACACCTTCGCACTGCAATCCACTCACAACTCACCCACATATGAGATCCGTGAAGAGATGGCACAGATGAGAACTGAGCTTGGCTTTGTATTAAAACATATCAAAGGGGGTGCAGAAAAGATAAATGCAGTTAACTAATTTTCTAAACCACCACCAACAAGTGATGAATGCTATTATGTAGAGGATTCCTATGTAGTAAATGAGCAGACGAGGGGTTTCCGATCGAGTGTCAAAAGCTCAAATTAGGATAATTGGCACCAAGGTCAATGGAACTAAGGTCGGATCTATGGTAACTTTAATTGTGAGGGTCAGTATGTTTGAGATGGAAACTACAACCGCGAGAACAACTTCAACAAGGGTAACAACGGTAACAGAAATGATAGGAATGGTCACTATGTCCTCTCTAAAAATTGTGATGTTACTCCTAGGCATGGTGGAGATAATATGGCGCGAGTTGAGGATATGTTGCACAAAATAATGAGGAGTTTCGATGCTAATTATGAGCACATTAAAGAGTTAAGGAGTTATTAAGCGGGTATTAGGAAGAAAGTCGACACACATGCAATATCGATTAAGCAGATCTAGTTGCAAATTGCCCAATTATCTGTGACTGTGAACACACAGCAACCGGACACTCTTCCTAGCAACACAGTCAAAAATCCAAAAAATGATGCACACTGTATGTAAATCACTATTCGGGGTGGTAAGCAAACCATTGACCCACCTATGCCGTCTAATGAGAAAAAAGGTATGAAAGCATAATGATAAGGTGGTAGAGGGTAGTGGTGAAGAAAAAGATAGCACTGGAAAATATGCAGAAATCCCTATAAAGGTAATTCCTATGCCGTGACCACCACCCCCCTTTCCTCAGAGATAAGTGAAAAAGACTGAGGATGATAAAAATCGGCGTTTTATAAAAATGTTGAAGCAACTTTCTATCAATGTCTCTTTGGAAGAAGCTCGAGAACAAATGCCCGGTAATGCCAAGTTTGTGAAAGATCTAGTTACAAATAAAAGATCGGTCACTTTAAAGGATGATGATAGAATGCAGCATTGTAGTGCTATTGCTACTAGATCTGTCGTACAAAAGAATAAAGATTAGGGTGCGTTTACTATTCCTTGTAAAGTTGGGTCATTATATTTTGCGAAAGCATTATATGATCTGGCGACAAGCATAAATCTCATGCCCCTCTCGATTTACAAGAAGTTGGGTTTGGGTGACCCAAAGACCACTGCGATGCGGCTAGTGATGGCTGACGAACAGTGAAATGGATTATAGGGATACTCCACTATGTGCTAGTACAAGTGGAGTCCCTCATATTTCCAGCTGATTTTGTTATTCTGGATTGTGAAGTCGATTTTGAAGTGCCTATTATTCTTGGGAAGTCATTCCTTGGTACGGGTAGAGCCTTAGTTTATATGGAAAAGGGGTATATGAAATATCGGTTGAACAATGAAAAAGCAACCTTCAACATTTGTAAGTCCATGATATAGAGTGGTGAGTTCCAATCTGTATCTGTTGTATCCAACAAAGAAATGAGGAAGAAGTATAATGACCTAAAAAGTGAAAATACGAGAGTGTATGGTTGGGTATTTAGTGCTTTTAGATAGTTCTAGGTTGCGTTGGCATCCGGGCACGCTTAAGTCAAAAAGGACTGGCCCTTACTTGATTACCCAAGTATTCCCTCATGGAGTAGTTGAGTTAGAAAACAAGGAAGGAGTATGGTTCAAGGTGAATGGAGACAAGTAAAACTCTAATTTTGGCATATTGCATCGATGAATGAAGTGATAGAGGCATACCATCTCTATGAAGGCTGAGTAATCAAGTTTCCTCAGTCGTGCCGCGACGTTAAATCAGGCGCTTGTTGGGATGCAAACCAATACATATAGTTTTTTCTTTTTAGTAATGGTAGATTTTTCTACTAATGGGTTTTGCATATTCAGGCACATCACCAGGAAATTCTGCAGAAAATCACACTACAGCAGTCATTGACGGATAAATCAATGGACCGTCATGCATGCGAAGGACCGTCGCATGAATCTATTGTGCGAGGTACATCTTTCTGTTATTTTCAAAACTAGGGCACACGGGATGGAACCAATGACGGACCGTCTCAGCTGCGATGGACCGTCGTTAGGGACTCATTGCGTCATTAATGAAGCGTACCCGACCCGGCTAGGTTTTCTTAAAAATCTGTAACATCTAAAAACCCCACCCCCTCATTTCACCCCATTCCTTCCCTCTTCCTCCCATTTTCCTTCTTTTTCAGCTTCAATGTTCATAACTCCCCTCTCTTACAACCGATCATTTTCCCAAATTTCCCAATTCCTAAAATTAAATATCTACTAGTCGGAGTCTGGCGCAGTCGTTCTTTACTTGATCACCAAGTACCTTCCTCCCTTTTTTTCCTCAAATTCTCAGGTATGTGTCTCTTATTTCTACACATTTACATTACATTTTTGTTTATCAATTAGTATTAGCCTATTTGTTATTGATGCGTTCATTCTTTAATACATATTCTGTCTAACCTAGGTTGAGAATCTTCAAAATTGCCTGTTAAAACTCTAGAAATAACTGCTTTAGAATTGCTAGTTTATTAGGTATTTGGCTTAGACAAATGTAGGTTAAAACATTAACAATTCCATTTGGGTCATAGGGGATGAATGGGGCATACCAAGTTCTGTCACAGAATGACAAAATGAGACCCCAATGACAGACCGTCTTACCCACGATGGACTGTCATTGGGTCCGTTCCGACATCCTTAATAGCCCACTGTCCAATTTTCTCCTAATGTCCTATAATGGACACATGCGATGGACCGTCGTTCATACGAAGGTCCGTCCGGCACAACCGTTCTTGTTGAATGGATCCTGTTCCTAAGGGTCTCTCACTTTTTCTTAGTGTCCGCCAACGGACATATGCAACAAACCGTCTTTCTCACGACGGTCTATCCTGCACAACCGTTCTGGTTGTTAGAGACCCTATTCCTAAGGGTGTCTCACTTTTTCCAAGTGTCCTCCAACAGACATATGCGATGGAGTGTCATTCACACGATGGTCCGTCCTGCACATTCCGTCATGACAATCATAGACCCTATTCCTAAGGGTCTCTCACTTTTTCTAAATGTCCTCCAACGGACATCTACGACGGACTTTCATACCCTCGTTTGTACGTCCTACATAACCGTCATGACGGTCAGAGACCCCTCTCCTAAGGGTCTCCATACTTTTTGTTGAACTGTCCCATGACGGACATTGACGACGTACAAGCATAATCACAACGGTCAATCCTGCCTATCCGTCATACTTTTTAGAGACTTTCCTATAGGGGTATTCACATAAACATTGTTTAAAGGAATACATGACGGACCCCATGACGGTCCATCGTAGTCATGATGAGCCGTCACCTGGTTCATCGTGTTTCACTATTACTATAGAAATGTCATTACATCTTAACTCTTTTATTTATTTTGTGTAGTTTTGCTTTTCTTGTATGCTCTTGCTAGTACTAATATTGATTCTTTATAGGTACTATTTATTATGGCACAAAAACAAGAACAGGTCTACGCACGCGGGCTATCAAAGTTTGTCGCCCCGTCTGCCCGCCTTGCCATTGGCTCTAATGCAAAGCGTGACCTTGAGTAGGTGACCCCAGGCACTTCCTCCCCATCCCGAGCTGCACGTGCTGCCAGAGCCACACCGAAAATGGTGGCATCCGGCGCAGTTTCTGCCTCCCAGTTGGATGAGAAGCGCACACTGACTGGAACACCGTCTAGGTTAGCTACTAATGAAGAAGGATCGTCTAGCTCCATAGGATTTTCGTGGTCAGAGGAAGCCTCCGTATCTGCTGAGGTCCCTGCACCCACCACCGCTTCACAATCTTCCTCATCTTATGAGGCTGAAAGTTCAGAATCCATACCTGGTTCACCGACTAGTGCTCTCACCCCGGTTGCCGACCAGCCCTACCGGTGGTGTGTCGACGGGCAATATAAAGGTCATTCTGATGTAAAGTTTCTGAATGATAAAATATTCATGACACAGACACTTACATTGGAGCGGCGGGTACTTACAGGAAGTCTCCAGACTTTGTTAGAGATCCAAAATATCTTCACTAGACATTGACTAGAGTGGACAACGCGTTCGTTGGGACGTTATAGTGAAGAGTTGGTCAGAGAGTTCTTCGCCTCTTACGTGTCTACTCTCACATCACAGATTGGTAGGCATTCTGCCCCCCGCCTAACAAGCCCTACTAATTCATGTCTGAGTACGTGGCCTTCAAGTTGATATCTCCCTTCCTGCCATCCGTCGGTATCTATACGTCGAGGATGTTGATGCCAACCGCACCCCTATCACCTCCGAGTATGACTACCGGTGGAAAATTGTCAAAGATGGGCAATTCCTGCGTGAGCCATCACTGAGAGAGACCACAAAGAGGTGGATGGCCCTGCACTTGTCTGTTGATTGAGAGGGTGCTGACTGGGTGATCAAGTTGAAGGGATCTATCGGGAAGGCTAACCGGACCTTCACGGCGAAGTTTTTATAGTTGATTATCCACCAGTGCCTTTCCCCCACAACCGCTGATAATATTTTCACATGGCATCGTGCAATACTGATGGCGGCGATGATAGCCGGGTCGGAGGTGGACTTTACTTGGCTTCTACATGCGGTCATTCACAAGAGGTCCTTTAAGGTCAAAACTTCTTACCCTTTCCCGTGCATGATATTTTCTCTATGTAGGTCCGCAGGTGTGCCTATGTGGCATGTTGATCAGCTCAAGACCCTGCTGGGCACTATTAATATCTGCCTCATCAAGGATGAGGACAATAAGTTGGCTCCACAAAGAGGGCCTCGTCAATATTTGCCTCCACTTGGTGACGATCTGTGTGATACGGTAGCATAGGCCAGCATGGCTACACAAGCGGCTTCAACTGACACTACCCTGGTCGAGTCTATCTTGGGTAGTAGCACTGTCCCAAGCTTCTCTAACTCAGCCCCTTTCCGCACTCTGGTCCCGCTTGCTAGGGTCAAGAAATTATATGCATAGATGGCTAAACTTTTGCAACACATCAAGCCTTAGATGCAGTGGTCTATTGCTGATAAAGAAGAGTGCTTTGAGCGGAGAGTGGTCCAGCACACAGAGCGGAAGATCGCTGAGGTTCATCAACGCTTGGACACTTTTGAGTTCCGGGTGCTAGCCCAGCCAGCCCTTCAGGTTTATGTGTCGACCCTTCAAGCTGCATTAGACAGTCCTCGCACAGACATCAATATGATCTTAAAGGCTAGGGTGCCTGAGTCTAAGGCCCCTTCTGCATAGCCTGCTAAATACACAGTGATGGCGGCCTTATTCGCCATTTCTGAGATTCCACCACCTTCCCCTCGAGAGCATGCCTAGAGGCATAGGGGTCGAGAGGAATATGAGGCTCCAGCATAGAAAAAGGATAACCGTGAGGTGGAGACTGCGATGAGAGCCTCGCTTGCTGATAAGGAGGCGCGTCAGATGAGGGTAGTAGAATTAACTGATGGGGAATCTAGCTCTAGAAATGTGGAGATAGCGGGAAGCACTGTTTATAGTGTTTTTGATGCTGTAGATATTACTCAGGGTGTCCAGATTACAGATGTAGTGGGTTTCGGGGAATTGGACCCACCAGCTTGCTGATTGTTGGTGCTTTTCGCCCCAGGTTTGCTTCACCTACCACTCTTGTATTTAAAATTTTTATGCATTAGGGACAATGGCATGTCCTTTTGATGGGGGGGTGGGGTAAATGAAAAGTGAGTGCCAGGGTGAAGTCTGAGTAGCCCAATTCACTATCCTATTTTGGGGTTTTCTTGCCTTTGTTCTTTTTCCCCAAGAGACTAATTATTTTTTCTGTTGATCCGGCATGTTAATATCTTATGAACATAGTTTAATTCTGAAGCATGATGGTTAAAATTATATCCAGATAGAATGAAAATGATGCATGACTAGGCATAGTAATTGATAAATGTGTGGCTCTAAGCATGACACAGAGGTACACCACTACATGACCCTAATTCTATATTCTAACTAGGTGTCTGATAATCTGGTAGAGTAATGAGATATCAATCGAGTGTGAGCAGGATTTTAATAGTCCACTATTTGTATTGAGCTAAAACTTTCCTTGTTAGTCCTGCTTAAAATAAGTTGTAATAGACAATTAGGAAATGATCATAGAACCTTGTTCAATGTAGCCTATTTTTAGTCAAAATAAAAGAAAACCAAATGTAATTAATCCTTCTTTGATCCAATTGATTTGATCTTAAACTAGACCTTTCTTTTCACCCCAACCGATCTTAACTGAGCATAACGTGTTGGCCCTGGTCCCTCCTTAGACATGTGCACCTCGGGTTATGCAAAAAGCATAATTTGAGGGTGGCTAATGCAGTAAACAACCCTTTTTATGGAGCTGACCCAACTTTGGGTATTGTGTACTTTGACTCATGGAAAAGCCATGAGTTGAGGGTAGATATTATGAGGAATGCTCTGGAAAGTGGGGTTGAAAGAACAAAGAGAGAGAAAGAACAAAAGTAAAGTGACTCAAGAATTAGTTGAAAGAAAGGTGAAAAAAAATTAATAAAAAAAATACAAGAAATACAAGAAAGAAAAGAAGAGAGTCACTTACACAAATGAAGGTGAAAGAATATGAGAAACTGGGCGAAATAAAATGATAAAAAGTTGTATGTTTAGCCGAAAGGTAAAGGAGGGAAAATAGTTATGAAAATATACCTAAATATACACTACCTAACCCTGAGCCTATGTTACGAGCTAAGAAAGTCCCATCGTGATCCTAAGAGTTTTATAGCGAACTTAAGACAATAAAAATAAGGGCAAGCTTATGGCAATATGTATGAATGAGTTGTGAATCTGTTCTGAGAGTCCGTGTTGAAAAGTAATCCTTATACTCAAACTGAAATCATTGTGTGAAAAATGAGGATATTATTTTGAAGTGAGGACACTAGTTAAAATACCGAAAATATTAGCACCTTGGTGAGAAATTGAAGAGGATAGGTTTTAGTGCATGGTTAGTCTGTGTCATGGTCTAATTCCACATAATCCAAGACTAATAGTGAAAGCATGCATAAATATTGAATATGCTTATAAGTATGATAAATGATGTTATGTGCTAATTTTATTATTATCCATGTCTATATTATGTGTAAGAACTATATTGAAATTATATGTGCCTATGTTCATGAATTTTACTAAAAAGACATTTAGCATGATTTAAATTGAAATGTCCTCTTTACTGCATGTTTTTGCATGGTTGTCATACTTAGTGAATTCTTGTACTAAAATTATTCTTCTTCATCTTTTTACACAAAGTGTAGGTGGTGATGTCTAGAGAATGTCTCCTAAGTCAAGATCTTAGATATATCTCCAAAGTTCAAGGAAATGGACTACTTATAATTCAAGGGGTGCCTTTACCAAGATATTTCTTTAAAGTTATGTAATAGCTTAGACTTACATTTTATGTTGTGAAGGCGGTATCCCCATTTTATTCTATTGAGTTGTCTGTTAGGATGGCAAAGAGACATAGAGTATAACTATGTATTATGATATTTTATAGATATGTCAAGTAATGTTCTAGCATATGATGTGATATAAAAAATCTTAAATTTTTCACTAATTATACGATTATGCAATGAAAGATATGTAAGGTCTTCTCTTAGACCTCCGAGAGATTGACGACACCGTGTTAATATTTGAGAATAACATAACTTCTATGGTATACCCTCGGGTAATAACTTCTATGTTATGACTTGTTGAGTATATTATGCCAAGTCTATGGTGACTTCTTAGGTACACTTTGTGGAAGAACCTTTATAGGATGTTACTTAAACAATGCAATAGTGCGACTTAGGAGTTGTCTTAGGTTATGGTCCTTATGTGACGTTGATGTCTTTGATGTGTTTATGACCTATGAATATATGTGCTTGTGTTATGAATAATATTATGAAATAATATTGTAAGGTAACCTTAAATTTATATATTGCACTAGGTACACTTGAGGGTTACTTAAGAAAAGAAGTAAAATAAAAGAGAGGTAATGTATGATGTGTATTGAATATGCTTATAAGTATGATAAATTGCCTTATGTGATAATTTTTTAAATTATGTCTATATGATGTATGTGAATTATATGGAACTTATATGTGCCTATGCTCATGAAGTTCACTAAAACATGTAGCATGATTTCAAATGAAATGTCCTCTTTAATGCAGGTTTTCGCATTATTGTCATACATAGTGCATTCTTGTACTAATACCATTCTTCTTCATCCTTTTACACAAAGTGTAGGTTTTATTGTCTAGAGGATGTCTCCTAAGAGGAGCTTGGATTGATCTTCCATGTTCAGGTAAAGGGACACTTATGATTCAAGGGTTCTCTATGTCAAGATTTTTCTTTAAGTTGATGTAATCGCTTAGACTTATATTTTATGTTGTTAGGGACGTGTCCATATTCTATTTTATTGAGTTCTTTCTTAAAAAGGAAAAGAGACATTTGAGTATAACTATGTATTATGATATTTTATAGATATATGAAGTAATGTTCTAGCATATGATATTCTATGAAAAGTTTTAATTTTCCACTATTTTTACAATTATGCAATGAAAGATGTCTAAGGGCTTGTCTTAGACCTTCGAGTGGTCGACGACGCCGCGTTGAGATTTGAGAATACCATAACTTCTAGTGTATACCCTCCGGTGTAACACTAGTGAACACGACATCTCAACTCACAAAGGGTATTCATCCTGCGACCTATCTTTTAAATCTGATAAGACGTAGTGAGGTTCCTACAAAACACTTCATCTCAACACACGAAGAGTGTTCACCCCAATACTCCCTTTTTTTTGTCAACTTAGATTCATACATTCATTTCAGTGTCTGTGTGTATATGTGAGTACACCTCACATATAAGCATCATTTCATTTATATTAACTTCAATACATGCTTTAAACCTTCGTTAATCAAATCACACAGTTTACATGTTTCACAAAATCATATATTTCATGTAGGAATAATCTACGCACAACAAGCAATTCAAGCTTCATAATACACAATACAAGAACCATATTCAAGATCACTTCATTTCACATATTAGGCCTTCAAAGCCACACTGACAATACATACTAAATATAATAAAATTCATCGAGTAAACACCGCCATAAATAAGGTGGACCATACCACTCAAAACCAATTTATAAAGATATTTAACAATGAACCCAACTTACTATTCTTCCAGGCCTTCACACCTATTTACAATTTTACTGAAGAATTCATTATTAAGTATCCCTTAGGGTAGTAGCTATAGAAAAATATCAACACAGGTTAAGCAAAGCTTGAAGACTATCATACCTAGCTCATTTAGCCCATTTATTAAGACACGATTTCATGAAAATCATTAACATAATTTCATTGAAGTTTTAGAATTAAAACCACTAAATAACGTTGTAAACTATCATTTTTTTAATCATTAGAAACTTTTTTCATTCAAGACCCATATCTAGAGTTGTAGATAGAAGAAACTAGAGCTGAAAACCCTTTATAAAAATTCATTAGAAGTGAATCCTTGAGTGGAAGAGAGTTCAAGGATTGATAACATACCATATATAACATAAAAACCACTAATTTGATGAACAACTTGACAACTAACAGCCCTCCTAGATCTTCTTGACTTCTAACTTCCAAGTAGACTTGAGCGAGAGTTCTATAGGAGAGGTGTTTTGTGTTTTAGGAAATGAGGTCTAAATTTAAGTCTTAGGATTGGAAATACTTTAATATACCTAGATAACACTAATAATGACTCCCTAAATTCAAAAATACTTGGGGTAAATTTACCAAACACCCCAAGTCAAAACAGATCTTTTTGAAATCTTTTACAGTGACCACCTACATCACATCACCAATGGAACGTCTCCAAGTTGATGACCCATTAATGGGGTGTGTAGATTGGGACTGCAACACCACCATGTGCAGGTTTGGCTAGACTTGCTGGGAAACTTGACACCCATGGTTGACGGACAGTGTGTTGGCCAACAGACCGTCCCTTGGGTCGTCGTTTGGTCATTGTTTATGCATCTTCTTGACAAAAGGTGGGGTCCTCTTTTAGGAAACCTCGTGGTCCCTAGGTGGGGTTGTAACCGTAGGCTAAAACCCTAAAAATATTAATCTAAGTCTAAGGAACATCCCGCGCCAATTTAAGAAAAATGAACACGTAAAACTTACTTAAACACATTAAGACACAAGAACACTTCCTATGACTTGTCTTCCTAACGCCATGAACGTTTGACCTCCAAACATAACTAAACATCTAATAACACTAATGTAACTCCTTTTAACTTAAAATTAACTCAAGAAACCATCATGAAACTTTAGTTCACCTTAGTTTGATT
This sequence comes from Solanum lycopersicum, assembly GCF_036512215.1. NCBI lineage: Eukaryota > Viridiplantae > Streptophyta > Magnoliopsida > Solanales > Solanaceae > Solanum > Solanum lycopersicum. The sequence goes on along the minus strand of NC_090801.1, from coordinate 34,678,124 downwards.
GAGGGCATTACACAAATGAAAAATTGTTTGTATATGCTACAAACTAACAAAGTAACTAACTTGAAATAAAGGCCCAGGTGAGTCATTGTTCCTTATGGTTGTCTTAAATTTTTATTAGATGGTCTTACCAAAATTGGGAGTGAATGAGTAGAGTAGTAAGGTGGTTGATATCCTTATCTTTTCTTTCCATTCTTATTCAAGAATTCATAGTTGTTTTGTTTCGTTTAGGAGTCTTGCACATGAGTATGATTTCCATGTCTCTTTATGTTATGAGTGCCTTTTATGGTTAATTTTTTGCATTCTCTTGATGATATTATAGTTATATGGGAACTTTTTTAGTTATATATTTCTCATGTCAATGTGCATTTAATGATATTTTCTCAATTTCATCAAAAGTTGTTAACATTATTATGCCTTTATGTTATTTAAAAAACTATTTCATGTTGCGCCTTATATGTAAAATGAGAATGTCAAAGTGGGAAAAAGTAGTTCCTATATTATTCAATTAAAATGATAAAGTATGTGTGCACTATGAATTGTTGAAATAGTTCAAAATTTTTGTGTTGAATAAAGTGCATAATGACGTGAAATTGGTGTTACTTGTAGACTTTGTTAATTAACTATCAAGTTATATTCATGATTATGCGCGTTCTGAGCTACTAATTGAGTCTTTTAATCCTTGAAAGTGTTTTAGTATCGTTCAAGGACAAATGTTTTCTAAGTAGGGGAAATTGTGACGCCCCTCAAAATGAAATAGGACAGACTGGAGATTTCTATGTGTTCCTCGAGTTAATAACTGTTTAAATTAAAAATAATAACTTTAGAAGTTAGTTTAAAAGAGTTTGGAAGTCAAACTTTAAGAAACGACCCAGACGTTCGAAAACTAGATTATTGTGTGCTATTGAGTCTTTGGATGTTTTAAATGTTTGGATGTGTCATTTGGAGTCTAAAATTAGTTGAAGGGACCCTATAATTTATATGGTCACGTTTAGGGTCAAAACTTCTGGGTATGACTCCCCAAGGACCACCTTAGTGCTTCTTGAGGAGAATCCAAACGCTTGCATAGAGCTGAAAAAAATTAACCCTCATTGACAACCCATAATCTACGCCCCATTAATCAATTGACGGACCATCCAAAGAGGACATGGATCCACACTTGTTTGTAAGGAGATTATCACCCAAATGACGGAGTGTGTGATCGATACGATGGAAAATCAGCAAAAGCCATGGTTTATTTGATGCCCCAACAATGGGGTCAATCTTTTGACACCTACAAATTATGCACTGTTATAACCATCCTAGGGGTCAATTGCTAAATTAAAACCACATTATAATTAAATTTTAGACAGTTATTTTATGTATTTTAATGTATTTTAAGTTACTTTAAACACCTAGACCTAGACATAGACTTGATTCTTCAAAATCAAAACCCCAAGTTCAAAAGAAATTCTCTCTTAACCTCATTGTAAGCCTCAAGTCAAATTAGAGATAGGATTGAAAACTTCCATTTATTTATATTACAATTTCATGGACCTTCTACTAATAAGGTATAGTGATTTTATCCATAATTCTTCTTGAAGGAGAAAATCCGAAGGCTTTTAAAAAGATTTCAAATCATAAAAGTTCCCATTTTGAATTGTAATCATGGGTTCTTGCATTTAAAGGTTTTATTTGACTAATTAAAATGTGTTTAATGTTAAATTGATAATTTATGATAAAAAACACCGTAGAATCATGAACATAGTAGTTCTCTAATTTTTTATTATGAAATAGGTTGTTGAATGTGATTGGATGTTGTTAGAATTATGTTTATAGTATGTTGTATTATGGTTATCTACTTCCATAAATACCTTATTATGTTGAATTATTGGTGGAATTAGAAAATTTGATTATTACTTGGATGAAGGGTAAGGTGACCTATATTGTTCCTCTTATTAAATTGATCTTCTGTGGCATGGTCCACTTATTGTGGAGTTGTTTACTAATTTTATATGAATGTATATGGACATGTGATTATGGCCTTGAAGGAGTTTAATGTGAAGTAAGGTGATGTTATGAAGTATACGTACATAAATGTCTAATAAAGTTATGAATGTGTATCATAAAGATAGTATGACTAATTATACTACTATGTGAATGTGATGTATGATTGTGTGTGATTTATGATCAATGTATCATGATCATTTTTAAATGATAATGACAAGAGTGATAATGGTCATGTTAAAGGAATTCTCACATATACACACAAAATGTATGAATGAATGAAGCTAATGAAAATGAAATGAATGAGTCTATTGGAAGGATTTCTCAATGGAACTCTATTGAATGAATCGGGGATTTTTGGGTTGTCACTCTATGTGAGTAGATATGTAGAGTCTAATAGCAACCTCAATATTGTTAAGAGCTTTCAAATAAATAAGTGATAGGTTGAGATGAGTAATCTTCCTAAGTTTAGATGTAGTATTTAGAAGCAATATATTAAACCTATAGCTAATGAATGTAATGAATGTCTAAAACATCGTGGGGAATAATTCTTAGCACCGAGAGGATTTTACAAAGGGGTGGATATCATCGTGAGTAGAGGTGTAGAATCCAATGTAACCTCTTAAGGTAGACACTATTTGTGAGTTAAGAAGTAGTACTTTGAAGCAATCTCCTTATCTCTTAATTATACTCCCACACAGGACCAGCTAGTGGTGTTCCACGTAAAGGCTAAGAGAATGACCCTACATTAGGAAAATGAGGATCCCTCATCTAGTAGGATTTAATACCGGATTCCATGTTATGCTCTCATGGTCAATGTCGGTTAAACTTATCCCACATAAATGAATGTAATGCGCCAGGTCTTTCTAAGGGTATAAGGTGGTTGAATGGGATACCATCGATGCATTGAACAATTAGACATTTGGAGGGATTCTTGGTCTGTCATTGTAATGTTAATGATTAAATGGGTTCTATATGATATTAATAAAGTATGTTGAATTTATGACAAATGTTAATGAACCATGTGTGTCTTATGTCTAATGTTAATGAAAGCTAAATAAATTGTTTAATGTGATGTTCCTAGTCTAGGGTTGTTCCATTGGAGCACTAAGTAGGAGTAGTAGAATGGGATGTTACTTTCACATTACACTAGTGTAACTCTGAGTTATCTTAGGGGATTATCTTTATATGGTGTTCTTAATCATAAGAATGTTTCCTCTAGTATCACTAGTAATGAATGTTACCTACTTGAGTTGAGATGAAATATCCTTATCTTTGTTAGTCATAAGGATCACTTAAGTGTGTATTAAAGAGGTCCTAAGGGTGGTCACTTCATGTATTACCTAGGTGGGTCTTAGGATAACTTTCTATAGAGGGTCTAAACGATTAATGCGTTACTTAATGAATATTGTTATATGTTGTGAATTTATTGAAGTATTACCTTGTATGTTGATGATGACTTGTATGATGTCTTTTACACTTAATTCATAAAGTTTTACCAGCATAGCATGGAAAGAATATTTCAACACAAATGTCCTCTTTAAAGCATGTTTTTGCACATTGCCATAATTAGTGCTTTAGTTGTACTAACTCCATATTCTTCTCTATGTCTACAATTATACGTGGAAATAAGTGAGGATCTTATAGTTGAAGCTTGGGAAGTTGTTTGTTCTTACAAGTCTTTTGGTATGTGCTCATATGTTCTAGGACGTGGATGCTAATTTTAGTTTCTTTCTATTAAATACATTGTACCAGACATGAGTTTCTTTTCTGTGTAAGGATCGTGACCCTATGATAATAAAATGTGTTTCAGATGGCTTGTGATGATGAGACTTAGTTACGTTTTATAAAAGACTTTTTATTGACTTTATTGTGAAAAAATTTAATCCTAATCTACTTTTCATACCTATGTGATTAATGAAAGATAAGAGTACTGTACAAGAGTTACGAGAGGTTAAGTATGTCGTGTGACGCCTAGGGGGTACTCTTGGGTCGTTATACCTAGTTTGTCATGACGAGGGAGCACACCCAAGAAGCAACACAGAGTACTTGACCTATTGGTTTTCATATACAAGCCCTTACACATATTTCATCGCATTGTCATAAAATTTGAGGAAATTCAAATCTTTTAGTAGTATAACACATGACTAAACACCATTTCATTTAAAAACCATAAGTACATATTTAATACATTTAGTCTTATCTTGCCATAGTAGACACGAAATCAATAAAATAGGTACACAGAACATAACAATACGAAAGAATATTTCTATTCTATTACATGAACGTAATTAACATCTTGACATGTTGCACACTTTGGAAGTTCATGAATTAGTCTAGAGTCTCAAATGATTAAATAAGTCTTAAAATAGTGTTTCAAAGTTTAAATAAAGGTAATAATGTCAATTAAAAAGTATTAGAACAAAAATATCATGAAACGACCATGACATCCAGAGATTTAAAACAAACTAATATTCTTTAGTGTGTTTCAAGAGGTTTTAAGAGTCAGATTTAACTCAATTTGGATAAAAAGGTTTAAATATGTATTAGAGTTTGTTTAGGGTCGAAATTTATTGTTACAACTACCCAAGGACGACCCTAATGGTCCTTAAAGAGGACGCTACATTTTGACACCAAAGCTGTCAATTAATAATAAACAAACGACGAGCCGTCGATGGGTCAACGGCCCGTTGATCGTGATCGTTGGTGGGGACTCAGAAATTTTATAAAATGTCTAAAAAACTAGATCGCTTACACAAACCACGGATGACGATGACAGTCCATGGTTTTGTCAACGGACCATCGACATAGTATCGTTGATTGAAGACTTTGTTCACTGACAAGTTTAGGTCAAGTTTACACTAGTAGATTAATTGGTTAATATGTTAATTAACTTATTAGGGGACTGTAAAATAGTTAAACCTCATTAAACTAACTCAACACCTTATTATTTCTCAAACCCAAATCTCTCCATCTTCTATCTACTTTCTCTCACTACTCAATGACCCCCCATTGAAGACAGTATTCAAGCTTCATAGGGGCTCCAAGAGTCACGTTTTTTTCAATCATTTTTAAAGGAATCTTAAGGTATGGAATATATCCTATATTGGGATATATTTCCCCTAGAGGCTCTTCAAAATAAGTTTCCAAAGATGTATAAAACTTCGGTTCTCATTCATTATCGTGGGTTCCTTTTAAAATCACTTAATGTTGTTTTGTAATGATTATTATTGATTTATTATGAATTTTTATTGGATAATTATTCTAATTCCTTTGAATTTGACCTAGTTTCTATAAAGGATCCATGATTCTCCTTTTTCCTTAACCGTAAGTTATGAATTAGGTTGATTGGTGATTAGGGATGATACAATTCACTTAATTCTTGTTTAGTTTACTGTTATATAATGATGTTGGGTGAATTGATGGATAAATATTGTAACATTGATTATGAAATGTTGATGGAGGTTTTGGAAGCTATTAGTAAGACCTTTATGATTATGAGTTCTCTACTTCAATAATGATGGATTTTATTGATGTTGATGTTCAATTGAAGTATTATTATGCGAATCAAATAGGAAGATAATGATATGATAAATATGATGGCATGATACTAATGTGTGGAATTTGACATTTCTATCGGTGCATGATCATGCAAATTTGAAAGTGATCCTGTTGTGTGCCTTATTATGATATACCTATGATACGATGATCTCACTAGTGATGATGGTTTGTGATGATTGGAAGTTTTCATTCTAAACCTAATGAGCTATTTACATGATCATACAAGGGGTTAATCTCCTAAGGCCTATATTAAGATTTGATGATTAGTAAAAGGATAAAGACATTCCAAAATGGGAATTTAGCTTAGAATAATTGTCATTCACAATGATTCTTATTATATAAAGAAAACTATGTAATGTGAAAACATGAATTTCTAGTATATCTCCTAGTTCATTAACTATGTTTCCTCATAGAAAAACTAGCAAGTAGATCCATCTAGAATGCTCTATTAAAATTTTTGTTCAACCTTGGTAGGTAGAGAACCTCTTTACGGTGTAAGGTTTGCATGACACCAGATTCCATGTTTATATCACATCGTTTGTTGTCGGTTAAGGTAATTTTCCCAAAAGTAAAATGAATAAATGAAAGTTATATATTGAATGCTAACTAGGGTGACAAAAGGGGTTCTACTTATGTCGGTAAGGGTATGAGACTTTATCTATGCATTCCACAAGTTGACCTTGAGAGGAGTCCTTGGAGGATGTTCTTATTCACTTATGTTATGAATGAAATGATTGTAACGACCTGTTTAGTCGTTTTGAGCAACAAACTTCAATTCTGAAAAAAAAAAACAGGCTGAGGCGACGGACCAAACGACGATCCGTCATGGGCACGACAGACCGTCGCAGGGTCTCGTTTCAAAACACTTAGAAGATCTGAAATTGAGTACTAAAAATCGACTCTCTGAACTTCGTGATGGAATGGCAGGACGGACCGTCACAGGCGTGACGGACCGTCATAGATTGTTCAATGGAAATTGACTCTCTGACCCTTGGGACGACCTGCAGGACGGACCGTCGCAGGCACAACGGCCCGTCACAGGGTGCGCAAATCCCAGGCAGAGTGGGATTTCTGGTGAAGTTTTAAGGGACGTTTTTGACTATTCTTGCCTTAATTATAAAGTTCGTGGGTTTATATTAATAACTCAAATTCTTGGGGGTTAAAAGAGGTAACCCTAAGTTAATTAGTGGGGTATGATTGCTATCTTTTATTCTTAATTATATACTAATTAGGGTAAAAGAAAGAGGGGTTGAATAAAGAAAATAGAAAGAACAAGAGCGAGAGAGAGAATCGAACGAGAAGGGAGAAACAAAGCTTTGGGAAAATTCTTGCTTGATTCAATTCTTCGGTGGAGGTAGGTTATGGTTTTCATGCTATTCGTAGTAAACTCTTAATAGTGAATGATATTTGTTAGTAGTATTGTAAACCCTTCTATATGCTTAATTGTATGCTTGCATGAATGATGTGATTATGTAATTATGAATAAATAAGCATGATGAAGCTATTGAATCCCAAATCTTGAAAAAGAAACCCTAATCTACTTTGATAATGATGATGCCTTGGTATGAAAGAAGGCTTGATGAATGAAAGTAGTGAGATTAGGGGATCGGGTGCCACATTCCGGTACCAGGATAGAATATGGATCGGGTGTCACGTTTCGACACCAGGATAGAATATGGATCGGGTGCCACGTTCCGGTACCAGGATAGAATATGGATCGGGTGCCACGTTCCGGTACCATGATAGAATATGGATCAGGTGTCACGTTCCGACACCAGGATAGAATATGGATCGGGTGCCACGTTCCGGTACCAGGATAGTATATGAGGATCAGAGTGTCACGTTCCGACACCAGGATAGAATATGGATCGGGTGCCACGTTCCGGTACCAGGATAGAATGAGGATCGGAGTGTCACGTTCCGACACCAGGATAGTATATTGAGGAGCGGAGTGTCACGTACCGACACGAGGGGAATAAAGATAATGAATCTTGAAATATGTTAATATATCCAATCTAATGAACTAAATTCCCAAATGAGTATGATGAGGAGGTGTGAGTCCTCATTGATATGCTTGGTGTTGTAACCAAGGGTTATGGTAACTGTAAATGCTGCATGCTAAGGATATTAGTTGATTTTATGATATTGCTTAATACATACTGTTTTCTATTTTGAGTTGGCCGATGATATCTACTCAGTACCCGTGTTTTGTACTGACCCCTACTTTTATTGTTTTCTTCTTGTTTATTTGTGGAGTGCAGCAAACGTGCCGTCATCTTCGACTCAACAGTAACTCAAGCCAGTCTTACTACATCAGAAATTCAGGGTGAGCTAATGCTTCTAGCTTGGACTGGATCTTCTTCTCCAAGTCTTGATGCCTTGAACTTCCGGCATGGACTAGCTTCTTTTGTATTTTTAGCTTCTTAGAATACTCTTAGTTTAGTAATTTGATTATAGATGTTCTTGTGATGATGACTTCCAGATTTTGGGAATAATAATAGTTATTGATTTTATTAATGAGTTTAAGTCTTCTGCATTACTTTATGTTGATATTACCTTGAAATGTTAAGATTTAGATTGGTTGGTTCGCTCACATAGGGGGGTAAGTGTGGGTGCCAGTCGCGGCTCCGATTTGGGTCGTGACAAACTTGGTATCAGAGCATTAGGTTTGTTGGTCTCATCACACAAGAACAGGTCTAGTAGAGTCTTAAGGAACGGTAGGGGGACGCCTTTACTTTTCCTTGAGAGGCTATAAGACTTTAGGAAAAATTTCACTCTTTCATTCTTTCTTTCGTGCTACTACTTGAGTCCAATTGGTATCTAGGCGATACGAATTGGTATCTGACCATCTTCACTCTCTTTCGCAGATGGTTAGAACTAGGGCAACGACTACGCCAACACCAACACCGGCTAGACAAGAAACAACTGAGCCAACCACTGGGGCTGTGGCTCGAGGAAGAACAGCGGCAAGGGGCCGTGGTAGAGGTCGTGGGAGGACGTCCTCTAGGGGAAGAGGACGAGCACCTAGCCCATCTGATACTATGGCAGTGACTCCTCCACCGACTGAGGAAGTAATAAGAGAAGGGGAGGATGGGGAAACTGAACAAGTGCAGAATGAGGGGTTGCCACCCCAACCTACCCCAAAGATGATCAATCAGGTTCTGGCTTATTATAGTGGGTTATCTGATCAGGGCCAGACACCCCCAGTGTTTTCTGCACCAGCACCTCAGGCTCCGGAGGTACAACATGCGGCTACTATGGCTCCCCGCATAGATGTTCCATTAGAAATAGGCACGTTTCCACGTCTGACTACTGGGCCTATAATGACAAATGATCAGCATGAACTTTTCAGTAAGTTCTTGAAATTGAAACCTCCAGTCTTCAAGGGTGCGGAATCTGAGGATGATTACGATTTTCTGGTTGACTGTCATGAGCTACTACACAAGATGGGTATAGTAGAATGGTTTGGTGTTGAGTTCGTGAGTTATCAGTTTCAAGGGAACGCCAAAATGTGGTGGCGGTCACATATTGAGTGTCAACCAACAGAAGCACCACCTATGACTTGGGCGTCATTCTCTAGCTTGTTTATGGAGAAGTATATCCCCCGAACTTTGAGGAATAGGAAAAGGGATGAGTTCTTGAGCCTAGAGCAAGGTAGGATGTCGGTCAATGCATATGAGGCTAAGTTCCGTGCACTATCTAGATATGCCACTCAACTCTGTTTCAGTCCTCAAGAGCGGATTCGCCGGTTTGTGAAGGGGTTGAGGTCAGAATTGCGGATTTCGGCCTTACAGATAGCGGCAACGGCAAAATCCTTCCAAGAGGTGGTAGACTTTGTGATAGAAGTGGAAGGAGTGAAGCCAGACGACTTCACCCCGACATCGACATCAAAAAGGTTTTGAAAGAGAGGTGAGTTTAATGGTGCATACACTAGAGGACAGGGTTCGGGAAGTTACTCAGTCCGACCAATTCAGTCTTCACTACAGACTGTAGTTGGGGGTCCACCTCCGACCGGTCAACACTTCTCTGAGAGACCTATGCATGAACCCAGAGAGTGCTATGGATGTGGGGAGATTGGACATATTAAGAGATATTGTCCAAAACAGAGTTACAAACCTCCAAATGTTAGAGGTAGAGGTGGTCATGGCAGAGGCCGTTATTCTGGAGGATGTGGTGGTCAAGGAAATGGTGGTCACCAAAACGGCCGAGGTGATGGGCAAACTGGAGCCACTACATCACAACAAGGTAGGGGCAATGGACAGACGAACGATAGGGCCCATTGTTACGCTTTCCCTGGGCGGTCTGAAGCGGAGGCATCTGATGCTGTCATCACAGGTAATCTTTTGGTTTGTGATTGCATGGCTTCTGTATTATTTGATCCCGGATCCACATTTTCTTATGTATCTTCCGCATTTGCTAATGGTCTTAATTTACATTGTGAATTGCTTGACATACCTATTCGTGTTTCTACTCCGGTGGATGAGTCTGTGATAGTTGAAAAGGTGTATAGGTCTTGTCTTGTAACTTTTGTGGGGAGCAATACTTATGTAGACTTGGTTATTTTAGAAATCGTTGATTTTGATGTAATTCTGGGTATGACTTGGCTTTCTCCGCAATTTGCGATCTTGGATTGTAATGCTAAAACGGTGACGTTAGCCAAGTCTGGGGCAGATCCGTTAGTGTGGGAGGGTGACTACACTTCCAATCCGGTGCGTATCATCTCCTTTCTTCGTACTAAGAAAATGGTTAGTAAAGGGTGTTTAGCTTTCTTGGCACATCTCAAGGATGACACTACCCAAGTACCTTCGATTGAGTCGGTTTCGGTAGTCCGCGAGTTTTTGGATGTGTTCCCTGCAGATCTTCCTGGTATGCCACCTGATAAGGATATTGACTTCTGTATCGATCTTGAACCGGGTACTCACCCAATTTCTATACCCCCTTATAGAATGGCTCCTGCGGAGTTAAGAGAGTTAAAAGCCCAACTTCAAGAGTTGTTAAACAAAGGCTTTATTAGACCAAGTGCATCTCCTTGGGGTGCTCCGGTTTTGTTTGTAAAGAAGAAGGATGGGAGTTTTCGAATGTGTATAGACTACAGACAACTAAACAAGGTAACCATAAAGAACAAGTATCCTCTTCCTCGCATTGATGACTTGTTCGATCAGTTACAAGGTGCTTGTGTCTTCTCTAAGATTGACTTGAGATCCGGTTATCATCAATTGAAAATACGGGCAACGAATGTGCCAAAGACTGCTTTTCGAATGAGATATGAGCATTACGAATTTGTGGTGATGTCCTTTGGTCTTACGAATGCCCCTGCTGCGTTCATGAGCTTGATGAACGGGATTTTTAAGCCATATTTGGACCTCTTCGTGATCGTATTTATTGATGATATATTGCTGTACTCAAAGAGCAAGAAGGAACATGAAGAGCATTTGAGAATGGTATTGGAAATGTCGAGGGAGAAAAAGCTTTATGCCAAGTTCTCTAAGTGTGAATTTTTGCTAGATGCAGTGTCCTTCTTGGGACACGTGGTTTCTAAGGATGGAGTGATGGTGGATCCTTCTAAGATTGAGACAGTGAAGAATTGGGTAAGACCTACTAATGTATCGGAAATAACGAGCTTTGTTGGGTTAGCTAGCTACTACCGTCGATTTGTCAAGGTATTCTCTTCTATTGCTTCCCAATTGACGAACTTGACTAAGCAAAATGTTCCATTTGTATGGTCGGACAAGTGTGAGGAAAGCTTTCAGAAGCTCAAGACTTTGTTGACTACCGCACCTATCCTTACCTTGCCAGTAGAGGGTAAGAACTTCATTGTTTATTGTGATGCATCCTATACTGGTTTGGGTGCAGTACTAATGCAAGAGAAGAGTGTGATTGCTTATGCTTCAAGACAATTAAAAGTGCATGAACGTAACTATCCAACTTATGATTTGGAATTGGCCACGGTAGTGTTTGCATTAAAGCAATGGAGACACTATTTATATGGGGTTAAGTGTGAGATCTATACGGATCATCGTAGCCTTCAGTATGTCTTTACTCAGAAAGATTTGAACATAAGACAGAGGAGATGGATGGAGTTACTAAAGGACTACGATATCACTATCTTGTATCATCCGGGGAAGGCGAATATTGTAGCGGATGCTTTAAGTAGAAAGGCGGGAAGCATGGGAAGTCTAGCTCACTTGCAAGCTTCTAGACGCCCACTGGCTAGAGAGGTTCAAACTCTAGCTAATGACTTGATGAGATTAGAAGTAAATGAGAGGGGAGGATTGTTGGCTTCTGTGGAGGCAAGATCTTCCTTTCTTGACAAGATTAAGGGAAGACAGTCTGATGATGAGAAACTGCAAAGAATTCAAGATAAGGTATTGCGAGGAGAGGCTAAGGAAGAACAAATCGATGAGGAAGGTGTTTTGAGGATCAAGGGAAGGGTATGTGTACCCCGCGTCGATGATTTGATCAACACTATTCTGACAGAGGCTCATAGTTCAAGGTATTCTATACATTCCGGTGCAACCAAGATGTATCGTGACCTAAAACAACACTTTTGGTGGAGTAGAATGAAGTGTGATATTGTTGACTTTATTGCCAAGTGTCCAAACTGTCAACAAGTAAAGTATGAACACCAAAGGCCCGGAGGAACACTTCAGAGAATGCCCATTCCGGAATGGAAGTGGGAAAGAATTGCAATGGATTTTGTGGTTGGTCTTTCGAAGACAATGGGTAAGTATGACTCCATTTGGGTGATTGTTGATAGGTTATCTAATTCTGCTCACTTCATTCCGGTCAAGGTGACTTACAATGCAGAAAAGTTAGCCAAACTTTACATCTCGGAAGTGGTGCGATTGCATGGGGTTCCACTATCCATCATATCAGATAGAGGTACGCAGTTTACTTCTAAGTTTTGGAAAACATTGCATGCGGAATTGGGTACTAGGTTGGACCTTAGTACTGCGTTCCATCTTCAGACCGATGGTCAATCTGAGCGAGCGATTCAAGTGTTGGAGGATATGCTTCATGCGTGTGTGATAGAATTTGGTGGCCATTGGGATAGCTTCTTACCCTTAGCGGAATTTTCATACAATAATAGCTATCACTCGAGCATTGATATGGCCCCATTTGAAGCATTGTATGGGAGGAGATGTAGGTCTCCCTTTGGTTGGTTTGATGCATTTGAGGTTAGGCCTTGGGGTACTGACCTTTTGAGGGATTCGATGGAAAAAGTGAAGTCTATTCAAGAAAAGCTTCTAGCGGCGCAAAGTAGACAAAAAGAATATGCAGATCGAAAGGTTAGATACTTAGAGTTCATGGAGGGTGAACAAGTCTTGTTGAAAGTTTCACCAATGAAAGGGGTGATGCGGTTTGGTAAAAGGGGTAAACTAAGTCCAAGGTACATTGGACCATTTGAAGTATTTAAGCGAGTAGGAGAGGTTGCTTATGAGTTAGCCTTGCCTCCAGGGCTTTCCGGAGTGCATCCGGTATTCCATGTGTCTATGTTTAAAAGATACCATGGGGATGGAAACTACATTATCCGATGGGATTCAGTTTTGCTTGATGAGAACTTGTCCTATGAGGAGGAGCCTGTTGCTATTTTAGATAGAGAAGTTCGCAAGTTGAGGTCAAGAGAGATTGCATCCATCACGGTGCAATGGAAGAATCGACCGGTTGAAGAAGCCACTTGGGACAAGGAGGCGGATATGCGAGAAAAATACCCACATCTGTTTACAGATTCAGGTACTCCTTTTCGCCCTTGTTTTCCTTCTTTTGATCGTTCGGGGACGAACGATGGGTAAATTGGTATCTATTGTAACGACCTGTTTAGTCATTTTGAGCAACAAACTTCAATTCTAGAAAAAAAAAACAGGCTGAGGCGACGGACCAACCGACGATCAGTCATGGGCACGACGGACCGTCGCAGGGTCTCGTTTCAAAACACTTAGAAAATCTGAAATTGGGTACTGAAAATCGACTCTCTGAACTTCGTGACGGAATGGCAGGACGGACCGTCACAGGCGTGACAGACCGTCATAGATTGTTCAATGGAAATTGACTCTCTGACCCTTGCGACGACCTGCAGGACGGATCGTCGCAGGCACGACGGCCCGTCACAGGTTGCGCAAATCCCAGGCAGAGTCGGATTTCTGGTGAAGTTTTAAGGGACGTTTTTGACTATTCTTGCCTTACTTATAAAGTTTGTGGGTTTATATTAATAACTCAAATTCTTGGGAATTAAAAGAGGTAACCCTAAGTTAATTAGTGGGGTATGATTGCTATCTTTTATTCTTAATTATATACTAATTAGGGTAAAAGAAAGAGGGGTTGAATAAAGAAAATAGAAAGAACAAGAGCGAGAGAGAGAATCGAATGAGAAGGGAGAAACAAAGCTTTGGGAAAATTCTTGCTTGATTCAATTCTTCGGTGGAGGTAGGTTATGGTTTTCATGCTATTCGTAGTAAACTCTTAATAGTGAATGATATTTGTTAGTAGTATTGTAAACCCTTCTATATGCTTAATTGTATGCTTGCATGAATGATGTGATTATGTAATTATGAATAAATAAGCATGATGAAGCTATTGAATCCCAAATCTTGAAAAGAAACCCTAATCTACTTTGATAATGATGATGCCTTGGTATGAAAGAAGGCTTGATGAATGAAAGTAGTGAGATTAGGGGATCGGGTGCAACGTTCCGGTACCAGGATAGAATATGGATCGGGTGTCACGTTCCGACACCAGGATAGAATATGGATCAGGTGCCACGTTCCGGTACCAGGATAGAATATGGATCGGGTGCCACGTTCCGGTACCAGGATAGAATATGGATCGGGTGTCACATTCCGACACCAGGATAGAATATGGATTGGGTGCCACGTTCCGGTACCAGGATAGTATATGAGGATCGGAGTGTCACGTTCCGACACCAGGATAGAATATGGATCGGGTGCCACGTTCCGGTACCAGGATAGAATGAGGATCGGAGTGTCACGTTCCGACACCAGAATAGTATATTGAGGAGCGGAGTGTCACGTACCGACACGGGGGGAATAAAGATAATGAATCTTGAAATATGTTAATATATCCAATCTAATGAACTAAATTCCCAAATGAGTATGATGAGGAGGTGTGAGTCCTCATTGATGTGCTTGGTGTTTTAACCAAGGGTTATGGTAGTATATAGTAGGGTTTACAATACTACCAATACATATCATTCACTATTAAGAGTTTACTTATGAAAGCTTGAAACCATAACCTACCTCCACCGAAGAATTGAAATCAAGCAAGTTAATCCTCAAAGCTTGGTGTTTTCCTCTTCTTCTCGATCGTTTCTCTCTCTCCCTTCTTGTTCTTTCTATTTTCTTATTCAAACCCTCTTTCTTTTACCCTAATTAGTATATAATTAATAATAAAAGATGGCAATAATACCCCACTAATTAACTTAGGTTTACCTCTTTTAACCCCCAAGAATTTGAGTTATTAATATAAACCCACGAACTTTATAATTAAGGCAAGAATAGTCAAAAACGTCCCTTAAAACATAACCAGAAATCTGACTCCAACTGGGATTGTGCAATCTTTGACGGGCCGTCGCGCCTGCGACGGTCCGTCCTGCTGTCCGTCGCATAGTTCAGAGACTCAATTTCCACTGAATAATCTGTGACCGTCCGTCACGCCTGTGACGGTCCGTCCTGCCATTCCGTTACGAAGTTCAGAGAGTTGATTTTCAGTACCCAATTTCAGATTTTCTAGGTGTTTTGAAACGAGACCCTGTGACGGTCCGTCGTGACCATGAAGGTCCGTCGTGGGGTCCGTCGCCTCTACCTGTTTTTCCAGAATTAAAATCTGCTGCTCAAAACGACTAAACAGGTCGTTACAATAGATACCAATTGACCCATCGTTCGTCCCCGAACGATCACAAGAAGAAAAACAAGGGCGAGAAGGAGTACCTGAATCTTTAAACAGATGTGGGTATTTTTCTCGCATATCCGCCTCCTTCTCCCAAGTCGCTTCTTCAACCGGTCGATTCTTCCATTGCACCTTGATGGATGCAATCTCTCTTGACCTCAACTTGCGAACTTCTCTATCTAGAATAGCAACAGGCTCCTCCTCATAAGACAAGTTCTCATCAAGCAAAATTGAATCCCAACGGATGATGTAGTTTCCATCCCCATGGTATCTTTTCAACATCGACACATGGAATACCGGATGCACTCCGAACAGCCCTGGAGGCAAGGCTAACTCATAAGCCACCTCTCCTACTCTCTTAAGTACTTCAAATGGTCCAATGTACCTTGGACTTAGTTTACCCCTTTTTTTAAACCGCATCACCCCTTTCATTGGTGAAACTTTCAACAAGACTTGTTCACCCTCCATGAACTCTAAGTCTCTAACCTTTCGATCTGCATATTCTTTTTGTCTACTTTGCGCCGCTACAAGCTTTTCTTGAATAGACTTCACTTTCTCTATCGAATCCGTCAAAAGGTCAGTACCCCAAGGCCTAACCTCAAATGCATCAAACCAACCAATGGGAGACCTACATCTCCTACCATACAATGCTTCAAATGGAGCCATATAATTGCTTGAGTCATAGCTATTATTGTATGAAAACTCTGCTAAGGGTAGGAAGCTATCCCAATGACCACCAAACTCTATCACACATGCACGAAGCATATCTTCCAACACTTGAATCGTTCTCTCAGACTGACCATCAATCTGAGGATGGAATGCAGTACTAAGGTTCAACCTAGTACCCAATTCCGCATGCAATGTTTTCCAAAACCTAGAAGTAAACTGCGTACCTCTATCTGATATGATGGATAGTGGAACCCCATGCAATCGCACCACTTCCGAGATGTAAAGTTTGGCTAACTTTTCTGCATTGTAAGTCACCTTGACCGGAATGAAATGAGCAGATTTAGTTAACCTATCAACAATCACCCAAATGGAGTCATACTTACCCATTGTCTTCGGAAGACCAACCACAAAATCCATTGCAATTCTTTCCCACTTCCATTCCGGAATGGGCATTCTCTGAAGTTTTCCTCCGGGCCTTTGGTGTTCATACTTTACTTGTTGACAGTTTGGATATTTGGCAATAAAATCCACAATGTCACGCTTCATTCTATTCCACCAAAAGTGTTGCTTTAGGTCACGGTACATCTTGGTTGCACCCGGATGTATCGAATACCTCAAACTATGAGCCTCTGTCAGAATAGTGTTGATCAAATCATCGACGCGGGGTACACATACCCTTCCCTTGATCCTCAAAACACCTTTCTCATCGATTTGTGCTTCCTTAGCCTCTCCTCGCAATACCTTATCTTGAATTCTGCGCAGTTTCTCATCATCAGACTGTCTTCCCTTAATCTTGTCAAGAAAGGAAGATCTTGCCTCCACAGAAGCCAACAATCCTCCCTTCTCGTTTACTTCTAATCTCATCAAGTCATTAGCTAGAGTCTGAACCTCTCTAGCCAGTGGGCGTCTAGAAGCTTGCAAGTGAGCTAGACTTCCCATGCTTCCCGCCTTTCTACTTAAAGCATCCGCTACAACATTCGCCTTCCCTGAATGATACAAGATAGTGATATCGTAGTCCTTTAGTAACTCCATCGATCTCCTCTGTCTTAAGTTCAAATTTTTCTGAGTAAAGACAATCTGAAGGCTACGATGATCCGTATAGATCTCACACTTAACCCCATATAGATAGTGTCTCCATTGTTTTAATGCAAACACTACCGCAGCCAATTCCAAATCATGAGTTGGATAGTTACGTTCATGCACCTTTAATTGCCTTGAAGCATAAGCAATCACACTCTTCTCTTGCATTAGTACTGCACCAAAACCAGAATAGGATGCATCACAATAAACAATGAAGTTCTTACCCTCTACTGGCATGGTAAGGATAGGTGCGGTAGTCAACAAAGTCTTGAGCTTCTTAAAGCTTTCCTCACACTCATACGACCATACAAATGGAACATTTTGCTTAGTTAAGTTCGTCAATTGGGAAGCAATAGAAGAGAATCCCTTGACAAATCGGCGGTAGTAGCTAGCTAACCCAACAAAGCTCCTTATTTCTTACACATTAGTGGGTCTTACCCAATTCTTCACTGTCTCAATCTTAGAAGGATCCACCATCACTCCATCCTCAGAAACCACGTGCCCCAAGAAGGACACTGCATCTAGCCAAAACTCACACTTAGAGAACTTGGCATAAAGCTTTTTCTCCCTCAACATTTCCAATACCATTCTCAAATGCTCCTCATGTTCCTCCTTACTTTTAGAGTATATCAGTATATCATCAATAAATACGATCACAAAGAGATCCAAATATGGCTTAAAAATCCCGTTCATCAAACTCATGAACGCAGCAGGGGCATTCGTAAGACCAAAAGACATCACTACAAATTCGTAATGCCCATACCTGGTTCTAAAAGCAGTCTTTGGCACATCCGTTGCCCGTATTTTCAATTGATGACAACCGGATCTCAAGTCAATCTTAGTGAAGACACAAGCACCTTGTAACTGATCGAACAAGTCATCAATGTGAGGAAGAGGATACTTGTTCTTTATGGTTACCTTGTTCAACTGCCGGTAGTCTATGCACATCCGAAAACTCCCATCCTTCTTCTTCACAAACAAAATCGGAGCACCCCAAGGAGATGCACTTGGTCTAATGAAGCATTTGCTCAACAACTCTTGAAGTTGGGCTTTTCACTCCCTCTACCTCTATCACGAAGTCCACCACTTCTTGAAAGTATTTCGCTGTAGCCGCTACCTGTAAGGCTGAAATCCGCAACTCTGATCTCAACCCCTTCACAAAACGGCGAATCCGCTCTTGTGGACTGAAACAAAGTAGGGTGGCATACCTTGATAATGCACGAAACTTAACCTCATATGCAGTAACCGACATCCTACCTTGCTCTAGGCTCAATAACTCATCTTTTTTCCTATCCCTCAAAGTTCGGGGGATATACTTCTCCATAAACAAGCTAGAGAATGATGCCTAAGTCATAGGTGGTGCCTCTGTTGGTTGACATTCAACATGTGACCGCCACCACATTTTGGCGTTCCCTTGAAACTTATAACTCACGAACTCAACACCAAACCGTTCTACTATACCCATCTTGTGTAGTAGCTCATGACAGTCAACCAGAAAATCGTAAGCATCCTCAGATTCAGCACCCTTGAAGACTGGAGGTTTCAATTTCAAGAACTTACTGAAAAGTTCACGCTGATCATTTTTCATTATAGGCCCAGTAATCAGACGTGGAAACGTGCCTATGTCCGATGAGGCATCCATGCGGGGAGCCACAATAGCCGCATGTTGTACCTTCGGACCCTGAGGTGCTGGTGTAGAAAACACTAGAGGTGCCTGACCCTGATCAGACAACCCACTAAGATAAGCGAGAATCTGATTGATCATCTCTGGGGTAGGTTGGGGTGGCAATTCCTCATTTTGCACTTGTTCATTCTCCCCTTCCTCACCCTCTCTTACTACTTCCTCAGTCGGTGGAGGATTCACCGACCTAGCATCAGATGGGCTAGGTGTTTGTCCTCTTCTTCTAGAGGACGTCCTCCCACGACCTCTACCACGGCCTCTTGTCGTTGCTCTTCCTCGAGCCACAGCCCCAGTGGCTGGCTCAGACGCTTCTTGTCATGCCGATGTTAGTGTTGGCGCAGTCGTTGCTCTAGTTCTAACCATCCGCGAAAGAGAGTGAAGATGGTCAGATACCAATTTGTATCGCCTAGATACCAATTGGACTCAAGTAGTAGCACGAAAGAAAGAATGAAAGAGTGAAATTTTCCTAAAGTCTTATAGCCTCTCAAAGAAAAGTAAAGGCGTCCCCCTACCGTTCCTTAAGACTCTACTAGACCTGTTCTTGTGTGATGAGACCAGCGAACCTAATGCTCTGATACCAAGTTTGTCACGACCCAAATCCGGGCCGCGACTGGCACCCACACTTACCCTCCTATGTGAGCGAACCAACCAATCTAAACCTTAACATTTCAATGTAATATCAACATAAAGTAATGCGGAAGACTTAAACTCATTAATAAAATCAATAACTATTATTATTCCCAAAATCTGGAAGTCATCATCACAAGAACATCTACGATCAAATGACTAAACTAAGAGTATTCTAAAAGCTAAAAATACATAAGAAGCTAGTCCATGCCGGAGGTTCAAGGCATCAAGACTTGAAGAAGAAGATCCAGTCCAAGCTAAGAAGCATTAGCTCGCCCTGAATTTCCGATGTAGTAAGACTGGCTTGAATTACCGTTGAGTTGAAGACGATGGAACGTTTGCTGCACTCCACAGATAAACACGAAGAAAACATAAAAGTAGGGGTCAGTACAAAACACGGGTACTGAGTAGATATCATCGGCCAACTCAAAATAGGGAACATTATATATCAAATATTCTCGTAAATCAACTATAAAACTAAACATGTAGCGACAACAAGTACTATAATCATCAATAAGTACCATCAAGTTAATCCATGAGGGCTCAAGCTTCAACACCATACTCATTTGGCAATTAAGTTTATTAAGTTGAGTATATTATCATCTTTCAAGATTCATTTTCTTTCTTCCTCTTGTGTCGGTACGTGAAACTCCGATCCCCTACTGCTATGTGTCGGTACGTGACACTCCGATCCCCTAATTCTACGTGTCGGTTCGTGACACCCGATCCCCTATATGTTTCGGTACGTGACACTCCGATCCCCTATATGTGTCGGTACGTGACACTCCGATCCCCTATATGTGTCGGTACATGACACTCCGATCCCCTATATGTGTCGGTACGTGACACTCCGATCCCCTATATGTGTCAGTACGTGACACTCCGATCCACTAATACTATGTGTTGGAACGTGACACTCCGATCCACTAATACTATGTGTCGGAATGTGACACTCCGATCCACTAATACTATGTGTCGGAACGTGACACTCCGATCCACTAATACTATGTGTCGGAACGTGACACTCCGATCCACTAATACTATGTGTTGGAAAGTGACACTCCAATCCACTAATACTATGTGTCGGAACGTGACACTCCGATCCACTAATACTATGTGTCGGAACGTGACACTCCGATCCACTAATATCATTCTGTAAATCATCAAGCCTTCTCTATACCAAGGCATCATCAATCCCATTACTTTAATTCATCAAGCCTTCTTATATACCAAGGCATCATCATTAATAATGTATATTAAAGTTTCTTTCAAGATTTGGGATTCAATACTTTCATCATGCTTATCTTATCACAATCACATAATCATATTCATGCAAACATACCATTAACCATATAGTAGGGTTTACAATACTACCAATACATATCATTCACTATTAAGAGTTTACTTATGAAAGCATGAAACCATAACCTACCTCCACCGAAGACTTGAAATCAAGCAAGTTAATCCTCAAAGCTTGGTGTTTTCCTCTTCTTCTAGATCGTTTCTCTCTCTCCCTTCTTATTCTTTCTATTTTCTTATTCAAACCCTCTTTCTTTTACCCTAATTAGTATATAATTAAGAATAAAAGATGGCAATAATACCTCACTAATTAAATTAGGGTTACCTCTTTTAACCCCCAAGAATTTGAGTTATTAATATAAACCCACGAACTTTATAATTAAGGCAAGAATAGTCAAAAACGTCCCTTAAAACTTAACCAGAAATCTGACTCCAACTGGGATTATGCAAATTGTGACGGGCCGTCGCGCCTGCGACGGTCTGTCCTGCTGTCCGTCGCATAGTTCAGAGACTCAATTTCCACTGAATAATCTGTGACGATCCGTCACGCCTGTGACGGTCCGTCCTGCCATTCCGTTACGAAGTTCAGAGAGTCGATTTTCAGTACCCAATTTCAGATTTTCTAAGTGTTTTGAAACGAGACCCTGCGACGGTCCGTCGTGACCATGACGGTCCGTCGTGAGGTCCATCGCCTCAACCTGTTTTTCCAGAATTAAAATCTGTTGCTCAAAACGACTAAACAGGTCGTTACAATGATGTGCATCAACTTCCAAGATTCGGTTGCATCGTTTTAAAGTCAAATTTTACATATTTAAAAGTTCAAATAAGTATTGTGTGTTTTGATAACTTTGGCAATCTTTTATAAGCTGTTTTTATATCCTATTAAACCCTTATCCAAGTCAAAACACCAAAACCAAAAATGAAAATCAAAAATCCCAAAACTCTTTTCTCTTCCAAATTTTGTCAAACATCCATTGAAGATTAAGCTCAAGGTTCATGCTAGGGGCTAGTATTTTATTGTTTCTTCTACAATTTTTTGTGAAATTCTCATTTAGTAATATCATACCTCGTAAATGACCTACGTAAACATAGATAATAGCATATTTTAATGAGGTTATAAGGTCCTAAATTTGTATATAATGTGGTATTGAGGAAGTCATCAAGATTTTAGGTGCGTTGGAAGTTTAACATCAAGCGATGACCAAGATGTTCTATGAATAAGTCACCTATGTGCCTCATGTGTTGTTATATGTATATATGAGAGTTTGATGAGTTACGTAGGTCCTTATATGAGTTATTATAGTTTTAATAGGAATTTGATCAAGTTTCATTAACTTTGGTGGTCAAATGACTAAGAACCTCTCTGACGTTTGAAAGAATTGCCTTGAAATTACTTTGTGTGTCTTAGCAGTATTCGTCGAGTTTTAAGTGCTCTTTATGGATGAAATTGATGTGGGAGATCATAAAATTTTATACTAACATATTTGGGTTTGGAAACTTCTGGGTAAACATCCCCAAGGACCAACCAAGGAACCTTGAGGAAGGACCCAACAAGGTGGCCTAACCCGCTAAAAAGTCAATCCCACCAACGGATTGGAAACGACAGCCAGAAACCTGGTCGACGCCCTGTAGGGGAATGATGCCTATGAGTTATTATACTAAGGGGCTAAGCACATATTTTCTTGGCTCTTGTCCAATCGATGGAGGATGGAATGGTTTGTCAAGGGTTTGATGCCCCGTCGATATTCAGTCATCGATGGTGACTACATTAAGTGCAGTTCAATGTTAAGTTTAACGGTGAATTTGTAAATTCACCCAACGTCCAAATAAGAGAAAGGG
This sequence comes from Solanum lycopersicum, assembly GCF_036512215.1. Classification (NCBI taxonomy): domain Eukaryota; kingdom Viridiplantae; phylum Streptophyta; class Magnoliopsida; order Solanales; family Solanaceae; genus Solanum; species Solanum lycopersicum. Next base: position 34,655,482 of record NC_090801.1, on the reverse strand, counting down.
AGGTTACTTTAGTGCATTTTTGGTCTTTTATGTCTGTTTATAACTCCTAATTACCTAGATGAATTCATTCTTCCAAAGCATAACCCAAAAATCTCTAAGAAATTCTCTAAAACTCCATTGAAGCCAAAACTCAAGGAAGATCTCGGATTGGAAAATTGAGTTATGATTCTTCATAAAATTGGTGGAAACATCATTGACACGTGGTTTTTGATCCTTGAAACTCTATTCATCAAGAAACCCAATATTCAATGATTTTTCTAAAGTTTTCTAAAGATGAACTTGTCTAATTTTATTATCTATCCATGGGTCCTTGAATAAATTTTTTAAATCATTGTAAATTGATTGAATTGTTGTTAATTATATTATTTTAACTCAAATACCCTATGAACCCCATGTAATTGAATAAAACTAGCTTTTGACTACTTTACGGGTTAAGTAATATTGACTTAACGCTTATGGATTCTGGTGTAGCTTTCTATGGGCTATTGAATGATGCAATAATTGTATTCAATTGATGTGTAGCAATTCTTTGATTGATAAATCTATATTGAATTGACCTAGATGTATTGACCATTATAGTTTTGTATTGAATTGATGTTCATGGCCATGGGTAAGGGGCTTATGGTATTGAATTAAATGATTTACTCTGGAGTGAAGTGGTGAGAATGGATTTGTGGTGCGCTGCCCTAATCCTCTTTATTTTTAGTAATTAATATCTTGTATTATGTTATGATTTGTCTGGTTCACTTATCGTTGTCGTGCTATATGAATGCTACGCATTAGTTTATGTATGATAATGATTATGGCATTCTGGGCAACTACATGGAGTATGACAATGATTTGTGTATTTGATTCATGTGAAGTATGATCATATCTACCTACTTGAGACTAATGTGAATGTTTATGTTCTTCTATTTTTATAAAGTGGTCATGTTAGACTATGACTATGTCCCTATTTGTGTAAGCATAGAGTTGATACATGATTATTCCTACTTTACTATGTAAGTCTATGATTGTTATATTTATCACGTTACAGTATTGCATAGGGTGACGTATAGATGATAATGATTATTACTATGTGCTTCTATAAGGATATGCAATATGTGTTAGAGTGAAGTATAGGTATATTGTCTGGTTGACTTCTATCCCTTACTTGATTTATGTATGAATGTGAATAGTAAATATCTTGACTTAGTATGCTAAATACTCTTAGTCTTCTTATATGAATGATATGTGACCTTTAATGACTCTAAGAGGTTTTTTATGTGAAACCTTGAGCCTAGTAATAACGTTATGAACCTTTAAATTGAAAGTCGTAATGGTATCCTTCTTGTAATAACCGATGGACTTATGTTTGGTTTGCTGGAATGGAATCATATCATCCTTAGGAATGTCATTACAACAATCTTTGTCGACCTTTTATGGCATCCCTAGGGGACCTCTTTGATAGGGTTAATGTGATTGGGTTATGAACTTTATATGGAACACCTTCATATGATCCTTTAAAAAAAATTAGTCTATGAGCTCAAGTGAAGAAAGAGACTACAGTACAAAGTAAGCCCTTCATATTATTTAACCATGTGCCTACATGAGATTTGTCCAAGTTCTACTATTGGCAAGTAGATTACTCTCCATCAGAATAGGGTACAACTCCGGATTCCATGCTTTGCTACCATGGTCCATGTCGTCTACTGTTTAATCTTATTATATGCGGTACTAAAAAGTATTGGATAAGTTGTATGAACTTTAGATTATGGTATGTGATGCTATATAGACATTGCACAATAGACATTGAAGATCATAGTGAGAGTCCCTAGGGATTCTCCAAGACTATTACTTGAATGTCCTGTGAGTGAGGAATGAGTCTTAAATGAATCAATGAATGTAATGACTTATGTAAAGAAACCATGTCAAATGAATACGTACTTATCTAGAGTAATTAAGGGTTGTCTAATTAAGGTGAGAAAAGGGCATAGGAATGGTCACTTCATAGATAAGTCTCAAGAATGATTCTAGTTATAAAAGTTGGTTGATTATGTAGACATGATCCAAACATACATAGCTTTAAGGATTACAAAAGTAATATTGAAGAGATCAATCATGAATATTGTTTTCTTGATTTACTTGAGAAGGTCTGTTGATAACCTTTGTGAGGTGAATGTCATATTATGTGAATACTATTTTGTTAGGTGAGAATGATATTATCTTAGGTAATCCAAAGGATCTCTTAAGTGTGTGTGAAAGGGATAGTATGGGCTGTCTCTTCACAACTCACTCAAGTGAACCATAGAATCACCTTTGGTAGGAGGATCTCATGTTCATGTGATTGGTAAATTGTAAGAGTGTATATCTCATTATAAGTGGTGTGAAAGATCATTTAGGTGTTCCTAGAAAGGGTTTATGGGCGGTCTCTCTTTGTCTTACTGAAATGAGTCTTAGGATAACTTTTAGTGACGGAATTACATGATATAAAGTATCTAAGGTAAAATTTAGAAAATTCAGTGTAACAGTGAAGGATTTCAGTGAATTATTTCACTATAAGGTTAATCATAAAAATTTGATTAATTGCTTAAGTGAATTTTTATGTATTCCTAAGGTGTTAAATGTTGTTCTTATTCTTATACAGTGATACTTAAATCAAAAGATGCATATTTCCAATAAATTTTCATTTTCATGATTTTTACGCATTATTCCATACTTATGTGTTTCTACTAATTACACGCTTTTATGTATCTCTAAAGTGATTCATAGGTCAACATGTTTTTAGATAGCTAATATTGGATTGTAGGACCATTCAAGCAAGTTAAAGTATGTCATCATTTGACTCGACCGCATAAATGTATTTTATTTCTATTATTGAAGTATTGTAATAGACTTAGTAGTACTATATTTCTATTGTATGGGTCATTTTCCAAGTATTTTTGTGTCTAAGATTTGATGAAATGTGACTTAGTATTTCCTACGAATTTTATATTAAAGAGATTTTAAAGACTATTCTAATGTTTTGTGAAAATTTTTAATTCTATACTACTTTTTGTATGTATATATGTGATGAATGGTACGAAATAGCTTGTACAAGACCTCTGAGAGTTCAAGAACGCCAGTTTCACTCTGTGGGTGTCATATATTCTACAGGGTGGTCTCGCGATGTGTCATGCTTTGTAAGAGAGCATAGGTTATGAATGTTTTCCCATAGATCAAAAAGTCACATCAAGTGATGTTTAGTAGAGTCTTGACCATCAGTGTGAGTCGCGACACATCTATGGGCAAGAGGCTATAAGACAACAGTGTTTCCCTTCTTTTTGCACCTCTATGTCCTTCTGTAGAGTTAAAGTTACGAGTACTCTTTTCTTATGGTTTTTGTTGTGTTATAGGAGATGAATAATAGGAGGACACTAGATAGGAGAGTTAAGGAGAATGATTTCACTTAGTAGATCCCTTTTCATGATGAGTAAGTTCCACAAGGTGCTCAAGTCCCTATTGTGTGTGGAGGTAGTGATGTTCCAATCGTTCCCCCGGAATGACTTATTTGGAGATTAGAGGGACCTTAATTACATTAGCTTGAGCATTGACTCCCCATGTTAATATGGGTATAGTGCCTAGAGTGAATGTTTTGGAGAGAACTATGACATCAAGATTGGGAGATTTTGTTAGGATAAATCCTCCTATCTTTCTTGGCTCTTAGTTTGGAGATGATCCCGAAGAGTTTCTTGTTGGTGAGTACACGGTGTTGAGTGCAATGGTGGTGACTTATAGGGAGAAGGTGGAGTTAGCTTCGTATCAATCGACAGAGGTTGCTCAAGTTTGCTACACTCAATGGAAATACCGTAGGTCAGTTAAGTCAGGTCCTATTGGGTTTTGATGAGGATGGAGGTTAAAGTAGAAGAGTTTATCAATCTCAAGCAAGGAAATATGAGTGTTTGGGAATAATCTTTGAGTTTCACAAGGTTTTCTAGGTTTACTCCCACCCTTGTGTCGAACCCTAGGATGAGATGAATAGGTTTGTGACCGGGGTCGCCGATCTAGTTAGATGAGAATGTCGTACTGCCATGCTACAAGATTATATGACCCTATCTGGACTCATGGTGTATGCTCTAGAAGTCTAAACTTTGTAGGATTGATAGAAACTTTAAGAAAAGTTTTTCAAGTGACCAAGGTCAACCTAGGTGCAAGAAGAGGTCTCAAACTCAAGATTGACCTAGTGCGCCTAAGGTGAAATTTACAAAAGTAGGTGTTTCTCAAGTTAGTAAGCCTACATTTGCTACTTGTAGAAAAAGGCACTATGAGGAATGTCTATTGGGTGGCGGGAGTTTTATTGGATGAGGTAAACATTGATACAAAATGAGGATTCTCCTAATATTTTTACTAGATATGATGAGCAAGTTGCTCCTAATGTTTTTAAAGATGATGCTCCAATGAAGAGGCGTTTCTATGCACTCCAGACTAGAGGAGAAAAGCCGGATGAGGGTGATGATGATGATGGTAAGTTATTGTATTTTTTATGTGATATGAGTTCCTTCTTAGTGGGGGAGTATGGTTGGTAGATGGTTTAGAAAGTCATAGAAGGTTGTTACATGTCCATGGTGTTTAGAAGTCTTGTTGAAATGGAATTTCATTGATTTCTTGCATAGGGTATTTTATGAAGTTATGATTATGTTGTTCAAGGTGTTTGTATTATTTTATCTTTCATATTAACATGCACCATCAAGAATTAACTAAATGTTGAATTTTTGAAATTTGTAAGCAAGTTCAATGTAAAGCTGCCAGGGAATTCTACTTCTCGTAAAAATATTGAAAAATTGACCAATTCATTATTTGCTTAAAAATTGTTTTATGTGGTTAAAATGGATTTATATGGGCATGATAATGAATATAAAATGAGTGTTTTCTATTTCGAATGAGGGATGTTAGTCTTATGGCATAATGAGTTATAGAATTTATTCTAGTTTTTTGTTGTTTTGTGAGTCTCTTGATTTTGTGAAATTGATTCTTTCCCAGATGTTTGTATTTTATAGGGTTTTATGTTGTATATCTATACTCTTTGAAATGTTCGGAGAGTGGCAAGTTTCATTCGAGGACGAATATTGTCCAAGTGGGGTAGATTGTAATACATCAAAAATGACTTAGGTGAAGCTACAACCTAACATATTTATGATGAGAGTATAACGTCCTAACTAGGCATATAATGTGCTATTGATGCAGTTTCTATGAGTTTAGGTGCATTGGACGTCAAACGTCAAGGGACGACCTAGACGTTTCACGACAAAGTAAGCTATGTGCCTCATGTGTTTCTAATATGCATATATGAGGGTCTCATTAATTAATGAGGTCGTTATATGATTTGATATTGTTTTTATATTATGTGTGTAAAGTTTCATGAAATTTGGAATTCCAACGTTCAAAAACGTCCACGAAATTCTAATGGTTTGCCAAGAAAGGACTTTTTGTGTCTTCGCATGTTTCATGCATTTTTATATGTTCGTTTTGGATAAATTTAATGTGCGAGTGTCTAATCTTATATAATAACATATTTGGGTTATAAAATGCATGAAAAACAACCCAAAGGACCAACCCAGGGTCCTTGAGGAAGGACCCAACAAAGTGGCCGAAAATGCCAAAAAGGCAGTCCTACCTACGGATGGGAAACGATGAACAGTAGCCTGGTCGACACCCCATAGGTGGAGGAGGTCGATGAGTACTTATATTAAGGAGTGAAGATCCAATTTTCAAGTATCTGATCAAATAGATGGAGGACAGGACGTCCCGTCAAGGGTCTGACGCCCCGTCGATGGCCAATCGTCGACGATGACTGCATTATGTGCAGTTCACTGTTAAGTTGAAGGGTGAATTGGTACATTCACCCAACATGCAAATAAGGGAATGGTAAGATACTTAAGGGTATTTTAGGCATTTTAAGTGGGTTTATAAGTCCTATATACCTATATGAATTCATTCTTCCAAATCAAAACTCCAAAATCTCTAAGAAATTCTCTAGAACATCATTGAAACCAAAATACAAGGAAGAGCTTCGATTGGAGAATTGAGTGGTGATTCCTCATAAAATAATTGGATTAGCATCATTGAGGTATGATTTTTAATCCTTGAAACTATATTCATCAAGGTTCTATAAATTCAAAGAGTTTTATAAAGTTGCCTAAAGATGAACTTGTCTAATTTTATGATCTATCTGTGGTTTGTTGCCTTAAATGGATAAAATAATTTTATATTTATTGAATTTTTGTTAGTTAGATGATATTGACTGAATTAAACTATGAACCCATGTAATTGTGAACCCTTGTTGATGACTACTTTATGAATTAATTTATATTGACTTAGTGCTTATGAATTCTAGTATTGTTTTCAATGTGCAATTGAATGATGTAATAATTATATTTAATTGATGCGTAGGCTGTCTTATATTGAAAAATATATATTGAATTAACATTGATTCATTGAGTAATACAGTTTTTTTATTGAATTGTTGTTCATGTCCATGGGTAAGGGGCTTATGGTATGGAATTGGTGATTATGCTTTGGATTGAAGTTGTGAGAATGAATTTGCGGTATGCTGCCCTAATCCTGTTTAAATTTTAAGTAATGTAGATATTTTATTATGTTATTATTGGTAAGATCCAATTATCGTGGTGGTGATATGTTAATTTTTTTGCCTTGTAGGCAATACTTTATGTACAATGGTGATCATGACCTTGTCAGTAACTACCTGACGTAAGATGGTTAGTTTTGTAGTTGATTTATGTGTAGTATGATCAAATATACCTACTTGTGATTAATTTGAAATTATGTGTTCTTCTATTTTTATTAAGTGATCATGTTAGAGTATGACGATATGAGTCTATGATGGTTATAGTTATGATGTTATAGTGATGTATAGGCTGGCTTATAGATGATAAGGGTTATTCCTATGAGCTTCTAGAATTATATGAAATGTGTGCTAAAGTGAAGTATTGGTGTCTTGTGTCCTGTCACAACACTAAAGCACACCTTCTCGGATTGTGGAATGACGTCGTCGAAATCTCGGAGTTCTTAGACAAGCCTCTTTCATATCATTCATTGCGTATACATAGTGAAAAGTAGTGCAAAATTAAAACTTTTCACAAAACATAGTATATTCTTGAAAATGTATTTCATATAAATGTAATAGGAAATATAAAGTCTCAATCTAATCATCTTAAGACACAAGAATACTTGGGACACGACCCATACTTCAAATTACAAACACTACACCATTTTTGGCCTACAGTAAAACCACGTAAGTGTAGCCTAAACTAGCAAAAAGTGTGGCCTTTGATAAAAGGCTACACTTTTGGACATTCAGCAACACTTTTTAGGGGTTGCCCAAAAGAAGTGTAACCATTGACATTAGGCAACACTTTTTAAATGTTGCAATCTTTGGAAACACTTATAAAGCGTAGCCAAATAGGTATAAGGGCACGCTTTGAAGACATGCATTAGCGACATATATTTTTTGTTAGACTACGCTTAAAAACGTTGCCTTTTCAAATTTATTGGTCACACTTAAAAACTGTTGCCTTTTATTGATCATCTGTTGCAACATTTATAAAGTGTAACTTTATATCTCATCTATTGCAACACTTATAAGGTGTTACTTTATATGTCAGCTATAGCAACACTTATAAATTGTTACTTTATATCTCATCTATAGCAACACTTATAAAGTTTTGATTTTATATCTCATCTAGAGCAACACTTACAAAGTGTAACTTTATATGTCATCTATTGCAACACTTATAAGGTGTTACTTTATATGTCAGCTAGAGCAACACTTTCAAAGTGTAACTTTTTATCTACCTAGAGCAACACTTACAAAGTGTAACTTTATATGTCATCTATTGCATCACTTATAAGGTGTTACTTTATATGTCAGCTAGAGCAACACTTTCAAAGTGTAACTTTTTATCTACCTAGAGCAACACTTACAAAGTGTAACTTCAACATTTATAAGCCTACATGTAGCACAAATATATATAATATATTTACATACATACAAGTGACCTAAAACACCAAATTAACTAATTAATCATTAAATCGAAGCTAAATATTTCAAATAAACTTTGAAAAATATTTCATGTACAACCAAAACATAGAAAGTGATTGCTTAAAGATCTCTAATATCAACAAGTTCCAAAAACCCAAAAGTGTCATTCAAACGTATATGACAACAATACAAAAATTTGTTCATCTTTTGCCACAATGGATCGAGTTTACTTCTGGCCAAATTCAAATTCAATTACATGCATTCTCCTGCACATTTAAAATAAAATTATATGTTTAGAAGTGTCCACAAAAATCAACACATAACAACATGACATGATATTTTAAAAGAACTGCAGCATAGTGCAGCTGCTAAAGGAAGATGGGGAAGTCTGACTAAGTGTGGGGTTACGGAGTCCCCGACGGTCCTTTGAGTCTCTGACGGTCCGTCCTGCAGGTTCATCATGAAGTTTAGAGAAGTAATCCCTATACCCATATTTAAAGAGTTTAAGTGTTTTGGAACGAAGACCCTCGACAGACCGTCGTGTCTGTGACGGTCCGTAGGTCGCAGCGTAGTGCAGTTGCTGAAGGAAGATGGGGAAGTCTGACTAAGTGTGGGGTTACGGAGTCCACGACGGTCCGTCGAGTCTGTGACGGTCTGTCCTGCAGGTTCGTCATGATGTTCAGAGAAGTAATCCCAGCACCCATATTCCAAGAGTTTAAGTGTTTTGGAACGAAGAACCTTGACGGACCGTCGTGTCTGTGATGGTCCGTAGGTGGCAGCGTAGTGCAGCTACTGAAGGAAGATGGGGAAGTCTAAGTTTGAGGTTACGGAGTCCACGATGGTCCGTCGAGTCTATGACGGTCCGTCCTGCAGGTTCGTCATGAAGTTCAGAGAAGTAACCATTAAGGATCTATCAAAAATAATAAATCTACCCACAAGATCTTCTATTATTGGTCAAGCTATAGATGGTTTCTCTATCCTACAAAGGTAAAGGTTTGCAAAGCATTAAACTCTATACAAATAACAATAGTATTATAATTGTCTAGCATGTAGACATTTTAATCACAGGCTGCAGCACATTAATACTAACATTCACAACCATCTAGAGAATAGACACCAATATTAATAAAATAGCAATAGCTTTACAAAGGTGCAGACAGACCATTAAAATACCAGCTACAATATCCTTTACAATGAGCTAGATTCAGAAGCTAAAGGTAGAAAATAGTGTCATTATTTTTTAATTGAACATTATTGGCATCTGCCATAAAACATAATGTGTTAGCCATAGACTCCTCAATTGCACAATACTAAAAGAACAGTTATTCAACTAACGATTCGAATGCTTAAACCAAAAACAAAAACATTCTTAACAGTTATAAATTGGTGGACTAAACTTAGACAAGTAAAAATAAGTTTTGAATTTCATTACCAAGAACACCAACTAAACTAGAATAAAAACGATATTGACACTATTAACAGAGAATTTGAAATCCAAAATACCTTTTAAAGAATCGAATCTTGAGCTGACCCTGAAGAATATGGAAGATTTGTGCCTCTTACAGCTTGTGCACTACTAGCATCAATCGGTGAAGCAAGGTTAGATCCTACACACCCTGGTATATCTTGATAATTCAATTCAGGGTTGTTTTGAAGCAATTGAGTGAATAAATGTCGCATTTCTTCTCTCAATTCTTCCTTTAGAGAAGTGATTTCATCGGCATGCTTTTGTTTTAGATTGTTAATTTCCTCATCTTTATTCAAAGAACTTGTTGTCACTGATCTACCATAGCACCTAACTCGACCAGGCTGCTCCTTTCCAAACACTACCCTAAATGCATCATCAGCTGTTTCCCCAGAATTTTGGCGATTTTAAAGTTCAACCTATTGAATAAAATTACAATCCATAGTGAATTGTAAGTACTATTTCATTTCCAATCCAATGATAACGATCAAGCATTAAAACATTATGAAAACTTATCGTAAAAAATAATTAAACAATGTCAACAAATAATTGATATCTCCTCGAACTTGCACTAGAAGAAGAAGAAGAAGAAGAAGAAGAAGAAAAAGAAGGCATACATGATTAAAATTTAATGTAGTCAAACTCCCCACAATATAAATGTTATGTCTGAATAAAGTTCACTAATAATCCTCTTTGAAAAACTTACTATTGAAACTTGGGTATCAGCCTGGATTTCCTTTCCCGTCTTTGAACGAGTTGCAATAAATATTTCAGGCTTTGATGGTTCTTCGTTGTTGTCTTTTGCTGCACGCTACAGATTATATCAAAAGAAATTTTAAAAAATCTGTAAGTTCTTATAAAGTACAAAAAATGAAAATCAAATTTTGTATGAAATGTCAGCTAAGTATTACCAATGCCACGCGTACTCTAAAAAAATTAATAGGTCCCATTCGATGCCTCCACTTTTGTTTTTTCCTGTTTTGAGAATTTATCTCGCATATAGACTATTGTTAAAAACAAAGAGATAATTAAATTTATATACATAAAAAGAATAGATATGACACAGAATTAGTCGATGAGTGGAAATGCATCATTTTAACGTTACTTGAAAAGTTGGGTGTTTCCAATACTCGATCAACTGGAAGAATTGATTATGTGGAATGCCATCAGGATATTTTGCTAGCATATCCTCAAGGGTACTGTTTTTATCAAAAAATTTCTTCCTAATTTTTTGCTTGTGTCGCCTCCAAGCATCACGAATACCAGTCATCACAACCTTCTTTCCTTCTACTGGAAGTAGAAATTTGGACTATGTAAAATAAAACATATTTAGTTTTAGTAAGTAAAAAAGAAAATGAATTCTCAAGAGTGGTTGTTTTTACATTGACGTAATCCCACATGCGCTTTTTAGTATTCTTTTGCACCACATGCCAACTAGTGTACATCAAGCTGATGAATCTAGGATTCCTTGCAATTGTTCCTATAAAGTTGCTTAATTGTGACACTATCTTATTAGTTGGTCCCACCGCTTGTCCTTTATCAAATGGCACCTCTTTTCTTTCTTCCAAATTTCTTGCATGAATATCCTTACATGTTGTATGTCCTCAAACTTTTTTTGGCTTCGACAATTCTAGATTGATGTAACCGACTTTAAATAAGATATTTCGTTTATAATGAGTTCTAAATCTTACAAGGTTTAAAGCATACCTTTTTTACTACAATCAATGTCAATTTCCTCTTCTTTTTCCATACGATCATCCAATCCTTTGTTATGTTCATTAATAATAAGAGTATGCATAAATTGGACAACACTTGTTGTGTTGTTGTAACGTTTTGTTTCATCATCTTTGTGTATCCCTTGATCTTTTAGAAACTGGTCAAGAGTACTAGCTGGTATGATCATCTTCCTCTTTACCTGTTTGCAATTCGGTAGATCAAGAATATCATGTTCGTGCCTCTACATTACCTATTGTTGTTCCAGTCGCATGTGCTGAATCAGTAACATCTTTATTGAATGACGTATGGAACCTAGAATTATTCATAGGAACTTTAGTTCCATTATCTTTGATGGACTCTTCAAATTGAAATAACCTCTGTTTAGTTTGTCCTTTCCTTACAATCATACGTGAGGTTCTAAGTTCTTCCCTTGAAGACGATTGAATGACTGATTTGTGCCCAAGCAATTTACTATTTTCTTATTGTGGAATAAAATCCTCAAAATTCTTTCTTTTATGTGACATTGGTGTCTACTCTTTCTTAGCTTTATCATTGCGTTCATTTGCAAGTTGTTCTGTCTTAATCTTGAATTTGTTGGTCAATTCAGCACTTGATCGGTATTACATATCAACATCCAGATTCTTCAATGGACTATGAGCTTTGTTTAGATTAAAACCCTTTTTATTTAGCATTGTTGATTGATTCATTGTTTTTGCTTTGTTTAAATCTCTTCAATTTGTTTCCCAATAATAAGTAAACCTAAAAAATAATAAGATTGTTTAAGTGAAAGAAGTAGCAGCAATGTAATTTTGATATAAGGTTCCCATATGGATAGCTTATTATAGTAGATTGCAACATTTGAGTTTCTAAAAATTTCAAAATTTCTATAATTTTGAGAACTTCAAAAAATTTCCTGAGTTTATACATTAATGTATTGTTATAATATTGCATAACTTATACAAAACAGAGGCCGTTGGCTACATCCACATTTAAAAACTAGAGAGCTTCTTATTACTTAAATTAATAAAAGTTAAAGAGTTGTACCTCTCTCGGAGCGACAAACTTGGACAACGACAAAACCAGAAGCAAATTCAAACTACTAAGTTGAATGCCTCTAATGCTAACTGCCTGATAATAACATGAAACCAGAAAGTATATAAATAACAAATAACCAAATCAAGCAAAAATCAGCTAGAAGTATAGGTTCCTCAATAAAATAATAATCAGATAAGAAGGCAACATATTACATTCATCAATTTGGACATGCATCAATTATATCATAGTCCAGACCAAGATTCTTAACCATAGACTTGGTATTATTGTAAGACTGAGGAATGTTCAACTCGGGCATTGCCTGTTTTAATAACTCTAGAAGAGAAATGAATGATTCATTGCTCCATCCATGTAAACACTTCAACAAATATAAGCGAAGTGTGAATGATAATTTAGAGAAACCTATACAACCAGAATATAATTCTTGGTTTGCATCTTCAAGTAAGGTATAGAACTTCTTGGCATCTTCATTTGGACCATCATAAACTCCTCCAGCCTGTGCAACATCTCTGAATTGATCATTCAACAACCCATCAATATCATCACACGAGTAATCCATATCATCATCAACATTCAACTTGATATCCCATTCCCCGTGATTGATCCATCTAGTATAGCCATTAACGAATCCATGGCATATTAGATGATCATACACTACATTCCTTCGGTTCCAAATAATATTACTACATTTCGCACATGGACACTGAATTTTCTCTCCATGAGGATCTCCATTAGAGTAAGCAAAATCTAGAAATGATTCAATGCCATTAATATACTCTTTGCTATACCTTGCTAAATTCATCTAATCCTTGGATGGGATATATGAACTCCTAGAAGAATATATCAATATTTAGTCTTTCAGCAATAATCATTAACCAGTTAACAAATAAGTTTTGAAAGTCACGAGTAATCTATCAGAATCATGTGTTATGAGATGATAAAAGTTTCTTACCTAGTCATGAGGCTTTCGCTATGTCAAATCAAACCTTTAATCCTCCACAAATTTTTTTAAATGTTGATGATACTATAAATGAAAAAATAAGTACAATTAATAGGATATACATAAATATTTCCATAGATAAATGCGGAGATTTTGGGAAAAGAAATGCAGAAGAGACCACCTAAGCGGCTTGTGACGGTCCGTCGTTCTTGTGACGGTCCGTAGGTGGAAGCGTAGTGCATTTGCTGAAGGAAAATGGGGAAGTCTAACTAAGTGTAGGGTTACGGATCTTGTGATGGTCCGTCATGCTAGTGACGGTCCGTAGGTGGCAGCGTAGTCCAGCTGCTGAAGGAAGATGGGGAAGTCTGACTAAGTGCGGGGTTACGGAGACCACGACGGTCTGTCGAGACTGTGACGGTCCGTCCTACAGGTTCGTCATGAAGTTCAGAGAAGTAATCCCAGTACCCATATTCCAAGAGTTTAAGTGTTTTGGAACGAAGACCCTCGACAAACCGTCGTGTCTGTGACGGTCCGTAGATGGAAATGTAGTACAATTGCTGAAGGAAGATGGGGAAGTCTAAGTGTGGGGTTACGGAGTCCACGACGGTCCGTCGAGTCTATGACGGTATGTCCTGCAAGTTCTTCAGGAAGTTCAGACAAGTAATCCCAGTACCCATATTCTAAGAGTATAAGTATTTTGGAACGAAGACCCTCGACGGACTATCGTGTCTGTGACGATCCTTCATACTTGTCGTCGAGGGTAATGAAGAGAGTAGAAGTGTGGGACGACGAAGTCCATGACAGTTCGTTGTGGCCATGACAATCCGTCGAAAAACCTTGTTTTTGAGGTTAGACGCTGGATTATTAGTTAGACTCTGTAATATTAATAGGTTATCTTGAGACTTTTATCATTGAGTGTTTGTGATTTTTGTTTATCAATAAAGCGAACTTTCGACTTTTACTCTTTCTCATAGAAGTAAGTTTGAGCGTATCACTCCTTCTCTATCCCTTCTAGACTTGAAAAATATATCCTATATCGTCTATCTCTAAGTCATATGATTCATTTTCTATATAGTGCAACTCATAATACAAAGAAAGTTTAGCAAATTCATACTACGAGGTGATCCCAAAACAACTAAGAAATATTCAACTAAAGTTTCTAATGTACACTTGAAAATGCAATAGAGAAACAACAAAATGATTTCCAACACTTCAAGGCATGTAGTCGAAAAAAGAAACATTTTACAAGCAAATAGCTACAAGACATAATCAATGTGGTTAACAAAGGAACAAACCAAGCTTAAGGTGAGCACAACTATGAACTCAGGAAGACTAAAAAAACAGTGACATTAAAACAGACATTAAAAATTTTCAAATTCATGTAGAGTAGCTACTTAGAGGTTACGAAATCTATATTAGGGACAATATCGTAGGTATCACCAGCTTCAACAATTTAGTTCTTCTAAGAAAGACGACTTAGCTACAACTCAGTTCTTCATATAATGGCGACTTAGCTTCAGCTTCTACATTCAACATTCAAGAGCAAAAACTAGTGAGTCAAAGATAATCTGCCCATTTATACGTAATACAACTATAAACTAAACTCCCAAAATCAACAAAATTCGTCTCAACAACACAAGAACATAAAAACCCTAACATCAATTTTTGACTGACATACAAGCATATAAAAATCTTAAAGCTATAAGTTAGACTTTTGAAGGTAAAATTTCTTACCTGATAAACTCTATTCCAACAACCTAAAGATTTAAGACATGAGACATGTTGATTTGTGAACCATTTTCTTTCATTTTCAAAAGGAAATCTGATGGAACAACAGTTTACCCAGAAATCATTGAAGAAAATCGTCTTTTTCAGCTCTCCAATCGCAGTGCTCTTTGATTTTTCAGCTGAAAATGGTGTTCTTCAGTTGAAGTTTAACATAAATATGACGAATGGTGTTCTCCAATCTTAAACAACAGCTGATTTCTTCCGTTCTTCGATCCTTCTTCAGCTATCACGAATGGTGTTCTTCAGCGGAAAATGGAAGCTTCAGCTATGTTTTAGGAAATGTGGCGTTTTTTTTATTTCTTTAATGTTTTATTCGTTTTAATTTTTCTTTCATGTTTTATTTTTTTGGACAAATAAAAATGGGAGGGAGATGAAGTTTTAATGTTAAAATGTTGGAGGGAATATAAAATTTTGGTGAAAACACTAAGGTCATATTTTTAATGTGTTGTATTTTCAATTATAAAAGTAACACACTTTAAAAGTGTGGCCATTCATGTAAATAGTTGTTGTCAACTATAACAAACGTTATAAAGTGTAGTTTATCCCATTGAAGAGTAGACTTTAGAAGTGTTGCTAAAATTAATGTAGCTAAAAGTCAAAATCATTGGCTACACTTTAAAAGTGTTCCCAAAAGTATTTTAGTCAACACTTTATAAGAGTTGACAAGATTTAGTGTTGCCATAGACCTAAAATGGTGTAGTGAAATATAGAAATACTTAGTCTATTACAAAACATAAATTAGAAACATAAAAGACATATATATGCCCTACAGTCAAGTGAGAACATACTTAAACTTCTCTTGAACGATCTTTTTAGTCAAAATCTTCAATTCTCAATGATCCTCATCTACCAAGAACTATATAGATAGAAGTATGGAATTAGTACAGCCACATGTTCTAAGTATGGCTTATACATAAAAATCATGAAAATGGACTTTATTGAAAATATGCATCTTTTCATTTAAACATCATATTTTTATCCTAATAACGTCATAAATCAATTTAGAAACACATAAGATACTTATAGCATATAATTTTCTCACTTAAAGTAATCTTAAGATTCACTTAAGTCACACAAAGAGAGACCGCCCATACACCCTCTCTAGATGTGCCTAAACGACACTTAAGATTATCTACAATGAGTCACATACATACTTACAAAGTAGTTATAAACATCAAGGTAGGATTCTTCTACAAAAGGTGAACTCTAAGTTTCACTTGAGTGAGTTGTGAAGAGACCGCCCATAAAATCCCTTACACACACTTAAGAGATTCAATAGACTCCATAAGATAGAATCATGCACACATAAATCACCAACACATTGATGATATGAAATTCTCTTCCCAAGGCTATCAAAAGACCTACTTAAGTAAATCAAGAAGATAATGTCCACAGTGACCTCTTCAAATTTACCTAAATTGTCCTTATTACTACCTAAGGCTTAGATCATGTCCACAAAATCAACCAACTTCGTCATAGTCAAGACATTCAAAGATAAGACATGAAGAGATCATCCCTTATGCCATCTTCAAACATTAGCTAAGATATCCTTAAGTCAATTTGTATTAGGTACTCATTTATTTTCATACTTTTTAACATAATTCATTAGTTAATTAGTTTATTAATACTCATACATCACATAAAGGACATTCAAATAATTGTCTTGAACAATACTTAGGAACTCCACATAAGACCTTCAAAGTCTATTGTGCAATGTCTAGATAGCGTCTTATACCACAACCTAAACTCCATAAACTCCTCAAATGCAAATAGGTATTCCATATGAAAAGAATAGGCAATAACCGACATAGACCATGATAACAAGACATGGAATCTACAGTTCTATCCTACTTCGATTAGGTTGTTCTACTTGCCAGTGGTAGAACTTAGACTCATCCCATGTAGGCACATCACTAAGGAATATGAAGGTTCATCCCATGTAGGCACATCATTAAGGAATATGAAGGTTCATCCCATGTAGGCACATCATTAAGGAATATGAAGGGCTTCTTTGTATTCTAGTCTCATACTTTACTAGAACTACTTTCCCTTACCATACTCACTTAGTGCTAGCCTTCGTTCTCATAGAGTAATTCATAGATTAGGTTCACATAAAAGGGTTCCATAACAAGTTCGTAACCCAATCACATTTACCCTACAAAGAAATGTCCATTAGGGCTACCTCACAATGGCGACAAGAAGCTCATGATGAATTTCCTAAGAATTCCTTTACTTTGAAGGATACCATTACGACTTACATTTCAATTATTCCTAACCTTACCCTTAAGTCAAGGTTTACACATAAGAGACTCTTATAACATCATTTAAAGTCACATGTCATTCATACATTTAAGACTAAGAGCTCTAAAACCCTAAATCGAGACATCATATATACATCAAACAAGATATTCAAGTCTTTAAAGACAAGGCATCACATACTTAAATTTTAATACATAATATAAGTTATTCTAGCAACACCTCTAAAATAACCTAACATCTTCAAGTAATCATGTATATTATCATAACATAATTAGTATACTCCACATTGACTCATAAAGACAATTAGGAATAATCAAGACATAACCTAACACTTTACTCAAAATGTCAAGTCAAAGTCTAACATGATCACTTAAGGCAACATAACTAGAAGAATACATATATGACTATATAACTTAACATGTAGATATATAATGTCATGCTTCACTTAATAAAACTACACAAATAGACACATAACTAAAAGTAGTTGTCAATAAGGCCATGCTCATAATTATGCATAAAGTAACGCCGAAAAGGCCACATCAATTGCAAGTAAAACACATAACACCACCACCATAAGTGGACCATACCAATAACTAAAGAATCACAGTATAATTAATATCAAATTAAAGAAATCCGGGAAGCATACCTTCATTCTCTTATTCACACTTTAATTCAATGCTAAATCGTCCAATTCAACATCACAAGGCCCTTACCCAAGGCCATAACCAACAATTCAAGAAATAATCAAAAAATCCAATGAAATCTCTATCAATTCAATCTAGGTTTAACAATATGGGAACAATGAGATAACAATTGAATATAATTCTTATATCATTAGAAACCCCATAAGAAACTACATAACAATTTATCAATATTAGCATAATATGAAGTAACCCACATCATAGTATAAAACTAGGGTTCATCAAAATTCATGGGTTCATACGTAATTTAGATTGAAATAATCAATACAATATAAATTAGACCATAATTCATTGTTTAGAAATCATTTATGCAAGAACCCATGGTAGTATCATGAAACTGGACAATTTACTTTAGAAAACTTTTAAAAACATGTTGAGAATTGGGTTCCATGATGAAACGAGTTTCAAGGATCAAAATCCATACCGCAAGAATGCTAGTTCTTAACTTTGATTAAGAATTTCGACACAAAAACCCCTCACCAAGCTTCTTCTTCAAGTTGGGGTTTAGTAGAGGTTTTGGAATATATTCTAAGAATTTTGGATGTATGATTTTTAAGAATAAAGTCTTTCGTGTGATTACCCTTTATATAATTAATTAAAATACCCAAAAAACCTTAAATAACCGTCCATGACTTAAATAAGATGTGGGTGAATTCACCAATTCACTCCTATACTTTGAGCAGCCTGCGCAGGATGGCAGGTCGTGCAACGCCTGCCCTTGACGAGCCATCATAGCCATGACGGGGCGTCACAACCCTCCGTCGTTGGCTAAAGTTTTTGCGGAGCTTCCTTTCCCTCACATGGATAATTTCCCATCGATGACACCTTTTGAATCGGCGTCATAGCCACGACTGTCCATTGACTGCTCTGTTGCCAGGGTCTGCCTTGGACAGCCTGCACCCTAATTTTGGGTCCTTTCTCAAGGACCCTTTGGTGGTCCTTAGAAATAATTTCCCGGATGTTTCCAACCTAAATACGACCTTCTATAAGTTTAACACCTATCACATGAATTTCATCAAAAATGAACACATATAAGTCAAAGAAATTTTGCCTAGACGTACAAGGTCGACCCAAGACATATCTGTCGAACACCTTGGACGTTCTTGGTCGTTTGACCTCCAAACTTTACGAAACCTTAAGCAATGTACATACATAATATATTAACTCAATTAAGAACCTTAAAACACCAATAAACACACATAAACACATAGAACCATATTTTAGACCTTTAGGTGACTTAGTCGTCAAACGTCATACTCGTCGCTAGACGTTTGATTTCCAACACCTCTAATACTTTTGATACTGACTCTAAACAATATATTACACATATATAGTACCTTAAATCATCAAGACGAATATGTAAGGATATATTTAACCTAAGTCATTTTCGGGGACTTAGAATCTCCCCCACATGAACAACATTCATTCTCGAATGACTCTTTCCACTCTCCGAACACCCCCAATATTAGAGACTCATATAGCAGCTAAAAACCACTCCATAAAACACATATCCAAGATGAAAACATTAATTTAACATAGTCAAGATATTCACAACACAACAAGAAATTAGTAAACGACTCTATAACTCATTATGCTACCAAACTCACATGCTTCAATTCATATTGTAAAAACTCATTTTATACTCAGTATCCTACTCATATACATCAGTTATAAACACATCACAACATTTTTAGGCAAACGAATTAATTGGTCATTTATTCAAAAATTTACAACATGCAGTCTTAAAGCTACAATGGTTTTTTTAAAGCCATATTAAAGCAATTTTTCAAAAGATCGAATTTTAGACAATTAATTATATAAATATCCTAATATGCAAAGTAACACCATATAGACGCCTATTACAAATAATTAATGATTCATAGAAAACACAATGCAAGAAGCAAATGAAATTCAATTTCAACCAAACTCCTAAACATAATGCACAAGAAACAAATTCAAGAACTTCTATACTATCTACAAACCATACTCCCCCACTTAAAACGAACTCATATCTTAACAAAATAAATAGAATTTTTTGCCCATAACAACATCCAAAGGAAATCCGCATACCCAAAAGAAATTCACCAAGATGTTTCTTACCACAAATGGCACGTGTAGGTTTTGCATTGCTAGAACCACCCCCTTTCTCAAACTTCTTCATAATAACACTATGTACATCTTAAGTTTGAACACCCTTTTTAAACCTAGGTCGCACTTGATCACTATCAACACTCCTTTTTAAGTTACTCGGCATCTTAGTAAGGTTAGACTCTTCAATTAATTGTGCATACACCGTGTGTCTAGCTATGGTCATATTGTCATGTACCATAGCCATATAGCATTCTTCCCTCACTAAGTCTCTCATCCTAGATGTCATAGTGCACTCCACAACCATATGCATCATATTAAAATTAACTTTCATAGTCACGGCTCGGGTTGTAGCAATTAAAGCCTCTCTAATCTCCCTATTAGACATCTCCGGAACCTCAATACCTCCTTCCACATTAGGAATATGTTCACCTTGGGGAGGAACTTGGGCATCTTGAGCACCTTGAAATACTTTCCTACCTTGAGGAACGTGCTCAACTTGAGGGAGAACCTCCTCATTCACCCTCTCGTCCAACATTCTAGCGGTCATCTTCTAGTGTTCATCTCCTAGAAAACACAAGGAAACTTGTAAGAAGGATAATCATAACATTTATTATGTCGCATGATATAGGAGTTGAAAAGAAGGGAAACTTTATCGTCCTATAGCCTCTCAATGGTCAAGAATCTATTAGACGTGACTTGATGAGACTTTTTGATTCCTAATACTACTTTCACCATCCTATGCTCTGATACCTAGCTTTGCATAACCGAAGCCACAACCTAAAAGTTAGGTCACAATATGAGATAGTGTCACAACGACATCAAAATCTCTGAGTTCTTAGAGAAGCCTCTTTCATATTATTAATTGCATATACATAGTGAAAAGTAGTACGAAATTAAAAAATTTCAAAAAACATATTATAGTCATGAAAATGTCTTTCATGTAAAAGTAATAGGAAATATTAAGTCCCAATATCATTATCTTAAGACACAAGAATACTTGGGACACGACCTATTCTTCAAATTACAAATATAGAAATACATAGTCTATTACAGTACTTCAATAGGATACATAAAAGACATATCTATGCCATCGAGTCAAGTGAGGACATACTTAAAGTTCTCTTGAACTATCTTTTTGGTCCAAGTGTTTACTTTTCAAATATCCTCATCAAGTCACGTCTAGTAGAGTCTTGACCTTCAGTATAAGTCACAACACTTCTACGTGCGAGAGGCTATAGGATTATAGAGTTTTCCTTCTTTTTGTGCTCCTATGTCGTTTTGTAGAGTAAAAGATATGATTACTCTTTTCTAAGGGTTTTCCTTGTGTTATATAAGATGATTACAAGAACGACACCGTCTTGGAGAGTTGAGGAAAATGATGTGGCTAAGAGTTTCCTCCTCAAGTTGAGCAAGTTGAGAAAGTTCCTCAAGCTACTCAAAGTGATAAAGTCCCTATCGTTCGTGGAGGTAATTATGTTTCGGTGGTTCCCCAGAAATGACTAATGAGGAGATTAGAGACACTTTAATTACTTTAGCCCGAGCTTTGACTACCCATGTTAATATCGGTATGGTTCTTGGAGTGAATGTTGTCGACAGAACTATGAAATATAGATTGAAATATTTTGTGAGGAGGAATCCTCCTATCTTTCTTGGCTCTAAGGAGGGAGAGGATCCCAAGAGTTTCTAGGTGGTGTGTACTATATGTTGAGTTCCATAGGGGTGTCTTCTAGGGAGAAGGTGGAGTTAGCTTCGTATCAATTAAGGGAGTTTGCTCAAGTTTGTTACACTCAATGGAAAGATAAAAGTCCGGTTGAGTCAGTAACTATTGATTTGGAAGTGAGCGATTGTCATAATATTACTACTAGAGATAGTATGCAAGTTTCTCCAAATGTTCCTAAAAATGATGCTCCAAAGAAGAGGTGTTTCTATATACTACGGACTAGAGTATCAAACCTAGATGAGGGTGATTATGATGCTAGTAAGTTATTTTATTTATTTAGTGATATGAGTTCCTTCTAAGTGGGGGAGTATGGTTAGTAGATGGGATAGAAAGTCATACATGCTTGTTGCATGTGCATTGTATTTAGAAGTCTTGTTTAAATTAAATTTAATCTATTTTTTGTATAGTGTATTTTATGAAGATATGATTATGTTGTAAAAGGTGTTTATATTAGAATGTGACAATCATGAATTACCTAAATATTTCATTTTTGAAATTTGGAAGCAAGTTCACCTTAAAGCTGCCAGAGAATTCCGCTTACTGTAAAAAATTTTAAAAATTGGCTTATTCATCCTTTGCTTAAAAATTGTTTCTATATGGTTAGAACTTATTTATATGGTCATGACAATTAATATAAAATGAGTTTATTCTAATTGTAATGTGGAATGTGAGTCTTTTGGCATGATGAGATATATAATTTGTTCTAGTTTCTTATTGTGTTCTGATTTTCTTGATTATGTGAAAAGTTATATTTTCGTGATGTTTGTATTGTATAATGTTTTATTTGGTATGTTTATGAGTTTTTATCTTAATCTCTACACTTGGAAGTGCTCGGAGAGTGACAAATGTCGTTCGAGAAGGAATGTTGACCGAGTAGGGGAGATTGTAATACCTCAAAAATGACTTAGGTGAAGCTATAGTATTTCATGTTTGTCATGAGGGTCTAAGGTCCTGAATTGAACTATAATATGGTATGGAGGATATGTCTAACAGTGTAGGTGCATTGGAAGTCAAACGTCAAGGGACGACCAAGACTTTCGACGACAAAGTCACCTATGTGCCTTATGTTTTTTATATGCATATATGAGTTTTTCATTATATAATGAGGTCCTTATATGATTTTTTATAGTTTTTATAGGAATTTTACTAGTTCATGAATTTTGGACGTCAAATGTCCAAGAATGTCCATGACGTTCAAAAGTTTTGCCAATCTTGCAAGAAAGGAAATTCCACCTATGGATGGAAAACGACGACCAGTGGCCTGGGCGACATCCTGTAGGTAGAGGACGTCGATGAGTTCTTATTATAGAGATCTAATATCACATTTTTCATGCTCTTATCCAATCGACGGAGGATAGTACAGCCCATTAAGGGACTGACGCACCGTCGATGGCTAGTCGTCGATGGAAAATCCATTATGTGCAGTTCACTATTAAGTTGAAGTCTGAAATGGTAAATTCACCCAGCGTCCAAATAAGGTAAAGGAAAGTTACCTAAGGGTATTTTATGTAATATAAGTTGGTTTATAAGTCCTAAATACCTATATGAATTCATACTTCCGAATGAAAACTAAAAATCTCTTAGAAATTTTGTTAGAACTCCATTGAAGCCAAAACTGAAGAAAAAGCTTGGATTGGAGAATTTGGTGGTGATTCTTCATAAAATTTGTTGATTAAAATCATTGTGGTATGGTTTATCCTTGAAACTCTATTCATCAAGGAGCCCAAAATTCAAAGAGTTTTTTAAAGATGAACTTGTGCAATTTTATGATCTATCCACGGGTCCTTGCATTAAAGGTTTTAACTCATTTTATATTGATTGAATTTTTTTAACGAGATGATTTTAACTCAATTAACCTATGAACCCATGTAATTTATGAACCCTAGTTTTTGACTACTTTATAGGTTAAGGGATATTCACTTAATACTTATGAATTCAAGTGTAGTTTTCTATGGGCTATTTAATCATTTAATAATTGTATTCAGTTTATGGATAGGTTGTGTTAGATTAATAAATCAATATTGAATTGACCTATATTTCTTGAGTAATATTGTTTTTGTATTGAATTGATGTTCATGGACATGGGTAAGGGCTTTATGGTATTGAATTGGATGATTTAGCTTTGGATTGAAGTGGTAAGAATGGATTGGTGGTACGCTGCCCTAATTCATTTTATTTTCAGTAATGTAGCTCTTGTATTATGTTTTGTTTTGTATGGTCCACTTATGGTAGCGACGCTTTGTGAATATTGTGGCTCTTGTCGGCGTCACTTTATGTATTATGTTTATCATGGCTTGAGGGAAACTACTTGAATGGTGATGATCTGTGTCGTTGATTTATGTGAAGTATGATCATATCTAACTACTTGTGATAAATGTGAAAGTATGTGTTTTTCTATTGTTATTAAGTGATCATGTTAGATTATGATTATATCCCTATGTGTGTAGTCTAAGAGTTGATGCATGATTATTGTACTTTACTATATGAGTCTATGATGGTTATATTGATGATATTATAGTAGTGTATAGGGTTACTTATACATTATACTGTTTATTCCTATGTGCTTCTACAATGATATGAAATATGTGCTAAAGTGATGTATTGGTGTCTTGTGTGGTTGACTTGTGTCCCTTACATGATACATGAATGAATGTGAATATGAGGTGTCCTGACCTAAGAAGCTAAATCATGTTATTCTTGTATGGATGAATTATATGAGACCTTGAATGATTTTAAAAATGTCCTTTATGTGAAACCTTAAACCTAATGGTATGGTTATGAACCTTGAAGTCGAAAGTCGTAATGGTATTTTTCTTGTAATGAATGATGGACTTAAGGTCGGTTGGCTGGGAAGATATCATATCATCCTTAGGAGAGTCATTAGATCTATCTTTTTTTTCCATTTTAAGGCAGCCATTAGGTTCCTTTTTAGTAGGGTGAATGTGATTGGCTATGAACTTGATATGGAACCCCTTCATATGATCCTTTAATGTAAATTACTATATAAGAACAAAGGCTAGTATGTAGTGAGTATTGTTAGGGAAGTAGTTCTAGTGAAGAACTAGACTAGAGTACCAAGTACGTTCTTCATATTCCTTAACCATGTGCCTACATGGAATATGTCAAAGTTCTACCATTAGCAAGTTGAATACCCTCCATCGGAGTAGGTTACAACTCCGGATTCCATGCTTTCCTACCATGGTCTGTGTCGGTTATTTTCTCTTCTCTTCATATGGGATACCTACTAGTATAGGAGAAGTTTAAAGAAGTTTATGTTGTGGTATGGGATCGTATTTAAACATTGCACAAAAGGATTTGAAGATTTTAGTAAGAGTCCCTAGGTCTTCTCCAAGACCGTTAGTTGAATGTCCTTTTAGTGATAAATGAGTCTTACATAATATAATGAATGGAATGAATTAAATTAATAAAACATGTTAAATGAATAACTACTTATATAGAGTAATTAAGGGTTGTCTAGCTAAGGTGTAAATCGGGCATAGGAATGGTCACTTCATATCTTACCAAGATAAGTCATAAGAATGATTGTAGTTAGGAAAGATGGTTGATTATGTAGACATGTTCAAAACTTAGGTGGTCTTATGAATTACATAGGTAATCTTGAAGAGGTCAATCATGGACACTCTTTTCTTAATTTACTTGAGTATGTATTTTGATAATCTTTTTGATGTGAAGTTGATATTATGTGAATGCTATTGTGTTTAGTGAGAATGATCTTATCTTAGGTAATCTCAAGGATCTCTTAAGTGTGTATGAATAAGATTGTATGGGTGGTCGCTTCACAAATCAATCAAGTGAACCTTGGAATCGCATTTTGTAGGAGGCTCTCATGTTCATGTGATTGGTATATTGTAAGTGTGTATATCTCATTATAGGTTGTCTTAAGGATCATTTAGGTGTGCCTAGAAAGGGTGTATGGGTGTTCTGTCTTTTTCTTACTTAAGTGATTCTTACGGTTGCTTTTAGTGAGGGAATTACATTCTATAAAGTGTATAAGGTGAAATTAAGATAATATTAACTAACAGTGAAGGAGTTCACTGTACAGTGTATTAGTTCATTGTAATTTTGTTCCTAAAATGTGATAAATTGCTTAAGTCAAGTCTAATGTGTTATTAAGGTGTTAAACATTGTTCTTTTTCTTATATTATGATATTTAAACAAAAAGTTTCATATTTCAAATAAATGTTTGTTTTCATTATTCTTATGCATTATGTAATACTTAGTACATGTGTTTGTACTAATTCCATGTCTTAACCTATGTCTTAAATGATTCATAGTTGAAGGTACTTTTGGAGAGCTAAGCTTGTATTTTAGGAACATTAAATCAAGTTGAAGTATGTCTTTATTGGACTCGAGGGTATAGATGTCTTTTATTTCTCTTATTGAAGTATTGTAAAAGACTTAGTACTAGTATATTTCTATTATAGGGCCATATCCGAAATACTCTTTGTGAAATGAGATTTAGTATTTCCTATGGATTATATATGAAATAGATCTTAAAGACAATGCAAATGTTTGTGAAAAGTTTTATACCACACTACTTTTAATATATATATGTATAAATGTGATGATGGTAGGAACTGACTTGTACAATACCTGCAAGAGGTAAAGTATGCTGGTTGCACTCCGAGAATGTCATATCTTCTAGGGTGTTGTGTCGGGATGTTACAAGTAAGGTATGGTAATCTTTGATCCTTAGTTAATCTTCCATTTAAGGAGTTCCTTCAGAGATTTTTTAAAAAGATCCTATGATAAAAAATCCTAACTTTCAACCTAGACGTGGGTTCAATGTCAAACATATTTCAAAAATATACAATGATAAGTTTATGATTATTCTATATTTTTATGATGATTTCCAAAGGAATTTAAGAACGAAGCTTTGATATATCTATTTCTTAAATTGGCCTGTAATGTGAATCTTGTGATCTTTACTATATTTTAGTTGAATTGTGGTTAGATTGTAATGAATTGCTTGGTTCCATATTCATTTATGTTAATTGTTTATGAATTGTTTAGAATTTATCAATGATGATCATAACTTTGAGAGTTAGTAAGCTGACCTATTTTCCATTATTTTGAATAGAATGGATAATGAATTATGTTGCTTTGTATGGTCCACTTATTAGGGTGGTGTTTATATTCTTGTATATCTGCATTTGTTTTGATCATGGACTTGAAGGAACTAAATGCGTGATGATTTCATGTTTATGAAGTTGATGAGTGTATCCTTTAAAAAAGTATCATGAACTAAGGGTAATGATGTTGTTATGCATATGTGATGATCATGTTATGGTTTGGTATGGTTTACATGACTAGTTCTGATGAATATTCATGTATCATGACCCCATTCTATGTGAACCCCGCATAAATATGTTATCCTATGCAGGTTAAGAGTCTCCTACTCTAATGTTTGATATGTTCTTGCCTCCTATGATGTAATGTGGGTGTGTGTAGTCCATACTATTTAATACTATATATGTGTTTCATTTAATACTTAAGATATGATGTACAAGTGTTTTAATATTTAGAGGGTGGCTTCCTAAATAGCATGTTATCACCATTAGGTTATCATGTTGACTAATGTACACACATACTTCATGCATATCTATGAGTAGGATAGATTAATGGTGACTAAGGAAAGGATTGATCTCCTATGCACAATTGCCTATCTCTATGATTGTAAAGTATATGATTAATAACTGATAAGCATGTGTTTCCTAGATGTCTTTATGTGAAATTATTTCTCACATATGAATGTGCACACAAAAGAATGTAAGAATTGTAGAATTATCTGAAAGTACATCCTCACATAATATAGGTACTAGGATGAAAAGACATATTTATCTTCAAAACTATTGACCTTTATGATGTATGAGGGAGAAATTCCCTAAAGCCTACTTTATTAAGTTATGCTTACTAAAGGCTTTAACATTTTTAAAAAGGGATTCTGAGCTCAAAACCGAGTGAACACTAAAATGAGAGTGGGGGCTTCACATTTAGTAAGTCTAGCTTCCCATAAGATAACCTTCACATTAGCAAGTCTGAGTTCCCAACTTAGATGTTGTCTTATGAGATTGAAACCTCCGTGTTACCAAGTCAAGGTTACTAGTAACAACTTCCGTGTTCCATACTACATGCCCCCATAGGTTATAGCTAATGGATCCACCTTGATATCTATTATGTAGATTCTACCTTGGCAAGTATAACACCTTTTTTTAGGTGTGGGGTTGTACAATACTAGATTCCATGTAGCTCACATGGTCTACATAGATTATGGTTATGTATCTCGAAAGTTAAGAAATTAATTAACATAAGAATAAGAACTCTAATTATAACTCCTTATGAAGTTTACTTTGTATAGGTACGCTACCTATGTATTGCACTTGTAGACGTAAAGAAAGGATAGGATTGGAATCGGTTATGAAATAAAGACTTTTTTTATGTATGATTTGTATGAATGCTTGTTGAAGTAACTTTGTTATGCCTAGACATGAATTATGACTATGAAATTTTAATTACACGTATGCCTTGTAAATGAGATTACCTAGTATATGTGGGGATATGGGACTCCATGTTTATATTGCACAAGTAAGCATGTGAAGGGGTTTTGAGAGTGGTATACTATGATATGAACAAAATGAGTTATGGCTAAAGTTTTAGTAAAGGAATGAGTCCTTATATGATGCTATGAAGTATATGGTCCTATGTCTAGAGATAAATAATTGTATTATGACTTGTTTAATATGATATGCCTAGTCAAGGGTGAGTTATTAGAAACACTTGGTGTAATTAGTTTTATGGGATTCTACCTACGCATTTCACTAGTGTGACTTGGGGGTTGTATAATTAGGAGATTGTTATTATGTGAAAGCTTATAACTTATATTGTGGTTATGACTTTATAAATATATGTGGTTGTGTTGATGAAGCATATTTATGAAAGACCATATTGGGTGACCTTAAGGTGATACAGTGTACCAAGTACTTTTGAAGGGTTGCTTTAGGACATATGTTAAGGTAAAAATAGAATAAATGTGTTGTATGTAATGAATGTGTCTCAAACTGTGATAAGTGGATTTATGTTCTATTATGAATAGTGTCCATTTCTATATTATGTGTGTGAACTATATTGTACTTATTGTATCAATGATCATAAAGTTTGACTAAAAAGACCTGATGCATGATTCTAACTAACATTCCTCTTTAAATTTATGTTTTTACATGGTTATCATACTTAGTTCATTCTTGTGATAAAAACAATCTTCTTCATATTTTTATACAAAGTGTAGGTGGTGATGGCTAAAAGATATCTCTGATGTGAAGAGCTCAGATGAATCTCCCAAGTTCAAAGAAAGGTATCCTAATGATTTAAGGACTTTAAATGTCAAGATTTTTCTTAAGTTTATATGATAGCTTACACTATTATTTTATGTTGTTAAGGGGTGTTTCTCTATTCTACTCTATTGATGTTGAGTCTAAGATGGAAGAAGAGACTTAGAGTCTAACTATGTACTTATGATATTTTTTATATATATCTTAAATGATGTTCTAGTATATGATTTTCTATGAAAAGCTTCAATTTTTTTAATAATTTTCTAGGTTCATGCAATGAAAGATGTCTAAGGGCATGTACAAGACGTTCGAAAGGTCAAGTACACTGTGTTATATCTTGGGGGTTCTCCCCAGTCATGATGAAACCCTTAATTTTTTTTGGGTATAAGGTGAATGAAGACCCCCAAGACTTTCATGATGCTATTTACAAGATCTTATATGCAATGAGAGTGATTTTTAATGAAAAATACGAGCTAGCCGCATATAAACTCAAAATATGGCTCAAGCTTTGTATACTCAATGAAGGGACAGAATTGATGTAAGAGTCGGTCCCATAAGTTTGGAAGTCTTTAGGAGGTTCTATCATGATAGGTTCCTCCAAAGGGAGAAAACAAATGCTAAAGTTAAAAATTTAATCAGCCTTCCTCAAGGAGGTATGAGTGTGTTTGAGTACTCTTTCAAATTTACTATGTTTTATAAGTGTGCATCTACTTAGATATCAAACCCGAGGGTTGAAATGATCTATTTTGTGACGGTGTGTCATATGATTTTGTGGAAGAGTGTCGATCGGCTATTCTTCATGACAACATGGAAAATTCTCATATCATGGTGCATGCTCGACAAGTTTAGGAGAGTAGGTCAAGATGTAATAATAGGAATGTGCAGAGGGGGAGATCTTATAAAGAAGGTACTTTTAAGGGCAACTTTAATTATTTAAGACAAGCCTATGTTCAAGAAGAGGTTCTCCTACTAGTTCCTTTTAAATTTCCCAAGGCTAGGAAGGAAGGGTGTCTAACACTAGGTCCCAAGGGGAAAGAGCGTAGCATTCACCAAGTGAGAAACCTACTTGTACCAAGTATTCTAAGAAGCATATAGATGAATGTCAAGTTGGGACAGATAATTGTTTTTGTTGTTCAAAGGATTGTCATAAAGAGAGAGATTTTCCTATGATTAAGGCTAGAAAAAAGGAGAGTAACCAAGAACAATCAAGGGATCCTACTTCCAAATAAAAAATGCTTCTATGATCTCCGCTCTTGGTGTGAAAAAGAGCATTTCCCCTATGTCATCACCGGTATGTTACAAGTGTTCTACATTAATGTCTATGCTTTGCAAGATCCTGGCACTATTATATCTTTTGTGACTCAATTAGTAGCTAAAAAGTTTGATGTTCTACCCGATGTTTTTATTAAACCTTTTTCAGTTACTACCACGGTGGGTGACTTCTTTGTGGCAAGAAGAGTCTTTATGAGTTGTCCTATATCATTGTCCAATAGAGTTACATTAGTTTATTTGATAGAACATGATATGGTGGACCCTGAGGTCATATTGGGGATGGATTGGTTGCATGCTTGTTTTTATTCTATTAATTGTAGAACAAGGGTAGTTGAGTACTAAATCCTAATGACCTCGTTCAAAAATGGAAGGGGTATAACTCTCATTGAATCGAGTAGGAATTACAAAAGGCAAGTCTTTGTGTGTTGCTTGAGAATTCCTCTAATGTATTGTCATTGAGTAGGTTATTATTCTGTCGAGGTTGGTAAGCCGAAAAGGGGTAGTCTTGAGGATCACTTTGATGTGTATAGAAGGAGGTGTATGTGTACTACCTTCATGTCTTACCTTGGTGAGTCACACGATAACCTTAGGGAAACTCCTACGGAAGTGAGTTCACTTCCTCTTTTGTTTGGCCTTAAAAGTTCTCTATTTTTCAATAGGGATAGATCAGTGTAAAATAAAATGAATATACTGTAACATTTGCAAGTTTATTGTAAAATGCTCCTTTTTGAGAAAATTATGGAAATTCATCTCTAAGTGTTAAATGATGTTTCGTATGTTGTTTTGATTCTATATTCTTTAATGTTTTACTTAATTGGCATGAAAATATGTTTTTACTAAAATGTCCCTTGTTTCATGATTTTGCTTATGCCATACTTAGTACATCATTTGTACTAACCCCATACTTTTCTATACTCTATAAGTATAGGTTTTTGAATCAAGGTTGAAGTTTAGAAAGCAAGTTGGGATTTGATTCTCTCATGAAAAAGTATGTCCTCATATATTCGAGGGCACAGTTCTTAATTCGTTTAGTTTTGTATTAGATCCTTTTATGTATTTATTTCAAATGTAAAGGGTTGTGTTGCTAAGTTATTTATGTCATGCCTTTATTTTTTTCTTATGACAATGAGATTTTCTTAGTATTTATAAATGATTCATTGTTATATTAAATGTCATGAAAATTTTTATTTTTGAACTATTTTTCATGACTTATGTATTTAATGATAGTTAAAGGGCTTGTACAAGACCCAAAAGGGTCAAGTATGCCCAGTCATGACCTAAGGGTTATCCCTAACTTCTAGGGGGTGCTTTCGGGTAATAACAGACTTGGTATAAGAGCATAAGGTTATGAAAATAGTTTAGGGTCTAAAAGTCTCACAAGCCATGTCTAGTAGTATATTGGTCATTTGTGTGAGTCACGACACATCCATGGACAAGAGGCGGTAGGACGATGGAGTTTCACTTTTTTCATTATTATTGAATCGTGCCATAGAACTTTACTCCATAAGGTCTCTGTCTCTTATGTTACCTAATCCGGTGGTCTTCTACGTGTGATTTCTTGGATAGGGGATGTTTCTAAGTTTGAGGAATAGAAATGTGAGTTTTGATGCTTATGATGGTTTTCTGGCTAGAAGACTAAATATGAATATGTGTTTTGAGAATTGTGATGTGATTCCATTCATGACTATCTGTGATTTATGAGATTGAGAGTTTTGTGATGAGAAACTTTATGGTTATGTTTTTCAAAGCATAGTAAGAGTTATAATGATTGAATAACGTTCCTTTGAGAGAAAATGAGTTACCTGGTGATTATGTGCAATGTTGTAGAAAGATTTAAGGTGTAAATTTGAGGAATATTGAGAGAATGTTGGAGATTTTGCAGGAATTGAGGGCAACCCTCTTGTGTGGTTAATGTTTCATTGTTCTTTTTATGATTGGCTTGAAGTTCTTGTATAGGTTTACTCTAAGGAGGAAATGTGGTATGAATACCTAGTAGGTGAGTTTTGTCCGATGAGATTGAGTTAAGTGGTGCCTAAGAGTTGAATGAGGTGATTTTTAAAAACAGTTTGTCTACGCTTGAATCCTATGATAAAAGTGTTATACTTAACTTGTAAAGGTGATGTTTAGTCTTGATGTGCATGAGTTAAGGGTAGTGTGAGTTCCTACCTTGTGAGAAATATAATGGCACTTTGAAGAAAAAAACCTTGATGATTTCTTTGACCTAAGGGGGGAGAATGAGTTTAGTAGAAAAGTAGTTGATATCCTCATCTTTCCTTTTTGTTCGTATTCAAGCTTGAGACCAAATCCTTAGTAGTTTGGAAATGATTAAGTGTCCTGCGTAATAGTATAAGTTATCATGTGTTGTATATGAAGTTAGATGACTTAAGGTCTAATGTTAAAGAAGCAAGTTAAATCTATGTATTGCATAATAGAGGTCAAGTAGAATGACATGTAGTGTACTTAGTCCAATTAAATCCTCAAGGGTAAGTAAGTGGGAGTGGTAGGATGGGGTGCTACTCTCACATTGCACTTAGTGTAACTTAAGTCTCTTTTGAGTATGTTAGTGTGGTCTTCTCTCTCATGTTGTCACGCCTTCTTTGTTAATGTTGCTTCAAAGGTGCATTATTGAATTTTTGAGAAAATGACACAGTGAAGTTTTGAGTTTACTGTACGGAGGTCCAAATTTTAATAAATCTTCATTTTTCATGAACCATGGTTTCAATGTGTTTAGAAATGATTTCTATAAGCATCTTTAATGTTGTAGAAGAAAGTTCCTCCTGTGTAAAGAAATGAAAGTGACATTGAATTTGTGATGTTTTGCTAAGTAGCCTATACTACAGTGATGATCATTGTGAAAATTTTCATTTTTGGAAAAACTTTCTTTGTCTTGAATTGTAGTAATAATGTGTGGAAAAGTGTTGCATATGAGAATGTTTAATGTTGGAGAAGGTAGTTCCTCCATAAGTGAAGGATAAGAGAAGATTTTGAAATGAAAAAGTGTGCTTAAGTGCTTGTGTTGCAAAGTGTTTGAAAGTGTGAAATTGTTCTCCTTGTTAGGTGGTTCCTTGACTATTATGTTTGAGACTTGATTTTAATGTCTTATGTTATGCGAAGTCAGTCCTTGAGCGTCTTAATGTTTTTAGTGTCATTCGAGGACGAATGGTGTTCCATGTGTGGGAGAATGTAACACCCCAAAATGAACTAATGTTAACTAGAGCTTTGTGATTGTTTCTTGAGTTAATTTTTTGTTAAAATGGGTTATATTAGTGTCCCTAGGCAGTATGTGAAGTTTGATTAAGTTTTGAGGTCAAACGTCCATCAACGTCCATGACATTTGGAAGATATGTCTTAGATAGTGCTTGTGTGTCTTGATGTGTTTGAGTGAGTTATACACATTCATTTTCCTTGAAATTTGTGTATGATGTTCCTAAAACATAGACGACTATGTTTAGGGGTTTAATGTTCGGGTATGACCCCACCAAGGACCCATGAGGTGCCCTAGAAGATTACCCCACCTCTTGGCAAGAAGCTGCCAAAATAGTGACAAAAGTATGACACAAGGAACGGTCCATTGGTCAACAAACGGTTCGTCGACCATGGACATCGATTGAAACTTCTTGGTATCTTGCTTTGCTCTTTGATAAGGCTAATTATAAACCAAAGATACTCCACCAACGGGCCGTTGATGGATAAATGGTCTCTTGGTTGATCCGTTAGTGAGACTACCCCAAAAGCTGCCTTTTTTTCCTGTAATTACTTGGGGTATTTGGAAAATTCACCTTATGTCTTTTATAAAACATAAGTGATATTTTTAGGCTCTTTTAGGTTTATTCAAATATTTTAAACTCTAAGACCTAATTTTAGACATCTGATCGTAAAACCAAAAACCCCTCTCTCTTAAAACTCGCCGAAGTCTCCTTGGAAGCTAGTCCCTTCTAATAAATTTTCAAAAATGGTTTTTAACCCTAGTTTCTTCAATCTCCAACTCTAAATATGGGTCTTGCATGAAATGTTTTAAATGATTTAAATATGATGTTTCTAATGTTTGTTGGTGATTTTAATGCTAAAACTTAAACGAAAACATGTTAATGCTTTTTATCAAACTTTAACATATGGAATGGGTTAAATGAGCATGATTTGGGGTAGTCTTTGAGCTTTTGTTTATTATAATTTATATTATTGTTTATATACATCCCTAAGGGATATATTATTATGAAAAGTTGAGAAAATTTTTATAGGTGATGGAATCTTGGATAAAAGTGCAAGTTGTTTATGTTATTTAGCTTTAATTTTGGAAATGCTCTTCAGTGGTATGGTACACCTTCATGGTTGCGGTGTTTACTTTATTTGTGTGAATGTGTTGTTATTCATTGTGAATCATTTCATGAAGGTATATGATGTGAAAAAGATGGAAATGAAGCTATTCTTGTTAAGGTGCTTTTATAAAGCTTGTTATGAAAAGTACGCTAGAGAGTATGCCTAAATGAAATATATGATTATGTGAAGCATGTAAAGTTTGTGATGTGATGAATGAAGGTATAAACTATGCATAGAATAATATGTTAATGAAATGATGCTTATGTGCAAGGTGTGTTCATGTGAGCACACACACTCACGCTTGAATGAATGAATGAAGCTAAGTTAAGTAAAAGAAGGGAGTTTTGGGGTGAACACTCATTGTGAGTTGAGATGAATTGTTAAGTAGCAACCTTACTATTCCAAAGAGCTTTCTAATGTAGGTTGGAGGATGGATACCCTTCGTGAGTTGAGATGTGATGTCCAAAAGTTATCCTTGACCTTTATTAGTGAATGTTGAGAATCTGTGAGGAGTTATGCCTAGGATCGAGAGGATATTAAGAAGAGGTGGTTACACTTAGTGAGTTGACATGTTCTATTCCAATGCATTTCTTGATATGATTACTCCTCATTATTAGAAAACGAGTTACTTTTTAGCAATCTTCTTATCCCTTAAGTACGCGCCCGCATAGGTGTAGCTACTGGGAAAGCCATGTAAAAATTAAAAACAAAAGTAAGACCTCACCTAGGCAAGTGAGGGGACCCTTCTCCTATAATGGAAACATCGGAATTCCATGTTTAGTTCTTATGGTATATGTCAGTTAAGCTAAATACCAAAAAAAAAAGAAATTAAAGTGCTAAGTCTTCTAAAAGAGTGCACTACTAAGGGTAGATAGTGGAATGGAACGCTATTTATTCATTGCACTACTTACGCATTCCGAAAGGGGAGTCTTGGTGAGACTTATATGAATTGAATGAACTAAGTCTTCGAAAAGAACGTAAGAACGTACTACATAGAGTAGGTAGTGGAATGGGACGCTATCTATCCATTGCACTATGTAGACCTTCTGAAATGGGAGTCTTGGTGCCAATCCTTCTAAAAGAGTGTGCTACTTAGGGTAGGTGGTGGTATGGGACGCCATCTGCTCATTACACTAAGTAGACATTCGAAAAGGGAAGTCTTGGTGTGTTGCTTGAGTCATCCTTTAATGTCTTGTCATTTAGTGGGGGCTTGTTCTCCTAAGATGAAAAGACGAAAAGGGGTAGTCTGAAGAATGACTTTGTCGTGTATTGAAGGAGGTGTATGTGTACTTCCTTCATATCTTACCTTTGTGAGTAACAGGATAACCTTAGTTAGCGAAACTCTTACGGAAATGAGTTCACTTCCTCTTTTCTTGTCCTTGGAAGTTCACTATTTTGGAATCGGGATAGTTCACTATAAAGTTAAGTGAATTCACTATAACATTTGGAAGTTTACTGTAAAATTATCCTTTTTGAGAAAATTATGGAAATTCTTCTCTTACTGTTAAATACTGTTTCTTATGTTGTTTTGTTTCTATATTCTTGAATGTTTTACTTAATTGGCATGAAAATGTTTCTTTTTACTAAAAATTTCCCTTTATGCATGTTTTTTTTTGCATATGCCAGACTTTGTACATTATATGTACTAACCCCATACTTTTCTGTACTCTATAATTATATGTTTTGGAAGCAAGGTTGAAGTTTAGAAGGCAAGCTTGGGATTTGAATCTCTCAAGACAAAGTATGTCCTCATATATTTGAGGGCATACTTCATATTTAATTTTGTTTTGTATAAGTTCTTCTTATGTATTTATTTCAAATGAAAAGGGTCGTGTCCCTAAGTTATTTATGTTGTGTCTTTATGTTTTTCTTGTGAAGGTCAGATTTTTTGTTGTATTTATAAAAGATTATTTTTTACATTAAATGTCGGGAAAAGTTTTAAGTTTGCCGTAATTTTCATGTCTTATGTAATGAAAGATAGTTTAAGGGTTTGTATGATATCCCAAATGGTCAAGTACGCCCGGTCAAGACCCAAGCGTTCTCCCTAACTTCTAGGGGTGCTTTTGGGTCATGGCAATTGATGAACCATAGTTTTTTACTACTTTACGGGTCAAGTGATTTGGACTTAATTCTTATGATTCTAATGTAGTTTTCAATGGGCTATTGATGTCAGAATTGTATTCAATTGATATATCGGTTGTCTTAGATTGACAAATTTATATTCAAAATGACCTTCATTCATAGATTATTATAGTTTATGTATTGAATTGATGTTCATGGCCATGGGCAAGAGCCTTATGGTATTGAATTGGCTTATTTAGCATTGGATTGAAGTGTTGGGGATTGATTGGCGGTACACTGCCCTAATTCTCTTAATTTCATGTTAATTAGACTTTAATTATGTTTTGATTCCATTTATGTTGGTAGTGCTATGTGCTTTATTTGAAATTGATGTAGCCTTTTCGGCATTACTTTATGTATTATGATGATCATGTCCTTGTCCACACTACATGAAGTACTATGATGATTGGTGAAGTTGATATATGTGAAGTATGATCATATCTATCTACATGTGAAGTAACTGAGAGTATGGGTTCTTCTATTGATATTAGAAAATCATGTTAGATTATGACTATGACATAATGTGTGTATTCCTAGGGCTGATACATGGTTCTTCCTAATTGGTTATTGATTTTTATGATGGCTATCTTGATAATGTTATAGTAGTGTATAGGATGATATAAAGGTGATGAAGGTTGTGCCTATGTACTTGTTGAATATGATATGAAATATGTGATAAAGTGAAGTCCTAGTATGTCTTGTGTGGTAGACTAGTGTAACTTACTTTATGTGTATATGAATGTGAATATGAGAGTTCTTGACTTAGGAAGCTAAAGCATCTTAGTCTTATATGTATGAATGACATGAGAACTTGAATGATGTTAACAAGGTCCTTTTATGTGAATCCTAGACCCTAGTGATAAGGTTATTAACCTTGAAGTCAATGTCGTAATGCTATCCTTCTTATAATGAATGATGGACTGAAGGTTGGTTGGCTGGAACGACATCATATCAATCTAAGCTACTTGTATCCATTGTAAGTTAGCTCTACTCAACCTGTTTGGTAGGGTAACTATGAATGGGCTATGAACTTGATATGGAACCCTTTTATATGAACATTTAATGTAAATTACTCTATGAGAACAAAGAACCGAGTGATTATGGTAAGGGAAGTAACACCCTTCATATTCCATAATGAAGTGCCTACATAGGGTGCATCCAAGTTCTACCTTGACAAGTAGAACACCCTCTATCGAAGTATAGGCTACCTCTACGGATTCCATTATTTGATACCATGGTATATGTCGGGTATTTACTATTCTCATGATGTGGGATACCTACTAGCAATTGTGAAGTTTTATGAAATTTAGGTGTTTGTATGAGATGCTACCTAGACATTTCACAATAGGCTTTAAACATGTTAGTGAGAGTCCCTAGGTCTTGTCCAAGAACATTACTTTAATGTCCTTATGTGATGAAAGAGTCTTACATGAATGAATTATAATGTAATGACTTAAGTTAAGAAAGCATGTTAAATAAATAAGTACTTATCTAGAGTAGTTAAGGGTTGTGAAGTTAAGGTGTGATGATCACATTGTACCTTACCTAGATAAGTCTTAAGAATGAATCTAATTAGGGAAGGAGTTTATTATGTAGACATGACCTAAGCCTTAGGTAATCTTTAGGATTACTTAGGTAATATTGAAGAATACAATCATAGACATTATCTTCTTGATTTACTTTGATTAATTCTTTTGATAGCCTTTTGAAGGACAATGTCATATTATTTATATTTTGTTTTATTGAGTGAGAATGATATTATCCTAGGTAATATATAGGATTTATTAAGTGTGTGTCTAAGGGATTGTATGGACGGTCGCTTCACAACTCACTCAAGTGATACATAGAATCATCTTTAGTAGGAGGATCTCATGATCATGAGTATGATGTATTATAAGTGAGTTTTTCTCATTATAGGTGGTCTTAACAATAATTTAGGTGTTCCTAGAGAGGGTGTATGGGAGGTCTCTGTTTGTCTTCCTTAAGTGACTATTAAGATAGCTTTTAGTGAGGGGATTACATGATAGGAAGTTTCTAAATTGAAGTTAAGGCACTTCACTGTATAGTGAATTGGTTCACTGTAAAGTGATCTTAAAAATATACTAAATTGCTTAAATGGTATCTTATGTGTTTATAAGTTGTTAAATGTTATTGTTATGATTATATTATGATTTTTAAATGAAAAGGATGTATATTTCCAATGAATGTCCATTTTCAAGATTTTTATGTATTGTGCAATACTTAGTACCAGTGGTTGTACTTATTCCATGCTATTATAACACTATAGTGGTTGGTAGGTGAGGAGCATTTGGGAATGAAGAATTGGATCATGACATCATTCAAGTGAAGTGAAGTATATCCTCATTTGACTAGAGGGCATAGATGCCTGTTATTTCCTTTATCAAAGTATTGTATTAGACTAAGTAATACTATATTTCTATTGCATATGGGTGTATCCCAAAGAACTCATCTGTCTAATATTTAATGAAATGAGACTTAGTATTTCCTATCAGTTTCATATAGAAGAGTTTTTAAAGACTTATTGAATTTAACATTTTAATTCTGCACTACTTTTCATATATTTATATGTGATGAACAATACGAAAGGGTATGTACATGACCTCCGAGATGTCAAGTATGATAGTTGCACTCTGAGAGTTCCATATATTCGAAGCTATGGTCTCGAGATGTCACAGGGTTTATCCTATGAGGAAACTAGTTTAGACTTAAGTTTAACCAACATTTATGGTCGATTAGTTAATGTCTTTTCGAAACAAGTAAATAAAGGGGAGGGGGTTGTGAAACAAATTCCAGTAACAGTGCAATTATCAAGTGAATAAAAGTAAACGTTTGTTTTTATCAAGATGAGAAAGTTGTCACATCTGGGTTTACCCCCTAGACGTAAACGGGGTTGTAGTCCTCTTTGAGAACTAAGACTAGCCTCTTAGTTTACATAATTACATTCATAGGTCAAATTTAGCAAAAAATTTAAAACTTTTCTTTACTTCTACTTGGAGGTTTACATAGACCTCTACATACACATAATATATATATCAAGTATACATAGACTCTTCATATAGAAAGTTTACATAGCCTTCTATTTTTATTGTGCACACACAGACATAATATATATATCGAGTATACATAGACCATTCGTATAGGAAGGTTACATAGCCTTTTACTTTTATTGCGCGCGCACACACACACACATATAGGCATAACCCTACATTAAACCATCTAGCCAGCCTAGTAATTTAGGCATAACCCGACATCAAAGTAAACAAAGCCACATATAGGCT
This sequence comes from Solanum lycopersicum, assembly GCF_036512215.1. NCBI lineage: Eukaryota > Viridiplantae > Streptophyta > Magnoliopsida > Solanales > Solanaceae > Solanum > Solanum lycopersicum. Next base: position 34,615,374 of record NC_090801.1, on the reverse strand, counting down.
TTAGAAAAATCCGTACTCAAATAAAAAGAGATTGAATGTAAGAGTCTTAAAAAAAATCAACACCATAAGCTCGATATTGACATCACCCTCGCACAATGAGGACCTACCTTGCTTGGATGATCAAGAATCAAAGCCTTCTTCAAGTTGCCTTCCAAACACTTCAATGACTGGAACCTAAAATGTTTGGGAAAATGGAAGAAATAGGGTTAGTACGCCACTTGTACTAAGTATGAGACCATATGCACACATACTTTAAAACCATGCCAATGAAGAGGTACATTTATCAAAACATGTCATTTTATTCTTTGAAAAATATTATGCATAACAAAGGAAATCATACAAATATAAAAGGCATATTCATCAAGTCAAAGCAAATAACATAGTTGTTAACATACCTTAACCCAAAATCCAATATAACCCTACCATCAAGTAATTACATAATAAAGCATGGATAAAGGTTCATCATATCATAATAATGCAAGACTATTTCCCATGAATCCTCATAAAGCCAACGAGTGCAATAACAAAGAAAATCCTCATAACCTTACTCAATCAAGTGATATAACAAGAATTATGGAAAATATTCAACTTCACATTACATAACCTTTTTACGGATATACAACATCATACTTTTAACAACATAGACCAATTACATGTTCATAAGAGTATCAATCACCAAATATATTATTAAATGTAAAGTCATCATACTATCATCTTTTTCATTCATTACCATATAAATAATATAAACTTCCAAAAGCTTCCATCAAGCCAAAGTAGTGCAAAGCATAGTTGAGTACCATACCCCTACCTAGGCTAAGTCAAACCTCTCAAGTAACCTCAGTTAGTTCATCTTTATTTGTTCAATTTAATTTAGGGAATACTTTCCTTAACCGACAAAGACCACATGAGCTAAGTGTTGAAACCGGTTTTTTAAAAACATACACCGATGAAAGGTGGTCTATCGGTCAAAGTAAAACAAAACATTAATATAATTTTTTACGTAGATCCACTAGCTAGTCTTCCTATTGGGGAAACATAGTTCAAGAACTAAGAGATAGGTATTCTCCCTCTACATACCACTTGGAATTTGGGACATCCTCTCATGGGAATCCATTGAATGAGTATGCCTATTAGGGGAGTCAACACCACATTTGAACCATAGGGTCAATCTTCCTGTATGAGAATTCATCACCTCTCATTGTCAAGTTCACCCAGTGGTAAGCTACGTCCCTTTATTAAAATGTCTTTTAAACCTTTATTATCAATCATGGCTTAGCATAGGTCATAGGATCTAACCTTTTTATAAAATTATCATCATCATACCTCAATAACAATTGCATGACTATAAGTCCTTTCGTTACAATTTATATAAGTGATATAAGCATGTTAGCATTTCATATCATAATAAGACACATTGGTAGTCATCAACATCCCTATTAAATTTACATCTTAATCAACCTCACAATCATAATCAAGACATTTCAATTCAACATTATACCACCCTATCAATCCTAATGCAAGGCATACTCCGATACATCATCATGACTTAATCACAATTAACCATAATTTGAAGTAAAGGATAGACATCACAAGTCTTACAAAGTTTCCTTCATAGTTCATTATCAAGGTCTTACTATAAACCCCCATTCAACCCAATTCTTGGGTGTAAATCATCATAGGCCATTAATAAACATGACTAAAAGACTTGGATAAACATTATAGCACAACTCAATACTAGATCATCACTTAAGACAAGATACTTAGGTAAATTCACTTTCTAACCAAGATCATCTTCTCAATAACTAGCACAAAAGACTACAAATATCTTTAATTTGTTAATTATTGATATAAGAACATCATATAATATCAATTCAATCCATAACCAAGTTAATCCTAATTTATATAAAAATCAAACCTAGGGTTAAGGGTCAAGGGTCATGTTCTACAACCAAGACCAAACAGTCAAGATATATCAATATTAGGTTAGAATACATGTTAATAAATTCATATTATATAATAGAAAATATAATAAAATCAATTCAGAACATCAATTTCGTATTGGATGAAAACCCACTAGAAAACTCATCAATGGAAATCAATTTTGTAAGGAACCCTTTGAGAAAGAGGTCTCAAATGTGAATTAGATCCCATACCTTGTTAATTTATGAAGAATTGATTGTGAATTAGTACGTTTACATCCCCAAAATCCCTCCCCTAGCTTGTCTTCAATGGTTTCTCCAATAGAGAGAAAAAGAAAAGAGAAGGAAGAGGATGTGTTTTCGAGAGTTGTAATTTAATTAATGGGAGGTTGGGGTGTTTATATGGGGAGTTAATTAACTTGATTAGACTCCCTTAAACCCCTAATTAACCACCTAACCCCTTACATAATTAAATGAGTCTAACTTAAAAAGTGCAGGAAAATTGGTGTCCCATCGACAGATCGTTGGTCCATCGACGATCAAGCCTCCCTCCATGATGCACAATCGTAGTTTTGGTCAGAGACTTGTCCGGACTAGGTTTCCATAATTTTTTCTATGTGTTTGTCGACGTTTGGCATCGACGCCACGTCGATCAATACATTACCCGTCCTTTGCATCTCGTGGTTGTACACTGCCTGTGCAGTGTTGCCTCCTACGTGCTAGGATCCTTTTCAAGGGCCTTTGGTTGGTCCTTGGGGAGTTGCACCCGGAAGATTTTACCAAGAATCAGCTTAAACACATGTTAGACACTCTTTCATAACATTTCATGAATTTCCAACTAGTAAAAGTTCGTAAAACAGGCTAAAGCACGCTAGTACCACTAGAACTAATTTTCGAACGTCATGGACGTTCTTGGACGTTTTGGTTTCTAGACTTCATGAATAACCTATAAACATTAAAATAGTTTTTAAAAAGTGTCTAGACCTCATTACATCTATGTTAGACTCTAAGACATGTCTTGGATTTTTGAAACATTACATTATTCCCCCTTCAGAATACTTGTCCCTGAATGACACTAATAATCTTTAGAAGGAGGGAATAGACTCAAGACTATCAGCCCAACCAACAATACATAACAACATCAATCATATCACTTACACAAGACAATTCAAAACTTTAATTACCACATATAAGGCTCAACATTACGTTATGAGGAAAAATCTTCACAACAATAACGACATGCTTTACATGAGTCAATTATGTCAAAGTTCAACTTATCAACATACCACATATCATTTTATTAAGACTTATCATATCAAAATGCATATTTTTGCAGGATTTTAACAAAAATTAAAGTAACTTTAATTTTTGTTATGATTTTTATTATTAGTAAGAACTACTAACCTTAGTTATCAACTAGATTAGGGTAACGGGACTTCATGTCCGCCTCTGTCCATACACGAATTGTCTTTTGCATTTCGTGGTTATACACTGTCCGGGTAGTGTTGCGTGCTGCTTGCTATGATCCTCCTAAAAGACCCTTGGTTGATCCTTGAAGAGTCTTACCGGACGTTTTTACCACGAATCATCCTAAACAAATGTTATACACTCTCTCACAAAAGTTCATAAAATAGGTTAATGCATGCTAGTACCTCCTAGAACTAGTTTCCGAACGTCATGGGCGCTCTTGGACATTTTAGTTTCTAGACGACAATAGCTTTAGAAGTTAGTTTTAATGATTTGGAAGCCAAACATCGAAGGACGACAAAGACATCCGTAAACTAGTCTGATATGTGTTAGTGTGATCTTGTATGTTGTATATGTTTTTACGTGTTGTATAGAGTCTAAATCACTGGGGATCAGCCTAACATATATGGGTACATATTTAGGGCCAAAACATCCGATTATGAATCCGCAAACCTAAGGATCATTGAGGAGGACCCGAACTATTGGCCAACAAGCTTCCCAAGGCAACAAACTTTTGTCATGCCAGGAGCATGTCCACGTCGCAGACTAGATCCCCTATGGGCCAAAAGTTTGGTTTGTATCGCGCACATGCCGCAGACTCTACCGTCCAAAAAATTATTTTCAAAAATCTTGAGGTAACATCTCCGCGACGTGGACTTGTTCCCCAACGATAATTTCAAATATTTATGCTAAGTTTTACTTGTTCAAAAAGGTCAAATCAATGCAGGGGTTTTTTGGGTATTTTGGGGGTGTATTATATGTTGATATTAGGTCATTAAAAACCCATTACTCTAATCAAAAACCCCAACTCTCAATGAGAATCAAAAGAACTTGTAAGCTCTCGCTTCTCCTAGATTCTCTCTCTAGTCAAGATCCACCGTTGAAGAACCTTCATGTTTCAAAGAAGAATGTGAAATTCTCCAAGTTTTCAACCGAAATTTCATGGTATTCCTACTAATAAGGTATGGTGATTTCAGCCTTTATTCTTCTCTCATTGAAGGAGCCAATTTCAATGGCATTTCAAAGGATCTCCAAAACACTAAAACACAATTTTGAGTTCTAAGCAGGATGTCTTGAATCATCAGGTTTTAATTATTTATTTATGGAGTATTAAATGTTAATTAATGGTTTTATGATAAAAAATTCCATGAACCAATTTATTCCTTGAATTCATAATTCTGCCTTTTAAGTGGGTATATTGATTATGATATAACTATGTTGAATTCATGTGTAGAGTGCTATAGGCTATTGAATTATATGTTGATCATTATTGGAATCGTTCATATTTTTATTTATGGTATTGATATCTATATTGTTTTTGTTGACTCATTGATATGGATGAATTGATGGTCTAATCTTATGGATTTTGTAATTGATATGATTTATTAATGTGTAGAATTGTTTGAGATATTAAGGAATAATGATTGTAGTTATTAGAATGTGGTAAGTTGAACTAATTCTTGTATTTAATGTAGAATTTATATCAAATTGCTATTGATTGGTATGGTCCACTTATGGTGGCGTTGTTTAATCGTTATGAATGTTATGAATATGGTCTTGTCGGCATTATTATGTGAATTGTGGTATTATCATGATATAATATGAGTGAATGTATAAGGTGAATATTCTCACGTGTTTTCTATATGATCTTGTGTTGGTAGAGTTAGTTTTCCCTACATGGTACTTGAATTTTATTGAATGAGTGTATGAATGAAAGTCTAGGATCGGTAAACCTAAAGTAGGTACCCTTCTATGAATGACTAATGTAAAACCTTTAATATGAAAAGAAGGTTAAGAATGACAAACCTTGAATATGAAAAGAAGGTTAATTAAGAAGTATTGAAGGGATAGACCTAAATGGTGCCTCCTTCTTGGGTGGAATGATGAACTTAGAGGCAGGTTGGCCGGAATGGCATGAGATCATCTTTAAGGAAGTCATAAGAGCTATCCAAATAGACCTTCGTTGGAATCCCTAGTGGACCCATCCTTGGAAATGGTATTATGAGTTGATAGGAGTTAATAATGGTACTGTTACATCCGGGTTTACCCCCTAGACGTAACTGGCGTCGGCTTCCTCTCTAAGGACTAGGACTAGACTCTTAGTCTTACATCATCATATTCATCGATTTAAAATACGAAAGAACTAAAAATTTTCATTAATATTTATTTGGAGGTTTACATAAACCTCTACATACACATAATATATGTTCGTATTGAATATACATAGACCCTTCGTATAGGAAGGTTACATCGCCTTCTCCTTTTATTGGACATAGATATATAAGATAGAATAAAGTCTCAATGATTGTATCATCTTATACCAACAAATCGATTGTCAAAATATGGGCATAGCCCTACATCAAAAGTAAAGAAGTCACATATAGTCTTATACAAGTCGTACACAATAGAAATAGAATGAACATAAGGAGTCTTAAACATATAACAAAGTAACTTCATAAGCAAGATAATTGGCATCGCCCTCTGAGAGTGAGGACCTACCCACTTGAATGAAAGAGATATCCAAGCCTTCAACAAGTTCTCCTTCCAAACCCTTCAATGATCGGAACCTAAAATGTTGGGGTAAAGGGAAGAAAATGGGGTTAGTACTCCACATGTACTAAGTATGAGACCATATGCACATATAACACCCAAAACATGCTAAAAAGGACATTTTATTTAAAGCATGATAATTTATGTATTTAATGATTTATGAACAATTATCAAACTATATTAATCATTTATATATGTTCAACAAGTCAAATAAATCATATGCATATCAATCATTGAAACCCATGATCTCATATAACTCCATTATCAAGAGATAGCATAACATCACGAATAAGAGTTTATCACATAAATAGAAAAGTAAGACACTAACGAAAATCCTCATAATGTCACCAATTCCAACGACCAAGCAAAGCCCATAACCTCACTAGATCAAGCAACACAACAAGAACCATAGATAGTATCATACTGCACATAACATAGCCTTCACATACTCCTTAGTTCATACCTTTATAACAAGGACCAATTGCATGTTCATAAGCATCACAACAATCATATAGAGTCACTTAAATTTATCATCATCTATATATGTAATATTAACTTCCTAAATATCCTATCAAGGCAAACTAGTGCAAGGCATAGGTAGAGTCCCATACCCTACCTAAGCTAATCCAAACCCCTCAAGTCACTTTAGTTAGTTTATACTTCATTACTTCATTTTAGTTTAGGGAAAACTTTCCTTAACCTACATAGAACACATGAGCTAAATATGGAATCCGGTGTCATAAGAACTCTCACCGATGGAAGGTGGTTTACCCGCCAACGTAAAACCTGACATAACATAGCTTTCTAGGTTGATCTACTAGCTAGTATCCTTTGGTGAAAACATAGTTTATGGAGCTTGGGGGATCATGGAAATATAAACTCTACACCCTATGTTGGGTCATGAGGATATCCTCCCCGTGAAGAACGTAGTGAACCCTACGTTCCCTACTAGGGAAAGTGTAACTCCCTCATGTACAAGATCATTCAGTTCTACGCTATTTGCCTTTATTGAAATTTTTTTGAGTCTTGATTTAAAAATCATAACTTAGTTTAGGTAATAGAGCCTAGACCTTTTATAATAATCATCAGCGTAACTCAACAAGAATTGCATGAGTAACAGTCCTTTCCCTATAATTCATATAAAAGAGGTTAACACTTTACATATCACATCACAATAAGGCACATTGATACACATAATCATCCTTATAACCTGTACAGTCTAAGCAACCTCAAAACCAAAGAATAAGACATTTCATTTCAATCATCATACCATCCTATCAACCCTAGAAAAGGCAAACTCCAACATAATACCAGGTCATAATTATAAGTAATCACAAGTTGAAGTAGGAAATAGGAATTTCAAGACTAACCAAGCCTCCTCCATAGTTAATCATAAAGTTCTTACTATCAACCCACAACTTAACCCACTAGGGGAGTATCATCGTCACACAATGATAACAATAAGATAACTACGCTAATAGCATCTCTATAACACAATTCAACAATGGGTTATAGTCTAAGACAAAATACATAAGCCAACTTCACTATAGGTTTTATGCCCTAGATCACATCTCAAGGATTTTCATAATAGGACAACAATTCAACTTAATTTATTGATAATAACACCATAATAAAGAGATCTAATCGATAACTAACTCAATTTGATAACCACAATACAATATAGGTCAACATTATAATCTAGGGTTAAGGGTTGAGGATCATGCTCTTCAATTTGTTTCAAGCCACTAATAAGTATTACAATTAAGTTAAATAATATGTCAATATACTCAATTAAACCTAAATAAATCATTAACAACTCAATTTATAACTTCAATTTCTTTATTGAATGAAACCCATAAGAAACTCAACTTTTGGAAACTATTTTGAAAGAACCCTTTGAGGGAAGAGTCTCAAAGGTGAAAAGATCCCATACCTTAATGTTTTTATGAGAATTTAAGATGAATCCACCCTTTTTCAGACCCCAATTCACCTCCCAAACTTAGCTTCTATGGAGTCTTCCAATTAGAGAGAGAAAGAAGAGAGAAGGAAGAGAGTTTGATTTTTAAAGTCTAATTAGACTAATTGGGGGTTGGGGCTTTTATATGGGTTTTTAGTTAGTTAAGTATTCACCCCTTATCCCCTAACTTACCCCTAATCAATTAACTAATCAATTGACTTAACACTTAAAATATTACAGAATTCCACCCCTTACAAACAGAACCCCGATCGACAGGCCTTCTGTAAGTCGACGGGCCCTTACACCTCGATCCTGCAATTTTTTGATGAGTTAAGAGACTTGTGCAGGCATAGGCTTCCTCACCATGTCCAAGTGTGGGACGAAGGAGTCATTGACGCCCCGTTTATCAACACACGCCCTGTCTTCTTAGTCGTGATTGCACACTGCCAGGCAGTGTTTTCTCAAATATAAGGGTCCCCCTCAAAGGCCCTTGGTTAGTCCATGGGTAGTATTACCCGGACGTTTCGACCATGAAACATCCCTGACATGTGTTACACATATTTTGAAAAAATTTCGTATAATTCTGACTCTTAAAATCTAGTAAAAAAAACTAAGACACACTAGTACCCTTGCAAACCAACTTTCTAGACGTGATGGACGTTCTTGAATGTTTTGGATATTAAATACCCTAAATGACCTAAATTCATTTATATTGACTTAAAAACAGTGCTTAGACCTCATTGTCCCAATGTTATGACTTACGACTCATATTGAAATTTTGAAATGTTACATGTACCTTCTCTAATACACTTATGTGAATGAAATTACTCTATGAGAACTAAGTCAAAGCAGTGAGTGTATATGCTTGTAAGAGTATCTCTAGTTGAGTATGATGCTAGAATACAAATAAACATTTTGATATCCCCTAAACCTTGTGCCTACATGGGATGTGTCCTTGTTCTACCCTTGTCAACTAAAATACCTTCCACGGTGTGGGGTCTTATGACGCCGGATTACATACCTAAATAGTATGGTTTATGTCGATTAATACCTATTCTCATCATATGGATGTGGAATCTAGTTATTGGATATGTTCTACAATGTGTAGGTAGTAGAATGGGACACTATCTTCACATAGCACGAGCAGGCTTTAAAGATTCTAGGATTAGATCCTTAGTCTTCCAAGACCATTATGTGAAGTCCCATAATTTATTAGTGGTCTATTAAATGGCTTTGTTGAGTAATGTTCACCTAGTAGAGGTATGTTGTATACAAAGGTTCTTATCTAGGGTAGCTTTGAGGATCACTTAGATGTGATTGAAGAGAGTGTATATGCAGTCTCTTCATGTCTTACTTTAGTGGGTCTTAGAGTAACTTTTGGTGGAGAGTCTAATGATGAAAAGTCTTACTTGCTAAATATGGAAATATGTCTTATATGTTATTGTTGACTTGTATCATGTTTCTTAAGATCTTATGATTAAGGATTCTATCAAAATAGCATGCAAGCATATCTTTATGTAAATGTTCCCTTTTGCATGATTTTCTTGCATGTTCAACATACTTAGTGCATTAATTGTGCTAATTCTATATATTTCTCTATGTCTACAAGTGTAGGTGGTGGCAATAAAGTATTCTTAAAAGTTGAAGCTTTGAAATTATATTTCTCTCAAGATTGGTTTGTCCTCATATGATCGAGGATATGGACTATGTTTCTGGTTTTGTTTCATTAAAGACTATGTATTAGACAATAAGTTTATTTTAATGTATGGGTTGTGTCTAAAATGGCTAATAATGAGACTTAGTTTTCTTTTGTTTTATAAAAGAGTTTTCCTTATCGTCTTTATTGTGAAAATTTTTAAATTTCTATACTATTCTTATGAAAAATGTCTAAGGCCTTGTATAAGACCTCCGAGAGGCCGAGTGCACCGTATGGCGACTAAGGGGTGCTCCCGGATCGTTACACCTCTTTGGCTTATTGGCTTATCTACTTAAGCGAAACTTATACCAAAAAAAGGAAGTACCAAGGTCTAATCACTTTCGAAAAGATAACTGCAGAACTCAAATTCTGAAATCTCCAATTCATAGATCAAAAAACTATACACAAGCATAAATAAAAACAAAAAATGAGAAATATTTATAAAACCGGCAAAAAAGAATGATCTTTCACATTCTTTGCTTATGTTAATCATCCATAACCAATATAAAAACAAATATCAATCACCCACAAAACCAAAAAAATGACAAAAAGGAAGGATCATCTATTTATCTAACTGATCAACAATAACATACTTAGTGTAGTCCCGCCAGTGAGATCCAGAATAGATATCGAACTAATTATAGAGCAAAATTACAATCATATTTTTTATTAGACCACTCACAATGTCAACTATTTCAACACATAAAACTTATATATATTCAATTTGTAATGGGAAAACGATAATAGACCATTTACTTTCAATTCCCTTTTCTGACCAACAAACTGAAATGTTTTTGACATTTCTTACCAACAAAGGATACTTTTAGATAAATTTTTAAATGTAGAACATTTCATGCTCAAACAATTGACCAATTATGACCAGTTAAATTATCTAATTAAAAATGTACTCATTGAGTATTAGTTCTGTGACATGGCCAATACCACAGATGTTGTTTTTGAGCATTACACTAATATACGTTAGATGATTTTCAGATGGTGGCCAAATGACACTATTGTTTTATTTACTGGTTCAAAAAAAGTAATAGGATCTATAATTTCCCTTCAACAATAGAAAATGGAATATATAAAAGTAAAGACTCATACTCCTGAAATTTATCTCTCTAAGAATCCATGTTTGCTAAAAACAATATCATTTTATCTATTTAGACAAATAGGGAAAATATTAATATTGTCTTGCACATATTCAACCATTGCATATTTTATTTAAACTACTATATGAAATATTCAATAAAAAGTGCATTCAGACAATATTTCCTTAACAAAGACTCAAACTTTAGAACATTTAGCAACTCATGATAAAGACAATGAAATGACATAAGCTAGATAAAGACATACACAGTAAACAGGAAAAACAGAGCAGCTCGTCATAAATAAAGAGGAGAAAATGGTTTACGCAATTGATGCACAGAAAAGAGTAACAGATTTATTGACAATAACATTTTGTTGGAGAGATATATATAGATGAATGACGTATCTGAAAAGGTTACGATCGGATGAACTTGAGAGCCAAAAAAGGTTTATCGCTTGAGAAATAACTGTTACAGTGATCCATTAGGCATTTTTGGAGAATTAAATTAGGTCAAAGATTATGAGCAAATTTAATTTATAATAAATTACTCGCTCATTTAAAAAAAAATGACCTGCTTTGACTTGACACGATGTTTAGAAAAAAAAAAGAAAACTTTTGAATCTTGTGGTCCTAAATTAAAGTTATGTCAAATGTACTAAATTGCACTTCAATCTTGTAGATTTAAACATGCCACGTGGCAAACTGAAATTAAAATGTTACCAAATAGGGAAGGAGGTCATTATTTTAAAACAGACTAAAAAAGAAATGATAACATTCTTTTATAAGCCGATGGAGTAATATTTATGTAAACGGTAGGGTTAAAACGATAAATCAACTTTGGGGTTGAACTCTTCCCACTTAAAATAAGACATGACTACTTTAGTTAATTTATATACCAGCTCATTGCCCTATTCCTTGTTTTTTTTAAAACATGTGTTTCATTCAAACTTATAAAATACTCAAAAATCTTTTTTTTTTATCTAATCAAGTTATTTTTATCAACCAAAGTTTTGGTAATTATTTTATTAATAAACTAGAAACCTTACCTAGAACCATGTAAGTTAGTTTACCTTAATTGTAGTTCATTTTAGTATTACTTCGTTAAAAATTTACATAACTTAATTAACCTTTAAAATAAATTTGTTTTGACCCTAAAGTTAATTGTTTAGAAATCACCAAAATGTCGTAAACTAGTTCATGCAAGTTAAAATGATATATGAAAAATATATTATGTCAAATCTTGGCATCGATCCAATAATATAGTAAATTATCATTCTTTTTCATATCTTTAAACTTCCTTAACTGTATTTCATCAATTTTTCCTTATTCATGGGATCACATAATAGAATAAGCTCAAGAGTATGGATTTCGTGGTCTTGAGATTATAGACTAACAACACAATAAATTTCATAGTATGATGTCATGAGTATCAATCACTATTAAGAGTCTCTCTGTCACATAACATGTCTCAACCAAAGAACTGAAGTCACGCAAGCTAATTTACCAATTTTTTCGTTTCTTTAATGCACTTCTATTCTATCAAGAATGCATAATTTTGAAATAAATGAGTCCATAAGCATTCATACTACTGTATATCTACTTTAGACCCAAAAACTCACCCAACATTATACTCAAATCCCTAAATTTCAAGCCCAGAAGTAAGTCTCAATTCATTCCAATTATCATAACTTTAGTGGTATCCATATATAATACATCATATATTTATCTACCTATTTCAATATACCAACTTAATTTGTAATATGACAACAAAATAATAATATTTAAAATTGAAGTTACTAATTATGAAAGAAGTGACAACAATTATGAACCCAAAATTTCCCTAACCATGTGATGTAATGACATTAACAGGATGAATTTAGGGATCGTTTGGTAGAGTGTATAAAAATAATACCATATGGAGCGAATTAATAATGCTAGAATTAGTAATATGTGTATTGGTTAGCATAGATTATTTCTTCTGCATTGTTTGGTTTGGCATATTAAAAATAATATGCATTATATAAAAATATTTAGTTTACAAAAGTATCCTTCACAATTTGGTGGAAAAGATGTAAAAGTACTTTTGAGTTTTAATTGAGTTTTAACAATATTAATGCATGTATTAATCGTTTTCATTACTAATATCATGGATTTATAGGTAATTGTAATACACTCCTCAATACACAATATAATATATACTTAATGCAGGCATTAGCTATACATACCATGAAAAAATGCACCAAACAAGGGATGACTAATGCATATAATTAATGCATGCATTATTTTACTAATACACTCTACAAAACGATCCCTTACAATATTATAAGCATGGAATTTATTGATAGAAGAAAGAAATTTGAAAGAACGACTTAAAACATACAATTTCCTTACAAGCCTACTACCCCAATAGATTAGCAATCATCACCTACAATGATTGGAAAATCATTTGAATTTCTATCATTCACATACAGCTATTAATTTTTAAAAAATGTGCAGAGGTAATTTAGTAATTGAACCTACTCCTTGAACGAGACCCTTAGGGCATGTTACCACGATTGCTTCCATCGGTTTCTTTACTATTTTCTTTTTCTTTTCTTTATAGAATTATTGTTTACTAAAAAGTTACAAACTCCATTAACTAATTTTGTTTTAATAAACATGGTCCAAGTGATATAATGGAGAACTAGGTTTATTCTCAAAGGCACTCATAAAATCAGGATAGCACAAGACCATAACGCGTGCTAGTTATTAAAGATCATATCAACAACTTTATTATTGTGTGTGAGCAGTGGTATTTTATTTTCATCAAGCTGTCATAGTTTATGTATGAAACTACTACGACTATGGAGTAAAAGTTAATGTTTTACTAAGTGGAGGTTTAGTTTAGAGCACACATTCATTATGCATAGTAATTTTCCTTCAACTAATATATTGTAACATCTCTGTCTTAGAAAGAGCTAAATCTAAAAAGAATGAAATTGGAAAGGAGCTAAATTGAGATTCGGTTCAAGTTACTCTTTAATTTTGAGTTTTGGGAGAACTCAAAATGAGGATAACATTCAATACAAGATGTGTTAGGTAACCCATGAGATGATAAACAGAAGATCATGGAGTCATCTTTCCAACGCAAAGTTTGCTAAATTTTGTGATTGGTTGAGGGAGATAAGGTCGTTGGGTATAGACTGTCCAGATAAGGAAAGTCATCCATTTTAAGGATGGGGTGTTTTCCTTATCCACTAGGCCTACACATTCTTTCACCAAATTAGAGAATCAAAGATGATAAAAAAAAATTTACTCAAGTCTAAAGCGTTCAAGAAACTAGGTAAACGATCAAGAGGAGAAACGAGAAAGTTTTCAAGAAGTCATTCAAGATTTCAAGAAAATTGCCAAAAACATAGTTCTTTCGAGGTATGTAAGATTATATAATGTTGGGTTTGTTCTTCCTCACGCCAATCATGTAAACTTTTGCCCATGAATTCATTCTTGAAATTTATTATTAAGTTCTTGAGTTAAGTTGATAAATTGAAGTCTTTCAGTCCTTGAGGTGGGGGCTATGAAAACGAGTTGAGTCCCTTGATAGATTATTATATCCTTTTCATAAAAATTGTTTTGGGTGTGTGAAAGTCCAAGAATATGGACGATGAAACTACTTTGGGTATGAGTTGAGTTGAGTTTAGGAGAGGAAGAAAAGATGTGGCAAATGATTGTGCCTAGGTCAGAATCGTGAAGACGCTTAATATTTTCAGTCTTCTGATAGTAACACCCTCTCCATATCGCGGGGAGGATACGGAATCCTCTGTCTCAAAAATGATTTCATGATAAAAAAATTAAACCCTCTTCCAATCGCGCTAGTGTTCACCAATTTGTGTCTTTGTTCGTTTCTTAGTTCCAACTATATAATTATTTGCTAACCATAGATCGGTTCTATATATCCTATTCATAAATCATGAATTGACATTTCAAATTAAAGTAAAGATTGAGAGTAGAATTCGAGAAAGTATTTTGAGCAGTCTTCTACAATTATTTATAACTCGTTTTATTATTGGAGTAGATGAGTACAACGATAAGGAAAATTGAGTTAATTCTTCAAAATGAGTATGAGGGGACTATGTTTCCCCAAAGTATGTAACAATTTTACATTTAGACGAGAAGAAACCTTGATTTCTAATTGAGTATGTAACAGTTTTGCAAAAATCAAACATATTTATCTAACATTCCATAGTTAATCGCTCAAATCATATATATAATAACATGTTTATCTTACACTGCAAAAGATATAGGTCATATACTTTAACATTGTGTTATAACATATATAGGGGTGGTATAATAATATGATAAACTATTGGTCAAAGATTAATATAAGGGGAGATGAAAGATATATATAAGTAATGTAATAACTATGAGACTTCTGTTGTGAAACTTAAGAACAAAAGAAAAAGAGAAGAAGAGAAGAAGAATAAAAGACATTAGAGGAACAATATAATTTTTCTTTCTTTCAAATTTATCAACATTATTCTCAATACAACTATTTAGAGGATTACATTGAGAATACTAAAGGGTATCACAAACATTTCATTAAACCTTGAGAATTACTACCCATTATGGAGGAAATAAAGTTAGGAGTTATGCTCATCCATATGACCATATTATCAACAACATTACTACCAATAAAGAATGAAATTAACCTAGGAGTTATGGTAATCCATTTGACCACATTATCAACAACATTAATACTCATAAAGAAGGGAATCAACCAAGGAGTTATGGTGATCCATTTAACAACAAAAATGTTACAACACTCCCCTTGAATGACCATTGATAGATCATGTGTCTCGTCAAAACCTTACTAAGAAAAAATCCCGTGAAAAAAATGGTTAGTGAAGTACAAAAGATTACACAAAAATTTGTTATACATTTTATTTGATGCCTCGTTAAAAACCATGCAAGGAAAACTCATTGCAATAAAACTTAGGTCAAGGGAAAAAAGAGAAGCGCGTAGTTTACTCTCCCTGTTGGATACATCATTTAATTTCTTGGAGACGACACATTCCATTCTTGAATACCAACTTTTCAAATGTTTAGTTTGGTAATGTTTTAGTAAACAAATCCGCCAAATTATCAACTGAACGAATTTGTTGAACATTTATTTCACATTTTTTTCTAAAGATCATGACTAAAAAGAATTTTGGTGAAATATGTTCTATTCTATCTCCTTTAGTGTATTCTCCCTTTAGATGAGCTATACATGCAACATTGTCTTTCTACAATGTAGTTGAAATATCATTTTTCATAGGGAAACCACACATTTCTTGAATATGTTGAGTTATTGACCTCAATCAAACACACTCCGGACACGCGTCATGGATGGTTATTATTTCTGTACGATTTGAAGAAGTAGCAATGTTTGCTTTATTGAATGCCGATATATAGTTGTGCCTCCATATGTAAACAAATAGTCTGTCTGAGATCGAGCTTAGGGTGGATCAGACAAATATCCAACATCCGTATAACCTATCATTTCTGACGTTACCGAAAGAAATTGATGATGTGACCTAATTATAATTGGCCACGTGTCAAAATGATTTTGCAAAATCATTGTTAAAAATAATGGAATGAATGAGAATTTTTTTAACAATAATGACATAAATGAGCCTTTTTCTGAAAGTTCAATGACATATTTGAGCCTTTTTTCAAATAATAAAATTAATCATGAAATTGAGATAATAATATAATATTGAGAAAAGAGAAGAATATCAACTTTTAAAAAGATATAGCAAATTATATTGGAGTGATTATCTCCGATTATATATATTTCTTATATTTTAATAGCAAAAAATAAAATAAAGCTTAGCTATCAGAACAACAGTTCTCTGACAAGTCTAAAAAAATTATTATAGCATAATTTCACCTAAGTCTCCATTAATATCAAATAACCGTAGCTCTTCATTAACCATAAGTTTACACCATTATATCAGTGTATTTGTAGACTGATTCAAAATATGCACAAATCTTTTTCCAGCAACCTTAACATATTATTCAAATTTTCTATCTCTGATTAATGCATATTTAGAAAATATTTATAAAAAAAAACAAATTCCTTAGAAATAAAGAAAATGACTTTTCTAATATAAATAGCGACATAAGTTATATAAGTGATTAGTTTAAATTTATTTTCTTCTACTACCCACTCAATTCCTCACCCCCCGCCCCTTGATCAGCCCACTCCTGTTACCCTTGGAATACCCATTTCTCATTTTATTCCATCTCCATAATATTTTCTTCGATATATTATCAAACACTAAAAATAAATAAGAAACTCACTTAATTATAAAAAAATCATTCTACAGAAAAATATTGATAATTTCCCAAAATTGTTTTCTAAAAAGATACTTTCTAGAAAAATTTAGAGAACTCACTTAATGAAATTTGTGTGTTTGGACTTTTGAGCCCACCAAAATCTGTAGAAAGATACCTATAACGTGTTGGCTAATTTAGAAATGATACGTAACTGTCCCAAAAGGTGGCAAAGTTCCTTGCATGTTATGTATGCTTCAAGATAAAGATTATTTATTTTAATACTACTTTTTTTTCCCAAAAATTTGGTGAGAGCTAAACTACTTGGAGTGGGAACTAATTAATAATTCTCATTTCTCATAAAATCAAGTCAAATGAGTGATGCTTTGTCTTGGGGGGGGGGGGGGGGGGGGGGGGGAATCATTACATCCCCCAACTTCTTTTCCAAAATTCAAAAGTCTCTACCTATCGGTGTGATTGGTAAGAACTATTAAAAAAAAAAAAGGAAAATAAGTGTTTTTTTTTAAAAATATTTTCTTATCTTTAGTAAATAAGTATGAAAATATCATTTTAAATGTATCTGTGTAACATTTAGACAAATAATATAAAAGGAGGAGAGGGGACTACAGGGGTATGGTGAAGATGATGTATGGAGGACACAATTAATTTAAAATGCAAAAGTGAAACTTGAATTTCCTTTTTACATTAGAGAGGTGATTTTTTCTAATTTTTAATGAACTTGTTTTTCCAGAACTTTGTTTAAATTTTTTTAAAAGTTGTTCTTACTTATGGTTAAAAATCAAATCGAATCGCAATATGAACTAAACCAATTAAAAAATCTAATAGTTGGTGTAGTTTTGCTAGGTCTGGTTCTTTCTAAATTTTGAAAATTGATACTATTTGGTTTTGTTGGAGTTTTACTAAAAAAAGTTTAAAACCAACAAAGCCGAACGTGAAATTATATATAAATATTATGATTATTTATATATTAGGTAAAATTATTCGTGCTTCACACGGGATTGAACTCTTTTACTATGCTTACGCATGATTATTCGGTAATATTTGTATTTTTGATTCACACTCTACATTGTTAGTAATATTTTTTCTTCAAGTAAAGCATTTCTTCGAAATCTTAAAGTGCTATACTAATAACACAAGCACAAACTGGTTGTAAAAGAGAACACTACGATTTGTAATAATAGAATGAAATATAAAGGAAAAATTGAGCCCACCGAATGCACAATGTTTCTAGTTTAAAGAAATTATTCTCATCTAGTATTCGAGGTTTAAAAGAATAAATCCTCTCAAGATAAAATTATTATATTCACCAGTGTATTGGTACAAATACAATGGTCTAACAGCGCAGCAACGTACACAAATACATATTTGTGCAGAAGAAGAACAATTTCATAATTTTTATATTTTTTTTAAAAAAAGAGAGGCAATTCCTCTATTTATAGACAACAAAGAGTAGTTACAACAAATGTTTATTGTGATTTATTGGAAAGTGTAACAACTCCTTGAAAAAGTTAAAATCCTTTAGAAATGTAACAACCTTTCATTAAAGTCGCACATTTTCATAAAAGTCCCAAGCTATTCATAAAAGTCACAGCATTGCGTAAAAACAACAACTTTTCATTAAAGTCACAACCCTTCATAAAAGTCACAACTTTTCATAAAAGTCAAAACATTTCATGAAAGGGGAAAACTAGTTTTGAAAATAATAAACTTCAAAAGGAATCCTTGTTTGTGGTGGCTTCACGTAGCCAAACCTTGGGTTCTTCCAAAAAAATTATAAAGAAATATTGTTTTGTGGTGGTGCCACAAGGAGAGCTTTGTTAAATTTAAGTTATCTTCGGTGTTAACAACATCATTTTTTCAAGCCTAACAGTTAAATTTTAGCCCACCTATTAAAACCCTAAGACCAAGTTATCAAAATCTATTACTTTAATCTTTACCTACCCTACGTTACATTAGATAGTCACACTTTCTCTTAATTAAATCAGTTTGTTCGTGTAATAATAGCTCTATAGTTGTTTAATTGATTCCATAACAATTTTCTTGTGGATTGTTCATGTATTAGGTGATTGTGCCTATCGAGACGCTTATACTATCAACAAATTTAATTTATTACTTTCAAATTGAAGAAAAAAACCGAACCAAACAAAATTAAACCGATACCAATCGAACCGACTTTTTTATTTGGTTAGGTTTTAGAAATTTTCAAACCGACTAAATTATTTTGATGTTGATTTTAGCCAGTAACCGATACAAACCGATCCATGAACACTCCTAAAATATTTTACCAAACAAATATAAAACTGAGATAAATTTAGTAAAATACAATTTTCTAACTTACATTGTAAAACTGTAACTCGTAACTTACCTCGCAAATGTTTGACCCCATAACTTCGATAAGAAAATGATTTTGCTATTGGTGACAAATAATGGGTTTATTATCGGCTAGTTTTGGCATTTATTTTAGAGGAAATTTCGTAAATAGTTAAGAGAAGAAAGATATTGAGACTTCTTAACTGATGTTCGGATAATAACATATTAGATTTATAGTTTGAATGGTTATCCATATAACAATTTGTATATCTCACATGGCTATTAAACATTTATACAAATAGGGTTTTCCAAGTAATTTTTTATAATGATCTACATTGCAAGTTTGAGAAATAAACCCATGAATCATAGTCCCACGAATTACGGAAAGAATCACACAAATCATGTAGCTACCCTTCTAGAGAGACACTATAACTTGACAAAAAAATCTAATTTAATCCTTGCGACATTAAAAGAGATTAACGAAGGGCATACTGATTTTAATCTAGTTGAGGAATTTGGTGCATAATGAATAATTTAGTTAAGGATGTGCATCTTGCCCATTTAAATATTTATTTGAGGTCAAAATTTAATGGCATGAAATTTTGAACTTATGAAGAAAAACCCTCCCAAAATCTGTTAAAAAATAATTGACGACCTTTCCATGCATATATTATCCTCATACATAAGGACAAAATAGCAAGACTAATATCAACTTTCGTGTAGCAAAATAAGTCGGTTCATGCTTCACACAAACTTCCAAAAATTATAGTAAATTAGTATATTACAAGACTTGGGTTTACACACCCCAAAAATATAAAAACGTATAGCTATACTTATATTAAAACACATGGTGACATGACCAAATCAACCCTCAAAATTTCATGTAAATATACAACACGTAGATCATGTACAAATCCCAAGGTTTATACAAAATATATGTGCCTACATGCAAGTGATCTTCATTAAGGCTTTCATAATATTTATCTTCAATGGACAACTTCAAGCATCCTCTCGAACATTCCCTCGATAGAAACAATTATCGATAAAAATATAGCTTAGTGGTGTAAAAATTATAGATCCGGAGCCATCAGATTCACCAAGTTATCATTCTCAAGTCAACGGAAGCACAATTGGAACATAATCAGTAAATGAAGTAAACAATAAACAAAGAGTATCAAGTTGGATATTTAAAGATCCAACTGTCAATGACTCCCATAGCATCATTTTTCAAGAGGTTCAATAACAAGACTCGCCTAATATATACATCATGTCGTCACACCAAGCACGAGCATGTATCAAGAAGGGTCAACGCCCTGTATAGAGAAGGGTCAAAGCCCAATAATTAAGAGAACTAAGAACAATATTAAAAATGACTTTCTAGTTCGTTCTTAAAATGGACAACTACCATACTTAAGACGGAAATTCAGAGTCAAAATTTAAAATGATTAGAATCAAAAAGGCATGCCAATAGTGACAAGGTCACATGCACAAGAAGGACAAGGTCCCAACAAGAGTGCCAAGTGATCAAATAATTCGTACAAGTGGACGAGTCACACAAGAGTCTTTAATGTTTTAAATGAAAACAACATAATAATCCAATGCTACAAAAGGTAACCAACGTACAAAGATAAACTTTGACATACACCAGCAGGTAAATATAGTACAAGTACAAGGCCATACAAAAACCTTAGTTCTTTAGACAAGAAACAGTCCAACACAACTTCATGAGTTCAAACCGTAGATCAATCAACGTATGAAGGTCGTCAACTTGTTCACAAGTATATACAACATTACAAATATAATTAAATAACTTATTTAATTCCAAGTATCACAATAATGTTGAAGTAAAATAGGATAATCATCACAAGTATGCTTAGCTTTTAGAAATACGACTATGCTCCCAGAATAGTGATTCTGTCCAGCTTAATATCTCATGTCGCAACATAGATTTGAAAAGAAAAACGACAAATCCTGAATTTATAACCTTCATGAAAGATTTAGGTACATCTCTTGAGCTTGCAAATAATTACGAATCACCGAAAATTACATTTTGTACAAAAAGTTCTAAACAAAACACTAAAAGTTGAACATACATGATTTCTAATTGCAGAAGCTGGACAGAACTTCTCCTATGTTGTGTCCCAAATTTCAAATCCATAACAGAAAAATTAGTGTTTTATATAAACATGAGAGATGTTGGTATACGAAATAGCTTTATAAAAAATATTATTATCTTTAAATTAAGTTCTATGGAAACAGATTTTCATAAAATGTCAAACACTACCCAACTCAAAAGCAGATTTTATCACTTACCAAGACGAAGTGTGCGTGTCGTATTCAAGCCAAAAGGACCTAGTTTTTCTCTTGTTTTCAATAACAACTATTTATTCAATGTTTTAAGGTTCCTTTACTTCAGGTGAGACAAAATTTACTAGCATAGGTGTCAAAATATAGCCTCAAAAGAGAGGCTAGTAACATCTACAACTGTCACTAAAAGGGTGCTGCTCAAATTATTGTGTGCTGCCCAAAATGCATACATATACACCTATATGTATATACTTGATACCAATAGTTTCAATTTATATGGAATTCTAATTAGTCAAATTATGAAAATACCCCAATACAATACCTTAAGTTACCGTAACACTTATATTAAGCAAGATTATAAGTATCACAAAATCTCAAGTCCCCAAAATGAGAATAAAACATATTATTGTAATTGAGCAATGGTGTATTGACATGCAAATATTGGTCTAGTATTTTAGGGGTGTTACAACTCTCTCCCTATTAAATAAATTTCATCTCGAAATTAACCTTACTCTAGTCCCGAAAAAAGTGCAAATATTGGGTCCTCGTGTCTTTTTCTCTCTCCCAAGTAGCTTCCTTTTCTAGAATAGTTACTCCAAAGTACCTTTACTAAGGGGATTCTCTTGTTGCTAAGATTATGTACTTCCCGAGCTTGAATTAGGATTGGTCCTTCATTATACGTCAATTTGGAATTGACCTCAATAGATTCAACTTGAAGAACATGAGATGGATCCGAACAGCATCTTCTGGGCATAGAAACATGGAAGACATTGTGGATCTTGTCTATTTCAGGTGGTAAAGCCAATTTATATGCAACTTGTTCAACCCTTTCAAGTATCTCATAAGGTCCAAAAAATCGGGGACTAAGTTTTCCATTTTTTCCAAATCTCATTATCTTTTTCCATGGAGACACCTTTAAGAATACTTTATCTTCAACTTGATATTCAATGTCACACCTTGTTAGATCAGCTAGCAACTTTAGTCTATCCGAAGAAATCTTTAAACAATCCTTGCTAATTTTTATCTTGTCCTCTATTTGTTGCACCATTTTAGGACCAATAAGCTTTCTTTCACCAATTTCACTCCAACAAAGATAGATCAGACCTTTTCTTCCATATAAGGCTTCGAAGGGAGGCATTCCAATACTTTATTATTAGATTTTATTGTAAGAAAATTCTATCATAGCCAAGTGTTTGTCCCAACTACCCTCAAACTCCATAATTCATGCTCCAAGCATATCCTCAAAAATTTGTATCGCTCTTTCCGACTGGCCGTATGAATGAGGATGGAACAAAGTGCTAACTTTCAAATTTGTACCCAAAGATTCCTACAAGATGACCCAAAATCTAGATGTAAATCTTGGGTCTCTGTTAGATACAATAAACACTAGGATCCCATTTAGTATTACAATCTCATTAATATACAACTTGGCTAAATGTTCAAGTGAGTAATCTATTCTGACTACTAAGATGTGAGTAATCTTGGTTAGACTATCAACAATCACCATATTGCATCATGATTTCTTTGAGTGTGAGGAAGTCTAGAAACAAAATAGATAATTATTCTCTCCCATTTCTATTCTGTCATCAACAATGGTTGTAGTAAACCAACAGGGACTTGATGTTTTGCCTTTACTTGTTGACAAATCAAAATTTTTGAAATGAACTACGCAATGTCTCTCTTCATACCATTCCACAATTAATTTTCTTTGATGGTCTGGTACATCGTTGTACCTCCAGAATGCATTGCATATGGTGAAGAATGTGCTTCTTTTAATATTTCTCTCCTCAATTTGTCATCATTAGCGACGCATAATGTTTATTGATAAAGTAAGATACCATCCTTTGTTGATGTAAAATCACGTTTTCCCCATTTTTGACTTCTCTAGTAAATTTTACAAGTTTCTCATCTAACTTTTGTACTTCTTCACCTATTTAAGTAATATTGGCTTTGCTTGCAAATTAGCAATAACTAAACCATTGGAATCAGGTGTAAAAAAACATTCATGGATCTTAATTCATGAAGCAATGTCAAAGGACTCAAACAAATGCTTGTGAAGGATTATTGACTTAAGACATCGACAACCGCATTAGCTTTACCTGGAAGATAATCAATTGTCCAGTCATAATCCTTGATGAGTTCAAGTCATCTACGCTGTCTTAGGTTTAGCTCCTTTTCAGTACCCAACTACTTTAAGCTCTTGCGTGTGATCAGTGAATATATGACATTTTCTCCATACAAATAATGTCGCCATATTTTAAAAGCAAACACTACAGCAACAAGTTAAAGATCACGAGTATGATAATTCAATTCACGCGGTTTTAATTTCTGAGAAGCATAAGATATTACCTTCCCTTCTTGCATCAAAACACATCCTAAACCATTGTGAAAAGCATCAGTGTACACTACATATTCTTTCCCTTCAATTGGTAGAGTAAGTATGGGTGTTTGAGTCAGCAAGGATTTGAGAGTTTGAAAGGCCTCTTGATATTTTTAATCCCACATAAACTTTACTTACTTCTGCAAGAGCTTAATAAAAGGGGACACAATATTGGAGATTTTTTTCACAAATCTTCTATAGTATCCTGCTAAGCCCATGAAACTTCTCACCTCAGTCGGACTTTTGAGAGGTCTCCATTCAACAAATGCTTGTATCTTACTAGGATCCACCTTCACGCCTTCTCTTGATACAACATGTCCCCGAAAAGTCACTTCATTAACCAAAAATTAGCATAAATATCATTCTTCTTCAAAATATGCAAAATAATTTGGAGGTGTTTATCATTGTCTTCACTACTTATGGATAATATTAAAATATCATCTATCAAAACAACCACAAACTGATTAAGATAAGGCTTGAATACTCTATTCATTAGATCAATGAATACCACAAGAGCATTTGCCAATCCGAATGGCATCATCAAAAATTAATAGTGAAAATGTCGAGTTGTAAAAGCAGTTTTAAGAATATCATTCTTTTTAACACACAGTTTGTGATATCCAGACCTTAAATCAATATTTGAGAGTAATTTAGCACCCTTCAGTTGGTCAAACAAATCATCAATCCTTGGTAGTGGATATCTATTCTTTATTATTATTATGTTCAATTATCTATAGTCAATACAAAGCCTAAGAGTGTCATCTTTCTTCTATACAAATAAAACAGGGGCTCCCTAAAGAAAAATACTAGGTCAAATAAAACCTTTCTCACCAATTTCTTGGGATAGAGATTTCAATTCTCTTAATTCTACTGGAGTCATTCTATAAGGAGTGATGAAAATAGGCGTAGACCCAGGAATAAGCTCGCTTGGATAATCAACCTCTCTTTCCATGGGAAATCCAGGAAGGTTTTCTAGAAAGACTTCTGCAAAATCTCATACAACAGATATGTCATTCACAAAAGGACTCTTCAACTATGTATCAAGTATGTGAGAAAGGTATGCCCTACAACCTTGACGCATCAACTTTATTTCCAAGGCCGCATAAATAATACTAGATGTCAATTATCTTTCACATTGTACAAGGATGTGTGATCATGTAAGATCTTTAAAAGCTACATGCTTTGACCTTGAATCTACGACTACATGATATTTATAATGTCAATCCATCTCGATAATAAGATCAAAATCCTTGAAGGAAATTTAAACCAAATCAACAGGGAAGTCTAGGTTTTGAATCACGAAGGCACAATCACGATAAAACAATAAAACACAACCTGATAACTCAATGGACTTTCAACCAGCACATCATAATTAAGTCTTATGAATTTCACATTTTCTGGAAGAACAATTGATGAACAAATATAGGAATGTGTAAAACCAAGATAAAACAATGAAAACACACACAAGCCAAATAAGTGAAATTTACCGACTACCACATCTTGTCCATCTTGATCATCTCTCTGCCTCATACCATAAGCACGTGCAACACCCTTTTGTCCAATAGCTTTATTAGCTCCACTTGTACCTACTGCTTGGGTGTTTTTAGGTCTTTCACCTTCTTTAGTTTGAGGAGGATTAACAGAAGGCTTATGAAACGAACCATTAGTTTACTGAACATTATTAGGATTAGGAAAGTCCTTCACTTTATGATCAAAGCTCCCACAATTAAAATATGCAATAGTGGCTCTTGTGCAAGTACCAAAATGATTCTTTCCATATTGAGGACAAGTGGGAATGTGAGGCTAGCCTTGTCCATAATTTGGAGTACTAGAGGTAGAAAAGTCTGATCTCTTTTGCTTTTGTTGCGGTGGTCGGTTATCACTACCAACCTTAGAATTATCGAACCTTCCCCTTTTTGATGGACCCCCAAAATCTGGTCTAGGCTTTCGAAATCTATTTCCATACCTACTTTCTTCTTCTTTATCAAGTCGCTCCCAAGTAGAAGCAGCAGACACTAACTTACAAAAGTTCTCATGTTGTAGGATCGCCACATTCTTCCTTAGGGATCATTTAAAACTATCTTCAAATTTCTTGTACTCATCTTTTTCCTCTTTAATAATACCTGAAGCATAATGAGAAATCCTTAGAAACTTTTGTTCATATTTAGCAATAGACATGACTCATTGCGATAGATTCAAAAACTCCCTTTTCATTGCATCACAATAAGTAGGTGGTACATACATCATACGAAATTCATTAAGAAAATCATCCCAAGTAAGAACATGAGGTTTTACCTTGACGTCCAGAACTCTTACCCACCAATCATAAGAATCCTTTTATTATAGTGAAATAGCATACTTAAATTTGGCAACATCTGAACACTCCAACTGCTCAAACACCATCTCCATGCGATCTAGCCATTGTTCAGCATCAATGGGATCAACAATGCCTTCAAACTCCACTCCACACATTTTTCTCATTTTCTCAAAGTTAATCCCATTGGGATCATGCATTAATTCAGCAATGTGGTGGAAGAATTTAACCATATGTTAAAATGGAGGATTCATGGCTTGAGTATCTAACTCATGTGAGGACGTGAACCAACTCTTAGACGCTGAAGGTTTCCTACTTTAGGCCGACTAGTTTCTGGAACATACTCATTTGAGATATGTTCTCTAACCCCTTCCAGTGCGTGAGGTTGGAAAATAGAGGTACCTAAACCTTCACAAGCAGCTTCCGTAGGTCGGTAAGAAGAAGAGTCCATAAATTAATTCCTTCAAAAGTGAAGATCACATTGCATTAGAGACATATACATGATGCATGTGCACTCCACATGTAATAAGAATATGACAATCATATCAGTGAACATGAACTCTAAATAGAACCTTTACGAAATCAAATAACTATACTAGTAATTCACAACAAAAGTCCTAGAACCACAAACCTATGCTCTGATACCGACAGTTGTAGTGACCCTTTTTATAAATACTACAACTTTACAAGAAACATAATTTAATACTTGCGACATTTTAAAGAGTATAACGAAGAGCAAATTGATTTCCTCTAGTTAAGGGATTAGGTTTAAAATGAATAATTTAGTTAAGGATGAGCATTTTGCCCATTTAAACATTTATTTGAAGTCAAAATCGATATGGCATGAAATTTTAACTTATGATGGAAACCCTCCCGAAATCTGTTTAGCAAATAATCGACGAGCTTTTCATGCATATATTGTCCTCATACTTAACGACGAATTAACAAGAATAATACCAACTTCTGTATAATGAAATCAGTCGGTTCATGCTTCACACAAACATTCAAAACATATGGTAAATTATTATATTACAAGACTTGGGTTTACACAACCCAAAAAAGATAAAAACGTATAGCCATACTTATATTACCACCCATTCTGACATAATCAAATCAGGCATCAAAATTTCATGTAAATATACAATACATATATCTATACAAATCCCAAGTTTTATACAAAATATATATGCCTATATGAAAGTGAGATCTTCTTTAATACTTCAATAATCTCCATCTTCAATGACCAACTTCAAGCGTCCTCTTGAACATTCACTGCGATAGAAACAACTATCGCAAATCATATAGTAGTGGTGTAAAAACTATAGATCTGGAGCCCTCCGATTCACCAAGTTATCATTCTGAAGTCAAGGGCAGCACAATTGAAACATAATCAGTAAATCAAGTAAACAATGTACAAAGACTAACAAGTTGGATACTTAAAGATCCAAAATGTCAACAATCCTCATAGCACTATTTTTCAAGAGATTCAATAACAAGACTCGCCCAGTATATACATTATTTCCTCACACCAAGCACGAGCAGGTATCAAGAAGGGTCGACGCCCTGTATCGAGAAGGGTCAAATCCCAATAATCAAGAGAACGAAGAACTATATTAAAATTGGCTATCTAGTTTGTATTGAAAAATTGATAACTCCTTTACTTTAAAATGAAGTAAAAATCCAGAGTCAAGATGGAAAATGATGAATCAAGAGTCATGCCAATAGTGACAAAGTCATAGCCCCACAAGAAGGACAAAGTGCCAATAAAAGTGCTAATTAATCAAACAAGCCGTAGAAGTGGGAGAGTTACACAAAAATGTCAACAACACGACAATGCAATGTGACAAGAGGTAACCAAGATAAACTTTCAGATATACAAGCGTGTAAAAATATTACAAGTTCAAGTTTATGCACAAACCTCAGTGCTTTAGGCAAAGAAACAGTCCAACACCACTTCAAGAGTTCACACCTTAGACCAACCAACGTATCAAGGTCCTCAACTAGTTCACGAGTATATGCAACATTAAAAATACAATAAAATAACTTCTTTAATTCCTAGTATCTCAATAATATCAAAGTAATGCATGATAATCATTACAAGTATGTTTATCCTTTACAAATACGACTATGCTCCTAGAACATTGATTCTTGCCAACCTAATATCTCATGTTGCAATTTAGATTTGTAAAGGAAAACGACAAAACTAGACTTTATAATCGTTAGGAAAGATGTAGGTACATCTTTCAAGCTTGCTAATAATTAGAATCACCTCAAAATATATTTTGTTCATAAAAGATTTAATCAAAACCATATTAGTTGAACATACATGATTTCTAATTCCAGAAGCTGGACAGAAGTTGACCTATGTTGTGTCCTATTTTTCTAATCAATAACAACAAATTAGTGTTTTATATAAGCATAAGAGTATTGGGCATACAAATTAGTTTTACAAATAATATTTTTTCACTATAAAATAACATCTATAAAAAGAGATATTCATAAAATACCAAACACCACCTAGCTCAAAAGCAGATTTCTCACATACCAAGAGGAAATGTGTGTGTCAGACTCAAACCAAAAGGTTTTAGGTTTTCTCTTGATTATGAATAAGAACTCTTTAGATAATTTTCTAAGGTTCCTATACTTCAGGTGGGACGAAATTCACTAGAAGAGGTGTCAAAATATAGTCTCAGAAGTAAGGCTAGTCACATGTATAACTGTCACTAAAAGGGTGCTTCCCAAATTATCGTGTGCTACCCAAAATTCATGCATATACACCTACATGTATATACTTGATACCAGTACTTTCCATTTATATGGAATTCTAATTAGTCAAGTTATGCAAATACCCTCATACAATACCTTAACTTATGATAACACTTATGTTAAACAAGGTTTTAAGTATCGGAAAATTCCAAGTCCCCCAAAATGAGAATAAAACATGTTATAGTAATTAAGCAATGATGTATCTACATGCGAATCTTGGTCTACTATTTTAGGGGTGTTACAAATCACTCATTGTATTTGTACCAATTGATTTTCCGTTCTTATATTTTTGTTCAAAATTATATGAATATGAGATTGAGTTGTATTTTTATCCCTTTATTTTTTGTTTGTATTTTTGTGCTATAACCAAATCAAGGAGTAAAACAAAGTCGTTTTGGATATGTTACTAACATAAACAACCATGAATGGTATCAATGGTAAGAATGACCGCTTTCTAGTTGTAGTTGGTACTGCCCAGTTCACTTTAGCATGAAAAGTACCTTTCGGAAGAACCAAAGTTTTTCTCCTCTGCAAATCTATCAATGCTTTATTCAATATCTTTAGTAGTCGGTCCTTATATCAGGCCTTCTGTGTGATATCAATCTTCTTTTTATGGTAAGTAATATGTCTTTCCCCTTAATAGATAAAATAGAGGAATTCAAACAATAAATTACTGGTAAGAAAACCTTATCGATGACCACTACTCCTTCTGTATAGAGAGTGGTTCACCTATCAATCAACAACTCCTGCAGCTTGTGGAATAAATTTACCTGAAAATTCTAATGGTTTTCAGAACAAAACTATAATCTATTTTTCTGATCGTTGGGAGAATTCTCTATGTATTGGTTCCCGGGAGTCAAGGTGGAATCTTAGACCGAGGAATAACTATCGTGCTACTGACTTTTAACCGAATTGCAACTTTCTAGCTATTATCTTGACTACCTCTTTCGAGAAGCTCTATATCTCTTTAGCCCAATCAATTCACATACATAAAAATAAGTCCTAAAATCCTATGTACACTAAGTGAGTAAAGACGAAGTAGTTTCTCGTTAGATGGATCAATGCCACCTCCGAATGGAAAGGACAAGGAGTTGTCGGATGTCAATCTCTTTTCTATTATGTTTTATGGAGCTATCTTTCATTGGTTCATTATTCGCTCTACTACAACGAACACAATAGATGAAACATCATAGAGAGTGAGTGAACGTCTTGCCAAAGCTTCTCATTTGGAGAAAAGTGGAAATGTCGTTGAAACGTAAAATGATATGACATAACGAGTGAAAGAAGTTACTGAAAGTAAATCCCATTTTGTTGTAATTGGAAACATGGGTCTGCAAACTTGGTTCCCCATAAAACACATAACAATTAACGCTCTTTCTCAATTAGGTTTTGGAACACACGGTGTTGTTCAACCTTTCCGTTGGTCTTTACTACTCGATCGAAGGGATTATGGCCGCTTTTTAATTTTTTTATGTTTATGTCGTTAATGGCATTTCAAAATTTCACTTAGATCATATTAATTTGTATTTGTATAGTTTGATTTTTCTATTTTATTTTTTGCGTTTTTGTAGATCTAATTGATTTTTATTTTTAACAAAATATATTTGTATTCCTAGAATTTTGATGATATGTGTAACAGATACCTCTAATAAGTTGTGTTTTTATAATTTGTATAACTTTGTCACGCCCCGGGATACCCCATTGACGTAAACACGGTGACCTAGGATCACGAGTGACCCCAAGATAATCTTGAGCTGACATATCATAAGCACACTATAATTTACTAAATTAAAGAGATATTGTGTGAAAGCTAAAACATAAGATAAATAATGGTGGGGAATACCCAAAACTTGTTTGTATATATAAATACTAAAAAAGAGTTTAGGAAACTACACTATAACTCAGAATACTAAAGTTAAATGTGTATATGTCTTAAATAAGCCTTTAGCGAACTAGAGATGTTAAGACATGCCCCCAGCTTACTCTAGAAAAACATTGAAATTAAATGAAAGACTGAAATGAAAAACATTTTTATTGTTCTCGAAGTATGAGGACTCACCACTGATGCTGCTGAATTTAGATTGTGAACTGATCTACATGTGATGTGGATGCTGAGCACAAGATCCGTTAAAATGGACTTGACCCGCAAGTACGGATCAACACAACCCTTGAATTAATTGGGGTTGGGCCAAATTTTTTTGGCCCATTTGCAAAGGAGGCTTTTTAGCCCAGCCTCGCTTGACCCGCTAGCCTCGTAGGCCCACCTTGCTAACCTCAAAGGCCAGCCCGTGGGGTATGAATATTTAAAAATATTATATATATATATATATATGTATATGTATATATATATATATATATATATATATATGTATGTATTCGCTGAAGTGTGTGATTCATCAATGAAAATTTATATGTATTGATGTCTTGTTCATAGACGTCAACATTCAATTCTCTTTGATACTCATTCTAAGAGAGTAATATTGTTCATTTTTTGGTTGAAGGGACAACTCGCCACGACCTATAGCCCTCTTAGGGTTGGGTTGGGTTGGGCTGCTATCTTATTGACCCTTTTACTAAAAGGTCCATTTCGCCGCAACCCATTTAACTCTCCTGCCCGTTAGGGTTGGGTTGGGTTGGACCATTTTGACACCTCTACTGAGAACCTGTATCTACATCACGAAAAGATGTAGCACAAAGTATGTGTCAGTACTTTGAAGGTAACAAGCATAAAGGATGGAATAAAACTAAACAAACATATAACTTAACAAAAAATAATGAGAAATAATATAATTTTTACATGATGAAGATACTAAAATATACTATATATGAACTATGTTGAATGCAATGAACAAGTATATAACTTGCTCAACGCTGCAATATATTGGAAACCTAGTCAAATGCACTAGAATTTAATTGTGGGAGCTACAATTAAGCAACAATAAACCACGTGAGCCGAACGTGGAGTACGATATATACGCCCTTTCGAGAGGACCCAATATACCTTGCTAGGGGTATAAAGGCATGACTGTCATGATCAACTGATTCCCACATAGGGGACTTATAAACTTACGGGAAACCGTTGTTCTAGGACTATGAGTATCAGAGACCTTAATCTTGTTGGGTGTTAAGCCTACTCCCAACTGGAAATATGTATAATACAACATAACTTAAATATAATGGATACTTTAATTTCTCAAATTCTAACTGAAAATGCAACATTAAAGTACTGATAATTAAACATTTGAAAACTGAGGTGTGTATATATGTCTATATGTCCTAGCTAGTGTAATTTGATATACTCAAATTACACCTCCCTAAAGAAGTATAAGAGTTGTATCAAGTAAAGAATCCAACTATTAGGTTGGGGTTGATCCCACAAGGAAAATGGTTTAGACTTATCTTCAATGTACAATTACTTCTATTTAGTCAAGTTTTTTTTTAAAAAAGCAAGTTATTAAAGGAGGGGTTTTGTGAAACAAACTTCTTTAATATCTCTAAGTAAAACAAGTAACAGTAGTAAATATTTAGTATTTTTATCAAGTTGTGGGAGACACAAGGGTGTATGTGTTCCCGCAGGTTCATAACGCCGTATTCCTAGCTATAAAAATTCTTACCTAGTGTTTTTCATGCAAAGTGATAAGTTAGGTATCTCTAAATCCTTGGTACGACATTTCACTCCGTACCTTGGTCCGGCTACGTGTGTATAATCTACTAACTGTTACCTTTACTTCATATTAAGTATCATATTTGATGTATCACTTTGTTATTACTTCGCACCAATCGAGACTAGCCTATTAGATAGTATCCCATTAAATCTATGTTGATAATTCTTTTCTTATTACTACCTTTTTGGTTCGGCAAGTAGCATCAATGCTAGTTTTAACGCGTGCACTCGTTAAAAAGACTTGTAAATGAAAGAATTATCAAGACATGCAATAACCTATTTGAGAATTGTTATGATGCTACGTTTACTTTGTTAATCACTCATGGTTCCCACAACCCTAGTTCTGGATTTAGTTACACATGCATATAACGACACAATTCATAGTTGTTAAACAATAAAACATGAACTTACTTTGAAAATTCGAAGAAAATCTAGAAAACTCACTTGAAATAACAAGATAACACTTGAAAACCAAATTCGGAAATTGAATTATTGCTAAACTTGCATAACGCGATTTCCAAACACAAACAAAGAACAATACCAGTAAGGTCCAACCCCAAAAAGGTGGCTGTAATCAACGACCCCCACAAACGGACCGTCAATGAAACGAAGGACTATTGACTGCCTCCGTAAGTCCAAACTTAGAATCATTTTTTGTCCTTCAGATGGCATCATATCTGATTCAATCGACGGACAAACAACACGGTCCATCGATGCCTTTCATTGCTCCATCCGTAGAATTTCATCAACTTAGGTTACTGGAATATCTCTGATCTTGTTAACGATTCGAAAGAACGGTCCGTCAATCAATCGTCGGACCATCGATCCTCTTCGTAGTCCCACACTCTGTCAGCTTTTCCCGAGTTTCTCCGATTGCCTGAACTTCAATCGAAGGTCACCATCTAGGGACCGCCGATGGACTTTGTGGTCGCTTATGCACTTTATTTCATCTCCCTTCTGTGTTTTATTTTTAGACATCTTTCTTGCAAAACAAACATAAAATCATGTAAAACTACTACAAAAAAAGCTCTACACACACAACTCTAAAGGAAAAGCATTGGACACACTGTGAAACAACGGTACATCATAATTCATTAACTAAACAGAATCTACACAACTAGGATTCTAAATTTCATGCGAGGAACCAAGAAATATGGTTAAGAAAAATATTATAATCTAAATGAGGGCACTACAATATCTTAATCATAACAATTCTCTAAAGACCACGAAAACCCTTGGTCTAAAAAATATGCAGGGATTTAAGAATCTAACTGAATCCTAGCGACCTAATGGGTGAAAGGAACCCACTAGTGAAATCTCACATACCCGCTGAAGAATTTCACGGGTAAATCTTTAGATTTTGGGGCTGGAACTGAAGAGAACTTGTTGCATTCATGGATGAGTTTTGGCGAACTGTTTCTTCTCCTTTTTTCTATGGGTTAGTCAATATTTGGAGAATAAATTGTTTAGGGTAATTTCTAATTTATTTACTAGGGTTAAACTGACAAAAACGACATAGTTTAAGGATTAAACTATGTAGTTTAGGTCTCTAATGTATAGGGGAAAAGACTAAAACTACCCTAATTTAAAATTTGACGGGGCCAACGACGAGCCTGACCGATGGTCCATGGATGACCGACAGTTCATCCAGTCACTCCGTTATTAGGCTTAAGAAATTGAGGCTGAGGGACACGATCCACAAACCTGGACCAAGGTTCGTGGTCTACCGAAGGTTCGTAGGTCTGACCGTAGGTCATTCCCTTTTATGAGAATTATGGGCAGGTTGTAGGTGGACAATCACGGACCCCTCCTACGGTCCATGGGTCAACCTACAATCCATAGGTGGCCTCCTTCGGTGACACCTACAACTTTTGGAAATCTGCAATTTGATCGTTCTAGCATATTGGGTTTTACAAACTAATACAACAACAAAAGTATACTTTAAATTTATTGATTTAGGGGTTAATTTTATTTTTCATATGATTTGTATTTGTATATGTTAAAAGTTTTTGCACGACTAGTAATTCAAGTTGTATTTCAACATGTTACATACACAAGTGAGATAAATATACAAACAAGTAATTATATGCAAATACTGATATTATACAAATACTTGCTGATAATATACAAATATATATATATATACACACACACACACACATATAATTTAAAGAAATAATTTTAAAAAACATACAAACGATAAATTCTAGACATCTAATATATATATAATTGATGCATAAATACAACCAAGTAATTGTGTATAATAGCTAAAAATATAAAAATAAAGTCTAAATTTTAAAATCACAAAAATAATGAAATAAGAACTAACAAATAAGTATACAATTAATGCAAAAAGCAACAGAGCTGCAATACACACCGAATCAACTAATTTATAAAATTGTGTAGAATATAATATGAGATTTTATTAATACAAATGAAATCATCAAAATATACAAAGTATTATAAAAAGATATAAAAATGCATAAATTAAAACAATACAAATACTTCAATTTTTCAACATCGTCCATCAACCTAGAATCAACATCATTATCAAAATTTATTTATTATTCATTATTACTAGATGTAATTAAGTTTGTTTTCTTTTTTGAACTCATCAAATATTTCGACCCTTAGAACTTTGCTCATATTGATTTAGCTGTTAAAATTAAGACAGTAGACGAAAACTATTTGAATGAAAGAACAAAAATATACAAACAAAAATATAAAATAAATGAAACTCAATATATGTTACCTAAATTAGGAAAACATAATTAGGAAGGAAATAGACAACTCTGAAGCTTTAAAAACTGATATTTTTGAGTGAATTTTAGATTAAAATCATTGAGAAGTAAGAAGAGATATAATATATTGTTTGTATAAGAAGGAAAACTGGCAAGATAGAGGGCAGTTACCGTTTGATACAATTTGAGTTCACGGAGCCTGTCGATTAATAACCGCCTGGATGAAACATTAGTGGCAAATTAAAAATATTTGCAACTATATCTATGTTAAGTAATTTATTACTAGATTTTTACTTAATTACGTATATTTCCCTCTGTTTACTATTCTAGGCATTTGTTAACATATGTGATAAGTTCTGGCCTTTTTCTATAACTAGCCAAAATCGTCGTCAATCAGAACTATCTTGTGCGAAATCTCAAAATTGTTAAAATATATTGTCAAATTAAAATTTTTTAAGCATATGAAGAAATTTAATTATATTAAATTGAATGGGCCACTGTCAACCCACTATAGTAGGAAAACTTCCACTGTGATTGTGGCAATTTATCTCTTACACAACATATATAGTGGAATGACGCGAAATTAAATCCTAGACATAGCACTCCGAAAGTCTATGATCTAGTCTAGAGCTTCACATGAAAAATGAATCCCTAAAACACTATTTCTATGAATAAATTAATGTATTGAAACTAATTAGGAAGTGTTAGAATTAAAACGTTAAGAAACGACCATGACGTACGGAGATTTGTAAATGATGAACTAGTGTCCTTGGTATGTTTCAAGGGGTTTTAAGAGTTTGAATTTAGTCAAATTTGGTAAAAAGGTGTTAAAAATGTATTAGAGCATGTTTATGGTCGAAATGTCCGGGTACGACTCCCCAAGGACAAACCTAAGGGTCCTTGGAGAGGACCCTAACATTTGACACTAAAACTATCAGTTGACAGTGGCTATGGACAGAACCAATCGACGAGCCATGAATGGGTCGATGGCCTGTCGATGGTGGTTGTTTATAAACACTTAGCCATTTTGTAAAATGTCTCCAAAAACTCACTCTATGAATCAAACAACGGAGTGCCAGTACGGGGTTGTTGATTGGTTTACGTATAGTAGACGGGCATTCATCGATTGTCACTCGAGTTCACTACCAAGTTTGTAGATAAATAGGTTAGTTGGTTAATTAGTTAAGTGATTAATTAAGGGTTAAGGGGTGGTTAATTAAGTTAGTTAAGTTTATATAATTTACCCTAAGTCATAAACTAACTTAACACCTCATTATTCCCAAACCCAATTCTCTTTAACTTCTCTCTACTTTCTCTCTCTCTATTCTAAGACCCACCATTGAAGACCAAGCTTCAAGGTCCAGTAGGGATTAAAGACTAAATGTTTTAGCCATCATTCTTTGAGTAATCTTAAGGTATGGAAGATATTCACTCTTGCGATCTCTTTCCGCAAGAGGCTCTTCAAAATTAGTTTCTAAAGATGTCAAAAACATGAGTTTTCATCTAATTTCGTGAATTGTCTTCCAAATTGATTAGATGTTGAATTCTTTTGGTTTTATATTGATATTATGATTGTATAATGGTTAATTGTTGTAGTTTTTAGTATTTGACGTGGTTCAATGAAAGAATTCACGATTGAACCGTTTTCTCTAACCCAAGGTTATGAATTGAGGTTGATTTGATTAGTGATGATGCATTTGAATTAGTTCTTGTGTAGATTCAATTTATGGATGAATATTTTTGGTTTGATGGTAAGATCTTAAAGGAGATTTTGGAGTCTATGTGGTAAGACCTTGACGATTTTAAGTTCTTTACTTTAATGATGATGGTTATATCTTGATGATAATAGTTAAATTGAAGTATAATATGTGAATAGAATAGGAAGATGATGGTATGATGAATATGATGGCATGTTAATTAATATGTTTAATTGTGAGATCTTGAAAAGGGTATGATGATGCAAGGTTGAAGGTGATTCTCTTGTGTGCCTATTACTACGATGATGATGTGTTGATCTTACTAATGATGGTTTGTGTTGAAAGGAAGTTCTCATTCTATACCTAATAATATAATGACATTATTATACAAGGGATTAGTCTCCTATGTACTATATTAAGATATGATGATGAAGAAAGGTTAAAAGACACTTCAAAAAGAGACTTTAGCTTAGCACTAAACTAGATATGAGAGGTGTCCCTTCCCAATGTGGGAAGGTAGGTTCACAATGATTCTCATGAGATGAGGACTCCAATGCTAATGGGCATGAACAGGGTTCAACAAATATCTCCTAGATCCTTAACTATGTTGCCCCCATAGGAAAACTAGCTTGTAAAACAACATTGAATGTTACGTTCATGTGTTTATTCTACCTTTGCAAGGGTGTCATGAAACCGAATTCCATGTTTAGATCACATGGTCTATTGTCAGTTAAGTCAATTGTTCCTCAAAATAAAATGAATGAATGAAAATAATAAAGTGAACACTAATTAGGGTGACTTAAGGGGTTGTACTTAGTGTAGGTAAGAGTATGAAACTTTACCTATGCATTGCACAAGTTGACCTTGAGGGGAGCCCTAGGAGGTTGTTCTTATGTACTTATGATATGAATGAAATGTATATTTTTACTTTACATGTTGATGATTCTATATGATGTTGGTTTCATTGATGTACATTATATTGATCTAAGTTGATATATATGATGATGAATATGCATGATATGAAGATATATGAAATGTAGACATTGGTTATGGTCTCTTTTATAGTTTACTTGATCATGTGTGGTAATGAGGCTTCACATGAGCATTGCAGTTGTATGCCTTAGATGAGATTGTGAATAAGACTCTTGTATGCTTTGATGTTATGAACTCTAGCACATGAATGATTGATATAATCTTATGAAGATGTTATTCATGTTGATACAAATTTATAATGATGTTGTCTTGTGTTGGATATGAACATGTCTCAATAATGTTATGCCTATAAACTTGTATATGCCCTTATATGTGCATAAAAGTCTTTCAAAGTGATTTAGCATGGTTTTGAACAAAAAGTCATTTTAGGCATTATTTTAATGGTTTTACTTGCATATGTTTCCATACATAGTACACGTGGTTTGTACTAACCCACATTCCTTCCCTTTTCCCCAGACAATGTAGGTTCGGGCAATTGAAGTATAGTAGGCCACTTTGAAAGAAGACTTTGACATATTTCCCAAGTTATTGGTAGGTCCTCAAGTCTAAGGATGTTGCCATTCTTCTATTCTAGCTCTAATGTAGCTTATGTCTAAAGACAAGTGTTCCTGCCTTTTTCATTTGAGACTTTTATTGTAAGACTATATGTGGCATATTGTATTGAAGTAAGGGCTATGCCCAATATTGTTATTCTCTATTAGATGTTTGTATGTGAGACAATATTATTAGACTGTATCTTATGAAATGAATATATTTCCTAAGCGAGAAGTCTATGTAACTTGATAAGCGAAAATTCTATGTAAACTCTATATATGATATGTGAGAAGTCTAAGTATACTTCATTATGAACAAGTTCAATTTTTTCACATTTATAACCTATATGATATGTAATGATGAAATCTAAGGGCTAGTCTAAGTTCTCTTTGAGGACGAAGATGCCGATTACGTCTAGGGAGTGCTCGCTAGTCGTGACTCTAGTTATGCCGTGTTTTATTTTTTCCACCTTTAACAAGGAGAAAATCGATGAGGCTGCTCCAAAAATCCTTATATGTCATCCAAGGCAAGGGTGTAATGAAGGGAAGAGATTTCAGTGGAAGAAAGGTGAAAACCCAAGGAATTCTGATTCTCATTCATCACGATTTACTCTCACAGAGCTGGAAACTCACAGTCGAGGTTTACCAACAATTTTTTGGAACTCATGTAGGCTAGGTTTTCCTTAAACAAGTTGTTAGACTCGTTCTACTTACATTATATCTAGTAGATAGTCAGGGATTGCATGTATCACCCTTCATGCACACAATCTGGACAATTGATTAAGAGGATAGGGTGCTTGGTTGATAATGGATTTTAACTAATTGTGGTTGTTTTACTTCATTGATGGGTGTAATCCCGGGAGGTGCAATTATGGAAGATTCAATCTTCTTAGAAATTATTCAGGTTGGAATCTTTCGGGTAGGGGATAGTTGTGCGTTTCCATGTATGTAAAATAGGCATGTCTACTACTTTGTAGTATTACTTGTACTATGAATGACATGAAACTAAGGACTAACGTGAAATGACCTATGTTGATAATATCATAAAATATATTTGTTAGTTACTAATAGTTCAAGTGTGATTGTACATTGTGATTGTGGTTGTGTATGTAAAACGCTAGTAAAAGAGACTAATAGATGGTTTTGATACCATACCTAGTATAACTTATTTTTGGTTGGCTGGTCTACCACTCCGGTACACTAACAATTTGTTTGTGGCTTTTATGAGAGAACCATGTTTACATGTTGATTCTTGAGTGAACTGGGTTTACTTATTCATAATTTAATTAGTGCATGTTTGTCCATGAGAGGACCGTGTATGTGCATTTATGACAATATGGTACATGTTTCATGCATTGGTTAAGGTAAGAATTGTAATTTGTCATTTATATAAAGCTGTGACAGGTGGCATATATGTGTTGACCGATATTAATGGTATGTAAGTTCATTATTTCTTACATGTTTAAGTGGTGCATATCAAATTAGATTATAGACTGGGAGTTTAGTCTATGTATATATGGGATTGGAGTTGTCTATGTTGTGGTTATTAGGACAAGTTCATGGAATGAGTCGGGTATTTTGTTCAAGAAGGGAACTAGTTACGGTTAATAACTATTTAGAACATAAATGATAAAGGGAATATAAATTAAGGTTATTTAGTAAGAGTCTGGCAT
Source organism: Solanum lycopersicum (assembly GCF_036512215.1). Lineage (NCBI taxonomy): Eukaryota > Viridiplantae > Streptophyta > Magnoliopsida > Solanales > Solanaceae > Solanum > Solanum lycopersicum. Next base: position 34,575,002 of record NC_090801.1, on the reverse strand, counting down.
GAGGTTTACTAAAATGGGTCATGGTCCAGTGTATATTGGCACTGACATTCGAGGGAGAGTAGTTGGTTGGTTAGTAGAGGAAATAGTGTGTGGGTATTCACAAAACTCTCTATTTGGTAGAGAGGTTAGGGTATGATATGATATGGAGTGGCATAACAAGTAGGCTTGGAAATTCTTAGAGTTGTATTATGGTGGATCTGTAAAAGTTAGAGTTGGGAGTAAGTGTATTGGTTTTAAAAAGTATTGTCATATTAAGTGAGGTAAATGGATGGTTTGGGTTTTTAGTTATATTTACGTTTCATGTTTCCTGATCATTTGTATAATATTATGTGGTAGGTTCGGGTTGATCGATGTTGTATAACAGTATGTGTCATTTGTATTTATTGTATCTACTATAGTTATACCACTTGACATAGTCTGGTTGCAAAATTTAGTGATGTTTCATAGGTAAAAACAATGGTGAACTACAAAAACTTTTACTCTTCCTTCCTTATGGTGAGAGTTGTGTCATAATTTTTTGTCATACAATGTATCTTGTTATAGTAGCTCTTGTACATATTTAGACTAAATTATTGGGAAGTGTTAGTTGGTGTATTTTGTAAATAGCCTCTAGTTTTTAATCAATTTATGATAATTTTGTAAAAATATAGGAGTGTTAGAGTATGTTTTATTTATTTTCTACATGTCATGACTGATTTGTGACTGACTTGGAGACTGAGGGTTCTTATATATAGGTGTTAGAAAAGGTTCCCCATGAACCGATGGGTTAGATTGTTACAATTTTTGTATTAGAACTTTAATACCCTATAACTTAAATATATTTGTTACTCGCAAAAACCAATGCATAGGGGATATATCGGGGAAATATAGTTAAAATATGGTAAACTATATCATGTAACAATTATATAAAGTCATTTTAAAGGCGAAACAAATTTTTTAGGCCAAAGAGATCATTAAAGAAGAGGTTCAAGTTGTTCTTTGTGAAGGGATACTTCAAATGATCTCATTTATCAGTTGACTTTGAACAAGCATGTCTCGTAATATATAGGGAGTTAGAGAAACTACCAGCTACCTAATAAAAGGTATTTGAGTCTAGTTTATACAAATATAAATTGCTTGTTAATACGACTTTGAAGTAAAATATTATGAATATTGTACGGTAGACACACATACTTCCTAATCATTATGAAAAATGTGGCACTTTAAATAAAATCGGAAATGCTTGTTGTTTTTATATTAGGAGTTAGGGATTTCTTTTCCCATATACTCTTGAATGTGTAATGACGGATTTTAAGTTATTTCTTCAAGTGTTTCTCATCTTCAATCCTCCCAAGCTTAAGGTAAGTTGATTTCTTCAAGAATCAAGTGTCATTCTATCCATACACCTATAGATATACTTAGCCAAGTGTTTTCTTGAAGGAAAAAAGCTGCTTGTTCTTGGAGAATAAAAAAGACAGAGATTGCTCTTCTCGTTTGTAGAGGTATGAATTTCATTCTTTCTCCATAAATAGTATTTCATGATGGTTTAAGTATAATTTAGGGGTATGACTCACGGGACCATGATAGGAAGGTGTGAGTCCATATTTTACTCATTGTAGTTGATGTTGTTGGTGAGGGAGGAGTTTGCAGAAGAGCGTGTTGGCTATTGTTTTGACTAAATGAGGGGTGGATCGATGGTATTGTATTGGGGCAGTAACTAGATGCTTATCATAAAATGGAAGACCAGATATAAAAAAACCTGAATTTTATAGTTCTTGGAAGATTGTAGCTAGCCAAGTGTTTGATGAAATGTCTAAATTACTAAAGAGTATGTTTTAAATGTTTATTTGAGCTTCTTTTATTTTCATTGATGACAGTAGTTCTCTACCAACTTTAGAAATTATCTTACAAGAGAATTTGATACCGTTAACAAATAACTCATGGTGTTTGGAAGCCATTAGTTCAATTTTATATATTAATTATAGAGGGGATTATTATTTATGTTAAAAGGATTTGGAAGTAATGTTGAACTTGTAGACAATTTATAAGCCACCTTAGAAAGTAGAAAAAGAGAAGGGTGTGGCGATATGTCATTTATCTGTCGTAAATATTGAGCTTTACTCTCATAAACTACTATTGTGATTTCAATGATGTTGTGCCTCTTGATTAGCTTCTTCTAGTACCATTTTATGATGCTATGTTATAGTTAGAGTTGTTAGAAAATGATCTTGATGACACGACATAAGATAGTAAGTCTAAAACCTTTTCCATCACTATGGCAGGACTTGAAGTCACATGTTCTTTCTATAAATGTAATAAGACATTAAATGATACTAGAAATCAAGTTATTCCTATTTTATAAACCCTCTCATGTTAGAGTCCTACAGGTCAAGAGTAATAGTACACTTTTTTGTTCAAGGTAGTCATATCTTTCACATAACTATTGTAATGACCCAAGAGTACCCCTAGGCGTTACACGACATACTTTATGTAACGACCCGAGAGTTCCCCCTAGGAGTTAGGGCATTCGCGAATCGAAGCACGACATATTTGACCTTTCGTAGGTTTTGTCAAGCCCTTTCAGTAACATTCTTAGCATATACATATATGAAAATTTGTGCGGAATTTAAACTTTCACAACATTCGAATAGTCCTTCAAAATATCTTTCATATAAAATGCATAGGAAATACTAAATCTCATGTCATCAAATCTTACACTCAAAATACACTTGGGACACAACCCATACAATCGACAATATAGTACTGCTAAGTCTATTACAATACTTTAATCAAAGAAATCAAAGACATATATGCCCTCTAGTCAAATGAGGACATACTTTGAACTTTCTTGATAGCTCCTATAATCAAATATTCTCTCCCAAAAGCACCTTCACCTATGAATAACTTTAGAGATAGATAAAAGTATGGAATTAGTATGAACACATGTACTAAGTATGACATATGCATAAAAATCATGATAACGGACACTTAATGGAAATATGCTCTTTTTGATTAAAAAATCATAGTATAAGCATAAGAACAACATTTAGCACCTTAGAAATACATAAGATAAGACTTAAACATTTTATCATATTTTAAGGAAAATTACAGTGAACTAAGTCCAATGTTACAGTGAAGTTCTTCAACTTCACACTGAACCCTTTTTAACATGTAACCCTCTCACTAAAAGTTATCGTAAGACTCACTTAAGTAAGACAAAGATTGACCGCCATACACCCTCTCTAAGCACACTTAATTGATCCTCAAGACTATCTATAATAAGATAAATATACATACAATATATACCAAAACACATAACATGAGATTCTCCTACCAAAAGTGATTCTAAGGCTCACTTGAGTGAGTTGTGAAGTTACCGCCCATACAATTCATTCACACACACTTAAGAGATCCTTTAGACTACCTAGAATAAGATCGTTCCCATTTAATTAATTAATATCCTATCTGGAGTCATTCTTAAGACTTCCCTAGGTAAGATATGAAGAGACCATCGTTTATGCCCCTTTCACACTTTAACTAGGCAATTCTTAAAGTTACTCTAGGCTTGGTACTTATTCATTTATATACTTTCTTAGTTAAGTCATTATCTTTATTAGTTTATTAAAGAGACCTTCATCACATAAGGACATTCAAGTAATGGTCTTGGAGAATACCTAGGGACTCACTCACTAACATCTTCAAAGCCTATTGTAGAATGTCTAGATAACGTCTCATTCCACCACCTAAACTTCATAAAACTTCTCCAATACTAGTAAGTATCCCATATGGTGATAATAGCTAATAACTCACATAGTCCATGATAGCTAAGCATGGAATCCAGAGTTGTAATCTACTCCGATGGAGGGTGTTCTACTTGCCAATGGTAGAAATTGAATACATCCCATATAGGCACATGGTTAAGGAATATGAAGGGTTTATTTGCACTCTAGACTCATTGTTAACTAGAGATACTTCTCTTACATACTCACTCGGTGCTAGCCTTGTTATCATAGAGTAATTCACATGAAGGATTACATGAAAATGTACCATATTTAGTTCATAACCCAATCACATTCACCCTACCGAATAGGTCCCCAAGGGCTGCCTTTTTTGATGGCAAAGAGGACAACTTAATGACATTCCTAATGATAATTTCATGCCGTTCCATCCAACAAACCTTAAGTCAACCATTCACACAAGAAGGATACTACCATTATGACTTTCAAATTTAAGGATATCATAACCTCTCAATTAGGTTTAGGGTTCCACATAATTTGACTTTCTCACTAAGTTCAAGACCACATGTCATTCATAAATACAAAACTAAGAGGCTTTAGCATACTAAGTCAAGAATCTCACATTCACAATGTACATGTATCAAGTAAGGGACACAAGTCTACCAAGACAAGACACAAACATTTTCCACATAAAGCATATTATTATAGAAGCACATAGGAATAACCAACATCATCTTTAGATTAACCTATTAACTACTAGAATATAATAAATAAAACCCTCATAATACTATTATAACCAAGTAGGAAGAAATTATGCATCAACTCTAAGACTACACACCTACGGATATAGTTATAGTCTAACATTATCAACCAACAACATCAATATTAGAACACATATATTCACCTTAATCACAAGTAGATGGATATGATCAGAATTCACATATGTCAACTAAACAAACCATCATAATATATCAAGTAGTTGCCGACAAGGCCACGATTATACTAATACATAAAGTAACGACGACGAGGCCAAATCATTCACAAGTAAAGCACATAACACTTCCACCATAAATGGTCCATACCAATCATAACATAATTCAAGACCTAAATTACATAATATAAAGAGAACTAGGGCAGCGTTCCACTAATTCATTCTCACCACTTCAATCCATAGCTAAATCATCCAATACAATACCAAAAGACCTTTACCCATTGTCATGATTATCAATTCAATACAAAAATCATAATACTAAATGAATGTAAATAAATTGAATATAGATTTATCAATCTAAGACAACCTATAAATTAATCCAATACAATTGTTACATCATTCAATAGCTCAAAGAAAACTATACTAGAATTCATAAGCATTGTGACATGATCACAACATCTATAATATAGCATATTTGAAGAGATTATGTTTTTGCATGGTTTTATGAAGATTTTAGATAAAATGTTCAAATTAACATAAGTTTAATCGATAAACAATGATTCAAAATGTTTTATGCAATAACCCATGGCTAGATCATGAAATTGGACAAGTTCTTATTTGAAAAACATTGAAATCTCTTTGAATTTTGGGATACTTTATGAAGAGAGTTTCAAGGATGAAAAAATATAAATTAATATATCATATGAAACCGCGAAATTGATGGAGAAAATTTGAGAAAACAGTCTTCTTCATTGGAGATTCAAAGCTTCAACAAGTGAGTTTTGGAGAGAAGAATGGAGAGGTTTTATTTTGAATTGAGAGTTTTGCTTGGATTCGTGACTTTAGGGGTACAAAAAGAACTCAATAACCGTCAATAATTCATCACCAAATTAATCTAAAGACCCCTTCACTTATAAGACATTTTAACCAACTAAAATTTAACTTAAAAATGACGCGACCAAATCTTGGAGTTTTCTACACGCCGCGGAGGCATTTTCAAATTTTTTTTCTAGAAAATTTTGAGATACAATGGTTCGTGAAACCCCCGCTGGTCCCCTCAGCGTTGTTCTCTAACATTTCAAACCTTTGCATGTAAGTCTACGCGTAGGAACCAACAATACTCAATTTCACCCTCAAACCATCTCCCAAAACTTCACTACAAAACACTATGACACACTAGTTCAACTCTGACTGGTTTTTGTACATCTTGGATGTTTGACCTCAAAACTTTGTGAAACTTAGCACAAATCCTTAAACACTATTATAACTCATATAAGGACCTAATAAGCTCATAAAACACACACACTTAAGCACATAAGAACACAAGAGGCATATAGGCGACTAGTCGTCGACGTCTTGATCGTCCCTTGACGTTTGACTTCCAATTCACCTAATACTTTAGTCACTGCCTCATAAACACATTATAAACCATTTAAGGACCTTTTAACCTCATTAAAAACATGTTAGTCTCTAGCTTCACCTAAGTCGTTTTAGGGATATTACAGTCTACCTTTCGGAAGGTCTTGTTCAAGACTCTTAGGTTTCATTCATAATATTGGTATTATAAGTAGTGCGGGATAAAAACTTTCACAAAAATAAATAAGAAAACACTTTCATAAAATGTAAGAAACAAATTCTCATCATCATAAGCTATCTTAGACACATCTTATTATCATAGGGTCATGACTGTTGCATATAAAAGAAACTTATAGTCACATACATGTTTTTAATTGAAAGAAAACTAGCATAGTCCGTGTCCTCGAATATATAAGGACAATTCAATCTTGAGAGAACTCTACTTCCCAAGATTTAACTTATAGAAATCCTCACTTCCTTTCACCTATACTTTTAGAAATATAGAAAAATATAGATTTAGAACAAATGATCTACTAAATATGGCAATATGCAATTACTTTAAAAAAGATATTTTTTGAAATATGCTTTTCATGCTATTTTGATAAAACCTCATGAATCAAGTGTACAAGACATGATATAAGTCATCACTAACATACAATGTATACTTTCATAATTCTCAACATATATTTATTTTCATCAATAAAACAATTACTCATTTATACCCTCATATCCAAAGTTATCCTAAGACTGACCTGCATAAGACAAGAAGAGACCGCCTATAAAACCTCTTCAATAAACACCTAGATGATACTTAAGACTACCAAAGACAAGGATGATGTAATACTCCAAAAGTCCAAGACGTGTTCTAGAGACTAACATAGGTATCAAAACGTTTTGACACTGTTTTAAGGTAAATTTTAATGAATATAGGTCATTTAGGAAGTTTATGAATCAAAACGTCAAGGCACGTCCATGACATCCAGAAACTAGTTCAATGAGGTGCTAGCGTGCCTTAGAATATTTGACTATGTTTTAAGATTCGTAAATTGATGAATTTTGGTGGAAGGGTTTAACACGTATTAGAGTCGATTCATCGTAGAAGAGTCTGAGTACGACTCTCCAAGTATCAATCAAGGTCCCTTGAGGAGAACTTTTATGTTTGGGTCGAAGGATGCTTGAGGCAGTGCCCACAAATGGTTTCCTTCAACGACTCGTGATCTAATTGACGGTGCGTCGATTGGATCAATCGATGGAAACTTTGAATCTTGGAAGAATAAGGATTTTGTAAAGTCTTTGAATTAAATGACGGACCAACAGGATGGTTGGTCCCTTGGTCCGTCGATGAACAAACAGGGCGTAGGCGGGGTCTTGTTGGCGAGTGAACTGTTTTTTTGCTCGTTTTATCTTAGGTTGGGTTAAATAAATAGGTGGTTAGTTAATTGTTAGGGGTTTATACAAGCCTAATTAAGTGGATTAATGACCTTTATAAAGACCCTAAGCTAATTAAACTAACCTAAGCCCTCGTAATACCCAAACCCAAATTGTCCTCCTTCTCTCTTATCTCTCTTTCAAGTTGAAGAACACAATAGAACACAAGGTTAAGGTGGGTTATAGGGATGCAATCACAAAAGTTTTTCCATCAATATTCATCAATGATTAAGGTATGGCATTCCTTTTACCTTTAGGACTTCTTTCCCCGAAGGGTTCCTTCAAATTGATTTGAAAAGATGAGTTCTCATGTAGGTCTTTTCCAATCTCGAAATTGATCTTTGGATTGTATTGATTAAATTATGATGAATTATGACTATATTACACTACTCATTTATGTGTTGGTATAGATTATAGAAGATTACCTTTTTCCCCTTAACCGTAGGTTGTGATCTTGATGTAAATTGTGTAGAATTGGTTGTATTAATTTTTTTATTGGTTGAGTTACAATCCTATGATGTTATTGTATCAATTATGAATAGATTAAAATTAATTGTAGTCCTATCATGCTAGTGATTGAGTAATTGATCTAGGTTGTGAAGTAGATTAAGAATTTGACCTACGTCTTTTATCTTAAGCTATGAACTAGTGCATGTTGGTTATTTTTGTGTGATGATATTACACCCATGATTGGTTGTAGTTAAGGGTTGGTGGTAAGACCTTGATGATGGATTATGAGGGAGACTTGGTAAGTCTTGTAATCTGAACTATTTACTTTAAATATGGTTAATTGTGATTAAGTGATGATGTTTTATTGAAGTATACCTTATATTAAGATTTATAGGATTGGTATGATGTTTAATTGAAATGTCTTAATTTATGAATTGTGAGATCATAATTAAGCTTTTAATGATAAAGGATGATGTTGATTCATTTATGTGCATTACTATGATATGTTGAAAAGTATTGATCTCACTAACATGAATGTATTGAAAGGTGATTCTCATACAATTCCTAATGACCTAATTCTGATAATATACAAGGGGTTAGTCTCCTATGACCTAAAACAAAGTTATGATTATTAATGACGGACATTTCAAAAAGGGACTTAGCTTAGCACCGAGTGAACTTGACTATGATAAGTGTTAATTTTCCATAGAGGAAGATTCACCCTATAGTTCCACATGAGGTGTTGACTCCCTTATGAGGGATACACATCCTACGGATTCCCACGAGATGAGGCTCCAAATGCCATGTGGCATGTTGATAGTTCATACCTATCTCTTAGTTCTTGAACTATGTTTCCCCCATAGGAAGACTAGCCAGTGGATCCACCTAGAAAGCTACATTTATGTTTGGTTTTACTTTCCGGTAGACCACCTTCTATCTATATAAGGTTTTATAACACCAGATTCCACACTTAGCTTTTGTGGTATATGTCAGTTAAAACAAATGTTCCATAAACTAAAAGGAAGTACAAACCAACTACGGTCACTTAAGAGGGTTGACGTAGCTTAGGTAGGGGTATGGAGCTCTACCTATGCCTTGCACTAGTTTTCCTTGAAAGAAGCTTTAAAAGGTTATTATTATATATGAATATGTTTATAAGGGTACATGGTATGTATATGATGATCTTGCACATTGATGATAGTACATAATAATTTGTTTCACTTCTGAACATGTTTTGATCTCCATTGCTAAATTATGATGATATGTACTCTTAATGATATACCATGTGAAGTTGGACATTCACTATAGGTCTTGTTGAGTTTACTTGATTGAGTAAGGTTATGGGGCTTTGCTTAGTCATTGCACTTGTTGACTTAATGAGGTTTCACACATAATTGTCTTTCTTTGGTTATGTTGTAATGAACTCTTCTTATTCATGCTTGTTGATATTATAACTTGATGATAGAGTTCCCTTGAGTATGTCTTCAATTATGTGAAATGCATGTTAACTTGACTAGACTTAGTATTGTTTGTCTTGTGATGCATATGTTTTTGACTTAATGAATATGTCTTATTAATTGGTATGGTCTTCTTGAATGTTCATAAGGCTTTTCAAAGTAAATTGCATACTTTAATAAATTGTCCCTTTTAAGCATGATTTCATGATATGTGTGCATATGGTCTCATACTTAGTACAAGTGGTGTACTGACCCCATTTTCTCCCTTTCCCCCAACATTTTAGGTTCCGATCGTTGATGGGCTTTTAAGATGACTTTGAAGGAAGGCTTGAAATTCTCATTCATCCAAGTTGGGTAGGTCCTCACTTTCCGAGGGCAATGCCGTTATGAAACTTATGATGTTGTTCTAGTTTAAAGACTTCTATGTTCTTTCTTTTCATTTGAGTACTAAATATTGTATAGCCTATATGTGGCTTTGTTACATTGATGTATGGGATATTCCCAATTGATACACTCTTATTTCTTATGGTTATGAGATGAGACATCTAGCATAAAAATGTCTTATATCATATATATCTATGTGCAATAAAAGTAGAAGACTACGTAATCTTCCTATGCGAAGGGCTTATGTATACTCGATATGAACATCATGTGTATATAGACGTCTATGTAAACCTCAATGTAGAAGTAATAAAAAGTTATTGAAATTTCGGAATTTTTTGACCTATGAATGTAATGATGTAAGATAAGAGGCTAGTTTTCTTCAAAGAGGACGACGACGCCGGTTACATCTAGGTGGTGCTCCGCGGATGTTATAGAGACTTCATCTCATTTCAATAAGTCAACATTTTATTACTATAGTAACATTCATGCATTTAAGAACTTCATATAAAGACCAACCTCTAAGACAACCCCTAAGATACACTACTGCAATGTGAAAGTAACATCTCATACTACTGCTTCCACTTAGTTCTGCTTAACAATCACTATAGACTAGGCACATCACACTCAGTCATTTACATAGACTTAATCAACATTAGACATATGATCAATATACTTCATTAAAATTAAACATATATTCAATATTCTTCATTAATCATAATATAGTAACTTGTCATTTCATTTTCTTTACAGGGACACACCAAGACTCCCTTCAAATGTCTACTTGTGCAATGCATAGATGTTTCCCATTCCACCACCTACCTTAAGGAGTACGCCCTTAGGAAGGCTTAGTTCATTACATTCATTTTTGGGGGATAGCATTAACCGACATAGACCATGAGCACTTCACATGGAATCTAGTAATAACCCCTACCGGATGAGGGATCCAACTTGCCTAAGGTAGGGTCATTTTTTTAGCCTCTACATGGATATCCTATATCTAGACCTATGCGGGCGCATAGTTAAGGGATAAGGAGACTGCTTCTAAATACTACATCCCACCTCACAAAGAGTACTCATCTCAAGAGCTACATTGGATACAACATCACTACTCACGAAGAATATCCACCCCTTTGTCAAATCCTCTCGGTGCTAGTTTTAAATCACCAAAGTGTTCTATATATTCATTAGCTATAGGTTAAGAGATTGCTTCTAAGTACTACATCACAACCTATAATTTATTCATTGGAAAACTCTCAGGAATAGTGAAGTTTCTACGAGACAGTACATCTCTAGTCACGAAGAAAGTCCACCCTTAAATCCCCTTTTTCATTCATTAGAGTTATATTGAGAAATGATTCAATAGACTTTCATTATTTACATTTTCAGTAGCTTCATTCGCTTATTTATTTTGTGTGTGCGTATTGCGTATACGTGCGAAAACATTTTAGATAAACACCATCATTCATTACATTGTCTTCTAAGCATGATTATACTACATTAATCATAGTCCACACACAATCATACTTCATATTCACGTCATACTTTAAGTAGTCATAGTATCTTCAAGACAGTCATTCATAACTTCATAAGATATCTCTATACATATACTTCATAACATCATTTTACTTCACTTTCAACGTCTTCAAGTCCATAATAAGAATTCACATATACATCAAGTAAACACCGCCACCATAAGTGGACCATACCATAAAATATCAATTCAAGAAGACTAGAACAATTGAAATCAACATACCCTTCATCCAAGCCTTCATCAACATTATTCAATTCTCCCAACAATTCATCAAAATTAGGAATAATTGGCAGTAGATAATCATAATATAACATAGTATAAACACAATTCTAGCAATATCCAATCACATTCTCCAAACCCACTTCACATGCTAAAATTAGATATTTAGGATGTCCACGGGACCATGGAGTTTTTTTTAGAATAAATTCATCAACTAATACTGAAAACATCATAATTCCTCCATTAAAACCTTTTGATTCAAGGACCCATTCTTAGAATTCGAAATAGGAGAATCTAAGCTTTTTGAAACCTTTTGAAAAAGACTGTGGATTGGATACATGAATGAGAGAAGAATAAAGGATGAAATAATCGTACCTTATTGGTATAAAGACCACGAAATGAGGGTTGAAACTTGGAGAATTTAACCTTCTTCCTTGGAGCTTCAAAGCTTCAGCAATGGAATTTTTTGGAGAAAGAGAATTGGAGACCTTTTGTTTTGATTTTGATTGGTGAATTGGGATTAAACGAGACTCACAAAACTTTATAATAAACTCCCAAAGTAACCAAAACACCCCTATACTACTTAGACCTTTTTAACCAAGTGTAATTTGACTTTAAAATAATGCGGTCAAATCTGGGACATGACTGCGCGTCGCAAGGACACCTTAAAATCTTGGTTCTGGAATTAATTTTAACGAAGAATGGTTCATTAAAAATTCACATCTAAATACAAAATATTTCTCTTTAAGTGTTGGATGTGTGACGCGCAGGTAACTTCAATAACAGGCTATCTGATTGCTGCCTTGGCAGCTTTCTTGCCACACCTAGGGTCCTCCTCAAGGACCCTTTGGTTGGTCCTTGGAGTCGTTCCCAAAATATTTGATCCTTAAAATTTAGCTCTAGGTTTTAGGGTCATCCTCAGTGAATTTATACTCTAAACAACACCTAAAAACATGCATAACAAAAAAGGACATATTAGCACGCCAAAATACTAGTTGTAAGACCCCAAAAAAGAATTAAGGTTATTTGAGCCTCTTGTGTTCCTAAAAGTTTTAAAGTATGTTGAATAAGTTTTTTATACTATGTATACTTGAGTTGAAGTGATTTGGAAGTCAAACGTCAAGGGACGATCAAGACGTTCGCGGACTAGTCACTTAAGGGCCTTAGGTGTTTTTATGTGCTTATGTGTGTGTCATGGGCTCATGATGTCCTTATATGAGTTATAATGATGATAATATGCAGTGATTTAATTTATATGAAGTTTGGAGGTCAAACGTTCAAGAACATCAAAGAAGTTCGAAAGTTAGCCTTTTAGATGTACTAGTGTGTCCTTGTATGTTGGACTTGTTTTCATGTGCTTATTGGAGTTTAAAGTCAGTGTAGTTGAACCTAGTACCTAAATATACATGTTAAGTGTTAAAACGTTCGAGTAAGACTCTCGGAGGACCACCCGAAGGGCACCAATGGAGGACCCAAACATTGGAATAGAGTCTACCAAAAGCAGCGAGCATGTCCAAGAATTGGACCTTGCTATCGCGACACGCACCTAAAACGCACTTAACCGACTCAAATTTTATTTGGGACAGAATGGGGAGGCTTCTCCGTAGCAGCCTACTCCCAGATCATGTAGCGTCATTCTTAAGTCAATTTTGACATGTCTAAAAGTTCCAATAATCATGGGGGTATTTTTGTAACTTAAAGGGACGGTTATAAACTGATTTTATGACTTATTGAACCCCTTTTCCAAGCCGAAACCCCAACAGCCAAAAAGAAAATCAAAAATCCCAAATCACTCTTCTTTTCCAAATTTCTCAAACCTCCGTTAGAGGGAAACTCAAGTTCAAGTTATGGGGTAGTTTTTCATGGTTTCTTCTCAAATTTCTCATGGGTATTAAATAAATAAGGTATTTTTATCCTTCATCTGTCATGACCTGAATCAAGAACCCAAACGAGACCGGCGTCGTTGACCTCTCAAAGGTCGGAGATAAACCTACATATGTCGTCGTTACTTTATCTAGGTTAATTTTTGCGGAAAATTTGAACTTTTATTTACTTAAAATTTATATTGGAACATACTCCACTAGCTCATGCCTATGTCTAATCTAGAATAAATCAATAAGCATCCTCGAAAGCATGAGGTCCTACCAAATCCGTATGAAAGCTCCACGTACAGATAACTTCTGCGTCAACTCGTAAGCTCTAATGTAAAGCTGCACTTGCACCTAAAAGTACATATATGTATGGAATTAGTACACACTTGTACTAAGTATGGGAATATGCTATCACACAGCATAGACATGCAGAATAGCTCTCTCATAACTATATGAGTTATGGAAAGTCAAGTCAGTGAACTTGCAAAAATAGGATTAGGAAAGTCATGCCATGAGAGTAACATGCATCATTATACATACATATTGCACACAACACAAAACATATTTCATATAGCACATAACATATTGCATATAGCACATATCATAATTTCATTTAATTCATTCATATGCCATGAGACCCTGGAACCATGGACATAGCATTAGGACTTTCCAAAACCAGTGCTCAACATATGCGACCTCAACTAGGGAGCCTTCTTTAGCTAACACAGGATCTGCTTCATTCATTCATACGTACTTCATTTCATTTAATTCATAGGGTAGTGTAAACACCAGCTATACCTCGGATGTATTTTAAGACTCTCATTGGGTTAACTGTGCAATGATTATTAATAACGTAGTGTCATTACATAACTCTAGCTCAGCTCTTGATTATTCTACCGAAACACCTTTGGTATCGTTCATTTCATTGTGTGCATTACATAAGGTTGGCCTAATTATTTCTTTGGAAAATTTAATTATCATGAAATCCAGTGTCTACCCCACACCGAAAAAGGTGGAATCACCGGCCAAAGTGAAACCAAAACATGCTAGCATATATAGGGAGTTGAACCCTACTAGATGTATATGTTAGCTGCATAGGTCCAAAGACTAGGAGATATAAGGAGACCCATACCTGTATTGATGGGCAATATCATCTCATGAGAATTACACGAACCTCTGCCTTCCCGAAAGAAGGAATCACCACTCATAGTTATCCTATCGGTGCTCAGTATAAAGTTCCATTACATTCATCTCATACATCATAGAAGATGGATTCTAGAATGAGGACATCATATCTCATTAGATGATTTCTCATCTCATGATTAGTATTAAGTATATATTAACTTCAATACTTTCATTAGAGCGTTCATAGAGACTGGTCTCTTTATTAACTTTACACTCTCATCGATGAGTATGTTTTGATAGTTTTTACTTGGGCTCATTTGATATTGCTCTCCTATTTCACATTAGCCTCTTATCATATTGTCACCACATTCATTAGCCTTAGCACATTTGCCCTTCATAATTACTCACCTTTTTCTACGCGAATGTTCATTTCATCATATGCCAATGCACTTGGTCTTTTAGTGTGTTTCACACTCTTACTTAACCCTTCTGGGGTAACATCATTCGTCACATAACATCTTAGGTTCACATACTTTATAAACGTATGCTGGACTTATGAGTCCACACACACAATCAATGAGGCTTCATTCGTATTTTGTCTAAGTGATTCATAGTTACCCATGGTTAATTGGTACAATACTTATGCATCTTGTAAGTATGCCAAGATCTCAGTTCTGATCCTTAAAGGTTCCATCCATTTAATCATTTATTCACGTATGACTTATGTGTCAATACGGAATTGGGCAAGGGAACCCTATTACAAATCCCTTGTATAACACTTAGTTAGTTTTCTTAAAAGAAAAAATTTGACAAAAAATTATTTGCTAGGGAAGCCAAGATCCATCCCCCCACACTTACACTTCCTTTCTTTCTTTTTCTTGATTTTTTGTCTTAAATATTTTGGCCAAGGGGACCCAAGATCGAATGCCCATGCCCACATTCCTTTCTTTTACTTTCTCTACTTGATTTCTTCGTTTAGACTAAGATGATGTGGGATTTATTCCCAACAACCGCACCCTATTTTTATTAACATTTTTTCCTTACTTTCACATTCGTCCAAGAGGTTTTTGGTTTCATCCCCACATAACTCATTTTATTGTTTAATTTTTTTATAACTTGAAAATGGTAAGGTCTTGGGTTCAATCCCACTGACCTTATGCATTTTAATTTTTTTTTAATACTAAATTTTTTTAAAGTAAGTTGGCGGAAACCAAATTTTCGAAAAGCTGGAAATTTGGTCACCTTTTTGCAGTCCATTTTCTCACCCTCTTTCACGTTAAACATTAAGACATTTCGAGTAGTTTTTAGGGAGATCCTTAGGTGCATTTTAAAGGTTTCTTTCAATCAAGAATTATCATTCATTCAGCAACTTTGAACTCATATGATCATCACATTTTTAACATATTCGTATACACATAATTTATAACATTGAAACATGGCAATATCAATATTCAGACCGTGTCTAATTCACAACACACACATGCATAAACAAATTAACGAACTTCACATTTTTGGAACACCTCTTTCATTTTTACATAATTCCGAATACGCATTCAAACACGTAATCACAACAAGTCTTGAAATCATCTACCATAACTCATAACCACACATACTTGAATCTTTCAAAGGATCTAATGTCAGGGTCATGAAATGGGGACAACATTTGTTTTCGATTGTAAATAGACTGAACCTTAGGGGTCTCTTTGTAATGGGATCAAGAGGGATGAAAACCCATACTTGAAGTCGTTCAATGATGTTCCTACATGTTGCAAACCCCCCCCCCCCACTAAACCGACATCTCACCACCAATATCACAAGAACAATCCGTCGAGAATTTTGTTTTTGGTTTTCGTTTTGAAGCTTATTTTGCTTATGAGTTTTAGCGCTCAAGTTCTTCATGAACTTTATTTTTTTTTGTTCTTTCTTTTCTTTTACTGAAGAATAATTGTGCAAGTGATCAAGGTAGAAGTATAGAGAGACGTGAGAATGAGTGGTAGCTTAGGATTAGGATATTTAGTTTTGGAATTATTCAAACTAGGACTCCTCATAAATTAATAAAAATCTGATTTTTTAAAGGCTTAGGTGAAATTATTAATTTTTCCCTTTCTTAAATCCGCTAATTAATGTAAATTAATAAATTTAACATTGCTTCCACCATGGATCGAACCCCAGTGAAGCTTAACTTATGAAAAAGGGTTAAATTCGGCCAACCCTACCCGAATTGCCCTCCTCTTTAAATTAATTAATTAATTAATCAAATACTTAGGGTAATTACAATACTACCCCTAGCCTGCAAAAGATCATTTTACCCATAGACCCTCCAAACCTAAGATGACCCTTTTCAAGTCCGGTAAAAGCTCATCCGAGTGAATCTCTTCAATTCGGGTGTCCTACATGGTTGATTGTCACCTTGCATAGCTCAAATAACTCATTAAGTTGGTTATCTTGGCTAGTGCATAGGTTCTGAGGTCTGGTTCTATGCGCAACAAGCCGTGTGAACCCAATCTAATTTAGGCATTCTGGGTATGTTTAAGCATTACATAGCATAGTAATTTTCAGGTTGTTACATCATCCTTAGTTATCCATTCATCCAATGAATCAATCAAAGATTTTCAAATATGATTCAAACATCAAAATTCACAATTTCCAATCTAGCCATGGGGTCTTTCTCAAAGTGATTTGAAGAGAATGTTTATGATAAATTGATGATTATCTACTATTTTAAAGATGAATTTCAATCCAATTTAATGATGAACCCATGTTCGCTTCAATTCTCAAATTAGCCTATATTATGGGTATTGTGATCATGACTTTTTATGGATTGAATTATGATTCTAAGCTGTTGAATTTCTTATATCTAATGTCTAAATTGTATATTGATGGTGAATTGTTGATGAGTGATCCATGTGGATCAAGGTCTTATGGTTTGAATGAGAATAGTCTATAATTCTCCTATATTCTATAGATTGCTAATGTAGCTTCAATATGATCTTTATTCTATGTAAGTTAAAGAATGATTTAGCTTATGCAATGATTCCTATAGTTACTATTTTATACATGTATTTATGTTGAATTATGGGAATTGATCAATGATGATGAAAGCTTGGAGGAATTTTAAGTTGTCTATCTTTTCTTTACTCTTCTTATAGAACTGCTAGTTAATATAGCCTTGTATGGCTTTGTATGACATGGTCCACTTATGTTGGCGAGGTTTACCTTTTTATTATGTGTTTGGATCATGGACTTTAAGAAAATTGTACCTTGCGAGTGTGGTTATGATGATCACACAATGTGAAGTATTGTGCCTACTCTCTAATGGTAGTTTATGATCTAGTTTAAATTGATGATGCTTCCTCTACATTCGAATGACTGGCTAGGTATAGTCTTCATGTTGATGTTTGAATACTCTTGTGTAGTATTCTCCCTAACTATGAACCTTAACATGAATGTGTTGTATTAAGCATGATTAGGAGTCTTAGATTCAATGTTGAATTTGTTATATATCCTAGGCTATGATGGTTGGTGTGTGGTATATAGTTCCTATTACTCTATATATGAGTTTTCTATGGTTTAAGTGGCTTAAATGTATATTGTGATATTTGTAAGGTGGCTGACTAAATGTAGGATTGTTTCCTTTATATGATCATGTTGACCAATGTATACACACTCAAACCTCATGCATGCTTATTAAGTAGTATATATTCATGATGTCTAATAAAATGATAATTTTCATATGCACTAACGTCTACTACTATGTATGTCATTTATATGTTTATGAAGTATAATATGTATCCCTTAACTATGATGACTTGATAGATGTACTAGCATGGTCAAGGGTATTAGCCCTTGCATATGCATTGCTTATGTGTACCTTGATAGGATAGTTCCTAGGTTTGGTTTTCTATGTACATGAATAGGAATGCATGAGTATGTTATGAATATGAATAGTGTCTAAATGTGCTTATGTGAAAGTATTGCCCACATATATGCATACACACATGTATGATGATCTAGTCAATAGAGCGACACTTGAAATGTGTTCTCAAGGGTACCCTAAAACTTGATAGGTGCTTGAATATGCTAAAAGTATATGAGGAGTCAATATCCTAAACCTATGCTTTATAAATAAATGATAATAAAGACTTTTTCAATTAATTGAACTTAGCTTAACACTAAGTGAACTTGACATTGAGAGGTGTTGACTTCCCTCGGAGGAATACTCATCTATGGACCCACATGAGGTGCTGACTTCCCTTTTGAGGAATATTCACCCATTTTTTCTCATGAGAGGAGGCCCCAACTACCAAGAGGTATGAAAAGGGAAGACCTATCTCCTATTTCCATAAAATATTATTGCCACATAGGATCTAGAAAAGTGAATTCACTTAGGATGCTAGGACGTATAATAATGTTCTACCTTTTTTAGGTGAGGACACCTTCCGTTGGTGTAAGGATCTACGACACAAAATTCCATCTTTAGCACCCATGGTCTTAGTGTAGGTTAAGGCTATAGTTTCCTTAAAGTAAAATGGACAGTGGAAGTAAATGACTAGGACCCTAACTAGGATAACCTATGGGAAGTTCTTAATGTAGGTGGGGGTATGGGACTTTACCTATGCACAAGTGGATCTTGAAAGGAGTTCTAGAAAGGTGTTCTAGAAAGGTGTTCTAATGTATATGATTATGTTTATAGTCCCATTGTATGACACGTAGTGTTGTCTACTTATTGTGATGATATGCATGGTATGAGTCTATATGATGTTTCCCTACCTTGTATGCATAGTATGGGTATTATTGACTATATGATAAAGTCTTGCTATACATGAAGGGGTGTCTATGCAGATCTTGTTGATGTACGAAATGCATGTTAAGGCTTGTAGTTTCTTTGTAGGTTTGTTTAGTATGTGTGAGGTTATGGGGATTAACATGTACATTGCACAAGAAGACTTAGGAAGGAATTATGAGTAGGGTTAAATATGAAGCTTATGAGGTGAAGTCCAAGTATGTTATTGTGAATATTGCCTTGTTATGATTGTGTTGGAAGTCTTGACTTTTATATGGTCTTGTAATGAGTCTTTCTAAGTGGTCCTTAAAGTATGTTGGGTCATATGTGATTTATGTATCTTATTGCATGAAATACTTCTAAGAATGAATCTGTTCGGTTAATGAAGGTTTTATGCAAGATTTTCTAGTGGCCTTAAAGTGATGCTTGAGTTTAGATATTGTTTTGGGTCATTGTCTATACATTGCACCAAGAGTCACTGGAGGGTTACATGGGAGGATAAGGAGTTAATGTAAAAGGAAAGAGTTCACTATGAAAATGAAATAAGTTCACTGTAATTGTAAATGTGTTTACTGTAAAGTGGTGATTCTGTGCCTTAAATGCAATGTGCGGTTTTATATGATGTGTGACTTTTTTATATGCCTATATGAAATATGTAAATAAAATAAATGCTATTGTATCATGGTTTTATGAGATTTTCACAAAAAGGCATGATGCACGGTTTCAAAGTAAAAAGTCCCTTTTTAAATGCATGTTTTTGCACGGTTGCCATATTTAGTGCATTCTTGTATTAACACAATTCTTCTATACCTTTTTACACAAAGTGTAGGTTATGGTTGCTTAAAGGATGTATCTAAGATGAAGAGCTTGATATGTGTTTCCCAAGCTCAAGAAAAGAATCCCTATGTTCCAAGGATATCCTATGTCAAGTTTATATTCAATGTATTGTAGTAGCTTAAATAATATGTTATGATGTAAAAGGGCCGTGTCCCTAATCTATTCTATGATGTTGAGTCTAAGATGGAACAAGATACTTAGAGTCTAACAATGTATTATGACATATATTTTTATATAATCGAAGTGATGTTCTACCATATGATGTGCTATGAAAAGTTATAAATTTTCTTTTGTAAATTTACTTATGACAATGCAATGAATTATGACTATGGGCTTGTATAAGACCTATGAGAGGTCAAATACGCCATGTTACTTCTAGGGTGTGCTCCAAGGATGTGACACTAGTTTCTAAACATCTTGGTCGTTCTTTGACATTTGACATTCAAACTCTTTAAAATTGACTTCTAAAGTTATTATTCATCATTTTAATACCTTATTGACACGTAAAACTCATTTTAGGCTCTATTTTATCCTAGTTAATTTTGAGGTTTATGACAATTATATATGTCTTCAATTGAAAATCTTAGAAATTAGCGGGTGTAAATGTCACATAAATTTAAAGGAAGTAGTTGGCTACAACTATTTATAGGCATATAGGTCACATAGATATATAATTCTTAAGTTAAAGAAAATAATCAAAAATTGTATCATGAGTTGCATGGTTCATTAGCTAATTTTTACAAGTCTTTACATGCATTTGAGATCATAGCCTATTTTGTAGCGTTGGGTCGATATTTTTTTGACTACTACGTGCGACACTATTTTGTGCACATAATTCAGATAGAGTCTGTTGGAATTTCATATCGTGGATTGGCATAATTGATACATGCCTACAAGAGGATCATACGAGAACCTTAGGGGGCATACCGTGACAGACCTTTTAGCCTAGACTATGATATTTCATGCATTGTATTGACAGTGGGCTATAGATTCCATACAAGGTTCATTGATCATGAATTGTCGGCTATCATGTGACTCCCTCACAATTATTCTTACGATGAGACAAAAATCTATAAAACGAAGTAAAGATATCAATTAGGAAAACTTTAGGAATCGTAGATATATATATGTGTGTGTGTGTGTGCGTGCGTGTGTGTGTGTGTGTGTGTGTGTGTAACACTCGAAAGTCCATGACTTGTTCTAGATCCTCACATGATGGAGTAAGAGTTGAAACATTATTCATAATCCTAAATAATATAATTAAACTAATTAGGAATTGTTTGAGTAAAAACGTTAAGAAACGACCATGACGTCTGGATAATTGTGAAATGTGTGCTAGTGTGCCTTGGTATGTTTTATGGGGTTTTAAGAGTGAGAACTTAGAGTGTGTTTCATATGAATGTTTTCCAATTTTCTCATGTTTGGTTGGACCAAAAGTTATGGAAAATGTTTTCCAAATCAATTCATTTTCCTCAAAATTAAGGAAAATGACTTCCCTTAAAAAATTAAGGAAAACATTTTCCAAAACTCTCCTCCAATTTCAAATTACATTTTTTTGGGGGGAAAACATCACTTTAAAAAAAATATTTTCAATTTCAAAATTTTATTCTTTCACCCGATCTATGATCACCCTCCCCCCTCCCCCCGCCCCCAACACCACCCCCTTCCCAAAAAATTAATTTTGCTTTTTAAAAGTATTTTCAACTTCAAAATTTTATTTTTAAGCTCCTCCCCCCCTCCCCCGGAGAGCCTCCCTACCCACCCCTACCAGCCCCCTCACCCCCACCCCCACTCCCCCAAAAAATTAAGTTTATTTTTTAAAAATACTATCAACTTCAAATTTTTATTTTATCACTCCTACCCCCTCCCTCTGCCCCCCTACTACCCCACCCCCCATCACCACTACCCCAGAAAATTATTTTTAAAAAATATTTTCAATTTCATAAATTATTTTGTATTCTAATAAAAATAAAAGATATTCCTCAAAAATATTTTTCATTCATAAATCAAACACAAAATCATTTTCGGAAAATATTTTCTACTCACCAACAAAACTTGAGAAAACAAGTTTAAAATCTACTTGTTTTCCAAGAAAACATTTTCAAGGCAAATATTTTCCATGGAAAACATTTTCCTTCATACCAAACACACCCTTAGTGAAAATTTGTAAAAACGTGTTAAATACATATAAGAGTGTGTTTAGGGTCGAAATGTTCGAGTATGACTCCCCAAGAACAACCCTAAGGGTCCTTGGAGAGAACCCTACCATTTGACCCAAAACTATCATTTGGGATAGTGTGCATCTAGAGATAAACGACGAGCCGTCGTTTGATCAACGCTCCGTAGATGGATCCGTGGGTATAAAATTAACCATTTCCCCAAAATGTCCAAAATGACAAGTATTTATCCCACACCACGAATCAGCAAGACTAGCCGTGGTCGAATCGACCGACCGTTTGTCGGGGTTGATTTCACTGTTAAAGTTTAAGTTAGGGACTTAATTAGTTGGTTGGTTAGTTAATTAATTAAGGGTTATGGGGTGACTAATTAAGTTTGCTGTTGGACTGCATAAAGACTAAACCTCATTAAACTAATCTAACACCCCAAATTTCCTATACCCCATTCTCTCCAACTTCTCTCTACTTTCTCTGTCAATTCAAAAACTCCATTGAAGACCAAGATCAAGGATAACTAAGGCTTCAAGTCTTAATATTTTCTTCATAAAAAACTAAGGAATCCTAAGGTATGGAAGCTATTCACTCTTGGGATCTCTTTTCCCAAAAGGCTCTTCAAAATTGGTTCCTAAAGAAGTGAAAAACATGGGTTTCATTAATATTTCGTAATTGATCTTTCAAATTTATTTTATTTTGGTGTACATTTATTATTATTGATAGATTATGATTAGATATGGTATGAATTGCGGTAGTTGTTAGTCTTTGACCTAGTTCAATGAAGAAATCATGATTGAACCCTTTTCCCCTAACCCTATGTTATGAATTGAGGTGGAATTAATTAGTGATGATGCAATTGACTTAGTTCTTGTATGAATTACTAATATATGATGTTAATAAGTACATTCATGGATGAATATGGTTGGATTGAAAGTAATATCTTCAAGGAGGATTATGAAGGCTATGTGGAATGACTTTGTGATCTTAAGTTCTTTACTTCAATGATGATGAGTCACACTTGATAATAGTATGAAGTTGAAGTATTTTATGTGATTATATTAAGAAGATGATGATATGATGAAATGACTTGAGTATGTGAATTGTGAGATCATGTTAAGGGTATGATGATAATATAAATCACTTGTGTGCCTTACTATGATATGATTATAAAGTGTTGATCTCAAATGAAGGGTTGTGATGAAAGGACATTGTCATGCAATAATTAATGATCTAATGACATTATATACAAAGTTTTATTCTGCTAAGACCTATACTAAGATATGACGATTAAGAAAGGCTTAACAAACATTTCAAAAAAGGACTTTACCTTAGCACCAAGTGACGTAGTTTTGAGAGGTGTCCCCTCCCAATATGGGAATTTATGTTCATGAAGTTTCTCATGAGATGGTGACTATAATGAAATTCTGCATAATGATGGTGCAATATATATCTCTTAGTTCTTTAATTATGTTTCCTTTATGGAATACTAGCTAGTAGATCCAGCTAAAATGTTATGTTCATATTGTGTCTCTACCATGGCAAGTAGACCACCTTCTTTCGGTGAAGGGTCTTATGATACCGGATTCCATGTTTATCACACATGGTCTATTGTCGGTTAAGGCGATTGTTTCGGAAAGTATAAATGAAAGTAATAATGTGAACACTAACTAGGGAGACTTATAGGGTTCTACTTAGTGTAGGTCGGGGTATGGGACTCTACTTATACATGTAACAAGTTGATCTTGAGGGAAGTCCTAGGATGTTTTTCCTCTGTAATTATGGTATGAATGAAATGTATAAGTCGACTTTACATGTTAATGATCCTATATGATGTTAGTTTCATTGATGAACATGATCTTGGTCTAAATTGATATACATGAGTATGAATATGCATTATATGAAGATATATGAAATATAGACACTGTTTATGATCCTTTGCTTTATTTTCATTGATTATGTAGGGTTATAGGGCTTCATAAAAGATTTGCACTTGTAGGCTTTGGAAGGGGTCGTGAGTAAGGGTCTCTATGTTGTGATGATATGAACTCTCGTACATAATTTGTTTTTATGTCATTATTTTTGGAGTTGTTATGGTTATATGATCTTGATATGATGTCATTCTTGTTTATATGACCTTATGTTTATAATATCCATGTGGATTTGACTTTATGATGATGTTGGTCTTGTATTGTATATGGACTTGTCTTAAGTGAATATGTGATCTTTTTCTTGTATATATTCTTAATTGTGCATAAAGGTTTTTGAAAGTTATTTAACATGGTTTTGAACTAAATGTCCTTTTAAGCATGCTTTCAATGGTTTTACTTGCATATGTTTCCATACTTAGTACATGTAGTTTTGTACTTACCCATATTCTTTCCCATTTATCAAACAATATAGGTTCGGGCCATTGAAGTATCAAAGTTGCTTTGCAAGAAGACTTGGAATTTTCCCCATGTTTTTAGTTGGTTCCCAAGTTTGAGGATGGTGCCATTTGTTCTACTTTAGTAATATTTCTATTGTCTAAACACATTCATTTGTTCCCTATTCTTGAAGATAATTTTTGTAAGCCCAATGTGGCAGTATGAATTTTTATGAGGTCGATGCCCGAATGTTGTATTTCGGTTTAGATGGTTTAATGTTAGACAAAGTATTAGACTAATTCTTTTGTATTGATTATGTTGACTAAACGAGAAGCCTATGTAAGCTTTAAATAAAGAGGAGTCTAGGTGAAATCCATATATGATATGTGAAAAGTCTATTTATACCTTAATAAGTAAAAAGTTTTAAATTTCTGTTTTTTTACTTATGTTATGTTATGACGAATGCTAAGGGTAGTTTAAGTCCTCTCCGAGGCCGCCGCCGGTTATGTCTAGTGGGTGCTCCCCAGTCGTGACAAACTTGGTATCATAGCATGAGGTTGAAACAATCTTGGGATTGATGTCTCACTAAAGCACGTCTACGTAGATTTTTCTACATGGTTGTGAAGCATGCCACACCTATGAATGAGAGCATATGTGGTGCTTAGGAATTCTCATCTTTTTGGTAAATCTTGAAAGTTATGCCTCGAGAGGGGTAAATTTATGTCTCCTATTCTTCCAACCCTTTTATTTATGTTGTAGGAGATGACTACAAGAAGGTCAGCCACAAGGAAAGTGGAGGAAGATTTGGCTAATGCAGGAATTCCTCCCCAAGAGAACGAAGCTCCTCCACAAGGAAACCAACTTCCTCCACAAGACCAACCTCCTATCATTCCTCCACCTATGACGGATGGAGAGATAAGGTCAGCTTTTCTAAACTTGGATCAAACTATGACTACTCAATCTCAATCCATGACTACTCAAGAAAATTGGTTAGTTGGACCCCGTGTTCTATGGGTCAAAGGTGAGTTATCCTTCTATCAACTCAAGGATGTACCTCAAACATGGTATAGCCAATAGAGAGATAATAGGGCTATAAATTTGGAGGTGTTTAGAAGGTATTTCTTTGATAGGTTCTTTCCAAGGGAGAAGAGGGAGGCAAAACTGTAAGAGTTCAGCAACCTTTGTCAATGAGCTATGGGTGAGTAAGAGGAATCTCCCGATGTGGTGACCGGTATGTTGCAAGTCTTCATTATTGATGTATATGCTTTACTTGACCCCTATGCTACTTTATCATTTGTAACTTCTCTAGTATCTAAAAAATTTAATGTTCTACTCGATTTTTTGATTGAACCATTTTCGATTAAAAACTCGATGGTGACTCCGTTGTTGCTAGAAAAGTATTTAGGGGTTGTCCTATATCATTGATAAATAGAGATATATGGGTGGATGTGGTAGAACTTGATATGGTTGATTTTGATGTCATTTGGGGAATGGATTAGTTGCATGCTTGTTTGCTTCTATTGATTATAGATCAAGGGTAGTTAAGTTCAAGTTTCCTACTGAACCCGTCTTAGAGTAGATGGAGGTAACTTAATCCCTGGAGTTCGTATTATTTCCTATCTAAAAGCTTGTAAACTGATCTCTAGGCGGTGTCTTTACCATATTGTTAGAGTCAAGGATCTCGAGTCTTAAATTCCTTCTTTCGAGTCGTTCCCCGTAGTGAAGGATTTTCTAGAAGTCTTTCCCAATTACTTGCACGGAATTACTCCAGAATGTGAAATAGACTTTATTGACTTATTACTAGATACGAATCCCATTTCTATCCCTCGTTTCCTGATGGCTCCGACGTAGTTGAAAGAGATAAAGATTTAAATCAAGGACTTATTACCCAAGGGTTTCATAAAATGTAGTATTTATCTACGGGGAGCTCCGGTATTGTTCGTTAAGAAGGAGGAGGGGTCCCTTAGGATGTGCATTGATTATCGTCAACTTAGGGTAAGAGTTGAGGATGTACCTAAAAGGGCAATCCAAACTAGGTATGGTCATTATGAGTTCCTTGTGATGTCTTTTGGTCTCACTAATGCCCCGACGAATTTTATGGACCTTATGAATAGAGTGTTCCGAAACTACCTTAATGTCTTTGTAATTTTCTTCATTGATAATATCTTGGTATACTCGAAGAATGAGGGTGAGCATACAGACAATTTGAGGGTCGTATTGAAGGTCTCAAGAAACATAAACTCTTTTCGAAGTATAGAAAATTTGATTTTTTTGAGATCGGAGGCATTTCTTCATCATATTATCTCAAGTGAGCGTATAGAGGTCGATCCTAAGAAAATCGAAGATGTTAAGAATTGGCCTAGACCTTTGACTCCAACCGATATGAGAATTTTCTTAGGTTTATCTGGGTATTATAGAAGACTTGTGGATGGGTGTGCATCTACTTATTCTCCTTTGATTATCTTGACTTAAAAAAGTGTTAGATTTTATTTGTCGGAGTCTTGTCGAAGAAGCTTCCATTTGTTGAAAGATAGGTTTATCTCCGCTCCAGTGTTGACCTTATCGGAGGATACCAATGGCTTTGTGGTGTATTGCGATGCTTCTCGAGTAGGTTTTGGTTGTCTTGTTATGCAACATGGTAAGATGGTAGCCTATACCTATAGACAACTCATGCTGCATGAATATAATTATCGAACTTATCATCTTTAGTTAGCGGCTATAGTGTTTACCTTGAAAATATGGAGGCATTACATTTATTTTGTCCATGTGGATGTGTTCACCGACCATAAAAGTCTTCAATATGTGTTCACTCAAAAAGACTTTAATCTATGACAAAGAAAAGGGTTGGAACTTTTGAAAGATCACGACATGAGTCTTCTGTACCACCTCGGCAAGGTCAACGTGCTTGAAGATGCTTAAGTCGTATGACCATGAGTAGTGTGTCTCATGTGGGAGAAGGTAAGAAAGAACTAGTGAAAGATGTTCATAGATTGGTTCGATTGGGTGTTCGCTTGAAAGATTCTCCAAATGGTGGTTTCATGGTTCATGATAACTCCGGGTCATCATTAGTCATTCAGGTAAAGTGTAAGTAACATTTTGATCCACTATTAATGGATTTGAAAGAATTAGTGCTTAGCAAGTTTAATGAGTCCATCTCCCAAGGAGGGGATGATGTACTAAGGTACAAAGGTAGATTGTGTGTACCAGATGATAATTTGAGAGGACTAATTTTAGAAGAAGCTCATGGTTCCCGATATTCTATTCATCTGGTGCCACAAAAATGTATTGTGATCTTACAAAGGTATATTGGTGGGATGGTTTAAAAAGTGACATAGAAGAGTTTGTAGCTAAGTGTCCAAATTCCCAACAAGTTAAAGTCGAGCATCAATGACCGAGTGGTCGAACCCAAGTAGTAGATGTTTCTACTTGGAAGTGGGAAGAAATTAATATGGAGTTTGTAGTTGGGTTGCCTCGAATATAGAGGGAAATGATTTAATTTGGGTTATGTGGATAGATTGACAAAATCCACTTACTTTGTCCCCATCAAGTATACTTATTCCGGGGAGGATTATACAAGAATATACATTAATGAGATTGTGATGTTACATGGGGTCCCTTTGTCCATCATATCGGATAGAGGTGCTTAATTCACTTCTCATTTTTGGAGGCATTTTTGAAAATGGTTGGGTACTCAAGTGAATTAGCACTGGCTGTCATCCTCAAATTGATGGTCAAGCGAACCGTAATATTCAACCCTAATAGACATGTTAAGAGCTTGTATAATAGATTCAAAAGAAATTTAGGACAATGACCTACCATTGATTGAGTTCTCCTATAACAGTCGGTACCATTCGAGTATATCCATGTCACCTTTTGTAGTACTCTATGGTACATGATGTAGGTCTCCGGTTGGGTGCTTTGAGGTGGTGAGTCTTCACTCCTTGGTCTTTAAATAATCTATGTTTTTAATGAGAAGAGATACGTTGAAAATAGCCTATAGTCCGAAAAACTGTTATGTCAACAAAAGAAAAAGAGACCTCAAATTTGAAGTAGGTGATATGGTGTATTTAAAGATTTCACCTATGAAAGCTGTGATAAGATTTGGAAAAAGGGGAAGTTAAGTCCCCGATATGTTAGTCCCTATGAGGATTTTAAATGGGTCGAATAAGTTGAATATGAGTTGAAATTACCTAGTGAACTATCTTCAGTTCATCCAGTATTTCATGTCTCTGTGCTTAAGAAGTGTATTGTCAATCTCGTATCCATTCTCCCTATTGAAGGGTTAGGTGTGGAAGGGAACCTTTCCTATGAAGAGTTTCCGGTTGAAATCATTTATTGCCATGTTAAAAAGTTGAGGACCAAATAGGTGGCCTCCATAAGAGTCTTATGGAGAAACCACCTAGATGAGGGAGCAACATTGAAGGACGAGTCGGACATGAAGTCCCATTATCCTCTTCTTAATCCTCAAAATTCTAGCCAAAGTTGTGGTTAGTAATAATCTTGTTTAAAATAATGAATAGTGTTGAATTTTGCTTGCTTTTCTAAAATGTGCATGATTATGGTAAAGGTCCATGCTAAAATGAGTTTTCATGTAAAAATACTCTTTTTCTTTAGTTGCATTTAATTTGTGTTTTGTGTATAGTTGCCTCTGTGAAATGATACTAAGAATGTTGATATTGAGAAGGTAGTTCTTCATGTAGTGATATTGAGCTCTTATATATGGTAAATTGTTATTTGAGTTACTATATGTAAATGCCATGTTTATGTGTTGAAATAGATTTGTGAGTTACTCCTATGAGTTGTGACTCATGATGATTATATATTGTTGGTTTGGATACTAGTATTGAGTCTCCTAATTTCCCCTACAAAAATTTTATGTAATGTCATTTGGGGACGAATGTTCCTAAGGGTAGCATAATGTAACACTCCAAAAGTCCATGACTTGGTCTAGAGACTCACATGATGGAATAAGACTTTAAACCCTGTTTGTAAGCCTAAAATAATGTATTGAAACTAATTAGAATGTGTAAGAGTCAAAACGTTAAGAAAAAACCGTGACGTCTGAATGATTGTGAAATGTGTGCTAGTGTGCCTTGGCATGTTTCATGGGGTTTTACGAGTCAGAACTTAGTGAAAATTAGTGAAAATGTGTTAAATACATATAAGAGTGTGTGTAGGGTTGAATCGTTTGGGTATGACTCCCCAAGGACCACTCTAAGGACAATTTCATTTGACCCAAAATTGTCAATTCGGATAGTGTGCATCCACGAGCAAAAAGACTATCCATCGTTTGATTGACGCTCCGGCGTTGGATCCGTGGGTAGAAACTTAAACATTTACCTAAAAATGGAAAAAATAACCATTCTCTATCCCAAACCAT
Source organism: Solanum lycopersicum (assembly GCF_036512215.1). Classification (NCBI taxonomy): domain Eukaryota; kingdom Viridiplantae; phylum Streptophyta; class Magnoliopsida; order Solanales; family Solanaceae; genus Solanum; species Solanum lycopersicum. The sequence continues at coordinate 34,545,000 of NC_090801.1, read as the reverse complement.
GGACCAACAAGATGGTCCGTGGTCCAGTCGACGGACCATTGGTCGGGGTCTTGTGGGTTGGGGTAGAGTTTCACTGTTAAGTTTTTAACTGTGGGACTTAATTAGTTAGTTGGTTAGTCAATTAATTAAGTGTTAAGGATTGGTTAATTAAGTTAGTTGGGGTACTATATAAAGACTAATTATAAACAAACTAAGCTAACACCCCATATTTCCCAAACCTAATTCTCTCCAACTTTCACTTTGTATTCAAAAACTACATTGAAGACCAAGCTTCATGATTCACTAGGTATTCAAGACTTCATATTTTTTTCATCTAACACTAACGAATCCTAAGGTATGGAATATATTAACTCTTGGGATATCTTTACCCATTGGGCTATTCAAAATTGGTTTCTAATGAAGTCAAAAACATGGGTTTCATTCCAATTTCGTAAATAATCTTTCAAATTGATTTGATGTTTGTTTCCATTGATTATTATTGATATATTATGATTATATATGGATTAACTGTTTTAGTTCTTAGTCTTTGACCTAGTTCTATGAAAAAGTCATGATTGATCCCTTTTCCCCTAATCCTAGGTTATAAATTGAGGTTGAATTGATTAGTGATGATGCAATTGACTTAGTTCTTGTATGAATTACTAATATATGATGTTAATAAGTGGATTTATGGATGAATATGGTTGGATTGACAGTAATATCTTCTAGGAGGCTTATGAAGGCTATGTGATAAGACTTTGTGATCTTGAGTTCTTAACTTCAATGATGATGGCTTATACTTGATAATGGTATTCAATTGAAGTATTGTATGTGATTAGATTAATAAGCTGATGATATGATAAATATGATGAAATGTCTTGACTATGTGAATTGTGAGATCATGTTAAGGTTACGGTGATACAAGGTGGAATATGAATCATGTGTGTGCGTTACTATGATATGATTATGAAGTGTTGATATCACAAATGAAGGGTTGTTACGAGAGGACATTCTCATGCAATACCTAATAAGATAATGACATGATTTACAAATGGTTAGTCTCCTATGGTCGATGCTAACATATGGTGCTTAAGAAAAGATTAAAGACATTTCGAAAAGGGACCTTAGCTTAGCAACGAGTGAATTAGTTATGAGAGGTGTCCCTTCCAATTGTGGGAAGGTAGGTTCACAATGGTTCTCATGAGATGGTGACTATAATGCAATCGTTCATAAAGAGGGTCCAATACATATTTCCTAGTTTTGAACTATGTTTCCCCCATAGGAATACTAGATAGTGGATCCACCTGTGATGCTATGTTAATGTTTTGTCTCTACCTTGGCAAGAAGACCACCTTCATTCGGTGTAGGGTTTCACGACAACTGATTCCATGTTTAACTCAGATGTTCTATTGTCGGCTAAGGCGATTGTTCCCGAGGTCTTGTACAACCTTCTTGCTATCGTTGATTGCATGAGACATGAAAAGTAGCGCGGAATAAAAAATTTTCTTGATAAAAATGATAGTGAGGAAATATATTTTATAAAATACTAAAGAGTAGTCTCATCGTCATAAGACAACTTAATGACACAACTTAAATATCCTAGGACACGACCTTTTACATTGAAAGAAAGATACAGAATAAGTCTCATACAAAAACTAAAGAAATAAAGACTATGCCCTCAAATAAATGAGGACATACTTAGTCTTGAGAGAGTCGATTACCACGTTTGATTTCTATTCTTCAACTTGCCTCCAACCTAAACTTATAGAGTATAGAAAAGGATGGGGTTAGTACAAACGTTGTACTAAGTATGGCACCATGCAAAACATGCAAGAGAGGAATTTTAATATAAATAAGTTTTCATGCAATTTAAGTAAAACCTTCATGAATAGAAGTAAAATAGCATAAAAATTCATAATTTAGCACATAGAATAGAACTTCCATAATTTTTAGCATCAAAATGCACATTATAGTGAGTTGCAAGGGAACATTACAGTGAACTGAAGAAAATATTACAGTGAACCCATTTCTAACCAACTCATTGTTAACTCATTTTCATTGATGTTTCCTTAAACAGGGTTACCCTAAGGCTCACTAAGGTGAGACATGAAGGAACTTCCCATACAATCCCTTCAATGCACACCTAAGTGGTCCTCAGACTACCCATTATAAGTTTACTTCGCACGGATAACAAGTCAATACTCTACACCAAAATAATAAAGAACACATACTTACATTTAAGAACATCACATAATAAGTGCCCTTATCCATGTGGACTTACAAGTTACACAAAGTGGAATTTGGAAGTAGCATCCCATACTACTACTCCCACAATGTGCTCCTTGAGGAATCCATGGACTTAGGCACACCAAATTCATCTTTCAGAAATTTCATTGTACAAGACATGAATTTAACATACTTTCTTGACATTAGACATTAAGTTACATTACTCATTTACATCACATAATAACTCATTCATATATTTCATATAAAGACACACCAAGACTCCCCTTTCGAGTGTCTACTCGTGCAATGGATAGATAGTGTCCCATACCCCACCATCCCTAAGTAGTACACTCTTTATAAGACTTAGTTCATAACATTCTTTTGTAGAGGATAGCTTTAACCGACATAGACCATGAGTCTAGACATGGAATCCCGATATTAACCCCTATGGAATGAGTGATCCCCACCTACCTAGAGTAGCATCATTCTTGTAGCCTTTACGTGGGATCATAAATAGCTATGACTATTCGGGCACATAGTTAAGGGATAAGGAGATTGCTTCACAGTAACTCATTCTCTACTAACGAGGAATACTTATCTCAAGAAGTACATTGTATACAACATCTCAACTCACGAAGTGTAACCACCCCTTCTTTATATCCTCTCGGTGCTAAGAACCACTCCCCCACCGAGTCTTAAACATTTATTACTAAGGGTCAAGGGATAACTACTGGGCACCACATCTCAACTAACGAAGAGAGTTTATCCTCTCACTTATCTTAGAAAGCTCATGGGAATAGTGGGGTTGCTACTAAACACTTCATCTCAACTCAAAAGGAGTGTTCACTACAAAACTCCCCTCTTCATTCATTAAGTCTTTTAGGAAGAGTAGGGAATGGTCTAGACATTTCATCTCTACTCACGAAGAGTGTACACCCTACAATCCCCTATTCACATTCATTAGCTTCATTCATTCATTTCAAGTATGTGTGTGAGTGTGTATATTTGAATACATCTTTCATATAATCACCATTTAATACATTAAATTCTGATCATCTTTATATCTTCATTCATCACATTTCGCACATTAGCATGCTTCACATATACATATACTCCATTTAGGCATAATCTATACAATATATGCAATTCAATCTTCATAAAGCCTATTAACATGAACATCAACATTATCACATTACTTCACATATCAAGCCTTCAGTTCCATACTCACAATACATATGTAAATACATATTCATATACTTCAAGTAAACACCGACACCAAAGGTGGCCATACCACTCAAGAAAATTTAATGGAAACTATACAAGACAGAGCAACTTACACTTCATCCAAGATTTCACCTCCTTCAATCAATATTTCATTGATGAAAAATAATATAGCATGTATAGGCAGTATCTAACTCAAAATACATCAACAGAAAATCAACTCTAACATAACCTAGCTAAAAGCAATAAACCCACTTCATAAGCCAAAAGTTTATAATAAGCATAGTATAGTTGCATTGGGGTTTTGGAATTAAAATCATAAAGACACAATAAAAAAACTCATTTTAATCATTAAAACATTTTTTATGCAAAGACCCATACTTTAATCAAGGAAAAAGGAAGTTGGAATAGGAAATCCTTTTTAAAATTTCTTAGAAGTGACTCGTTGAATAAAAAAAGGTTCAAGGATGACTATCATACCACAATAAGAATAAAACCAGGAAAATTTGATGAAGAAAGCGTCCACAACTAGCCCTTCTATACCTTCCTTGAGTTCTAGCTTCAAAGGAGTTTGGGAGAGTCTTTCTAGAGGGAGGGGTTTTAGGTCTTTTAAAAGGAAGTCTACAATTAGGTCTTAGCGATTGAACCCTATTATAACACCTAAAAGACCCTAAAATAATCATCCATGGTTAACAAAAGACTTGGGGTGAATTTTCTAAAAAATCCCAAGTCTTGGAAGATTTTTAATAGCTTTATAGTGACCCCATCGATGGCCCCTAGCTTCTCGGCGTCGCCTGGCCGACAGCCCATCCTTGTAGGGCATTGATTACGACTAAGTATCCATCTTGGGGGTTAAGATCCCACATCTAAGGGTGGATCTACGCCCTTAATCGATGAGGCGTCACTACGATGACGGCCCGTTGGTGCTAGGGTGTCAATTGCACAGTTCTTGGCAGATTTTTCCTAAGGGTTGGGGTCCTCTTCTAGGGCTCCTCGCGAATCCTAAGTAGAGTCATACCCGGACTTTGAACCGCTATAAGTGGTCATCTATGTCTTGGGATCCCCTCAAATAATTTTCAACCAAAACAAATACGTAAAACTTGCAATACATATATGGACACACAAGCACAGTACAAGGCATATCTTCCGAACGTCATAGACGTTCTTGGACGTTTGACCTCCAAACATAACCAACCCTTAGACGCTGTCTATTAATAACATAATTAACCATTTAAGTACCTTCAAACCATATCACACACATGCTTGTCTCTAGTTCCACATAGTTCATTTTAGGGATTTTACAAGTCAAATTCAAATGCTAAAGATGATTTTAACTATGTATAAAATAGCCTCTAACTGACTAAAAGTGGTGGGACATGCCCTGGATCAGTCTAGAAAGAACTTAAACTAAAATAAAATAATATGATCAAATAAATCATCCTTAAAGAATGAGGACTCGCCACAAATGCTATTGAACTAAAGATGGTAAACTTATCCATGTGTGATTTGGAAGCTAAGAACCTGAATCTACATAATGAGAAGATGCATTGAAAATTATCTGTCACTACTTGAAAGGTACTAAGCATGCATGATAAAGTAAACAAGAACAATAAACATTACTAAACCAACATATGTAATTGATAAATGATTTGAAATAATCATGACACTAAACTAAAATTTTTTGACATGAAGTATTTTAATGCAATGACCAAGTTTTTAACATGTTGAAACTTAAATCTTAACTAAAACTGATAATCTGGTCAATGACTAGAATCTGACTGTCAGGAAACTACTAATAACAGACATAAAACCACATGAGATAAATGTAATTTTGATGTGTACGAACCATCTAGAGCACCCAATATACCCAACCAGTGGTAAAGAGGCATGTATCACGAATTTAGAGTTTTTGCTAAGACTCTGTGCGGACCTTGACGAGTTACTCACTAATATTTCAAGATCTTGTAAGTTCAAGGAAGCCTTTAAGACTTACAACGCTAAGAGAATTATTTGAAAGTCTTCGAAAGAACATGAAAGAGTGATTTGAAGAAGGCTTTGTATTGCTTTGGTAGATCGCTTTAGAACTTGCTTAGTGCCTTTGCAAATGAGGAGCACCTCAATTTATACTACTTCTTAGGGAAAAAGTGCAATTAGTATTTACTTTACAAGTCCCTAAAATATTTACACTTTGGTCCCCTTTTCTAGAGAATTCTACAATACTTTGGGACCTTCCCTACACTTCTTGAGTGTTCCAAAAGGTTCTTGAGTTCTCCGCATAACTCTAGAACGTTCTGTCCCTATCCAGATGAGGAATAAAAATGAAATTATGGCGGGACTTCACATGCTCTCCCAAGAGATGATGCAAGGACCGCGGCGCATTGTCGTAAGAACACCTGGAATTTATCTTTGAATTGCAACAAGTCTTCATATTTCTTTCATGTGGCTTCCTCTTGAGTTTTTCAGTTCCGCTGTACGAGGAATATGGCGCTGGCGTGTTTTCCTCACTTCTGTTTGTCTTGATAATCTATGATAGCCTGAATATCTCTATCTTGCGAGTCGGTGAAAGTAACTGGTGCCCGTTATGATCAGTTCCGCCAAGGATCCTCATTGTCCTCATGGTACGACTTGAAGTTGCTCCAATGAAACACCGGATGGATCTTGAAGTGTGGAGGCAACTCCAACTTGTATGAGATCTTGCCCACCTTTGCAAAGAACTTGAACGAACCCTCATATTTGTGCACTAAGGTTTAATGGATGCCTCTTAGTGCTTTGAATTGTCTTGGGTTGAATTTCACCAAGACCATGTCGTCATATTTATAGTCCATGGGACGATGCTTGAGGTCTGCAAAATTTTTCATCTTTCTATATGACTTGTCCAAGCAGGACTTAGAAGTCTCAAGCACTTCTCCCATCCCTTGGCAATATGGTAGGCACCAAAACTCTTACCCTTAAACATAGAAGTCAACGAATGCGGATTTTGGGTTGTTTGCCTATCACCAACTCAAATGTGTGCCCCTGGAGGACTCATTCCACAGCAAATCATAAGAAAATTGCGCCATGTCAAGGAGTCTAGCCTAATACTTCTTACGTGCACTGACATAATGCCTTAGATAGCACTCTAATAGTGTGTTTACGTATTCGGTCTAGCCATCTATCTGTTGGTGGAAATTTGTGGAGAAGTAGAGCTCCATGCCAATTATCTCGAACAACTCTCTCCAAAAGTTCCTGGTAAAGTGGGGGTCTTGATCGCTACTGATATGTATTGGCTGCCCCCAATATTTAACCACCTTCTGAAAGAATAATCGAGCAGCTTCCTTCGCGGTGCAATCGGTTGTGGTGGGCATGAATGTACAATACTTTGAAAACCTGGTCACCACGACAATGATCGTACCAAACCCATCGTACTTCGCAAGGAAGTGATGAAGTCCTTAGTCACGCTCTCCCATGGGTATTCTTATATTGGTAGTGGCTGTATTAACCCTTGCGGTTGCCTTTGCTCAGCCTTGTCTTTTTGGGACATAAGACAAGTTCGCACATCCATGTCATCCCGCATACATGGCCAGAAGTGAATAGCCTCGATCAGCGCCCTCATATGTGGATGCCCCAGATGCCCAGCCCACAGTGTATCTTGGTTTTGCTTAATGATGCAACACCTGATAGACCCGAACTTGGGCGCATAGAACCTTCCACCGGTAGTGAACAAAAGTCCATCTTCTACCCAAAAGCGTCTATTTTTTCCTTGGGAAGCCGATTCCAGCAGCTTCTTAGCCTCTAGATCATGTTGCATGCCATTGTTGATTGCATCTTGAATGTCACATTGAATGTTAGTGATGGCAGCAAGCTCGGACTTTCTACTTAGTGCGTCGGCCATGACGTTGCCTCTTCCTTGCTTGTACTCCAAAATGTAGTCGAACTTAGCCAGAAAATATTTTCATGTGTCTTGCTTCGCGGTGATCTGATTTTGTGATTAGAAATATCTGGTGGCTACTTTTTCGGTCTTGACCACAAATTTGGAGCCTAGTGAGTAGTGTCTCCACGTCATAAGGCAATGTACAATGCCCGTCATCTCTTTCTCTTGCACCGTGTGCCGTCGTTCAGCCTCGTTTAGTTTATAGCTCTCAAATGCAATTGGGTGTCTGTCTTGCATTAATACTCCCCCAATGGTAATGTCTGAGGCATTCATATGTATTTCGAAGGTCTTGTAGAAGTCGGGAAGCGTCTAGACCGGCTCTTCCATTACCGCGACTTTGAGACCTTTGAACACTCTTTGACACTCCTAGCTCAAAACCCACGACTTATTCTTCTTTAACAATTCTGCCAGCGAAGCAGCTTTAGCGGAGTAGCTAGTAATGAACCTGAAATAGAGTTTGCAAGTTCAAGGAAGGATCACAGCTTGGTCACCTTCGTGGGCGCCTCACTCTATGGTATTGATTGAATCTTTGCCTCGTCCATCCGTAGTTCTCCCTGTCTAATAACATGGCCTAAGAAGTGCACATTGTGCTGGGCAAACTTACACTTCTCCTGCTTTACATAGAGTTGGTTCTCACTTAAGATTTGGAAGCCTTTCCTCAGGTGCCTCACGTACTCCTCTAAGGTGTTGCTATAGATGACTGTGTCATTAAAGTACACCACCACTAATTTGTCCTAGTAGGGGTGAAAGAGTTTGTTCTTTAGAGTGCAAAAGGCGGCGGGTGCATTTGTTAAGCTGAAAGGCCTCACCAACCACTTGTATGCTCCGTATCTAGTCATGGAAGTTGTCTTTGGCTCATCTCCCTCTACGATGCGCACTTGGTAGTAGCCTTTCTGATAATCCATCTTGGTGAAGTACTTGTCCTTCCCAAGTAGATTAAACAAGTCTGCAATCAGCGGGATAGGATATTTGTTCTTGATTGTGACTTTCTTGAGCGCCCTATAGTCGAGGCATAAGAATAACGACCCGTCTTTGTTTTTTTTAGAATAGTACTGGCGCTCCATAAGATGACTTGAATGGACGGATGAGACCGGACTCGAGGATGTCCTTTAACTGCTTCCATATCTCCTTTAACTTGGGTTGATCCATATGGTAAGGTCCATGTGCGGGTGACTTGACTTTAATCTCTAACTCTATATTGTGATCTACCTCGCTCCTTGGAGGTAGAGTCTTTGGTAGCTCGTCCGTAATCACGTCCTTGTTCTCTTCAAGGACTTTCGCTATGATCGGTGGAAAGGACTCCATAGTACCATTGTCTTCTCCCGAACTTGCAATGGTAGCTAGGAACATCGATTCTCCTTTCTTTAGTCCCTACACAATATGCATGATCGATAAGTAGGAGTATCCTTCCTTTTTCAGCACTTTGACTAGAGGTACCATGCATGACCCTTCGCACTCCATGACCATGAGTTGTTGGAGGTAGGGGTCGATCATCGTGTGGAAGCATTGGACAAATCTTGCCTGAGTATGATATCAAATATATCTAGTGGAGCGACGGTAAAGTCCTTCTTTCCTTGCCACTTTCCCAACGTGATGCTTACTCCTTGGCGACCCTGCACACGGGAGTTGGTGGGGCGTTGACGGTCTTAAGGAAGGTGTTGCTTAACACATAGTTCAGCCCTAACCTCTCTACTTTCGTCTTGGTCATGATGTTTGCTTCAGACCCGGAGTCTACCATAGCCTGAGCTGGCCATCAATTTATGGTCATGTCAACATAATGCGTGCTAAAGTATCCTGGCTTCTCAGTATGCTTGGCTATCGCACCGCACAAACCAACAATGCCCAACTGCATCATGCCCGCTTCCTGCCCTTGTTCTTGTGCGCCCTTATCCTTTAGTTCATATAGGATGGCACCAAGATTCTTCATATCGCGTTACCTGGCAAGCCATGTAGTCTACCACATATGTAGTAGCCATCTATTTTGTTGGTCTGCACTCGCTTCTTTGTGTAGTTTTGGCGCCGTAACCGCTTGTTGTCCAGCTTGTGGGGGTCGTGCTACTTGGGCTATGCCTTGCATTCCTTCCTTTAACCTTGTCATGGCGTTCATTCTTGAAGTCTTCCAAGGACTCATCTTGTGTGATTTCTTCGTCTATTGACTTGACCTGTCGTCTTTCCAATTCTTTCTTGGCCCAATTCTGCAATCTGTCCATGAAGTGGAATAACATGTCCTTGTCTGTGAGGTTCGGAATTTGAAGCGTTAGAGTTATTAACTCATTCACATAAGCGTGAATACTTCCCGTTTTCTTTAATTCTCAAAACTTGCGCTTAACCTCATATACGACGTTGTTAGGGAAGAAGGCTTTCTTGAATTCTTTGTGGAATGCTCCCACGTGTTGATGGTGCACGTCCCCTTTCCGATCTCATCCTCTTAGCGCCTCCACCATAGAATAGCCATCTCGGACAAGTGCAACACGACAATATTGATTTTATTCTAATCGATTCTCACACGACTACATTAAATGTAATTCTCCAAGTGCCATTGAATGTTTTCCACCTCTTGAGCATTAACGACGCCTTTGAATATGGGTGTCTTGGGAACCTCGACCCTTCCCTCTCTGTCACGGTCGGGTGAAGTAGATCCTCTAACCTTCATGCCTTCCTTGAATGATTTCACTTGGTCCTTCAGCATCTCGATCATGCTAAGCGCGTCTATAAGCCGAATCTCCAAGGAAGTTATGGCCTCATTCATCTCGAACTCAGCCCACTGGTTACCCTCTAACTCCTTTCGGATGTTCTCGGTGTCCTCAAGGGTGAAGTCCTCAAGGGTCTTGAACTTATCATCTTCCACGTTCATGTGCCAACCTAATATCTCTACGGATGCCTTGCCACTTCCACCCTTGTGACCCATTCTTCTCCATCGGTAATGTCTATAGCATCCTCGCGCAATTCTGCGTCTATTGCTTTGCTCTGATACCACGTTGTCACGGACTTAGAGTATTTGCTAAGACTCTATGCGGCCCTCGACGACTTACTCTCCAATATATCAAGATCTTTTAAGTTCAAGGAAGCCTTTAAGACTTCGAAATCTAACACAATGCTTGAAAGACTTAGAAATAACAAGAAAGCGAGTTTTGAAGAAGGCTTTGTATTGCTTTGGAAGATTTCTTTACAACTTGCTTGGTGCCTTTGCAAATGAGGGGCACCTATATTTATACTACTTCCAAGGGACTAAAGTGAAATTAATATTTACTTTACAAGTCCTAAAATATTTACACTTTGGTCCCCTTTCTAGAGAATTCTATACTACTTTTGGACCTTCCCTAACCTGCTCCAATGTTCCAAAAGGTTCTAGAGTTCTCCGCACAACTGTAGAACGTTCTGCCCATATCCTAACGTGGAATCAGGCTGAAATTATGGTAGGGCGTCACACATGGTTAGAGTGATCACAATAAACATGCCCACAGAGGGTACTTACAATCTATGGGGCACGTAGTTCTAGACATGAGGTGATTAACCCTAGTCTACTCGCTATTATTATTCTACCAATGGATTATGTAATTAACAATTTATGACTAAATTTTTGTAATTGTTGTTAGCTAAAAGTAATATGTTAACAAAAATACAACATTCGGTACTAATAATAAAACATTCAATTGTAAGGCATGTATATCTGAAATAACTCAACTAGCATATGTAATTCATGAAAAAATAGAATTGAATAGCTAGGTTTCTGAATTTATGAAAGAATCTACACATAAAGATACTAAAATCATTAAAAATTATTTTTTGGATCATTCTAACATAAAAAAACCAACAATTTATAGCATTCAAGAAACCCTAGGTTTAGATGATATTAAGAGAATCAAGATTTTGACTTAAATCTAGGGACCTAATTGATTAAAGGAACCCATTAGTGAAATCGCACATATATGGTGACAAATTCCATGAAAAAAATATTTCGATTTCAGGGCTGGAACTGATATAACTTGTTGTGTTCTTGAACTAGGGCTTCTTGACTTCTTCTCTGATTTTTTTCATTAATTTTTTTTGAGCTAGGTGAATAATTTATTAGGTTAGGTTATAATTTGTTTACTAGGCTAAAAAAGACCAAAACCATGTAGTTTAATGATTGAATGATATAGTTTAGGGATCAAGCATAAGGGATAAGTCCAGAACAATCCTACTTAAAAATCTTACGCAACTAACAACAACAATTATAACAGCCTATCAAATATACCGCCAAGCACGGAGCTAATCATGGTCGTAGTACAATAGTTGTTTGTTGATGGGTGGCCTTTTATGGGTGCCTCCATGGCTCATCGTCAGGAGCATGGTGAAGGGTATCATGGTCTGATGTCTAGGTTAGGTGGTCTCTATCTGGAGAACATGAGTGCTAGTACAGTAAGTGAGGTGATCCACGGCCCGTGAATGCTCTGTGGTCCACCCCGACAGGAATGTGTCAGTCCACGGGAAGGTCAATGGATCGTGAGCCCTATCACATTCTATGAACCCTTACGTGGTTCCTGGTTCATGTGAATTTCTAAAATATTTTGTAAGCCTTGTTTCTGAGGTGTTACAATATCTCCCCCTTGGGAACACTTTTTCTTGAATGAAGTTTAAACTGGATGGATAGGGAAGAAAAAATATTCAAACCCTATCACTAAGTACTAAAAGTTGAAATCCGACTCAGCTAAGTTCCAAAAACATGCAATTACAATGAAAATACAAATATTACTGAAGGAACATTATACTAAGACTGAAGTTAGGCATGAATAGTTAAATAACTAAAGAGGAACCATTACCTCAAGCTGGAGTGGAACCGGAAGTAAAGTGATGAGAGTATTTGTCCTTCATGGCTATTTCTTCTTCCCAAGTAGCTCTATCTTCAGACTCACCCACAAAATCTTCATAAAGTAACTTCTTTATTATCGACCTTCGAACCTGATGATAAAGGATTTCAAATGGCACCTCTTCATAAGTGAGACCGTCCTTCACAACCAAACTTTCTAAAGGTGTAATAGACGTTGGATCATTCACACACTTCTTCAACAACGAAAAGTGAAAAGATTGGATGCACTACTAGTAGTTATATTGGAAACTCTAACTCATAAGAAACTTTACCAACTATTTTCAATATCTTTTAAGGGCCTACATATCTAGGACTCAGCTTCCCTTACTAAACAAACGTCATCACCCCTTTCATAGGTGACACTTTCAGAAAAATTCAATCATTAACTTCGAACTCTAATTCCCTTCTACATAAATCTTTATAGGACTTGCAGCGACTCTGGGATGTCTTAAGTCTATCTCTTATGAGCATAACTTTATCCATGGAATCATGAAATGAATTTGGCCCTATCAAGTCTACTTCACCTACTTCAAACCAACAAATTGGAGATCTACATCTACGCCCATACAATGCCGCATACGGGGCAATCTAAATGCTGGAAATATAACTATTATTGTAATTGAACTATATAAGAGGAAGGTGATAATCACAAATACCCTTGAAATTTATGATGGAGGCTCTCAACATGTCCTCTAAGTTCTGAATGGTGTGCTCTGCTTGATAATTCGTCAGTAGATTTAATGTTGTTCTAAGCAAATTCTAAGTACCAAAATTTTTCAGAAATGAGTTCTAGAAATGATAGGTAAACTTAGGACCTGTATTTGAGATTATAGAGAATTGAAATTGATGAAACCTTACAATTTTATTGGTGTAAATCTTGGCATAGTCCTCCACCGAATATGTTGTGTTAACAGCCAAAAAGCGCACAAACTTAGTGACTTTATCAACTATCACCCAAATGGAGTCATGTTTTCTGTGCTACGATATAAACCTATAATGAAGTTTATGATGATCACTTTCCACTTACAAGTAGGAATGTTGATCTCTTTAGTCATACCTCTTGGTTTCTGATGTTCTACCTTCACTTGTTGGCAATGATGCACTTAGCCAAAAAATTTGTTATATCCCTTGGCATACCATTCAACTAAAAGACTTCTCGTAGTCATGATACATCTTAGTGATGCCTGGAAGAATAAAATATCTGCAATTATGGGCTTCTGCAAGAATCTATTATCTTAACTCAGCCACCTTAGAAATATATATCGACCTTGATAGCGAAGAACAACATTTCCCCCTTTGAAAAATAATCAGTATTCATGATAGAGTAAACACCAACAGTAAACAAAACTTCACCAAAGCATATATAACTGAGAAATTATATTAGATAGGCATGATAATAAACTAAGAATATTGAACATGAAATAATTAATGCAATCACTAAGTTTATAATATGTTGAAACTCAAATCTTAACTCAAACTTATAACTTGCTCAATGCAGTAGAAACTGACCGTAAGGAAGCAACTAATAACCAAATTAAAACCACATGAGCTAAATGTGCAGTCCGATGTATACGCCCCATCGAGAGAACCTCATATACCCAGCGAAAGTTATAAAAGCATGACTGGTGTGATCATTAAAATGATGCTCACAGAGGGGACTTACAACCTACGGGACACGTAATTCTAAGACTTGAGTATTACACACCCTAGTCCACTTGGTATAAAGTTTCTCCCAATTGATTATTTAATAAAAAAATTATGAGTTATTTTGTATAATACTAGATAGCTCAAAGTACTAACACATTTATTGAAAATGTAGCATTAATGTTCTAATAATGAAACATTCATCTCTGAGGCATGTATATCTGAAATAACTGACCTAGCATGTGTAATTATCAGCTAAAAAACTACATGTCTAGAGTTCAAAATTTCTAAAAAAATCTACACAAAACAATACTAAAATCATGAAAATATTATTTGGATGATTCAAACATCAAAACCCAACAATTTCTAACATTCAAGAAACCCTAGGTTTATATAATATTACAGGAATCAAGATTCTAACTTCAATCTAGGGACCTAATTGGTCAAAGGAACCAACTAGTGAAATTCCACATACTTGGTTATTAATTCAATGAAGAAATCTTTAAATTTCGGGGTTGGAACTGATGAAACCATTTTGGGTTCTTCAATTGAGGTTGCTCAACTTCTTTTCTTATTTTTTTTTATCTAATTTTCACATGACTTAGGTGCATAATGTCTTAGGTGTGGTACCCCAAAAATTTAATGACCTAATATAGAGCCTTACATGATGTTTAATAACTTAAATAGAGTTATAAATAGTGTTTTTATTCCTAATCTAATGTAACTAACTTAATTTATAAGTATTAGTGTAGAAATGTCATGTCACATCAGGGGAGCACCCCCTATATGTATCCAGCGTCGTGGTACTCCGAGAGGACTAAGAGTAGCCTCTTATTATTCTTCATTACATCTATAGGTTAAAATGCAAAAAAATTAAAACTATTCATCTACACTACATCGTGAGGTTTACTTATACCTCTCACGTACACGTAATATATTCATACTGAGTACATATACACCCTTCGTATAAGAAGATTATATAGTGTTCTACTTTTATGGAATATATATTTAAGATACATAACATAGTCTTAAAATAGATAACTCATATTAAATCATCTAAACGGAGTCAACACATGGGCACAAGCCCTTACACAAATGTAGAAATGCAACTTAGGGCTTACAACAATATCTTGAAACAACATTAATGAAAGTATTGTCTTTAGACTATAACAATGTAACATAAATAAAGTGATAGCAAGGTATCATCCTCGAAATATTAGGACATAACCACTTGGAGAATAATTTCAAGCCTTCCTTAAAAAGTTTCCACGAACTCTTCAATGAGTGGGACCTAAAATGTTGGGGAAAAGGTTGAAAGTGGGGTTACCACATCACATGTACTAAGTAAAGGGTCATACGCACATACAACATAGAAATCATGCCAAAAAGGGACATATATTCAAAAGCATGCAAAGCAATTTTGAAAATACCTTAAGCACTTTCAAGAACCAATACAAGTCCAAGAGCACATATTCTTTAAGTCAAGATTTTGTACGCCACAAGACCACAAATGCTAAATCTAGTCGAATCAACATGCATATAAACAAAATTGAGCACATAATCAAGAAAACTCTATCATCAAGTTATAATATCAACAAGAATGCATAAGAGTTCATAATATCAAAAACTAAGCAACCATCACTCATGCATACCCAATAAGTCCACTAGTGCAATGAATAAGTAAGGCCACATAACCTCACTCAACCAACTAAACCTAACAAGAAGTATAAGCAATGCCTAACTTGACATTACCATAACATTAAGAGTAGACATCATCAGACTTTAGCAATAGAGACAAACTACATCTTCATAAGTAATCACAGTGTCATTTACATGTAAGATCAACGTATACTTATCATTTACATTTATAAGAATATAAACACATAAGAATATCCTTCTAAGACTTCCCTCAAGGCTAACTAGTGCAATGTATGTGTAGAGTCCCACACCCCTACCTAGACAAATCCAAACCCATTAGGTAATCCTAGTTAGAGTTCATTTTATTACTTCATTATACCTTTTGGGGACACTTTCCTTAACCGACAAGACCACACGATCTATGTGTTGAATCCTGTGTTGTGAAACCTTACACTGATGAAGGATGTATACTTGACAAGGTAGAACCAAACACGAACATAGTATTCAAATGTGGATCCACTAGCTAGTATTTCTATGGGGTAAACATAGTTTATGGAACTTGCGTGCGTATACAAAAATATCACTCTCTGCCCTTTGGTCCATGAGGCTATCTGCCTCATAAGGACTATGGTGAACCCTTCCTCTCCACATTGGGAAGGTGTCACCCCGCATCTTCAAGTTCACTCGGTGCTAAGCTAGAGTCCTTTTTGAATTGAATTTCATTAGTAATCATAATTTAGTTTAGGTCATAGGGTCTACCCCTTACATAGTAATAGTCATAGCTCAATATGAATTGCATGAGTATTGTCAATTCAATACAATTCACACATATGAGGTTAGCACATTTATATCACCATATCATAATAAGGTTCATAGGCAATTCATCACCAACCTTATATTAATAAATCTTAGCCAACAACTCACAAGTCATAAATCAAGACATTTCAATTGCACATCATATCAACCCTAATCAATCTTACCATAAGGTGTACTTCAATATAACTTCATCTTTAAACACAAGTAATCATAATTGAAGTAAAAGTTTGAGACAGAAGACATACCCAATCTCCTTCATAATCCATCATCCATGGTTTTACCATTAACCAATCAATTCCACCCATCAATAGGTGTAACAACATCATACAATAGTAATCTATCCAATAGTGATCCAATTGTAACATCACTATTCAAATCAACTTTAATTCATAACCTAGGGTTTAAGAGAGAAGGGTTCATCATTAATTCTTCAACAACTAGGTCAAATACCAATAATACTTGTCCCTAGGAAGCCCATATATTTAAAAGGATAGTTACAACAACCAACACATTCAAAATTCCCCTTCATTTCACAAATAAGAACCAAGATTTGGGGAAATTCGCAAAAGGACATGATTTATACCAAATTCCCATAATTAACATCAATTACACAATAATCTACACTAGATTAGTCATAGACACTCATAATTCAACATAATTAATCATCTATTTCGACTTTACAAGAAAACCCATTTGTAGAGAAAAACCATAAGAATTTGGTTAATTGAAATTCAACTTTGAGAGGACCTCTTGGGTAAAGGAATTCCAAGAGTGAAGAACCCATAACTTAGTGAAGCTTTGCCCACGAAAATTGAGTGAAAACCTTGCAGATTTTGTCTTATTCATTGAGATTCTTGTTCTTTAATGGAGGATGAATGGAGAGAGAGAAAGTAGAGAGAAGTGGGAGAAATTTGGGTGTCAAATTGATTTTGTGTTTTGGAATGGGAAATGAATGATTTTTTTAGCTAAAATTAAATATGTGGTCCACCCCCAGAATACACAAACTAGTCCTCATTAAGTTGGACTTCCGAAAGTGAAGTACAACTTAACTTCACTATGAGACCCCCGTCTATCTTCACGCTCCACTTCACGGTATGTTAAGTGCATGATGGACCATAGTGGGGCTCGTGAATTGGTGAGGCACTAGCTTCTCCAAAGGAGCCTCCTCCATTTTTCCAACAAAGTCACTTTAAAGAGCACCGTAGGACCCTTTCATGAAGACGCACCACGGTCCGTCAAATGGTTCTTGTTGCTCTTAGGCACTCCACAATGCATCGCCAAATTCTCCTCATTTGTCTAAGGAACTTTCACGACCCAACACCTCCTTCCGTCAAGTGTACCAAGAGTCTTGAAGTGACTCATGATATCTTGGACTGTATCTAGGTAATAAGACTTCCATTCCCCCATGGCCATGTATCCTTCATGGGCTCCCCACCTTTGACATGGTCATGCTCGTGAAGAGTGAGGTAGTAGCCTCCCTTCTTGGGCAACCTTGGCCTTTTGGCTTTGGCTTGACCTTGAAGGTTTTCACTCCTTACTTTGCCTTGATTCCAGAAGACCCTCATTAGAACCTAAGTTCATATTCATCATGTCACCATGATTAACCCTTAATTACTTCCTTAAAACCATCAAGGCACTACACTAGCCAAGTTACAAATTCACCGAACATCGTGGACGTTCCTTGACATTTTAACTCCAAATCTTCAAAATGACATATATTAATTATTTTAGCGCTAATAACATTGTTAAAAACCTTAGACACTCATGGATGATATAAATAAGGTTTTGGACTTTTAGAGTATTATATGTCAAGAAACGACAATGACATCCGGGAACTAGTGAATTAGACTAGTGAGGTGTTACGCCTTACTAAGGGGTATTAGAGTGTCGTATAGAGACTAAGTTAGTAAAAATTGTTTACATATGAAAAAGTACATAGTAAGGGTCCAAACATACGGGTATGATCCCCTGAAGGACCACCCTAGGGGTCCTTAAGGAGGATCAAAACATGGACCCAAAAAGCTGTCAAAAGACAGCATGACCTACGAAAGTCATTGACGGATCGACAACAGATCCATGGGGTGTGGATTGGGTTATTTAATTTATACTTAGTATCCTCTACGAATTCTCCCCAACACCCCCTCTTAGATCCTATAGACGTCCATGCATTACGGGGCGTGAATCCACCTACGGTCCGTAAGTGGGTTGTCGTAGGTGCTACCAAGTTTTGATCTTTTACTTTTTAGTTAGGGGTCTTAGGTTTAGTTAGTTAACTAATTATATTTTAGGAGAATTAGTTATATAACTAATTACCTTTCTAAAACTAACTATAAGACACTAACCCTAAGACTTTAAGTCATTAAATAAAAATCTGTCAACTCAAACACTTTCTCTCCCAAAACCCTCTCATCTAAGAACTCATTAAAGAAGAAGACCATGGTTCAACTATAACTCCAAGACCACGAATTTTATACATAGAATTCCTAAGGATTTACTAAGGTATGTAATATCTTCACTATTGAAATCTTTTTCCCAAGAGGTCCTCTCAAATTTGGATTACAAAGTTCCCCTAATTTCTAGGTTTTCACTCAATTTTGCGGGTCTCTTTATAAACTTGCTTTCATTAATCTAAATTGGTTATTTATGATTATATATGGATTTTTATTGATGTATTCAAGTAATGTTTATGGTTTTTGACCAAATACTCTCAAGGACTATGAATTTTCATTCTTTCTCAGTTCTAAACCCTACCTTGTGTTGGATGATGATTGGAAGATGAGATTCTAGTGTGATTCTATGTAATTATTTATTGTACTATGGTATTAATCTATATTATTCATTAATATCATTAATTTATGGTGGATTCTTGAAGGAAACCTTGAAGTCTATGAGTAAGCGCTTTCAAGGTGATGAGTATAATTATATTGAATTGTTGATCTACTTATGGTGGAGGTGCTTACTTGATTTATGTAGTGTTGAGTTGAATTGTGATTTCATCTTGACTATAAACCCAAGCATCATCAAGTATGTTATAAAAAGGTTATGTATGTTGTGTTATGATATGTACATGAATGTTGTGAGATGATTATATGCAACACTATGAAAGTCCAAGACCTAATCTAGAGCCTGACATGAAGATAAAAGACTTAGAACACTATTTTAAGACCTAAAATAATGCATATAAATCATTTAGGAAGTATAAGAGTCAAAACGTCAACGAATCATGACCTCTGGAGACTAGTGAAATAGAAGTTAGTGTGCCTTGGCATGTTCCATGGGGTTTTAAGAGCTGGAATTCAATGAAATTTGGTAGAAAGATGTTAAACATGTTTTAGAGTGTGTTTAGGGTCCAAACATCTAGGTAAGATTCCTCGAGGACTAACCTAGGAGTCCTTATGGAGGACCCTTCCAAAATTACCCAAAGGCTGTCAAATAACAGTGGCTACCTACGAAATCAGTTTCGTATTCTGATCGATGAGGCGTCGATTGCTCCGTAGTTTAAGCCTTAGAAATTTTTTAGAAATCCCCAAAAATAGATTCTCACACCATATCGATGCCTTGCCGGTACGGTGGCGTCGATACACCTACAGTCCGTAGGTCGAGATGTCATTGCTTTGTCTGGTTTTTGCTATTAAGTTTTAGGTTAAGTCATTAATTAGTTAGTTTCTTAGGTGGATAAATAGTAGTTAGGGGAACGTCAATTAATTTAGTTAAGATACAATATAAAGACCTAAACCTCATTAAACTAACCCAACTCACTTCATTTCCGAAACTCAAACTCTTCCTTCTCTCTACTTTCTCTCTCCCCAAATAACACAATAGAAGACCAAGGTCAAAGAACTTAGGGCTGCAATATTTATACATTTCTCCATCAATCTTCAAGTATTTTTAAGGTATGGTAACTCTTCACCTTTAGGACTCCTTTCCTAAAAGGTTGTTTCAAATTGATTTCAAAAGTAGTCAAAAACATGGGTTTCCTTCTTATTACGAAATTGATCTTTCAAATTGAACTCTTATTGCTTTCCTTTGATTATTAATAATAAAATATGATTTTTTTATAGGTTAATTACTGTAGTTCTTGATCATTGACTTAGTTTTAGGTGAATTGGATCTGTTACCCTAACCCTAGTTATGAATTTTACATGATGATGATTACGATTTTTAAAATTGGTTATGTTATTACTTAATTAAGTATTTACGATGTTGATGAGTGAGTTTTTGGATAATTGTGATGAATTGAGGGTGATATTATTGATGAAGGATATGGAGGCTATTTTGTAAGACATTGTTTTCCTCTAGGCTTTTCTTCAATTATGATGGATAGTATTTGGTGATGATGTTGTTAAATTGAAGTAAATCATTTGATTAGTATTAGGGAGATATGATGTGATTAATATGATAATGGCATGATATGATTATGATGAATGTGAGATCATGTTGAGATTATTTTTATGCAAGTTTTAAGATGATTTCTCTTGTGTGCCTTAGATTATAAGATGATGATATGTTGATCTTACTAATGATGTTTCTGTGATGAACGAAGTTCTTATCCTATGCCTAATTAGCTAATGCGATATATTATACAAAGGGGTTAGTCTGTATGACTTAAATTAAGCTATGATTGTTAAATAAGGACTTAATGACATTTTGAAAAAGGACTTTAGTTTAGCACCGAGTGAACATGACAACCCACATAGAAGGGATATTCACCAAGGGTGTTCACGAGATAGAGACTATAATGTAATTGTGCATAAAGAGAGCCCAACATATGTCTCCTAGTTCTTCAACTATGTAGCCCCCATAGGAAAGCTACCTTGTTTATCCACCTAGAATGCTAAGTTCATGTTTTGGTCCTACCTTGGCAAGTAGATCACCTTCTTTCAGTGTAAGGTCCATGACACCAGATTTCATGTTTAGCTCACACAGCCTATATGAGGTAAGGCAATTGTTCCCAAAAGTAAAATGAAAGTAATAAAGTGAAATCTAAATAGGGTATCTTAAGGGGTTCTTCTTAGTGTAGGTAGAGGTATGATACTCTACCTATAGATTGCACTAATTAACCTTGACGGAAGTCCTAGGAGTTTGTTCTTATGCCATTATGACATGAATGATATGATTATGTGACTTTACATGTTGATGATCTATATAATGTTAGTTTCACTGATGAACATGTTATTGATGTACATTACTATATATGATGATTACTCATGATGTTATGTTATATGAAGTTAAGCATTACTTATGGTCTCTTTCCTTGTTTACTTGATTATGTGAGGTTATGGGACTTATCATGAGCATTGCACTTGTTGGCGTGGGATGGGATTTTTGGTAACGGTCTTATATGTTATGATTATATTAACTCTTGTACATGTTTTGTTGTAATGACATTATATTGGAGTTACTTTGGTTATATGATCTTGATATGCTACAATATATGTTGGTATGACCTTATGATTAATAATGTTTAAGTTGACTTGACCTTATTGATTATATTGGTCTTGTGTTGCATATGGACTAGTCTTAATCAATATGTGATCATTGACTTTTGTGTGTTCTTAATTGTGCATTAAGGCTTTCAAAAGTTATTTAGCATGATTTTGAACAAAATTTTCCTTTAAGTATGATCTCAAACATTATATGTGCATATGTTTCCATACTTAGTATAAGTGGATTCACTAACCTAGTTTCTCCCTTTTCCAAAAAATGTAGGTTCAGGCCGTTGAAGTTAGAAGGTTATTTGAAAGAATACTTGGATATTCCCCAAGTATTTGGTAGGTCCTCACTATTCAAGGATGATGCCACTATCTAGCTACTTGACGTTTTTATATTTTAAAGACATTTAGTTTCCTTTTCTTTCATTTAAAGACTATTATTGTATAACCCTATATGTGGCTTTTTTTGGAATTAGGTATGGGCTATGACCGAATGGTCTACTCATCATAGATAGTTTAATGTTAGACGGTATTATTAGACTAAATCCTTATATGTTGTGTATATTGTCTAAACGAGAAGCCTATGTAAGTTTCGTATGCGAGGAGTGTAAGTATACTCCATATGTATGCATGTTCATTAGCGAGAGGTATATGTAAACCTCTATACGTAAATAAGGTCTAATTTTTCAACATTTTTAACCTATGAAATGTAATGACGAATGCTAAGAGGTTAGTCTTAGTCCTCTTCGAAGACGACGACGCTGGTTGAGTCTAGGGGGTTCTCCCCGGTCATGACACTATAGATGTGTTGTTATATGAATAAGAGGAAATTATATGAACACTATATGAAATATATATACTCACACGTTGTTGGGTCTATGATGAAATACTATTCTCATATTGAAATCATTGAGTTATATGATATATGAGGGATTAAGTCCCTTCGGTATACTTATGAAGCAATGACTAAGTAAAGACTAATTGTTACTTAAAGGGGAATTTATGCATATCACCGAGTCAACATAAATATGATATGGATGTTTTTACGTCTAGTAAGTACGGGATCCCAATATATATGTTGTCTTATGAGATGAAAACCTTTTACGTTAGCAAGTCTGGGATTCTAGTAACAATTTCATTGTTCTATATGTATGTGCACCCGTCTTAGATAGTGGATCCACATAGATGCTATTATGTATGTATGTTCTACCTTAGACAATCAGACACTCTCTTTTTAGTGCGGAAGGAGAACACTAGATTCCATGTAGCTAATTAGCTATATGTCGGTTATGGAAAAGTCTCCCATATGCTTATGAATATCAATTAACATAAGAATATGAATTCTAACTAGGGATTCTTAAGGGATACCACTTATTATAGGTGAGGGTATTGGACTTTACCTATGCATTGCACAACTGGGTCTTAAGAGGAGTTCTTGTGTGAGTTCTTTATGCATGGTTACTTATGAATGATGTTAAGGTTGGTTTCACTAATTATGATAACTAATGAACTATGTGACTATAATTATTATTTTTTGATAGTTTTCTTGGTATATGAGGGTATGGGAATTCATATGTACATTGCACAAGTGAGTTTGAAAGAGGGTTGTGGGTGGTGTCATATGATATAATGTTAAATTAACTAAAGAATGTAAGATATGAACTATGGCTTGGTATGATGTTACTAATGATCATGAATATCTCTTTATATTATGATATGGATTGTTTGTGTATTTCATAAAGGTGCATCATCGCTTTTAACTTGAAATATCATGTTTTAAACTAAAGGTTCCTTTATGCATTTTTAAATGGTTTTCATTGCATGGTTTCCATGCTTAGTACATACGGATTGTACTAACCCGTATTTCTCCTATTTTTCTACTAATTGTAGGTTCATGATAGTAGGTCCTTGTTGTGGTGAAGTAAAGGCTTGGATTGCATTCTCCAAGACCATTTTTTATGTCCTCAAGTTCCGAGGACAATATGATACCGCTATGTTTTCTTCTATTTTGTAATAGACTAATGTTGTACTTGTTAATATGATATATTCTATAGTAAAGGGATACGGTCCCTAAATTTGAGATTCTATGTTGAACTTATATGGTTAATGAGACGATGTCTAGATACTATATTTTTCTATCATAAAGAGTTTGGAATACATGTATTTAACAGTTTTAAATTTTCTCCATTAATCGATATCTTATGCAATGACGTGTATGCTAAGGCTTTATATAAGACCCCTTCGGGGTCAATTACATTATTTTATGACTAGGGGGTTCTCTCGGGTTGTGACAAACTTGGTACCAGAGAATAAGGTTTTAGATGATACTAGGCTTGATTTCTCATGAACCGTCTTGTTCATGAGTGTGAAGCATGCCATGCTTATGAATAAGAGGCTATGTTGAGCATAGCAAGTTTCACTTCTTTTGATATTGTTCAGTCATGCCTAAGAGACTTAACTTTATGAGTCCTTTGTTCTAATCCTTTTCTTGTGGATTTAGGATATAACTACTAGAAGATAAGACACAAGAAAGGTTGAATAAGACATTGTGAATGAGGGATTTCTTCCCCAAGACAACAAAGATCCTCCTAACCAGAAAGTTCCTCTAGGTGGTCAAGTTTCAATCAATCTTCCAGTTTTAACAGATTGGGAGATAAGGGAGGAATTCTTAAACTTTACTCAATTCATGGATATCAAGCTCAAACTATGATGGCACAGCTAATTGGGAAGTTAGGCCACGTGTGAACCCAAATGCTAGTACCATTGCTTTACGTTTTAGGGACTTCATAGGTCGAATCCTCCAATTTTCTTTAGGTATAAGGTAAATGATGATCCTAAAGACTTTCTAAATGTTATATATAATATTTTGTTTGCTATGGTGGTAACTTCGAGTGAAAAGGCCGAACTAACCGCATATCAACTCATGGGTGTGTCTCAATCATTGTACACTCAATGGAGGGACAATAGGGCTCCAAAATTGGGTCCCATATGTTTGTTAGTTTTTAGGAAAGTATTTTTGATAGGTTCTTTAAAAGGGAGAAAATGGAGGCCAAAGTTGAAGAATTCATCAACCTTCGTCAAGGAGGTATGAGTGTTCAAGAATAATCTTTTCAGTTCACTAAGTTTTCCATGTATGCTCCATCTTTGTGTTCTAATCTTAGAGATTTAAATGAGTTGCTTTGTCATGGGAGTGTCCAATGATTTTGTCGAAGAGTGTCGTGAGGCAATGCTTCATGATAGTATGGATATTTTTTGTTTGAAGGTGTATGCTCGATTAGGCGCGGAAACTATCCTTAAAAATAGGAATAGGGATGCCAAGAGGGCAAGACGCTATGACAGACGTGCTTTCAAGGGTAAACTTTACATTCAAGATAAGACAAGGTTTAAGAATAGGTTTTTCAAACAATGTTCTTCCAATGTTTCAAGGGTAAACAAACATAGGTTGTCTAACCCTAATCCACAAGGAGGAAAAGGTTGTATTTCTCAAGTTTAGAAATCCAATAGTGCAAATTGTGGTAAGAGGCATAGAGGCAAGTGCCTAGTTAGCACGGATAGTTTCTATGGTTGTGGGAGAAGTGGTCATATTTGGAGAGATTTCTCTATGTTGATCTTCAAGGGATGGAAAATAATCAATCATAAGCAAGTGGTTCTAACTCTGATGCTCCTAAGAAAAATTTTCTTCTATGCTCTCCGATCCCACGTGATCAAGAGAGATCTTTGTATGTTGTTATCGGTATGTTTCAGGTATTATTAATTAACGTTTATGCATTATAATATACCGGTGACACTTTATATTTTGTAACTCCTTTAGTGGAAATAAAATTTGATGTGTTCCCCAATGTCTTAGAGAAACCCTTTTCGGTTTCTATCTCGACGGGTGATTCTGTTGTTGATAAAAGAGTCTATAGGATTTGTCCCATCTCGATCCAATAGAGTCACATTGGTTGATTTGGTAGAATTTAATATGTTGTACTTTGATGTCATATTTGGGATGGATTGGTTGCATGCTTGTTTTTCTTCCATTAATTATAGAACTCAGATAGTCAAGTTTCAATTCATAATGAACCCGCTAAAGAATGGAACGGAGGAAGTTCAATACCTAAAGGTCAAACTATTTCATGTCTAAACGAATGTAAGATGATTTCTAAGGGATGTCTCTATCATAATGTGAGGGTCAAAGATATTGGGTCCAAGGCTCTTTCTTTAGAGTTGGTGCCCATACTGAAGGGTTTTTCGGAAGTCAATCCCGATTACTTGCCCGAAATTCCTCCCAAATGGAAAATAGATATGTGCATTGACTTATTGTCGGGTACTAAACCCATATCCATACTTGTTAATAAGATGGACCCAGATTAATTGAAGGAATTAAAGGTACAACTCTAATAAGTATCCTCTCCCAAGATTGATGACTTGTTTGACCAACTCCAATGGAAGAGTCAATTTTTAAAGATTGATTGAGGTAGGGCTATCACAAACATAGGGTGAGAGGGGTTGACATTCCTAAGATGGACTTCCGAATGAGATATGGTCACTATAAGTTCCTAGTTTTGGTCTAACAAATGCCCTGACGTCTTTCATGGACATTATGAATTAGGTGTGTAGAAATTTTCTTGATTATTTTGTGATCGTCTTTGTTGATGATATTTTGATATATTCAAAGAGCAAGGATGATCACATGTGTCACTTAAGGATAGTATTGCAATTCCAAAAAGAATATAAATTTTTCGCTAAGTTAAGTGTGAGTTTTGGCTTAGATCGATTTCCTTTTTTGCATGCATTATGTCGAGTGTGGGTATATAGGTTGGTCTAAAGAAAATGGAGGCGATTTAAAATTGTCCTAGGCCTCCAAGTCCCACTGATATTCAAAGCTTTTTGAGTTTATCCGGATATTATTGGAGATTTGTTTAGGTTTTTTCATCTATTGATTCACCATTGACGGCCCTAACCAAAAAAAGGTTAGGTTTTACTGTTCGAAAGCTTGTGAGAAAGGCTTCTAAGATTTGAAGGATTAGCTTACCTCCTCTTCGATGTTGACTTTACCGGAGTGTACCAAAGGGTTAATAGTGTATTCTAACGTTTCTCGATTAGATTTAGGTTTTTTCCTCATGCAACATGGTAAGGTGATAGTGTATGCCTCAAAAAAACTCGAGGTACATGAAAGAACTATCTGACCCATGATCTTGAACTAGCGGTCGTAGTATTTGCTTTGAAAATATGGACACATTACCTTTATGGGGTGCATATAGATGTGTTCACCAATCACAAAAGTCTCCAATATTTGTTTACTAAAAATACATAAATCTCCGGCAAAGAAGGTGGTTAGAGATTTTGAAAGACTATGATATTAGTATCTTTTATCATCCCGGCAAAGCCAATGTAGTTGTGTATGCTTTGAGTCGTATGTATGTCACATCTGGGAGCACCCCCTAGACGTAATCGTCATTATAGTCCTATTTGAGGACTAAGACTAGCCTCCTAGATTACATCATTACATTCATAGGTCAAAATGCAGAAAATTTAAAACTTTTCATTACTTTTACATTGAGGTTTACATAGACCTCTACATACACACAATAGTTATATCGAGTATACATAGACCCTTCGTATAGAAAGATTACATAGTCTTCTAATTTTATTGCACAAAGATTATATATATATATATATATATATATATATATGTCTTAAGATATTATCAAATGGATGTCTCATCTGATAAACACCTAAAAAGAGTATAAAAATTTGGGCCTAGCCCATACATCAATATAATAGAGCCAAATATAGGATATACAATGTCTAGTACTCAAATGAAAATGAAAGAACATAAGAGTCTTAAAACTAGAACAATTTCATAATCTTGATATTCGCATTTCCCTCGGGAAGTGAGGACCTACCTAACTTAGATTATCGAGAATTCCAAATCTTTTTCAAAGTAGTCTCAAAGCCCTTCAACGTCTGGAACCTTAAATGTTTGGGGGGGAAAGGGAGAAAATAGGGTTATTAAACCACTTGTGCTAAGTATGAGACCATATGCACACATCTCACGAAATCATTCTAAAAAGGGACATTTTATTAAAGTATGCAATTTACGTTGAGAAGCCTTATGCACATTTAGAAAGACCATACCAATCATTAAGACATATTCATTAAGTCACGGGCATTTACATCACAATACAAACAATGCTAAGTCTAGTGAAGTCAACATGCATATCGTATAGTTGAGCACATAGTGAAGTAACTCTATCATCAAGTTAGAATAGACACAAGCATGAATAATAGTTCATTACAACATAACTAAAGCAAGAAAATTACCCATGAATCCTCATTAAGTCAACAAGTGCAAAAATCAAGCAAAACCCATAACCTTACTAAATCAAGTAAACCCAATAAGAATCATGACCAACATCAAACTTCTCATAACATGTCATTAAGAGTACATATCTTCATACTTTAACAATGAAGACCAACACATATTCATAAGTGAAACTATTTATCATATAGTATCAACAACTGACAGATCATTATATGAATATCATGTACCATTATAAACATGTATATAAACAATAACATCCTCCTAAGACTTCCCTCAAGGCTAACTAGTGTAATGTTAGGTAGAGTCCCAAACCCCTACCTAGACTGAGATAAACCCCTTAGATCATCCTAGTTAGAGTTCATTTTACCTTTTGGGCACATCTTGCCTTAAATGACATAGACCAGATGATTTAATGTGGAATTAGGTGTCATGGAACCCTACACAAAAGGAAGGCATACTACTTGCCAAGGTAGTACCAAAACATGAAACATAGCAACTACGTGGATCCACTATCTAGTATTCCTATGGGGGACACATAGTTCAAGAACTAGGAGATACAGGTGGAACCTCTTTATGCTACATGCATTATAGTGTAAAATCTCAAGCATTAGTGATCCTAACTTCCCTGTGTGGGAACGGACACTCCGCACTCTAGTTCATTCAGTTCTAAGCTAGAGTCCCTTGTGAAATATCTTTAATGTCTTTATTAATCATCATAGCTTAATGTTGGTCATAGGGTCTATACCTTGTATAAGAATCATCATCATAACTCAATACAAATTTCAAAAGTGTAGTCATTTCATTAAAATTAATATAAATGAGGTTACCACTTTTACACATTCACATCATGATAAGG
The DNA here is from genome assembly GCF_036512215.1 of Solanum lycopersicum. Taxonomy (NCBI): domain Eukaryota; kingdom Viridiplantae; phylum Streptophyta; class Magnoliopsida; order Solanales; family Solanaceae; genus Solanum; species Solanum lycopersicum. The sequence continues at coordinate 34,516,119 of NC_090801.1, read as the reverse complement.
CACATTGGTGAGTTATCACCATCCTTATATCATTTACATCTTAGAAAAACCTCACAAACCATAGTCAACACATTTCAATTCAACATCGTACCAACCCTGTCAATCCTAATACATGATATACTTCAATGCAATATCATCGCTTAATCACACTTTACCACAATTGAAGTAAGGAATAAGGATTACAAGACTTACAAAGTCTCCATCATAATCAATCGTCAACGTTTTACCATCAACCTAACTCAACCCAATAAGGTTTTAATATCATCACTCAAATATAACCAATGATGATAACAAATCCAATTGAACTACTACATCACAATTCATAACTAATTCATATCTTAAGATAAGAGACTTAGGTCAAAGTCATAATCTAGATCAATTACACAAGAACTAGCATTATAGGACTATAATTCATCTTAATATGTTAATAATTTATACAATAACATAATCTAATAGTAATCCAACTAATAATTAATTCAATTGCACCAACATCACACAACTCATATCAAGATCACAACCTTGTGTTAAGGGGAATAGGTCATCTTCTACAAACTAGAGAAATCCTTCAAGAAATAACATAATTGAGTTATAATACATGTTTATATATTCAAAATATACAAAGGAAATGAATATATATCCAAAGGAAATCATAAGACAAATAATTTACAACATCAATTTCAAGATTGGAATAGACCCACTTGAATTTCATACTTTTGAAATCAATTTGATGGAACCCTTTGGGAAAAGAAGTCCCAAAGGTGAAAGAAATCCCATATCTTGTTGTTTTATGAATATTTATGGTGATTGAAGCACTAGAAACCACCTTAACGTTCTCTTGTATGGAGTTCTTCAACTTGAGAGAGAAAGAAGAGAAAAGAAAGAGAGTTTGGGTTTGTGAATTATGAGAGCTTAGGTTAGTCTAATTAATTTAGGGCCTTTATATAGGTTGTTAATTAAATTAATTATACCTCCCCTAACCCTTTATTAACCTCCTAACTAAGCCAACAAATTAAATGAATTAATTAAAAACGTGCAGCAAAATCACACCCTCACAGACGACTCCCCGTCCAAGCCCCGTGTGTCAATCGACAAACCATGGACCAACCATCTTGTTGGTCCATCGTTGAGTTCATAGACATTTTAAAAATAGTACTATCATGGATTTGGCTACGTTTTCATTGACGGTGGTCATGGACGCCTCGTCTATTGACACGCGATTCGTCGATTGGCACTCGTTCGTGCACACTGCCAGCTTCTTGCTAAAATGCAAGGGTCCGTGGTTTTTTCCTTGCGGAGCCGTGCCTGGAAGTTTTGACTATGAACTAACTCTAATAAGTTTTATACACCCTTCTACCAAAATTCCTCAATTTTTGACTCCGTAAAGCTAGTAAAATAGGCTAAGGCACACTAGTACTTCATTGAACTAGTTTTCCGATGTCATGGACGTTAATTTCTAAACATCCTAAATGACTTATATTCATTAAAATGGACCTTAAAACTGTGTAAACCTTTTGACACTTATGTTAATCTCTATAACACGTCTTAGAATTTTGAAGTGTTACAATGTACATTGGTAGTGTTGCCCATAAAGAAGATAAGAAGAAGGAGTTAGTCTGTGATGTGCATAAGATGGCCCGATCGAGAGTTCAACTACTAGATTCAAAAAATGGTGGTTTCATGGTCCAACATAGCTCTAAGCCCTCCTTAGTTGTTGATGTTAAGGCTAAGAAACACCTTCATACCATCTTGATGGAGTCAAAAGAATCCTTACTTAAGAAATGTGTCGAGGTTTTCTCCCAAGGAGGAGATGGGGTACTTAGATATCACGGTAGGTTGTGCGTTCTGAATGTGGATTACCTAAGAAGACAAATTTTGAAAGAGGCCCATGGATCACGATATTGTATTCATCCGGGAATTACCAAGATGTATCGTGGTTTACAAAAGATTTGTTGATGGAATGGCTTGAAAAGGGATATAGTGGATTTCTTCCCAAATTTCCTAATGGTTAACAAGTCAAGTCCGAACATCAAAATTCATTAGGTTTTTCTCAAGATATAGGTATTCCCACTTGTGAGTGGGAGGATGTTAATATGGACTTTATTTTGGGTTTAGCTCATACTCGAAGGCAACATGATTCTATTTGGGTCATTGTCGATAGGATGACTAAATCAGCTCATTTCATTTGCATCAAGGTTTCTTATTCCGGAATATTATGCTAAATGGTATCTAAAAAAAATTGTGAGGATGCATGGGGTTTCTTAGTATATTATTTTTGATAGGGTTACTCAATTTACTTCTAATTTTTTAAAGGAATTCCAAAATGGACTAGGTACCAAAGAAAATCTTAGTACCACATTCATCCCAAAATGGATGGTAAAGAAGAAAGAACCATCCAAACCATAGAATATATGGTAAGGTCATGTGGAATTGAATTCGATGGTAATTGGTAGGACCATCTACAATTGATTGAGTTTTCCTACAATAATAGTTACCACTCGAGTATTGCTATGTGTCCCTTTGAGGCACTTTATGGGAGAAGATGGAGGTCTCTGGATGGGTGGTTTGAAGTGGGTGAATTAGCTCTTATTGGTCCCCAAGTAGTTTATAAGGCCATTGAAAAGGTTTGACTTATTAAGAATAGGTTGAAGAAGACCCAAAGTCGGAAAAAGTCTTATGCCAACAACAGAAACAGGGATCTTGAATTTGAGTTAGGTGATTTTGTCTAGTTAAAGATCTCACCCATGAAAGGGGTGATGAGGTTTGGAAAAAAGGTGAAACTTAGTTCCCGGTGTATAGGACCATATTTTTTAAATGTGTGGGAAGTGTTGCATATGAATTGAACTTGCCTATCAAGTTGGTTCTATTTTACCTGATATTTCATGTCTTAATGTTCAAAAGTGCATAGGTGATCTTGTATCTATCCTTCCTCTAGAAGTTTTAGGAGTTGAAGAGAACCTTACTTATGAAGAGGTTCCATTTGAGATTTTAGAAGAGCAAGTGAAGAGATTGAAGAATAAAGATGTAGCTTATGTTAAGGTTCAATGGAGGAACCATCTAGTGGAGAGTCCTACATTGGAAGTCGAGGCCGATATGATTTCTTGTTATCCATCTTTTCCATCCTACTTCTATTCAAACTGAGGTAACTAGTTTTTATTGAGTTTATGATGAATCGGGAGATGTGTATATGATATTAGCTTTGTCATGCTTATACTTTATATTGTGTCAGTCCATGTGAAGGAGCATGAATATATTAATTTTAAATTCTCATGAATTATATGTCCCTCTCGTTGAATTGCCTAATTGATATGATAATTGCGTATTTGACTTATGAGGTCAATTTATGAATACGTTTGGTTGTGTTTAATGAAGTGACATTTTGAGTCTATATTGTGATCTTGAACCTGTCATTGATTGGACAAGGTAGTTCCTCCTATGAGCACGATATATGATGTACTTCATGCATGTTAAGTTGGTATATGTAGTTCCAACTTTCTTATATTGCATTGACATGCCTTGATTTGGAGTTGAAGTTGCCTCTTTTGACGTAAGTGTCTATGATGAATTGTACATTAAATGTTTTTTGTTCAATTTTGGTATGTATGCCAATTAGACTGTTGGTTTAGAGTGTCTAACTTGGTTTGGTGCTTTTGTTAACATTCCAGGATGAATTTTCCCAAGGGAGAGATAATGTAATACCCCGAAAATGTAATAATCTAACCTAGATCCCTACATGATGTATAATAGCTTAAAAAGAGTTAAAAAAATGTTTTAGTCCTAAAATAGTGTAACTTACTAAGTTTGAAAGAGTTAGTGCATAAATGTGAAGAAGTAACCATGACATCCGGGAACTAGTGAAATGAAATAGTGAGGTGTTAGGCCTTGCTAAGGGGTTTTAGAGTATCATATCGGGGTTAAAGTTTGTTAAAATTGTATTAATATGTAAAAACTACATCTTTAGCGACAAAACGTACATGTATTGGTCCCTAAACATGTAGTTTAGTAAATTCTTAGGAATTTATGGGTAAAATTCGTGGTCTTAGATTCCTAGGTGAACCTTGGTCTTCTTCTTCAATGGGAGCTGCCTCCCCGACACGCAGCCATGTCCCAGATCTAGTTGCGTTGTTTTAAAGTAAAGTTTGACATATCTAAAAGTCCAAATAAATGTGGGGTTGCTTTTGTGAAACTGGGAAATGGCTATAAAGTATTTTTATGTTATATTGAACCCCTTTCCCAAGTCAAAACCCCAATAACCAATCAAAAATAAAAAATCCAACCCTCTTGTCTTCCAAATTCTCTCAAACCTCCAATGGAGACAAAATTCAAGATCAAGTTAGAAGATGAATTTTAAATTGGTTTCTTCTCCAAATGTGTGGGCTTTCTTCTATTATGGTATGGTAACCCTTGATCCTTAGTTAGCCTTTCATCTAAGGAGTTCAATCAAAGGTTTTCCAATGTAATTCTAAGGTCAAAACTCCAATCTTTCAATCTATCCATGGGTTCATTGTAAAATTGTTTTCAAAGTCAATCTAATAATATATTTATGATTAATAAATGGTTTTGGCATGATTTTTAATACAATTCCATGAAGAACCTATGATCGCCTTAATCTCTCAATTTATGATATAATGTGGGTCTTGCGATCTTGATGAGTTGGTGATTCAATTATGATTAGTTGTAGTGTATTAACTATTCCTATTATATATATATATATATATATATATATATATATATATATATATATATATATATATATATAAATAAATTGATTATGAATTTTTTAGATTGGTCAATGGTGATCATGGCTTGGATTATTGGTAAGTTGACCTAATTCTTAGTTTATAAATATTGAGATTGACATTGTATGGCATGGTCTACTTATGTTGGAGGTGTTTACATTCTTTTCTATCTATCATTATTGTCTATCTATACATTTTTTATCATGGACTTGAAGTCAATAGATTTAATGTGAATTTTGGTGATGATGATCCCAAGTATGAAGATCATGTGTATTCTTCAATCTAAGTATTCATCATCAAGGTGTATTGGTGTTTTGAAGTAGAATGTGTATGTTGAGGTTATGGTAAGGTATGGTTTATACGGTGAATGATGATGAATACTCCTGTATATTGACCCCTTACCTTTATGAACCTTATATGAATATTTGATCTCATGCATGTTAGGAGTCTTATATTCTAATGTAGAATATGTTCTTTCCTCCTATGATGTAATGTGGGTGTGTGGTCTATAGTCCCTAATACTCTTTATGTGTAGTTGTTCATGACTTGAGGTATATTGAATATGTGTTATGATCCTTTGGAGTGTGGTTTCCTTGATACTTAGGTTGTTTCTCTTATGTTATTATGACGACAAATATGAACACACACATTCTCATGCATAAATATAAGTAGGATAGACTCATGGTGTCAATTAAAAGGATAGTTATCACATGCACGATTATCTATTACGATACATGTAAAGTATATGATTAATGAACTATCGGTATGTGTTGTCTAGAGTGTTTATGTGAAAGTCTTTCTCACATATGCATACACACGCATGAAGGTATGAATGAATAATATTATGACAATCTAGTGAAAGTGAGTCTTTTATGGGGCTTCCCCAGTTGTACTATAAACTAGACTATGTTATTACTTATAAAATTATGTGAAAGGACATTGTCACATAATATAGGTTCTATTATGGAAGTCTATTCTCATCTTAGAAACCTTTGAGTTATATGATGTATGAGAGGGAAAGTCCCTAAAACCTACTTTATGAACTAATGATAAAGAAAAGCTTAAAGATGTAAAAGTGGAAGTGTAAGCTTAGCACCAAGAGGGTATGTGCAATGAGGACAATACCCCTCCGCTAATTCATTAGGTTGGGTCATCCAACAGATACTCATGAGATGGAAGCCTCTCTGCTAATTCAATAGGTCGGGTTTGTCGACACCAAATTTTTACCCCCTCGATAGGAAATAAATAACAAGCTTCTAAATTATAAACGATTTGAAATAATTAAAGTATATAAAGATTAAAAGGTTTTTGAGTTATTTTAAATTAATCATTTCACTTTTATAACTTTAGAAAATATTATATTATTTCAGATAATTTTGTATATAATTAGTATATTTTATGGTTATTCAAAAATCATCTCCAAAATATTTTGTTTTAATTAAATATCTAGTTCATTAGTTTAGTAATATAATAAATTATATTTTAAATTGGTTAGTATATGTTTAAGATAATTAATTTAAATTGTTAAGATTAAGAAGTTTGTTAGTTAATTAATATTTAATTCGTCTTGATTAAGATTTGGTTGAATTTAACTAATTAGGTCAATTTGGTTGTTTCTTAAATTCCAAATTACCAAGCGTTGGGCCTTTTATCTAATTCTTGCCACAAACCCATGTCAAACAACCAATTTCAGCAAGACCCAATTTTCGTGAACTTTTTTTACAACCCCTATTTTAGCCCAGCCCACCCCGTAATTCCACTTCAGTCCCAGTCAATCGTCCCAACCGTGCCAACCGTCCCAGCCCACCCAAATAATACCCGACCCAAGTTTATTTCTTGTAACTTCAAGCAAAATGAAAATAAAATTCCAAAGCATGACGCTCCAAAATAGATCGAGCAAACCAGCCTGCTCATCGTCTTCCTCAAGCGCAAGAAGGACGAAAACCATAAGCTCGGCGCGTCCGAGTCCAGGAACGCAATCGCGTCACCTTCTCTCTTTCTCTCTCCCCTTTACTCGTTCATACAAAATTTTCAGAAATAACAACAGTGCCTTCATTTTTTTTCCTTTCCGTTCAATCCCAGCAAGCAGGCACGCGAATCGTCCTTGGCGACAGGAGATCATGCCACTTAGCACTGCAAGGTCAATTGGAGTCGTCCCTAACTGTTCATCGCCTCTTTCTCTTTTGGGAATTAAACGAATTCGGAGAGTGATAGTTGTTTTTCCTATTTTGGTGAAGGGTTTTAAAATATTTTGAATTCGGGATGATTGGGGGATTGTCGCTTCTACCATTTTCCCCTAAAAAATATATGAAAACCCTTATGTTCCTCTATAAATAATCTCTTTGTCTTCATTTTTGGAGGAGGAGTGATTTTTTTGGGACTTATCGTTTAAAGTTCTAAAGGGAAACAGGAAAAAAGTAGGCAGAAAGAGTTAAAAGAAATAGTTGAAATTTTTTTTTCTAAAAAGGAAAAACAGAGGAAAATTTGTTGAAGGAAAATTGTTGATTTGTTTAAAATCCCCGTCAAAAATTTTGATTAAGGCATAGCGAATCACCCAAGCTAGAAGTTATAAAATATAAGCAAAATATATTTAAAAGGAGGGTTAGTTTGCCTTCAGCCAAAACCACGGTTTCCGATCAGTTTTAATTCGAGTTTCGTGTGGGGAAAGTCTTTTCTCCTGCTCACACTGTCTCCAGGAAGCTACACCCGGAAAGGTAAACTACACTTTAATTTCAACTCTGTAACGACCTGTTTAGTCGTTTTGAGCAGCAAATTTTATTTCTGGAAAAACAGAATGAGGCGACGGACCCCACGACGGACCGTCATGGGCACGACGGACCGTCGCAGGGTCTCGTTTCAAAACACTTAGAAAATCTGAAATTGGGTACTGAAAATCGACTCTCTGAACTTCATAACGGAATGGCAGGACGGACCGTCACAGACTCTTCAGAGAAATTGAGTCTCTGAAGTCTGTGACGGAGAAGCAGGACGGACCGTCGCAGGCGCGACGGGCCGTCACAGGCTGCGTAATCCCAGTCTGAGTGGGATTTCCTTAATTTTTTTAAGGGACGTTTTTGACTATTCCTGCCTTAATTATAAAGTTAGTGGGTTAATGTTAATAAGTCTAATTACTTGGGGGTTAAAAGAGGTAACCTTAGGTTAATTAGTGGGTTATTATTGCCATCTTTTATTCTTAATTATATGTTAATTAGGGTAAAAGAAAGAGGGTTTTGAATAAAGAAAATAGAAAGAACAAGAGAAAGAGAGAGAGAGTCAAACGAGAGAGAGGATCGAACGAAGAGGAAAACACAAAGCTTTGGGAATTTGCTTGCTTGATCACTAATCTTCGGTGGAGGTAGGTTATGGTTTCTCTTACAATATTCGTAGTAAACTCTTAATAGCGAATGATATGTATTGATAATATTGTAAACCCTGCTATGTGCTTAATTGTATGCTTGCAAGAATGTAATTATATAATTGTGATTATATAAGCATGATGAAGTTATTGAATCCCAAATCTTGCAAAACCCTAATCTCTTGTTAATGATGAGGCCTTGGTATAAAAGTGGCATGATGAACTAAAATAATGAGATTGATGATTCCTTGGTATAAAAGAAGGCGTGATGAACTAAAATAATGAGATTGATGATGCCTTGGTAAGAAGGAAGGCTTGATGAATTTATAGAAGGAGATTAGGGGATCGGGTGTCACGAACCGACACGTAGATTTAGGGGATCGGGTGTCACGAACCGACACATAGATTTAGGGGATCGGGTGTCATGAACCGACACGTAGATTTAGGGGATCGGGTGTCACAAACCGACACGTAGATTTAGGGGATCGGGTGTCACGAACCGACACGTAGATTTAGGGGATCGGGTGTCACGAACCGACACGTAGATTTAGGGGATCGGACTGTCACGTTCCGACACATAGTAGTAGGGGATCGGAGTGTCACGTACCGACACAAGAGGATTAATAAATATGAGGGAGCGGAGTGTCACGTACCGACACAAGATAAATAATGATAATGAATCTTGAAAGATGTTAATATACTCAATCTAATGAACATAATTCCCAAATGAGTATGGTATTGAGGCTTGAGTCCTCATGTGTGAACTTGACGGTAATTGTTAATGATATAGTACTTGTTGTTGCTACATGTTGAGTATCATAGTTGATTTTATGATATTACTTTGTATATATTGATTTCTATTTTGAGTTGGCCGATGATATCTACTCAGTACCCGTGTTTTGTACTGACCCCTACTTTTATGTTTTCTTCTTGTTTATTGTGGAGTGCAGCAAACGTGCCGTCATCTTCGACTCAACAGTAACTCTAGCCAGTCTTCATTACTCCAGATATCAGGGTGAGCTAATGCTTCTAGCTTGGACTGGATCTTCCTCTTCATGTCTTGATGCCTTGAAGTTCCGGCATGGACTAGCTTTTATTTGTTTAGCTTCTTACAATACTCTTAGTTTAGTAATTTGATCATAGATGTTCTTGTGGTGATGACTTCCAGATTTTGGGGATAATAATAGTTGTTGAGTTTTTAGAAGTTATTGAAGTGGTTTCTATTAATGAGTTAAGTCTTCCGCATTACTTTCTGTTGATATTATATTGAAATGTTATGGTTTAGATTGGTTGGTCCGCTCACATAGGAGGGTAAGTGTGGGTGCCAGTCGCGGCCCAGTTTTGGGTCGTGACAAACTTGGTATCAGAGCATTAGGTTCGTTGGTCTCATCACACAAGAACGAGTCTAGTAGAGTCTTATGGAACGGTAGGGGGACGCCTTTACTTTTCTTTGAGGGGCTATAAGACTTTAGGAAAATTCCATTCTTTCATTCTTTCTTTCGTGCTATTACTTGGATCCAATTGGTATCTAGGTGATACAAATTGGTATCTGACCATCTTCACTCTATTTCGCAGATGGTTAGAACTAGAGCAACGACTGCGCCAACACCAACACCGGCAAGACAAGAAGTGTCCGAGCCAGCCACTGGGGCTGTAGCTCGAGGAAGAGTAGCGGCAAGAGGCCGTGGTGGAGGTCGTGGGAGGACGTCCTCTAGAGGAAGAGGACGAGCACCTAGCCCATCTGATACTAGGGTGGTGACTCCTCCACCGACTGAGGAAGTGGTAAGAGAGGGTGATGAAGGGGAGAATGAACAAGTGCAAAATGAGGAATTGCTACCCCAACCTACCCCAGAGATGATCTATCAGTTTCTCGCTTATCTTAGTGGGTTATCTGATCAAGGTTAAACACCTCCAGTGTTTTCTGCACCAGCACCTCAAGGTCCGGAGGTACAACATGCAGCCACTATGGCTCCTCGTATGGATGCCTCATTGGACATAGGCACGTTTCCACGTCTGACTACCGGGCCTATAATGACAAATGATCAGCATGAACTTTTCAGTAAGTTCTTGAAATTGAAACCTCCTGTCTTCAAGGGTGCTGAATCGAAGGATGCTTATGATTTTCTGGTTGACTGTCACGAGCTACTACACAAGATGGGTATAGTAGAACGGTTTGGTGTGGAGTTTGTGACTTATCAGTTTCAAGGGAACGCCAAAATGTGGTGGCGGTCACATGTCGAATGTCAACCAACAGAGGATGTCGGTCAATGCATATGAGGCTAAGTTTCGTGCACTATCCAGATATGCCACCCAACTTTGTTTCACTCCACAACAGCGGATTCGTCGTTTTGTGAAGGGGTTGAGGTCAGAGTTGCGGATTTCAGCCTTACAGGTAGCAGCTACGGCAAAATCCTTCCAAGAAGTGGTAGATTTCGTGGTAGAGGTGGAAGGAGTGAAGCCATATGAATTCACCATGGCATCGACATCAAAGAGGTTTCGAAAAGGAGGTGATTTTAATTCTTACTCTAGAGGACAGGGTTCCGGAGGTTACTCAGTTTGACCCATTCAGTCTTCACTACAGACTGTAGTTGGGGGTCCACCTCAGACCGGTCAACACTTCTCTAAGAGACCTATGCTTGACTCTAGAGAGTGTTATGGATGTGCAGAGATTGGACATATTAGGAGAAATTGTCCAAAACAGAGTTATAGACCCCCAATGGCTAGAGGGAGAGGTGGTCATGGTAGAGGCCGTCATTTTGGAGGACGTGGTGGTCGAGGTAATGGTGGTCACCAAAACGGCCGGGGTGATGGGCAAACTGGAGCCACTACATCACAACATGTTAGGGGCAACGGACAGACAAACGATAGGGCCCATTGTTACGCTTTCCCTAGGCGGTCTGAAGTGGAGGCATCTGATGCTGTCATCACAGGTAATCTTTTGGTTTGTGATTGCATGGCTTCTTTATTGTTTGATCCTGGATCCACATTTTCTTATGTATATTCCTCATTTTCTAATGGTCTTAATTTACATTGTGAATTACTTGACATGCCTATTCGTGTTTCTACTCCGGTGGGTGAGTCTGTGATATTGAAAGGGTGTATAGGTCTTGTCTTGTAACTTTTATGGGGAGCAATACTCATGTAGACTTGGTTATCTTAGAAATGGTTGACTTTGATGTAATTCTGGGTATTACTTGGCTTTCTCCGCAATTTGTGATCTTGGATTATAATGCTAAAACGGTGACGTTAGCCATGCCTGGGACAGATCCGTTAGTGTGGGAGGGTGACTACACTTCCAACCCGGTCCGTATTGTCTCCTTCCTTCGTGCTAAGAGAATGGTTAGTAAGGGTTGTTTAGCTTTCTTGGCACACCTCCGGGATGATACTATCCAAGTACCTTCGATTGAGTTGGTTTCGGTAGTCTGTGAGTTTTTGGATGTGTTCCCTGCAGATCTTCGTGGTATGCCACCAGATAGGGATATTGACTTCTGTATTGATCTTGAACCGGGTACTCGCCCAATTTCTATACCCCCTTATAGAATGGCTCCCGTGGAGTTAAGAGAGTTAAAAGCCCAACTTCAAGAGTTGTTGAGCAAAGGCTTCATTAGACCAAGTGCATCTCCTTGGGGTGCTCCGGTTTTGTTTGTAAAGAAGAAGGATGGGAGTTTTCGGATATGCATAGACTATCGGCAGTTGAACAAGGTAACCATAAAGAACAAGTATCCTCTTCCTCGCATTGATGACTTGTTCGATCAGTTACAAGGTGCTTGTGTCTTCTATAAGATTGACTTGAGATCCGGTTATCATCAATTGAAAATACGGGCAACGGATGTGCCAAAGACTGCTTTTAGAACCAGGTATGGGCATTACGAATTTGTAGTGATGTCTTTTGGTCTTACGAATGCCCCTGCTGCGTTCATGAGTTTGATGAACGGGATTTTTAAGCCATATTTGGATCTCTTTGTGATCGTATTTATTGATGATATACTGATATACTCTAAAAGTAAGGAGGAACATGAGGAGCATTTGAGAATTGTATTGGAAATGTTGAGGGAGAAAAAGCTTTATGCCAAGTTCTCTAAGTGTGAGTTTTGGCTAGATGCAGTGTCCTTCTTGGGGCACGTGGTTTCTAAGGATGGAGTGATGGTTGATCCTTCTAAGATTGAGACAGTGAAGAATTGGGTAAGACCTACTAATGTGTCAGAAATAAGGAGCTTTGTTGGGTTAGCTAGCTACTATCGCCAATATGTCAAGGGATTCTCTTCTATTGCTTCCCAACTGACGAACTTGACTAAGCAAAATGTTCCATTTGTATGGTCGGATGAGTGTGAGGAAAGCTTTCAGAAGCTCAAGACTTTATTGACTACTGTACCCATTCTCACCTTGCCCGTAGAGGGTAAGAACTTCATTGTTTATTGTGATGCATCCTATTCTTGTTTGGGTGCAGTACTAATGCAAGAGAAGAATGTGATTGCTTATGCTTCGAGGCAATTAAAAGTGCATGAACGTAACTATCCAACTCATGATTTGGAATTGGCTGCGGTAGTGTTTGCATTAAAGCAATGGAGACACTATTTATATGGGGTTATGTGTGAGGTCTACACGGATCATCGTAGCCTTCAGTATGTCTTTACTCAGAAAGATTTGAACTTGAGACAGAGGAGATGGATGGAGCTACTAAAGGACTACGATATCACTATCTTGTATCATCCAGGGAAGGCGAATGTTGTAGCGGATGCTTTAAGTAGAAAGGCGGGAAGCATGGGAAGTCTAGCTCACTTGCAAGCTTCTAGACGCCCATTGGCTAGAAAAGTTCAGATTCTGGCTAACGACCTTATTAGATTAGAAGTAAATGAGAAAGGAGGATTTTTAGCTTGTGTGGAGGCAAGATCTTCCTTCCTTGACAAGATTAAGGGAAAGAAGTTTAATGATAAAAAATTGATCCGGATCCAAGATAAAGTGTTGCAAGGAGAGGCTAAAGAAGCGACAATCTATGAGGAAGGTGTTTTGAGGATTAAGGGTAGGGTATGTGTACCCCGCGTCGATGATTTGATCAACACTATTCTGACAGAGGCTCATAGTTCAAGGTATTCGATACATCCGGGTGCAACCAAGATGTACCGTGACCTAAAGCAACACTTTTGGTGGAGTAGAATGAAGCGTGATATTGTGGATTTTATTGCCAAATGTCCAAACTGTCAACAAGTAAAGTATGAACACCAAAAGCCCGGAGGAACACTTCAGAGAATGTCCATTCCTGAATGGAAATGGGAAAGGATTGCAAAGGATTTCGTGGTTGGTCTTCCAAAGACATTGGGAAAGTTTGATTCCATTTGGGTAATTGTTGATAGGTTAACTAAGTCTGCTCACTTTATTTAGGTCAAGGTGACTTACAATGCAGAGAAGTTAGCCAAACTTTACATCATGGAAGTAGTGCGATTGCATGGGGTTCCACTCTCCATTATATCAGATAGAGGTACGCAGTTTACTTCTAAGTTTTGGAAAACATTGCATGCGGAATTGGGTACTAGGTTGGACCTTAGTACTGCGTTCCATCCTCAGACCGATGGTCAGTCTGAGCGAACGATTCAAGTGTTGGAGAATATGCTTCGTGCATGTGTGATAGAATTTGGTGGTCAGTGGGAAAGCTTCTTACCCTTAGCAGAGTTCTCCTACAACAATAGCTATCACTCAAGCATTGATATGGCCCCATTTGAGGCACTATATGGGAGAAGATGTAGGTCTCCCATTTGGTGGTTTGATGCATTTGAAGTTAGACCTTGGGGTACTGACCTTCTGAGGGAATCGTTAGATAAAGTGAAATCTATTCAAGAAAAGCTTCTAGCGGTGCAAAGTAGGCAAAAAGAGTATGCAGATCGAAAGGTTAGAGACTTAGAATTCATGGAGGGTGAACAAGTCTTGTTGAAGGTTTCGCCAATGAAAGGGGTGATGCGGTTTGGTAAGCGAGGTAAACTTAGCCCAAGGTATATTGGTCCATTTGAAGTACTTAAGTGAGTAGGGGAGGTGTCTTATGAGTTAGCCTTGCCTCCAGGGTTGTCCGGAGTGCATCCGGTATTCCATGTGTCGATGTTGAAAAGATACCATGGGGATGGAAACTACATTATCCGTTGGGATTCAGTTTTACTTGATGAGAATTTGTCTTATGAGGAGGAACCTGTTGCCATTCTAGATAGAGAAATTCGCAAGTTGAGATCAAGGGAGATTGCATCCATCAAAGTTCAATGGAAGAATCGACCCGTTTAAAAAGCCACTTGGGAGAAGGAGGCAGATATGCGAGAAAGATACCCACATCTGTTTACAGATTCAGGTACTCCTTTTCGCCGTTGTTTTCCTTCTTGTGATCGTTCGGGGACGAACGATGGGTAAATTGGTATCTATTGTAATGACCTGTTTAGCCGTTTTGAGCAGCAGATTTTATTTCTGGAAAAACAGGCTGAGGCGACGGACCCCACGACGGACCGTCATGGGCACGACGGATCGTCGCAGGGTCTCGTTTCAAAACACATAGAAAATCTGAAATTGGGTACTGAAAATCGACTCTCTGAACTTCGTAACGGAATGGCAGGACGGACCGTCACAGGTGTGACGGACCGTCACAGGTGTGACGGACCGTCACAGACTCTTCAGAGAAATTGAGTCTCTAAAGTCATTGACGGAGCAGCAAGACGGACCGTCGCAGGCGCGACGGGCCGTCACAGGATGCATAATCCCAGTTTGAGTCGGATTTCCTTAATTGTTTTAAGGGACGTTTTTGACTATTCCTGCCTTAATTATAAAGTTAGTGGGTTAATGTTAATAAGTCTAATTACTTGGGGGTTAAAAGAGGTAACCTTAAGTTAATTAGTGGGTTATTATTGCCATCTTTAATTCTTAATTATATGTTAATTAGGGTAAAATAAAGAGGGTTTTGAATAAAGAAAATAGAAAGAACAAGAGAAAGAGAGAGAGAGTCGAACGAGAGAGAGGATCGAACGAAGAGGAAAACACAAAGCTTTGGGAATTTGCTTGCTTGATCACTAATCTTCGGTGGAGGTAGGTTATGGTTTCTCTTACGATATTCATAGTAAACTCTTAATAGCGAATGATATGTATTGATAATATTGTAATCCCTGCTATGTGCTTAATTGTATGCTTGCATGAATGTAATTATATAATTGTGATTATATAAGCATGATGAAGTTATTGAATCCCAAATCTTGCAAAACCCTAATCTCTTGTTAATGATGAGGCCTTGGTATAAAAGAAGGCGTGATGAACTAAAATAATGAGATTGATGATGCCTTGGTATAAAAGAAGGCGTGATGAACTAAAATAATGAGATTGATGATGTCTTGGTAAGAAGGAAGGCTTGATGAATTGATAGAAGGAGATTAGGGGATCGGGTGTCACGAACCGACACGTAGATTTAGGGGATCGAGTGTCACGAACCGACACGTAGATTTAGGGGATCGGGTGTCACGAATCGACACGTAGATTTAGGGGATCAGGTGTCACGAACCGACACATAGATTTGGAGGATCGGGTGTCACGAACCGACACATAGATTTAGGGGATCGGGTGTCACGAACCGACACGTAGATTTAGGGGATCGGAGTGTCACGTTCCGACACATAGTAGTAGGGGATCGGAGTGTCACGTACCGATACAAGAGGATTAATAAATATGAGGGAGCGGAGTGTCACGTACCGACACAAGAGAAATAAAGATAATGAATCTTGAAAGATGTTAATATACTCAATCTAATGAACATAATTCCCAAATGAGTATGGTATTGAGGCTTGAGTCCTCATGTGTGAACTTGACGGTAATTGTTAATGATATAGTACTTGCTGTTGCTACATGTTGAGTATCATAGTTGATTTTATGATATTACTTGGTACATATTGATTTCTATTTTGAGTTGGCCGATGATATCTACTCAGTACCCGTGTTTTGTACTGACCCCTACTTTTATGTTTTCTTCTTGTTTATTGTGGAGTGCAGCAAACGTGCCGTCATCTTCGACTCAACAGTAACTCTAGCCAGTCTTCATTACTCCGGATATCAGGGTGAGCTAATTCTTCTAGCTTGGATTGGATCTTCCTCTTCGTGTCTTGATGCCTTGAAGTTCCGGCACGGACTAGCTTTTATTTGTTTAGCTTCTTAGAATACTCTTAGTTTAGTAATTTGATCATAGATGTTCTTGTGGTGATGACTTCCAGATTTTGGGGATAATAATAGTTGTTGAGTTTTTAGAAGTTATTGAATTGGTTTTTATTAATGAGTTAAGTCTTCCGCATTACTTTCTGTTGATATTATATTGAAATGTTAAGGTTTAGATTGGTTGGTTCGCTCACATAGGAGGGTAAGTGTGGGTGCCAGTCGCGGCCCGGTTTTGGGTCGTGACAAACTCATTTGGTCGTCATTTGTTTGTTGAGCAAAAGGTATCTAGTGACCCTTTTTCCGTTCATTCGAATGTCTCAGCTCTCTTTGGGTTTGCTGCTAGGGCCTGACAAAAGACTTTTTTTAATCACTAGTTAGTGTTTTAATTAGCTGAAGCATGAACTGTGTTATGTTTGTGATTTATGCCTGTATTATTTTGATTAGTAGTTGGTTTTACCTTTCAATTTTTTTTTATGTCAGAATTTGCTTCTTTGCTTTCGTTCCGTTGCCATTAGTAATACCATTCTAAAAATGGAAGTATAATCTTTAACTATCTAGTATGAAAGTTGTTTTGTCATTTTAGTTGACTTTTGTTGGTATGGACGCTATTTTCTTCCCCAATTTTTCTGATCTTTTGATTTGTGTTGATGGTCGCTATGTTTATAAATTGGCTTTGTCCAACTTTAAAAAAAAGAAGAGAAAGACGGAACTCTTTTGCTCGCTCCCTGGTTGTTTGTCATATGTTGCTTTTGATATTAGATTTTAGCCGAATGCATTTGTCTTCTTTAATTCCTAATCATAGCCAGATTTGTTCAAATTTGGTTGAAATTTCTAGTGAAATCACTAAGACATTTAATTTGTGATTAAAAAATATTTTACAGCTTGTAATACCTTATAGTGATACTTGCAACTTTCAAAGTTTACTCAAGTTAGCAGTGGGTTTATTGTGTTATGAGGTATTTTCTAATTGGCCTTTCTGAAGTTTGCATTAATACATTGCCTAAATGAGTAGGTATTTTATTTTGTTTCGGTATAATTGCTTCAAGGTCTTTATGTGTAAACATCGTGTTAAGTTCATTATAAGGTTTTGCTTTCTTCAGTTGCTAACATCATATCTGAAAAAATCTTTTCTAATACTAACTTCATTCATTATGCTTACATTATAAGTATGGGTTTATCTGTAAAAACATTTGATTTGGATTGCTCTCTGTATGTATTTGTAGAGGTTGTGATGTTCTTTTTTATAGCAAATGAAATTCAATCATCATCCTTTGCACTCCATTTGGTAGTCTTTTATTTGATCTCTTTCTATGTCTTTCAAAATATGACATTAGCTATAAGTTCTTTTATCCAGTACCTCTCCATTTTTTGTCGTGTTTAGAATATTGTTCATGTCTTTGGTAAGGTCATAATCTCTATTTGGTCATTATAACACTTGTTTCCATTTTATCGTATTATCTTACTTAAAATGGTACATGAAATAAATTAAAATAGGCAGACCTCGAGTAAGCTTTATATACGTGTCTTTCGTTATACAAATTTGTATTTCCTCTTCTTTGTCCATTTGATTGGGTTTTCTTAACTGCTCCTTAAATTTCTCATTTCATTTTAATGTCTCATTGTATGAAACAATCACTTGTCAATTTAAACATTCTTGCGTAGGTGTACAATTTCCAGTGATTATTTTTTCCAGATTAGTGTTGATTGAATTATGCATTAACTCTCTTACCTTGCTTTGTTTTCATGTAAACATGCCTGAGTTCACCAAGAAATCTCACTTCCCCCTTTGCATTCCGTGAGAGAGTCGTAAAGGCTCAAAGTTTCTTCATTGAGTCAAGTCACGAAATCAACGGACAGGTTTAGAACTGTAAAGAATTGAAGAAAGTCAAAGAAGTTGGACTATAAGATCCATTTTATTTTCATTTTTAAATTTCGTTATTTTGGGGCCTAAGCCCCTTTCGACTTTTATTTTTTTTCGTACTTATTATTTATTATTATATGTTTAGTCTAGGACAGATACTCAAGATGACAAATGGGTCAAAACCCCAAAACAGGTGGGTCTGAATTCCTGTCCAAGAGAACAGAAAACCCGGATTTGGACCAAATTATATCTCTCTCCCCCTTCTCCCTCTCTTTTTTTTTTGTTTATTTACTTTATTTATTTGTCAGTAGTTTTACAGTTTGAGAATCTGAATCCCTGCCAAATGTCGTAATGTTTTAGTCATTTAAAATTGAAAAAAGTTTAAATATGTTTAAAATAATGTTTCTATTTATATGGTTCCCTTAGATAAAACTAAGAAACTCACATTCAAACAATTTTCAGTGAATTTTATAAGGTTTAGCCAAACTAGTGAGTTGTCGGAAAACCGCACGTAGGTGGACATCTTAGGTGCTTAACACCTTCCTAAGATGTTAATAAGAATCCTCGAACCCATTATAAGTTTTCAATTAATTTTTCTGTTAAGTCTTTTGAAAACAATGATTTTCTTGATTTTTGTACAACCCTTATTTTAGCCCAGCCCACCCCGTAATTCCACTTCAGTCCCAGCCAATCGTCCCAACTGTGCCAAGCGTCCCAGCCCACCCAAATAATACCCGACCCAAGTTTATCTCTTGTCTCTTCAAGAAAAATGAAAATAAAATTCCAAAGCATGACGCTCCAAAATAGATCGAGCAAACCAGCCTGCTCATCGTCTTCCTCACGCGCAAGAAGGACGAAAACCATAAGCTCGGCGCCTTCGAGTCCGGGAACGCAATCGTGTCACCTTCTCCCTTTCTCTCTCCCCTTTACTCATTCATACAATATTTTCAGAAATAACAACAGTGCCTTCAATTTTTTTTCCTTTTCGTTAAATCCCAGCAAGCAGGCACGTGAATCATCCTTGGCGACAGGAGATCACGCCACCTAGCACTGCAAGGTCAATTGGAGTAGTCCCTAACTGTCGATCGCCCCTTTCTCTGTTAGGAATTAAATGAATTCGGAGAGTGATAGTTGTTTTTCCTATTTTGATGAAGAGTTTTAAAATATTTTGAATTCGGGATGACTGGGGGATTGTCGCTCCGTTCATATTGTCAGACATGTATCAAGCCTTGGGAAAGTGCAAAGAGGGGTATCGATATTTCAATTTACTCCTTCAGTTGTAGATTTTGAACCACTTGGCAAAGGGTGATAGGACTCAGAAGTTTAATAGTCTCAACAACAAGAACACCATTAATATTTGAATGACATGTTGTACTAGGCAAATATGGATAATTCGAGAATTAGGGGAAGATGGGATCAGATAATCTCCAAATTGAGAGAAGTATATCTCCAATGGATGCTCAATCGCTTCATCTCTAAAGAAGTCTTGGTGGAGAGCAGCAGATAACTTGTGCTTACTCTACAAGGTATTCGGGGAATTCTCCCTTATGCAACCTTTAAACAGTATGGAATGAGACAAACTATACATGAGGAGGCGTACTATGGCGCTTATGAATATGACGTTGGAGACGATAGGGTGCACGAAACATCTGAAATTTTCAAAGAATGGAAAGGTTCCATGCAGATGGATTAAAACACCATTGACCCAGACCAATTCAATGCTAGATATGATAAGGGTTACAAAGAATGGCTGAAAGGCGACATACAAAGTATCTCCTCCCCAACCCCGTGTAGCTTTCGCAGCATAACAAACCAAGAAGCCAAAGTTGTGGTCAAGCTATAAGAGGTAAAAAAGGAAACCCAAGAAGTGTACATTAAGTTTGTTGAGAACCAAGATTCTCTTGAGAAGGCGACTCAAGACGTGGAAATGGAAAAACTAAGGCGTGGTTATGATGATTTCGATACCTAGGTCAACGAGAAAATTGAGAGGATGTGATATGAAAGCTTGGAAGACAAAGGACACCTGGGTGAAGGATTCTTGTTGATGCTACGATAAATGTTTTAGCAATACAAGACTCAGGGAGATGACGATGGAGAAGGACCATCACGGAAAATGTAGTGGTTTTCTCCCCTGTATAGGTTTTTATATGTATTTATTTTAGCCCCTGCGTGGTCCTGCCTTTATTGCACTCTCGTAAATTTGAATGGCCCTTTTATGGGTTTGTCTCTGTACTTTGTTCCTTTATTTCTCCTTGTGAACGTTAGGTGTTATGTTTTGAAATTTGTTTGGGGGTTGATTATCTAGTTAAAATTCACTTGTACATCATTCAAATGCGCTAGTCCTACCCTTGGCACAAAGGGGTCCCCCTGTATATTTTATGATGCAATATATGTGCTAATAATTTCTTATATGTTATGTTGCTATGAATTAGGATATCGGAAATCCACTCCATTTAAGAAATTTCCAAAACATACAAAAAAGTCACTATTACAAAAGAAAACGTCCAACCAAAATTTCCAAGTCTTAAGTTTCTCACTCAAAAGACACGTCCTATACCACAAATCCTAAAATGCTACTCTACCGTCTCAGGAAAGGCAAAAATCACTGCTATAGACAAGGATAATAACATCCATATGGAACTCACTGGAGAAGAATTACAAAGAAAGATCGAACAGATTACTCAGGAAATTCAAGAGGCCAAGGAGGAAGGGCACAGAGTCGGCATGGCCACCGCAATCTACAAAGCTGCAACCGTGACACTGGAGGAGGATCTGTCATCATTGATGAAAAGAAATAAAGATGTTGAGATGGAGACAGAGAACTTTCAAGAGAAGTTACACATTCTTTGGTTGAAAGTGCAAGAAAGAGAATAGAGAGAGGCGAGGATAGAATCAGAAACCGCCGCTCTGTTAGCCAAAAGTGTGTCACTTGTTGAGGAGCTTACAGTGGATATGGAAGAATTCGCCTCCATGAAAGAAAGGATGGACTCACTATGGAAGAAGAACAAAGCCTTCCAAAGCAACATGATAGATAAATTTCAGAGAATACGCAAAAAATACCCCGTCTACGAGCAAGAAGCTAATAGTGGTCCCGATAACGCTTAACTTGGAACAACTAGGGAAGATGACAACGAGGAAATCGTCTACAAACCTTCATTCCTTGGCCGTCTGAAACAAGGAGACTAATGGTGCAACGAGAAGAAGAATGAATGAGATGTAGTCAATATGATTATCTTTAAATCTTTATTGTCTTTCAATTTCCTTGTAATCGCAATGAATGAATGAATGAAAATATTTATTTTGTACTCGAACTACGTTGGGCCTGAATTCTTCTTGTGAGATACGTAGGCAGCCTTCCCAGGCATGGCCCATATCTATAAAAATTTTCATTCTCCCCCTTCATGTTGCGAGAAGATACAAAGACCAGATCAATGAATGTCAAAGAGCAGCAGCAAGAAGACCTTTGCTCAACGTGATTTAGCCTTTTTGAAACAGTGTCAAAAACTAAAACAACCAAACTCCTTCTTGTTAAAAAATATGTTTCCGTACTTACTCGTGAGTTGAAGATATCCTCAAACAAAATAACTTGTGTGTTTATATGCTCTCTGTGTGATATTATGCATTTTGTATTCTAAATATATACTGACAAATCTGAGATGCCTTTGAGTTGTTTTCCTTCTCAGGTACTTCAGAATTGATCTGGTGTCGATTAAAAGCTGGCACATCATCTCTATTTCACCAGATCGAATGGTCCCATAGATTCCTTCCCTAGACGATATTCAGACAAAAAAAGACAGTCATGGGAGAAAGTAACGAACAAGTAAGTCTCGCTGACGTTGTGATGGCTCATCCCACCACAACAAAACAGAATGAATCGATTCTACAATTGTGCAGCAAAATGCAGAAATGAGATTGAAATACAAAGGAGAGAGGATCTGTCTCCGCCAAGGTTTGCTGCTAATGCTACTAATGAGAGCCTCCAATCTACTTCCCTTCTTCAAATATGGATCCAGTTCAGAACCAGCCATCTAATCCTTCTCAAAATCCATCGGTTATAAATCTGACTAACCAAAATCCCCGATATGATTACGCATCTTACAAAACTCCACCTCCTCCTAAAATCAACCACCCCTAAATGCCACCCCATACTCAAACCGTTCCACAACCACAAAATCAGAATCAGAATCCAAATAATAATACTTTACATCCCCAAACACACCATCACCACTTGAATTAGAATTCGAATCTTCAGACTTACCCACAGAATAACCAAACCGCTCAAAATGCCCAGAGTCCCTCCATAGCTCCACCCGTACCTAAAAGGGCCAGTTTCCATATTCCCGGCCCTACCGAGCGCGGTGTGCAAGGTTTTGAGATGGACAATTGTGAGGAACAGGAAAGAGAGTGGAGGACAAAGGAAGAGGCAAAGGTGGACATAAAAGAAGATATCAAGAAGAATATGAAAGATCTTCAATGCGTCCCTGATACCGGCGGTCTCAACTATGAGGTTTATGCATTCATCCAAATCTGGACCTTCCAGAAGGGTTCAAGATCCCAAAGTTTGATACTTTTGGAGGAGCAAGAAACTGTATGGCTCATCTAAGAGCCTACTGCGAGTAGCTTGTTGGAGTTGGTAGGGATGAAGCTATGTTAATGCGGCTCTTCAGTCGAAGTCTGTGCGCGGAGGCTTTGGAATGGTTCACCTCGCATGAAACCAGAAAATGGCCCAGCTGCAATGCATTGGAGAAAGATTTCATCGATTTATTTGCTTACAACATAGAAATTGTTCCTGACCAATACTCTTTTGAGAAGATTAAGTAGAAATCCAGTGAGAGGTACTGGGAGTTTTCCTATAGGTGGAGAAAAGAAGAGGCAAGGGTAAGACCGCCCATGTATGAAAAGGAAATTGTTGAAGTGTTCGTGCGGGTGTAAGATCCCAAATAGTACGAAAGTATCATGCTTCTCGTTGGGGAAAAATTTGCCGAGAGAGTCTAGATTGCTGAGACTATAAAAGACGGTTTAAAATCAGGGAAGATAGTTCGTGTAGCCACATCGCCCAGATCTTCAGGGATGTTGAAAAATAAGAGAGAAGACTTGGCTGCTGTTTTATATGAGGGCAAGAAAAAACCTATAAAATTGTCATACTCACAATCCCAAGATCGTTTTCAACCTTCTCAAAGCTCCTACAAGGCTAGTCAGCCAAATAATCCTCCTCCCTCTTACAAAAATCCACCCCCAAAATTACCAAAATCCATCTCCCACTTACCAAAATCATCCTCCAGTGTATCAATTTCCATTTCCTCACTACCAAGGTGTTGCTCCCAACTATGCTAATGTGCAATCGAGCTATCGAGCACCCCCTCAAGTTTATCAATTCCAAGCTCCACTATACCAAAATTCTCCTTAAAATTATCAAGCCCCATTGCCAAACTACCAAACAAATCCTTATCCCAGAAATCAAGCTCCCCGTCCGAACAACAGAAGTTATCAACAGATGCCTCCTCCACAAGGCAGTTATGGTCCACTGCGAACTAGATTTGTGAAGAAGCCTCTAATTAACTTTGTTGCGGTCTTCAAAAGTTGAACAAAACTATTCGAGCGACTAGCGATGGCCGGATATATCCACCCAATGGCGCCCAAACTAGTGGATACCAGTTCTAAGTTCTATAAGGCAAATCAAAAATGTGCTTATCATTCTAACAGTGTTGGGCATGATACTGAGGACTGTATAAACCTCAAGCACAAAATACATGATCTAATTGACCAAGAGGTTGTCTCTCTACAACCAGATGCACCTAATGTCAAGACCAACCCTTTGCCCAATCATGGAGGTGAAAATATTAATATGATAGAGACGGATGAGGATTGGTGTGGGACTAAGATGATAACCCCAGTTATTCATGATGAGTTGGAAAGGGTTGTGGCTTCGTTGAGCATCAAGGAGAAAAAAGAGTTCGTGATCCTTACAACCACAAAGGTTGCTGCCTTGGTGTCACTAGACACTCTTTTCAGACAAAAATATGTGATCGAAACTGCTGCCATATCGTTGTACCTTAGGAATAAGGCTGCTTGTAGTTCGACTTGATTGGTTGATAAAGAAATCTATTATGTTAGATACTCTTTGGTTCTGGACAGGTGAAAATTGGATTGGGAATGAAAAAGAGGCTTGTAACCTCTTAGCCATGAATGTGGTGCACTTCTCACCCATAATAAAGAACTTACACGGACATAATTTCCAAAGATCTTTGTGTATTGTCACTCAGATTGGAAACTTACCTCCCATAGATACCGAAATTTCCGTATGCGAATTAAAACTGAAAAAAGCTAGCGAAAAACCCACATACCTTCTGATAGGGGTGTGGTTTGACTGTGGTGGAAGTCAATCCTCTGCTCATGTCCTAAGAGTTTGACACTTCTCTTTAGACTATGTCCCAGTTCGTTGCTAAGAAAAAGTTCCACATTGTGATACATCCTTTTTGATGTCGTCCGCCCCTTTGTTTTTTTTTTGGAGAATTCATCCTTTTGGATGCTCTCGACAAAGGCTGAGATAAAACTCATTAGGATAAAAATGCAATTCAAATGGGATATAGTGTCTTTTATTGTGTTGACACTTAGTCGTTCTCTTTCGACAACTTTTATGCATTTTTACATCAAATGAAGGATACATCGAACATTCCATTGCAAACATAAAACATAAGCTTTATTTGCTTTACACCAAACCGATCGAGTTGACGTCAAATGTCGAAAGAGAACGACTAAGTGTCAACACAATAAAAGACACTATCTCCCATTTGAATTGCATTTTTATGCTAATGAGTTTTATCTCAGACTTTGTCGAGAGCATCCAAAAGGATGAATTCTCCAAACAAAAAACAAAGGGGTGGACGACATCAAAAAGGATGTAGCAGAATGTGGAACTTATTCGTAGCAACGAACTGGGACATAGTCCAAAGAGAAGTGTCAAACTCTTAGGACATGAGCAGAGGAGTGACTTCCATCACAGTCAAACCACACCCCTATCAGAAGGTATGTGGGTTTTTTGCTAGCTTTTTTCAGTTTTAATTCGCATACGGAAATTTCGGTATCTGTGGGAGGTAAGTTTCCAATATAAGTGACAATACACAAAGATCTTTGGAAATTATGTCCGTGTAAGTTCTTAATTATGGGTGAGAAGTGCACCACATTCATGGCTAAGAGGTTACAAGCCTCCTTTTCATGCTCAATCCAATTTTCACTTGTCCAGAACCAAAGAGTATCTAACATAATAGATTCTTTATCAACCAATCAAGTCAAACTACAAGCAGCCTGATTCCTAAGGTACAGCGATATGTAGCCTGATTCCTAAGGTACAAGAACCCCTTTCCTAAGTCAAAACCCCAATAACCAATAAAAAATCAAAATTCAACTCTCTTCTCTTCCAAATTCTCTCAAACCTCCAATGAAGACAAAATTCAAGCTCAAGTTAGAAGATGAATTTTAAATTGGTGGGATTTATTATATTATGATATGGTAACCCTTGATCCTTATTTAACCTTTCATCTAAGGAGTTTAATCAAAGGTTTTCCAATGTAATTCTAAGGTCAAAACTCCGTTCTTTCAATCTATCCATGGGTTCATTGTTAAATTATTTTCAAAGTCATTCTAATGATATATTTATGATTAATAAATGGTTTTTACATGATTTTTAATACAATTCTATGAAGAACCTATGATCGCCTTAATCTCTCAATTTATGATATAACGTGGGTCTTGCGATCTGGATTAGATGATGATTCGATTATGATTAGATTTTAGTATATTAACAAGTCCTAATTATATGTATAAATTGATTATGAGTTTTTTATAATTAAGCAATGGTGATCATGGCTTGGATTATTGGTAAGTCGACCTAATTCTTAGTTTATAAGTATTGGGATTAAGATTGTATGGCATGGTCTACTTATGCTTGCGGTGTTTACATTCTTATCATTCTTGTCGATCTATACATTTTTTTATCATGGACTTGAAGTCAATAGATGTAATGTGAATTTTGGTGATGATGATCACAAGTATGAAGGTCATGTGTATTCTTCAATTCTAGTATTCATTATCAAGGTGTATTGGTGTTGTGAAGTAGAATGTGTATGTTGAGGTTATGGTAAGGTATGGTTTATATGGTTAATGATGATGAATACTCCTTTATATTCATCCTTTACCTGCATGAACCTTATATGAATATTTGATTCATGCATGTTAGGAGTCTCCTATTCTAATGTAGAATATGTTCTTGCCTCCTCTGATGTACTGTGGGTGTGTGGTCTATAGTCCCTAATACTCTTTATGTGAAATTGTTCTTGACTTGAGGGATATTTAATATGTGTTATGATCCTTTGGAGTGTAGTTTCCTCGACACTTAGGTTGTTTCTCTTATGTTATTATGACGATAAATATGAACACACACATTCTCATGCATAAATATAAGTAGGATAGATTCATGGTGTCAATTGAAAGGATAGTTATCACATGCACCATCATCTATTACCATGCATGTAAAGTATATGATTAATGAACTATCCGTATGTGTTATCTAGACTGTTTATGTGAAAGTCTTTCTCACATATGTATACACACGCATGAAGGTAAGAATGAATAATGTTTTGACAATCTAGTGAAAGTGAGTCTTTTATGGGGCTTCCCCAGTTGTATTATAAACTAGACTATGTTATGAGTGATAAAATTATGTGAAAGGACATTATCACATAATATAGGTTCTATGATGGAAGTCTATTCGCATCTTAGAAACTTTTGAGTTATATGATGTATGAGAGGGAAAGTCCCTAAACCCTACTTTATGAACTAATGATAAATAAAAGCTTAAAGATATAATAGTGTAAGTTTAAGCTTAGAACCAAGTGGATATTTACAATGAGGAAAAGACCCCTCCGCTAATGCATTAGGTTGGGTCATCTAAGTGATACTCATGAGATGGAAGCCTCTCCGCTAATGCAATAGGTCGGGTCTGTTGACACCCAATTTTGACCCCCTCAATAGGAAATAAATAACGAGCTTCTAAATTATAAACGATTTGAAATAATTAAATTATATAAAGATTAAAAGGTTTTTGAATTATTTTAAATTAATCATTTCACTTTATAACTTTAGATAATATTATATTATTTCACATAATTATGCATATAATTAGTATATTTTATGGTTATTCAAAAATCGTCTCAAAAAGATTTTGTTTTAATTAAATATCTAGTTCATTAGTTTAGTTATATAATAGATTATTTTTTAAATTTGTTAGTTTATGTATACTATAATTAATTTATATTGTTAAGATTAAGAAGTTTATTAATTAATTAATACTTAATTCATTTTGATTAAGATTTGGTCGAATTTAACTAATTAGCTCAATTTGGTTGTTTCTTAAATTCCAAATTACCAAGTGTTGGGACTTTTTTATAATTCTTGCAACAAACCCATGTCAAAGGACCCATTTCATCAAAACCCAATTTTCTTGAACTTTTTCTTACAACCCCTATTTTAGCCCATCCCACCCCGTAATTCCACTTCAGCCCCAGCCAATCGTCCCAACCGAGCCAACCATCCCAGCCCACCCAAATAATACCCGGCCCAAGTTTATTTCTTGTACCTTCAAGCAAAATGAAAATAAAAATCCAGAAAGCATGACGCTCCAAAATAGATTGAGCAAACCAGTATGCTCATTGTCTTCCTCATGCGCAAGAAGGATGAAAACCATAAGCTCGGCGCGTCCGAGTCCAGGCACGCAATCGCGGCACCTTCTCCCTTTCTCTCTTCCCTTTACTCGTTCATACAAAATTTGCAGAAATAACAGCAGTGCCTTCAAATTTTTTTCCTTTCCGTTCAATCCCATCAAGCAGGCACGCGAATCGTCCTTGGAAACAAGAGATCATGCCACCTAGCGCTGCAAGGTAAATTGGAGTCGTCCCTAACTGTCGATCGCCCCTTTCTCTTTTGGGAATTAAACGAATTCAGAGAGTGATAGTTGTTTTTCCTATTTTGATGAAGAGTATTGAAATATTTTGAATTTGGGATGATTGGGGGATTGTCGCTTTTACCCTTTTCCCCTAAAAAATCTATAAACCCTAATGTTCCTCTATAAATAATCTCTTTTTCTTAACTTTTGGAGGAGGAGTGATTTTTTTTGGGACTTATCGTTGAAAGTTCTAAACGGAAACAGGGAAAAAGGAGGCAGAAAGAGTTAGAAGAAATAGTTGGAATTATTTTTTCTGAAAAGGAAAAACAGAAGAAAATTTGTTGAAGGAAAATTGTTGATTTGTTTAATATCCCTGTCAAAAATTTTGATTAAGGAATACAGAATCACCCAAGCTAGAAGTTATAAAATATAAGAAAAATATATTTAAAAGGAGGGTTAGTTAGCCTTCAGCTAAAACCACGGCTGCCGGTCTGTTTTAGTTCAAGTTTCGTGTGGTGAAAGTCTTTTCTCATGCTCACACTGTCTCCAGGAAGCTACACCCGGAAAGGTAAAGTACACTTCAATTTTATCTCATTTGGTCGTCATTTGTTTGTTGAGCAAAATGTATCTAGTGACCCTCTTTCCGTTCATTCTAATGTCTCAGCTGTCTTTGGGTTTGCTGCTAAGGCCTGACAAAAGACTTTTTTTTTATCACTAGCTAGTGTTTTAATTAGTTGAAGCATGAACAGTGTTATGTTTGTAATTTATGCCTGCATTGTTTTGATTAGTAGTAGGTTTCATCTTTCAATTTTTTTTATGTCAGAATTTGCTTCTTTGCTTTCGTTCCATTGCCATTAGTAACACTATTCTAAAAATGGAAGTATAATCTTTAACTATCTAGTATGAAAGTTTTTTTTGTCATTTTAGTTGTCTTTTGTTGGTATCGACGCTATTTTCTTCTCCAATTTTTCCGATCTTTTGATTTGTGTTGATGGTCGCTATGTTTATAAATTGGCTTTGTCCAACTTTAAAAAAAAGAGAAAGGCGGAACTCTTTTGCTCGCTCCCTGGTTTGTTTGTCATCTGTTGCTTTTAATTTTAGATTTAAGCCGAATGCATTTGTCTTCTTTCATTCCTAAGCATAGCCAAATTTGTTCAAATTTGCTTAAATTGTCCAAAATTTGAAATTTCCAGTAAAATCACTAAGACATTTATTTTGTGATTAAAATATATTTTATAGCTTGTAATACCTTATAGTGATACTTGCAACTTTCAAAGTTTACTCAAGTTAGCAGTGGGTTTATTGTGTTATGAGATATTTTCTAATTGGCTTTTGTGAAGTTTGCATTAATACATTGCCTAAATGAGTAGGTATTTTTTTTTTGTTTCGGCATAATTACTTCAAGGTCTTGATGTGTAAAAATTGTGTTAAGTTCATTATAGGGTTTTGCTTTCTTTAGTTGCTAACATCATATCTGAAAAAATGTTTTCTAATCCTAACTTGAATCATTATGCTTGCAATCTAAGTATGGGTTTATCTGTAAAAACATTTGATTTGGATTGCTCTCTGTATGTATTTGTAGAGGTTGTGATGTTCTTTTTGTATAGCAAATGAAATTCAATCATCATTCTTTGCACTCCATTTGGTAGTCTTTTATTTGATCTCTTTCTATGTCTTTCAAAATATGACAATAGCTATAAGTTCTTTTATCGAGTACCTCTCCATTTGTTGTCGTGTTTAGAATATTGTTCATGTCTTTGGTAAGGTCATAATCTCTATTTGGTCATTATAACACTTGTTTCCCTTTTATCGTATTATCTTACTTAAAATGGTACATGAAATAAATTAAAATAGGCAAACCTCGAGTAAGCTTTATATATGTGTCTTTCCTTATACAAATTTGTATTTCCTCTACTTTGTCCATTTTATTGGGTTGTCATAACTGCTCCTTAAATTTCTCATTTCATTTTAATGTCTCATTGTATGAAACAATCACTTATCAATTTATAAATTCTTGAGTAGGTGTACATTTTCCAATGAATTAATTTATTCTTTCGAGATTATTGTTGATTGAATTATGCACTTACTTTCTTACCTTGCTTTGTTTGCATGTAAACATGCATGAGTTCACCATGAAATCTTACTACCCCCTTTGCATTCCGTGAGAGAGTTGTAAAGTCTCAAAGTTCCTTCATTAAGTCGAGTCACGAAATCGATGGACAAGTTTCGAAGTGTAAATAATTGAAGAAAGTCAAAGAAGTTGGACTAGAAGATCCATTTTATTTTTATTTTTAAATTTTGTTATTTTGGGGCCTAAGCCCCTTTCGCCTTTTATTTTTTTCGTACTTATTATTTACTATTATATGTTTAGTCTAGGACTGGTACTCAAGATGACAAATGGGTCAAAACCCCAAAATAGGTGGGTCTGCATTCTAGCTAAGAGAACAGAAAACCCGGATTTGGACAAAATTATCTCTCTCTCCCCCTTCTCCCTCTCTTATTTTTCGTTTATTTACTTGCTTTATTTGTCGGTTGTTTTACAGTTAGAGAATCCAAATCCCTGTCAAATGTCGTAATGTTTTAGTAATTTAAAATTGAACCAAGTTTAAATAAGTTTAATATAATGTTTCTATTTATAGGTTTCGCTTAGATAAAACTAAGAAATTCACATTCAAACAATTTCAATAAATTTTATAAGTTTTATCCAAACTAGTGAGTTGTTGGAAAATCGCAAGTAGGTGGACATCTTAGGTGCTTAACACCTTCCTAAGATGTTAATAAGAATCCCCGAACCCATTATAAGTTTTCAATTGATTTTTCTATTAAGTCTTTTGAAAACAAAGATTTTCTTGATTTTTTCCTAAAAAATTAAGTGGCGACTCTGAAAAAGTCTGAAAACTTACAAAAAATAATATTTTCCAAAACTTTCAGTTTGATATAAAGCAGGGTTTCTAGAAGCAATCTCACTATCCCTTAGCTATGTGCCGCTGTAGGTTATAGCTAGTGGATCCATCTAGATAGCTATTATGTAGGTTCTAACTTAGCAAGTAGAACGCATTCTTTCGATGTGGGGTTATATAACACCGTATTCCATATAACTCACATGTTCTATGTTGGTTATGGCTAAGCATCCCTAAATTTGTGAAATGAACTAAGATAAGATTATGAATAATAGTCATGATTCCTTGCAGGTCTACTTAGTTTTGGTAGGATTGTGGACCATAATTATATATTTCACAAGTGGACTATAAGGGAAGTTTGATGAGGTTCCTTCAAGAAATAAAGATTATAATTCATGTATGTAAATATGAATGCATGTAAAGGTTAACTTTACTTATGTCAAGACATTAATTATGATTATGCATGTAAATTAAACTTATTGCTTCTAAATGGCTTTGCTTATTATATGTGGGGGTATGGGACTCCATGTATAAATTGCACGAGTAAGCTTGTGAAGTGGTTGTGGGGGTGGTTTACCTATGATATGAACTAAATAAGTTATGACTGATATGGAATGAATAAAACTGTTTTTATGTGACCATTAATGAAGTATGTTGGTCTTATGTCAAGGTTAAATATATGTGTGATATGTTATTGAATGAGATGTGCCTAAGTCTAGGGTGACTTTCTAGGATCACATGCTGTGAGTAGTATTATGGTATGCTACTTTTACATTGCACTAGTAAGATCTGGAGGTTGCCTTAGCTGATGGTTCATATGTGTAAATTGTGTCTTAGATGTGATAAAATGGCTCTAATTGTTGTGTGACTTATATCCATGTCTATATGAAACATGTGAAATATATTGTGCTTATTGTATCAATGTTCATGAAGTTATATTAAAAATACATGGTTCATGGTTTTCTAACCACATGTCCCTTTTTAAAAATATGTATTTGCATGGACATCATACTAAGTGAATTCTTGTACTATTACCATTCTTCTTCATCTTTTCACACAAAGTGTAGGTGGTGATAGCTAGAGGATCTACCCTAGAATGAAGAGCTTGGATAGCTATTCCCAAGTTCAAGTGTGTCCTTATGATTCAAGGACCTTCTTGTAAAAATGTTGTTTAAGTTCATGGAATAGTTTAGGTTACTTTTTTATGTTGATAAGGGTTGTGTCCGTATTCTATTCTATTGATGTTGAGTCTAAGATGGCAAAAAGAGACTTAGAGTCTAAACTATGTACTTATGATTTTATAAATGAAGTGACTTTCTAGCATTATATTATGCTATGAAAATTTAAATTTTTCGCTAACGTTATGACAATGGGATCAAATGAATGCTAAGAGTCTCATTCAAGACATCCAAGAGGTCGACGATGTTGGTAACTTCTAAGGGGTGCTCCCTTGTTGTTACACTCATCTTGAAACCCTTGAGCTATATGATATATGAGTTAAGTCCCTAAGGTATTCTTCATGAACCAATGCTTAAGTAAGGACTTTGTTACTTAAAAGGGAATTTATGCTTAGAAACGAGTGGACATAAATTTGAGATGGACGCTTTTACGTCTTGAAATTACGGCCTCCCATATGAGTTCCTTTTACGTTAGCAAGTACGGGTTCCCAATATATGTGTTTTCTCATGAGATATAAACCTTTTATGTTTCAAGTATGGTTTTCTAATAGCAATCTCCTTTTTTCATAACTATGTTCCCTTGTAGTTCTTAGCTCGTGGATCCACATAGATGCTATTATATGTGTTCTACTTTGGCAAGTAGGGAACTCTATTTAAGTGTGGGAGGGAGATCACTGGATTCCATGTAGATCACATGGTCTATTTCGGTTTTGGCAAAGTCTCTCGAATGGTTAAGAGTATGAATTATGATAAGAGCATGAATTCTAAGTAGGTCTTTTTGGGGATACTACTTAGTATAGGTGAGGGTATGGGGCTTTCCCTATTCATTGCACAAGTGGGTCTTAAAAGGAGTTCCTCTGTGAGTTCTTTATCCATGGTTACTTATAAATGATGTTAAGGTTGGTTTTACTTAATATGATGACTAATGAAGTATGTGACTATATTCATGACATCTTGATCGTTTTCTTGGTATATATGGGGGCATGGGACTTCATATGTACATTGCACAAGTGAGCTTGAAAGAAGCTAGTGGGTGATGTCTTATGATGTAATGTTAAATGAACTCAAGCATGTAAGATATGAACTATGGCTTGGTATAGTTTTGCTTATGATCATGAATGTCTCTGTATCTTATGGTATGGATTGTTTGTGTATTTCTTGAATGTGCATTATGGCCTTTAACTTCTAATAGCATGTTCTCAACTAAAGGTCCCTTTGTGCATGTGTTAATGGTTTTAATTGGATGGTTTCTATACTTAGTACATATTGAGTGTACTAACCCATATTTCTCCTATTTTTGTACTAAGTGTAGGTTTGGAATAGTAGGTCCTTGTTGGGGAGAAGTGAAGGCTTTGATTGCATTCCCCAAGACCATTTTGTAAGTCCTCAAGTTCCGAGGACAACATGATACCACTATATTTTATTCTATTATGTAATAGACTACTATTGTACTTCTTATTATGATACATTCTATTATAAAGGGCTTAGGTCCTTAAATTTAATATTTCTATATTGAACTGAGGTGGTTAATGAGAAAACGTTTAGATACTCTATTTTTCTATTATAAAGAGTTTGACATTAATGTGTTTAAAAGTTTTAAAGATGTGTTATGCAATGACGTGTATGCTAACAACTTATATAAGACCCTTTCAATGTCAAGTATGTTGTGTTTTTACTAGGAGGTGCTTTCAAGTCGTGACATTAGGTTAGGTTCTATTTTAATTACTAGGCTAAAACTGACAAAAATCACATAGTTTAGGATTTAAACTATGTAGTTTATGTGTCGATTGCATAGGTAAATACCAAAACAACCTTACTTAAAAATATGATGCAGGTAAGCATGACCACTCTAATGGTCCATCAAATGAACAATGGACCATGGATCTGGTCGTAGTCCTGGTCCAGTAGTTTCTAGTCAAGGTATGGCCTTTCACGGGTGCCATCATGGCCCGTTGTTAGTATTTCGACCCGTGAAGGATCTCGTGGCCTAACGTCTAGGACAGGTGGTCCCTTTTTGGTTACCACAAGTGCTAGTACGGTCTGTGAGATGGTCCATGGACCGTGAACGGCTTTGTGGTCCACCCTGACTTGAAGCTGCTGCAGTCCACGGGTACGTTAAAGAACCATGGACATTATAACAATTTGTGAACCCTGACGTGGTTCCTTGGTTCATGTGATTTTCTTATGGGTTGCAGAAGTTATATAAGGTTCATTGATTGTCAATTCTAGGTTGTCATGTGACTCGACAGTTAATCTTATAATGAATAAACATACTATACAACAAAGTAAATATATTAGTTATACAAATTATATATATATATATATACATACACATGAATTAGAAATATAATGTTATATGAGGACCCTTCAGATTGGTCACCATTTCAATTTTGGATTATGTCTTCTACTTATATATTCTCAGATTTACCTTTCTAGATATTTGATTTATTTGTGAATTCTTAAATGTCTACTTCTTATTTAGTTTGCTTTATACACCAATATATGTTTTATATGTACTGACATCCTTTTTGTGGCGCTATAGTTTTATCAACATAGGCTCAAGTCCTCGAGACAAGAAACATTTCTAGTAGATCTGAGACTTGCAATTTAGTATTTGGTAATCTTCACCTCTATGTGGGGCGATCAGATATTTAGAGCCTATATTTATCTATATATGTACATATGTTAGAATTTGAATGTTGGGCGGTGTCCTAACTAGTTATCAGATTACCATCTTCATACTCTTTAGAGGATTCTTAGATTTAGTATTACTTCAGTTGTAAAGTTCCTAGTGGACCCTTTTATTATCTATGTTTTAGTATTACTTATGATCTACAGCTTTGGCATTATTTTAGTTTATTAGTAGGTTTTTTGTAAAATTTATTGATGTTTTTCCTTTCTAGTAGGTGATATGACAAGAGAACAAGTTATCTGGCGCTGAGTACAATATTAAATGTCAAATAGAGTGAAGAGGATTAGTGGGTTGATGTCTACGTTAAATCTTCACAGGGTTATGAAGAATTTTAAGAATTTGTCTCACTTATTCACTCTTTTTGTTGATTATATTTCTTGTGGTGTGGGTTGACTCCAATTGATATCTTTATATTTCAGTTGGTATATCGAAAGAGTTAACTGGATGTCGTTGTTGCGGATGAAGTGACACATGCAATGAAGGACAGGAACCAAGAATGTTCAAATAGGTATCTAACCCTAAGGGTTATGTAAATATGTGGACGTTCAGTTACTAGTCCTCTATAATGCGAGTAGAATAATATGAACTTGATCCATTTGGTGATGAAGCTTAATGGTGGTTATATTGTGCATTACATTGTTGAATAAATGCGTATGAGTGAAATGTAATTACCTAGAAATTGTGATGTGAATAAGTATTAAATGGTTGTGGCTTTGGTTAGAATTGTCATGTTAGTACCATCATGGCTTATCATTAGTAAAGATGCTAATAAAGTTCAGGCAGCGGGACCAACCAGGGAAAGAGTAGAGACCCCTCCATTGGTTGATGAGGTGGTAGAAGAGGATAATGGTGTAAGGAATGAGAATATTCATATGAAGAAAAAAACACCCCAGCCTACTCAAGATATGATCCAGTAGGTTTTCACCTATCTCAATTGTTTATCTTATCAGGAACAAGTTGTAAGGAGACGCTAAAATGGGATGATGGTCTCATTTTGAGTGTCAACCATCAAAGGCGCTAGATGTGACCTGGGAAACATTTTCTAGTTTTTTTTTGGAGAAGTATATCACCTTAACTTTAAGGGAAAAGAGGAAAGATGAGTTTCTGAATATAGATAAAGGAAAGATATATGTTTTTCCTTATGTGTACTAATTTCGTTCTTCATCAATGCATGCTACTCAACTTGGCTTCATTTCGTAAAAGTAGATTTTCCATTTCGTGAACAGATTCAAGTGATATATGTAGAAGTCAGTAGTGTAGGGGGGTTCTCTGCAAAATCTTTCCAAAAGTGGTTGATTTTGTGATAGAGGCAGAGGGGATGAAATCAAATGACGTTACCAAGCTGATAACATTCAATAAGTTCCATAAGGGAGGTGAGTGTAGTAGTTCTTACTCCTGAGGAAAGATTTTTGGGGGTTAGTAGTCCGATCTTATAAAGTCTTTATTACAGGTTTCAACTGAGGACTGGTCATACAGTAGTCAACCTTTTTCTATGTTTGGGAGTTACATTCAGCTTTCTTCGTCACAACAGACATCTAGATAGTATTGACTCTAGGACTTGTTATAGATATGGTGAGGTTGGGCATATCAAGAAATATTTTTTAGGTAGAGTCAAAATCGGTATGATCAGGGTTACAAAGATCCAACAATTAGAGGTGGGAGTGGTTATGGTAAAGATCATCATTTTGTAGGGTGTAGTGATCAAGGTCGTGGCAGACACTTAGTCTGGTTTGGGTGGCAGACAATTTGGAACTACTGCAGTGCAGCCCGGTAGGGGCAATGGTAAGACAAATAGTAAAGCTCATTTTTATGACATCCTTGGGAGGCTAGAGGTATAGGCCTTTGATTTAATTATCACATTTTTTCCTTCGGTCTGCGATCTCATGTCTTCTGTATTGTTTTATCATGGATCAAATTTTTCTTATGTGTTTTCCACATTAGCTAATGGATTTGATTTTCATTGTGCCTTTTTTGAAATTTCTATTCATTTTTCTACTCATATTGGTGAGTTTATACTAGTTGAGAAGGTGTATAGGCATTTTCTTGTGACTTTTTCGGGGAGCAATTTATATAGATTTGAAGATGGTTGAATTTGATGTAATTTTTTATATGAATTGACTTTCTCCATATTTTGCTATCTTAAATTGCAATGTAAGACCGTGACCTTGACTAAGTCTGGGATAGATCCGCTGGTGTGGAAGGGTCAACAATATTCCTACCCCAGCTTAAATTATCTCTTTTTCTTCATGCTAACAGTTTGGTGGGTAATGGTTTCTCAGATTTCTTGACACATCTTAAGGATAATACTTCTAAAGTGCCTCCAATTAAGTGTTTGTTTTGATAGTGCGTGAGTTTGTGGATGTTTTCCCTACAAATTTTTCTAGTATGCCACCAAATTGGGATATTGATTCTACACCTTATAAAATAACCCTAACTGACTTGAGAGAGTTCAAGGGCCAACTTCAGGAGTTGTTGGGTAAAGGTATTATAAGATCGAGTGTCCATCCTTGGGGTGCTCCAGTTTTATTTGTAAAGAAGAAGAATGGTAGTTTCCGTATGTGCATAGATTACACACAACTAAACATGGGGACTATTAAGAATATGTATTGTATTCTTCGTATTAATACTTGTTCGATCAGTTACAGGGTGCTTGTGTCTTCTCCAAAAATGATTTAAGGTCTGGTTATCATCAACTGAAAGTGTGGCAGGGGATATGTCAAAGGCTGCTTTTTGAACAAGGTATGGACCTTATGAGTTTTTAGTAATGTCTTTTGTGATGATGAATGCTCATGTTGCTTTCATGAGCCTAATGAATAAAAATTTTAATCCATATCTAGATTTCTTAGTTATTGTATTTATTGATGATAAACTGATCTAATCAAAGGGTAGGAAAGAACATAAAGAGCGTCTGAGAATTGTATCGGGATTGTTAAGACGTAAACAGATTTATGCCAAATTATCCAAGTGTAAGTTTTGCCTCGATTCGATGTCTTTCTTGGACACATGGTTTCTAGAAACACGAGTGATGGTGGATCCCCAAAAAATCAAAGTAGTGAAGAGTTGGGAAAGGCCCACCAATGTTTAGGCCGTAAGGATTTTTGTTGGTTTAGCTAGTTACTACCATGGATTTGTTAAGAGATTTTTTATTATTGCTTCCGACAACTTGACAAATTAGAAAGTTCTGTTTGTATGTTCGGATGAGTGTGAAGAGATTTTTATAAAATAAAGACCATGTTGAATTTTGCTCTGGTTCTTCCTTGCATGTGGAAGGTAAGAATTTCATTGTTTATTGTGATTCATATTTTATGGTTTAGGTGTGGTGCTGATGTATGAGAGGAATGTAAGTATCTATACTTTAATATAACTAAATGTGAATGAATGTAACTACCCCACAAAAAAATTGGAGCTGATTGTGATTGTAACTGTATCGAAGAAGTGTAGGCATTATCTATATGGAGAAAGTGTGAAATGTATACATATCATCACAGTTTACAATATGTGTTCACTCAGATGGACTTGACTTTGAGGTAAAGAAGCTGACTGGAGTTTATAAAGACTATGATGTTATTATTTTTTATTACCCTGGAAAAAATAATGATATCGTTGATGCCCTGAGTAGAAAAGCAGAGAGCATGGGGAGCTTAGCCCATTTACAAGTTTCTAGACGCTCATTGGCTAGAAAGGTACAAACTCTGGCTAATACATCTTATATGGATGGAAGTAACTAAGAAAAGAGGATTATTGGCCAACGTGGAGGCTAGATCTTCTTTTCTTGACAAATTAAAGGAAAGTAATTTGATTGTGAGAAGCTAAGCTAGATTCGAGATATGGTCTTGCATGTAGAGTCCAAAGAGGTTGTGATTAGTGAGGAAGCAATATGAGGATTAAGCAGCTCATATATGTGACCCATGTTTATGATTTTCCTCATACTATTTTTGTCAAGGATTACAGTTCGACATATTCAATAAATATGGTGCAACCAAGATATATCGTGATCTTAGAGAATATTAATGGTGGAGTAAAATGAAGCGTGACATTATTGTTGCTTTTTCATATATCTAAATTTTCAGTAAGTAATGTCTTAGCACCAGAATCCTAAATTGAAGTGGGAGAGGATTGCAATGGAATTCGTGATTGGTCTTCTAAAGACGCTGGGAAAATTAGATTTGATATGGGTGATTGTTAATAGTTTTACTAAGTCATCCACAGCACTGTATTTTTGTCAAGATGACTTATAGTGCAAAGAAGTTAGCCAAACTATATATCTGCGACATTGTTCGATTGCATGGATTTTCAATTTCCATCATATCTAATAGAGGTACGTAGTTTACTTCTAATTTTATGTGGGTAACATTTTTAGGTAAGGATTTTGGATTCAAACCTCATTTTTCAAAGTAAATTTTATTTAGTTGATTTGGCCCATTCTTTAGAAGTGTATGATATGGATGTTATTAATGTAACACCCCAGAAAATTTTTGAACTAAGACTTGAATCATCCTTCATTGTGAGTAGGATATTATCTAGGAATTTAAAATTTCTTGATAATTAAGGTCACTTTATATAGAACCTTGAGTTCCAACAAAAACTAAAGAGAGTTTATTCAAGTCATTCCTAAGTTCTTGTATTTTTTGGGTCAAATTCAAATTCCCATGACATTTACTACAGGATGGATTAGGTGTCCTATAAGATAACAAATGCAGGGTCTGTGAATTATTTTTCCAACGCCACCAAATTTACTAAGTTTTGAGCATGGATTAGTGACATATGACCTTTTGAAATCAGGTTGTTCAGTTAAGGAAAGCTAACTGAAAATAGTAAAGGGTATTTTATTGTTTTCCTTACACAATCAAATTTAATTCATTTTTAGTAAGGTTTTAGGGGTATAATCTGATTAGATTCAGTTTAATAATCCTAAAATGCACAAGGGTTTTAGTTGAGAGTTCAAGAAGAGAAAACAGGAGAAGAGGGGAAAGGATTCGTCGACGTTCTTGAGTTTTGTTGCGGATATTTATTATGGATTTAATCTCTAATAGGTATGTAAGTTTCCATAGCATTGGGTTCATTTACACACATGACAATAAATTTATTTCCAGCGTAATTTCATTCTCAAAAGTTGAAGGAATTGAGTTCTTGATAACCTTTCTTGAAGCTCATCCTAAATCATGTTTTTTTGGGGTGAATTCTTGAGATGAAAATTAGTGATTTGAGTAAAAAAAGTGTGTACTAAAGTTGGGTAATTGAATCTAAGATAAATTTTAGAAAAGAAATCGATTAGAACAGATTTAGGATCAAACAAGAGATGAAATTCGTCAAAAAAATTTAAGGGAGGGTCTGGGGTGGCGCGCCCCAACAGTGCGCCAATATGCAGCCTTTGAATTTAAGGGGTTGCTACCCTGCACTAGAAATGCGCCATGGTCTACTACCCTACTCTTTTTCGGTCGTTTTTCCCATTTGAGTTCTCTTGAAGTGTATCTTAACCCTTTTTTATTCTAGATACTCTAAACTATTTCTAAATACCTATAAATTATGCATAACATGAATCATAACCTTAAATTAAGAATTCAAATTCAAGGTAGAATTAAGAGTTATGTCTTGAGAGTTCTTTCGAACATTTTGAGAAAGTTCTTCTGAGTCTTTTAAGAAGTCTTCTACAAATTTGAATAACTTGTTTTAAGACTCGAGCAAGTGAGTATGAGAGTGAGGAGAATGTATTCATGAGTCTACTTTATGATCACGAGATCCTTCATATCATGAACCATAACTCTTGAATTCTTAAATCATATTCAAGAGAGAGTTAAGAGTAGAGTTGAAGAAAGCTTTTGAGCTCAATTTTGAATCCTTTGAGATCAACTATTGATTTGAACTAAGTTTTGAAAAAGTAAGTATGAGAATGGAAAGAGTTGTATACATGAGTTCCTTGTTTTTATGTAAACCCTGGAGTCGGTTTTTTTCATACCTTAATTCTGCATGAACTCCATAATTTGAGTACCTTCAAGAGGATTAGTATATTCAAGTTCTAATCCTTGAGTATTGAGTTCATAATCCTTGTAAGATTATATTCCTACTTATGGGACTACTATATGTTACCCATGAATCCCTTGAGTTGAGTTGTTCATGCACATAATTCCTTAAGAACCCTTTGACTCGAGCAGACTAGAGATAAGTATATCTTTGAGTCTTGAGTTCTATGTATTGAGGTTCTATATTGCTATTAAGATCCCTGAGTTGACTCGTTGATGTTTATAATTCCACATGAACCTTGTGATTTGAGTTCTAATTTATAAATATATCTTTGAAGCCAACACTTGAGTTCTTAAGCCGAGTTTTGAGAAAGTAAGGATGAGTTTTGAAAAAAGAGTTTTCTAATTAGTATGACAATCGACTATGTCATCAACGTATGAGTTGTATGACATCTAGATATACCATCAATGTTTGTGCAGTATGACATTCCGAGTCATTAATGACTATATTATAATATGATTTGAAATATTTTTGAGAAAGAGACGGAGTAGATTTTATTTTCTTTAAAAATGATATATGGGTAGTAAGTTTTCCAAAGAGTAAATGTTTTCACATTTAAAATGAGTAAGAAACTGACATTTCCAAAAGAATTTTGTGAAGTTTGACTACCATATTTTTTGATAGATTGATTTTTGAGTAATAATGTCAAACTAATAAATTATGTTTTAAACATATGTGCTATTACATTTTGGGAGTAGTATTGAGTACCGATATGGGAACGAGTTTGAGATCAGATAATTAAAAATCTACATAAATTGAGTAGCCAGCATGGTAGAAAATGGTCATACTTTTTAGATGATTCCTTAATACCTTTATCATAGACTAGTGAATCCACTTAGTAGTAGGTTTTATAACCCCGGCAAGGTACAGGACAACCATGGCAGGGTGAGGCAAAATGATGTATCATCAAGCAATAGTGATGGTTGTCAGTTACAGAAGCTCCCATAGAGATATTTTGTATTTTTATATACTCAAATCTTATTTTGTGTTTTCATGTACAAAGAGAGTTTATATTGTATCCTTGCATACAAACTGAGTTACTATTGAATTTTTCAATACATTGAGTTGCTTTCTAATGTTTTAGAAGTTTTTCATATATTGCGTCTATATTGTTGTTTTATATTGAGTTGGGAATCAAGAAATGAGTATCCAAAATTGAGTATCAATAGTTGAATATCCAGAGTTGAGTATCTTATTATTTAGTCGAGCCTTATTTCACTAAGTCGAATGTCTTATCATTAAGTTGAGCCTATTTTCTTTGAGCCAAGTTGAACTATTTTTCTTTGAGTAGATTTGAGTTGAGTGAGTTGAGAAGAGGCGAGCATGTTTCTTTACCACCAGTTAAAGCTTATGTTATACTTCAAAATTCCCCTTACATTCTCGTACATTCCATGTACTAAGTCATTTGGCTTGAAACATTTCATGGTATTCAAGATCATCAGCAGGAGTTTCATTGATACCATATGCAATTTGAGCTAGCTATGGTGAGCCTCCTTGCTTCCAGAAGATGATATCATTTTTTAGTTTTGTCATAATGTCGTGGGCATGATCCTGACTTTGATCTTTGTCATTTAGAAGTTTCAAAGATAGATTTTAGAGTTTCTCAAGTCTGTTCATTTATTCTATTAAATGTTTAAAGACTTAAGTTTCCTATTTTATAGCAAGTTAAATATATTGTTTTTTTCAATTTTTAATTGAGTTCAATGAATTCTATTCAGTTTTTAAGTTTTGTATGCTTGAGTTAGTCATCCGCTTATAGTCAACCACAGTGAGGGTTCTCTTGGGACCAACAATAGTTCTCGAGTGTCGGCCACGTCTATGTTGTTTTTATATGAAAAGTTCAAGTCTCACGTTAACTTTTGATTGAATTAAGGCAAGTAAACTTCTGAACATTGTAGAATCTTATATTTCCCATCATTGTGTGTGTTGGGGATTAAACGAAAATAAGGTGATAGGTTCAATTATTCCACTTAATTTACATTAATGAACAAAAAGCTATTTAATTAAAAAGATAGTGTGTTGATAGTTGGGTTTTGTGAATTTCCTTGTTGTAGAACCTAATTTGTTGATTCAAAGCTTAATGGAATTATTGTGGGCTTGAATGGCTTGAGTTTATTGTCTCTTACTTATGGTTTAATTCCATATTTACATTGGTTTTTGTGAACCATGATGACAAATGTGGTAATTATGTCGATGGAAAATGGTTCCGACAAGTGATATTATATGTGGCCATCGAAAAATTGTTCTGCCTAGTGGTACTATATTAATGGGAATGATTCTATTGAGTGATATTATATAAAACTAATGGAAAATGGTTTCAACTAGTGATATTGTGCCGATGAAAAAATATTTCGGCAAGTGACATTATATAAAGTTGATGGAAATAGTTTTTACTAGTAATATTGTGTCGATCGAAAGTGGTTCTTGCAAGTGTTTGCCTAGTGTGATTTGATGAACTTGATATGTCTGGTCGATCTACTTGATATTTGTGATTGATATACTTGATACTCGTGATTTACATACTTGATATTTGTTGGTTGTTAAACTGTGGTTGTTGGACCGTGATTGTTAAGCCTTGTGAACTTTGTATTGTAAGATCGATAGGTTGGGTTGA
Source organism: Solanum lycopersicum (assembly GCF_036512215.1). Taxonomy (NCBI): domain Eukaryota; kingdom Viridiplantae; phylum Streptophyta; class Magnoliopsida; order Solanales; family Solanaceae; genus Solanum; species Solanum lycopersicum. The sequence goes on along the minus strand of NC_090801.1, from coordinate 34,472,659 downwards.
TTTATATGTAGGTTGTAGTTGGGGAGGTTTGGATGGGATACGAGTACTCATATTCTACGTTAGTTTTACCTTTTTTAGTGGGATATTTTTTGAGTTTCGTGTTGTTTGGTACTCATTCATTACTTCTACACTTGTGTAGATTCCGACCGTGGATCCATATGACCTTTCTCCTTCATCTATTTATAAGGCTTTTTTAGGATACATTGAGAGATAGTTGTTTCTCATCCTGTCGTCCCTCTTGTTCCTTAGTTAACACTTTGTTCTATTTGAGAAATAAAGACATTGAGACTTGTATTTATCTCTCAAGTTATATATTATTATACTATTGGATTGTACGCATGACAACCAAGTTTTGGAGGTATTTTAGAATCATTAAGTTTTTCATTCTTATGATATTATTGTTTTACTTTTTACAATTATTTCATATTATTGTGTTTGAGGCTAACTTGTCTTGATGGGATTACACAAAAGTGTCATCAAATCCATTTTTAGATCTTGACAGATATTGTATGGTCAAATAGAGGTAGAGATTGGAAAAATAAGTATTAGGGAGCGGTAATTAGTCAAGATATGACGCATCTTCAACTTACTGAGGACATGACTTTAGATAGGAGGGAATGAATGTCACATACTTGAGTAGAAGATTAGTAAGTAGTAGAGGGTTGGTTTTATTTATAGAGGGTTTAGACTTGTTGGTGTTTGTCATTTTAATACTTGAATTTTAGAATATTTATTACCTTTTGTTGTTAATATATTTTGACTATCACACTATTTTGTTGTTCTTGTTCTTTTATTGTAGTTTTTGTACTGTTTTCTTTGTTAATTGTTATGTCTTCTACAGTATTTCCTTCTTTTGGGTACTTAGATTTACTGCTCTTAAAAAATATGTCTAGTCCTCTGGAAACAAGTCTCTCTACTTCTATGATGTAGTTATAAGTTTTGTGTACACTCTACCTTATTCAAACCTCACTTGTGGAATTTTATTATTTACGTGATGACTATCATTTTGTAACACCCAAAAACAATTGAGCTAATACTCAAACCATGCTTCGTAGTGAGTAATATTTTACAAAAAATATAAAAAAAATCAAGTTTTAGGGTTGCTAAAAAGAATTTGTTCAAGTTATTCCTATGTTCTTTTATGTTTAGGGTAAACTTCAAATAACCATAATTTTTAGCAGATGATGATCAGGAATCTCAGAAAATATAAAATGAAATATATATGAGCCCTCCTTTCAACACCACCGATTTAAATAATTTTTGAGCTCATATGAAGAAGATATTCTTGTTTGAAGTCTGCCTGCCAAAATTAAGGAAGTCATCCAAAAATCTGAGGGACATATTTTGGTATTTTCGGTACCCTATCATCTTACAACAATTTTTATTAAAGTATAGGGGTCTAAACTGATGTAGTTCTATTTTACTAATCCTTATTAAGCTTAGGGTTTTAAAAGAGTGTTCAATAAAAGAAAAAAGGAGAAAGTAGGAAAGGTTTAAGGCATTTGTCAAGATTCTTGAGTTTTGTTGGGGATTTTTGACAAGGGTTTGATCCTTAGGATTTATGCAAGGCTATCATATTGTTTTAATAGTTCTTCTTCAAGCCCTACTACTACTTTCAAATTAGTAAAAGGGAAATCTAGGATTCTACCCCTAGATTTGAGTATTCTAGAGATGAGTTGATTTTGCGTTCTTGATAAAAATCCTCCAAAAATGAGTTAGGTTATAAGTTCTAATGTGTGTGTAATGATGTCTTGAATTCTTAATATTGTTTAAAATGATGTTTGATGCAGTGTCTTAAGATTTGGGTTAAGTCTGAAGTCAAATGTCAAAGGACGTCACTTATGTGTCTTATGTGTTTTCATGTCCTTATGAGTGAGTAATGAGCTTATGAGGTCCTTATATGGTTTATATTAGTGCTTAGAGTCAGTATGTTGAGTTTGGTGAGTTTTGGAGGTCAAACGTCCGGTGACGTTTGAAAGATAGCCTTTAGACGTCCTTGTGAGTTTGGATGTGTTCTAGCATGTTGCATTGCTTTTTTGATGTTGAAATGGTCTGGAGATGTTCCTAAAACCTAGACGTACGTTTTTAGAGGTTTAACACCCGGGTACAACTCTACCTAGGACCCACAAGACGCCCTAGAAGAAGGACCCGAGCTTGGAGATCAACATTGCCAGGCAAGGCAATCGGCTGCCCCAAACGACGACCACTCGACCAGATGAAGGACCGTCAATAGAGCCATGTATCCTGCGGTTTTATTAGCTGTAGATGAAACCAACTAACCCCATCGACGGGTCATATTGCACCCACAGACCGTCGATGCTAGGGCGTTGATGGTGCTGAAAAACCTGCCAGCTTTCTGTTAGGATTTGGGGGTTTAGGGGAAATTCACCCCAAGTATTATAAAATTGGAGGACGGTTTTTTTGGGGTTTTATGAGTATTTTAAGATCATATAAGTCATGAAACACTCATTTAGACCCTAGCACCTAGATCAAAATCCATTCCCTCCCAAAGTTTCTTCAAAAACCTCCATGAGAGCTCTGGGTGAAGATAGAGCTTGAAGATGGATCTTCAATGGATTTTATTCTTCTATTATCATTGGATTATTCTAATAAGGTATGTGATTTCTTCATCTAAGGCTTTCTATCACCTTAGAGTCAATTTCAAAGATGAAAAAAGATGTAAAAGTCCAACTTCTACTTTAAGTCTTGGTTTCTAGCATGACACGTTTTCAAATATTAAGATATGATATTATTGATGTACAATTTATTTTTTCCAATGAAATTATCCATGAACCCTTGACCTTCTAAAATCTCTAAATTTGACTAAACTATGTGTGAATTGGTTATGCTTTGCTATTAATGAATTCATGTGTAGATTGTTGTGGGTTTTTTATTCATGTATAGATTCTGGTTTATGGTTTATAGGTTGTTTTCAATTTGATCAATAGAGTATTGTATATTCTTAGATCCATTAAATATTAAGCTTATTGAATTGATATTGACTTAATGCTTATAAATTCTACTGTTGTTTTCTATGGGCTATTGAATGTTGTAAGGATTGTATTCAATTGATGTATAGGTTGTCTTAGATTGATAAATCTATATTTAATTGACCTAGATTCATTGAATATTATGATTATTGAATTGGATTGATGTTCATGGCCATGGGCAAGGCTTATTGGTATTGAATTGGATGATTTAACTTTGGAGTGAAGTGGTGAGATGGAATGGGTGGTATGCTGCCCTAACTCTCTTAATATTATGTATAGCTTTTGTATTATAATTATTATTGATATGGTCTACTTATGGTGGCGGTGCTATCTGAATGATGTGGCCTTGTCGATGTTACTTTATGTATTATGATGATCATGGCCTTGTAGGCACTACTTGAAGTACTATGATGATTTATGTAGCTGATTTATGTGAAGTGTGACCATATCTAACTACATATGAAGTAATGTGAAAGTGTGTGTTCCTTCTAGGTATATTAGGAGATCATGTTAGACTATGACTATGTGTTCATGTGTGTAGTTTTAGAGTAGATGAATGATTGTTCCTACTTGACTATATGAGTCTAGGATGGTTATATTGATGATGTTATAGTAGAGAATAGGATGAAATAAATATGATAAGGGTCATTCCTAAGTGTTTTAAAGAATGATATGTTGTATGAAATAAAGTAAAGTTGTTGTGTCTTGTATTGGTAGACTTGTGTCCCATACTTGATACATGTATGAATGTATGTGAATATGAGATGTATTGACTAGGTAAGCTTAGTGCACCGTTGCCATGTGTGAATGAAATATATGTGAGACCTTAAATGAGGTTATGAATGTCATGTACATGGAACCTTAAACCAAGTGGTAAGGTTATGAACATTGAAGTCAAAAGTCGTAATGGTATCTTTCATGTAAAGGAATGGTGTACATAGGTTTGATTGGATGGAACGCCATCATATCATTCTTAGGAAAGTCATAATGATTTATCTTTGTCGCCATTGTAAGGTAGCCCTAGAGGACCTCTTTGGTAGGGTGAATGTGATTGGGTTATGAAATAGACATAGAACCTCTTCATGTGATCCTTTAATGTAAATGACTCTATGAGAACAAAGGCTAGCACCGAGTGAGTATGTTATGGGAAGTAGATATACTTGAGAAGGAGACTAGAGTACAAAATAGCTCTACTTGAGAATGAGACTAGAGTGCATAAAAGCCCTTAGTTTTTCTTAACTATGTGCATACATAGAATGGATCCTAGTTCTACCCTTGGCAAGTAGAAAACCCTCATCAGAGTAGGTTAGAACTCTATATTCCATGTTTAGATATCATGGTTTATGTCGGTTATTGTCTATTCTCATCATATGGTATACCTACTAGCATTAGAGAAATTCTATGAAGTATAGGTGGTGGTATGGGACGCTATCTAGACATTGCACAATAGGCTTTGAAGGTGTTAGTTAGAGTCCCTAGGTCTTGTCCAAGACCATTACTTGAAGTTCATTATGAGATGAATGAGTCTTAAATGAGCTAAGGAATGTAATGACTTAAGTAAGAACGTATGTTAAATGAAGAAGTACGTATCTAGAGTAGTTAAGAGTTATCTTGTTAAGGTGTGAAGGGGGCATAGGAATTGTCACTTCATCTCTTACCTAGATAAGTCTTAAGAATGAATCTAGTTAGGAAGTTGGTTGACTATGTAGACATGATCCAAACTTAGGTAGTCTCAAGGATTATTTGGGTAATTTTGAAGAGGTCAATCATGGACATTACCTTTTTGATTTACTTAAGTAATTCTTTTGATAATATTTGTAGGGGAGAATGTCATATTATATGTATGCTAATGTATTAAGTGATAATGCTTCTATCTTAGGTAGTCGATAGGATCTCTTAAGTGTGTGTGTGTAAGGGATTGTACGGGCGGTCACTTTACAACTCACTCCAGTGAACCTTAGAATCACCTTTGGTAGGAGGATCTCATGTTCATGTGCTTGATGTGTTGTAAGTGTGTGTATCTCATTATAGGTGGTCTTAAGGATCATTTAGGTGTGCCTAAAGAGGGTGTATGGGTAGTCTCTCTTTGTCTTACTTAACTGAGTCTTAGGATAGTTTTTACTGAGAGGATTGCATGCTAGGAAGTGCTCTATGTGAAGTTGATAGGCTTCACTGTAACAGTGAACTTGCTTACTGTGAAGTTGTTCTAAAAATGTGATAAATTGTTTAAATGATTTCTTATGTTTTCCTAATGTGTTAAATGTTGTTCTTATGCTTATAGTATATTGTTTTAATCAAAATTCGAAAAGCCTGTTATTTACTAAATTTTCTTTTTCATGGTTTTTGCATGGCTTTCATACTTAGTTTATCTAATGGGTTAACCCCTCCTTTTCCCTTTTTGACTAAAGTGTAGGAAATTGGAAGTATTGATTTGCCATGGAGGATGGATAGGTACCTAAGGGTTGAAGATAAATTATTGGTGAGTCCTCATCGATTCAGGATAATATCCACATGTCATTTTATGTCTTAGACTTTATTTTATGTCTTGTATGGGATTAGTCCCAAGTGTTATATACTCCAAAGTTTAGATGGTTCAATGAGGTGTTTTAAAGGTCTAATGTTTCAAATGAAAGTCTTCCTCTTGCGTATTGATTATGGAAAGAGTTCTTTGTGTGTGAAGAAAGTTTTAAATTCTTTCTCATTTTAGAATATTTATTATGCAATGGATGAAATGAGTGGATTTAATGAGACTTCTTGAAGTCTCATTTGCCATGTGGCGACACAAAGATGCTCTAACTTCTAGGGTGTACTTGCGAGGCGTTACACTTGAGTTCCTGAATCTTTTTGAAACTCTATTCCTAATTCTAGAATTTATTCGTTCATATCTATATTTCAGCATGATCCCTATGAATTTAGTATTTTTGAGAGGAGAAATATCAAGAGTTATGAGTTTTGAGTTCTTGAGTCTTGAATTTTGAGTACTGAGCTTCCTTATTGCTATTAAGATTCCTGAGTTGTGTCGTTCATGTCCATAATTCCACATGAACCCTTTGATTTGAGTTATAGATTATGAAAAGCTTTTTAAAGTAACAATTGATCTTAAACTGCGTTTTGAGAAAGTGAAGATGAATTTTGAAAAAAAAGATTTTTTTAAAACATGATTACTATGAAAATCGAGTATGTCATCAATGTATGAGGAGTACGATGTCTAGATATACCATCAAAATTTATGCAGTATGATTTTCTGAGTCACCAAATGATCATACTATAATATGATTTTGATATGTTTTCAAAAAGAGTTTTTAAGTGTGAGTTGAGTAAGAGTATAAGGGGACTATGTATTTCCAGAGGTATCAATTTTTACATTGATAAAAGAGAAACTGAGATTTCTAATGAGTTATTATGAGTTTAAAAAATATTTCAAGAGTAGTTACCTCTTTTAAGAGGGTAATTTGAGAAATTATCTCAAACCAGAGCAAGAGTTATGTTTATAAAAATATAATCATATAGTATTGGGAGTAGTATTGAGAACCGATAAAGGGATGAGTTTGGACAACTCAAAATTCTAATAACCATGTCTGCCAACATGGTAAAGGGTCATACTTTTTTTATGATTTCTTTTACTTTTTAAGCATAGCTTAGTGGATTCACTTAGTCAGTAGGTTTTATATCCAGACAAAGTATAGGACAGTTCTTGCAGCATGAGTTAGACAATGTATCATCACATATCTCATGGTGATGGGTGTAAGCTAGACAATCTCCCAAACAAAAAAACTTACATACAAATAAGAGTTATTATTTTATTTTCATAAAATTGAGTTATTGGTGTATCTTAGCGCACAACTGAGTTATTATCTATTGTTTTAACAGTTTTTCAGATATTTCATTCTTTATTGTTGATTTCATCTTGAGTTTGAGTTGAGTACTCTTGAGACAGAGTGTATTATCTTATTGTTGGGTATTTCTTTGAGATGAGTTGAGCTATGTTTCACAAAGTTGAGTACCTTATTGTTAAGTTGAGCCCTATTTCTCTAAGTTAAGTTGAACTATGTTTCACAGAGTTCAGTATCTTATTGTTGAGTTGAGATTTATTTTTCTAAGTTGAGTTGAACTATGTTTCATTGAGTTGAGTTGAGTTGAATTCAGCAAAGGTAAGTATATTTCTTTTCTACCAGTTCAAGGTTATGTTTATGCTTTAAATTCCCCTTCCGTGCTCATACATTCAATGTATTGACGTCATTTGGCTTGCATCATTTTATGATGCAGTTACATGTATTCAGGGTCATCAACAAAAGGTTCATTGATACCACTTGCAGTTCTAGTCAGTTTGGGTGAGACTTCGTATATTCTGGAGGACTTCACCTTTACCTAACATTTAGTTGGTTTGAGATGTCGTGGGTTTTGTACCGATATCCTTCTATAATGTTAGCGGTTTCATAGGTAGAAAATGTTAAGTAGTTTTCAGTATGTATCTTCTTTGAGTTGTTTACAAACTTTGAGTATATCTATTGAATATTGTTTGGATCTTTTTAAAGTTTAATATTTGAGTTTATTAAATTTAATTAATTTCTATGTTTATGTATACTTGAGTTAGTCTTCCGCTTGTAGTAAGCCAGAATGAGGTTCACTTAGGACGAAAAATGATTTTCGAGTGTCGGTCACGTCCAGGGTGTAGGCTCCGATAGTGAAATATTTAGCCCCAGAATCTTTTTTAGAGACTCATTTGGTATGAGTTATTAATTAGACTAGTCCATGGACTAAAATTTAGTCCAACAAAAATATTATTTAGTTACATTATTTAACTTAATTCATGGATTAGTTATACCTCATATGTGGTCTTATTTTATCTCTAGAAAAGGGAGAGATAACTAATTCAAAGTCTGACAATCCTTGAATAATACCTCTATATGACTAAATTATCCCTCAACTTTATTTCTATTTTCTTTTGTAATTTAATGGCTTTTTTTAATTATATTCAAATAGTTGTAAATTTTCTTTTTAATTCTCCAAATCCGTTCAATGTAATTAGATGATTTCACAAACAAATATTGTTTTCTCCATGTTTGATTTACTATATCCGGCTGGTTTTTTCAAAAATTTTAAAAATGTAATTCATCGATTGAGCAATTGAACTATTTCTTTCTATTGATAAGCTTAACAATTTCAATAGCCATAAATCTATGTTATGTTTGCGATATATTTTACCAACAAAAAATTAGAAATACATCATGCTATTTAGGATATCTGTAGTGACACATCACACCTCAGAATTAATAATAATAATAATAATAATAATAATAATAACAAAAATAAAAATAATAATAATAATAATTGATTAGTCAAATAAAACAGAATTTCATAATATCTCAAGGGTATAATGAGAAAGAGGTTTTTTTAGAGTCTTAAACTAAACACAAAATTAGGTGAAAATCAATTAGACTAACGCTTGATAAAAGCTAATTCCTACATTAATAAACTCTACATTACTAATCATTGTATTATCAATTTATATGTTACTTATCCATGCATTATACATCTTTGTACTAAACGATCCCTTAGTATTTTGGTTGGTGTGTAATCTAGCTATTAATTTCCTTCCCTTATATGTGAAGTAAGTAATATGTTTAAACTACATTGATAATAGATATTTGGATATTCAAAAACAAATAACAATATGAAGTTAAATATCGCCAAGAATTCTTTAGGTCGTGTAATATTTTATATGTCATGCTAAATTAGTGCAAAAGCCGTAATCAAGTGGAATATAGCGTGTGCATGTATAGAATAATAATAGTATTTTACAATTGGCAAGATATGAGTGCAATTTGCAAGTCATGTTTGATTTATAGTTTTTCTATAAAAAAACAAGGTAGAGGTGGCCCGTGCAAGTTGAAAGATTTTTGTTAGTTTTATATATATATATATATATATATATATATATATATATATATATATATATATATATATATATATAGAGAGAGAGAGAGAGAGAGAGAGAGGGAGAGAGAGAGAGATGGATAGATATTATATATATATATATATATATATATATATATATATATATATATATATATGAAATATGGTTGGCAGTTGTTTTGTTCGTTGTCATGGCTGTGTTATTTAGGTTGGATATCTACAATATTTGCATAATGTTGTATTTTGACTATTAGTCAGCGTCATTCAGAAAGCACCTGTGAAATAAGATGAAAAATGAATTTATTATATAGTTATGGAGAGGAGTTAATGTTGAGTATAGTATTGGTTTGTTTAAGAATTTATCATTGATTGAAAGATTTAAGTACCTGTCAATTTCTTATAACTATGCAGCAAAGTCCATGCTATCAGCACCAAAAATGTACGCCATCAAGATAAAATGGTGTTTCCAACCATATTGCAAAAAAGTATTGCACTATAACAAAAGGAGAGTATCAAATCTTATCCAGAAAATCAGAATCAAACACCTTGATATTAGAACCCAATTTCAAAATATTTCAAAACTCCCCATCAATTCGCATTTTTATCTCTAACTCAACGTCTGAAATTTGACTCCATGTTCTAATCTACCAAACTATCAGCAATCAGCAATCAAACTGAAACACATTTCGTAATGCAACACACATCCTCTTTCTACAAATAATCTATCAAATGTAACAGATATGATAGATTCCCTTTAGCAATAAATAGGGATACAAGTTGTAACCACATTTGTTATATTTCCAGAAGAACAAAATTTAATCATAGCATATTATCAAAAACATATTTTCCTATATATATCTAACCCAGAATTTACATATAACATCATAAACAAAAAAATGCAAGCATTAGTTTTATTATTAATAGGACAAACAACATTTATTGCTGCATAGCAAATGAGAGTCTAGTAGAGAGAATACCTTTTAGTCTTCTTTTATCATGATTTGCTTCAGCTTGCGTTTACTGCTTTCTGGAGTTGTTGGTGCGTTGATGGGCAGTGGCAGATTGCTAGTTATATATATCTCGGTGATTGACATGATAACCAGTTTTGCTGAAGATGCATCCTTGTTTTTGGCAAACAACTTCTTTATTTGGACGGTGAATGTCTTGCCTAACAGTTTGTGTTGCACGGATAGGAGTGACAACAGTTGTTTCTGAATGATGGAAGAACTCATGTAAGATTACATTTTTAAGGAATAAACAAGAGGTTGTAGAGTGTTTTACCTTGATGCAACGTATGTCATGAATTTCTGCTACAGTTAGAGACAATAGTTCTTCTCCAATTTTATTTGAAATCATGGCTGTTGTTGAACCAGTATCATCCTTGATGGTTACTTGAAACTGACATCTGAGCAAAAGTCAATATGTTTATGTTCAATAATAATTTTTTAAATTGAAAATTGTTATTTAGTTTACTAATCATTCATATGCTCATATGTTATGCAATCAAATAATTCTACCAAACAAAGGTGGTATTTATATAACTTTACAAGAAAGCAATGATGTTAGCCGGCTAGAAGATGTCTTATTCTTGGTAGTATGCTCTTTGAATACTTGGATGAACATCAGAATTACAATAAAATGTAAAAGCAACCAACTCAACACGTATCCAAAGTATCTATCCACTACATCACAATTTATCAAAGCCGATTCTTCTGGCCTATCAAACCATAATTAAATAAGATATAAATAATCTATAACCTGCAACAATATTTTACATCAATAACATGTTAGCAGTTGCAAAACAAATGAAGTATCTCAAGCCTTAAGAAAACTAAACTATGATACATAAGGTTGCAGCACCTGAATATTTTATCATATTGGTTACTCAAAAAATGGAAAAGAAAACTTCGGCATCAGTTTAGGTGTGTGTAGTGTTTGAAGTGAGACACTAAAACAGAATGAGACACTTGCTAAAAGTATGTATTAGATTGTGATAATACTATCGTTACTTGATTTGCGAAATTCCTTCCAATCAAAAAATCAAGAAATGCCTAATCCACATTGAAAAAGTAAGCAATTTATTGAAAAAATATTTTGAACTTCCCATGGAGACAGGAACATACTCCTGGTAACAAATTTCAATTCATTTAACTTCAGATATATATATGAGAGGTATATTTACAAAAGAGTATAAGATCCTCATTTCACTTATACCGAACCAAAGACATGTTATCTTATTATTTGGATTCAAAACATAAGAGTAAAGATGGGTTCTTATTAATCTAATGATGAGTTGGATTTATTGAGTAGATGTAGTGTTTTGAGAAAATGAAAACAACTTTTCATCCATCTTCCAACCTAAGGTAAAAAGGGTTGTCGAATTTTCTTGTTGTTATTTGATATTTTCTCTATTTGTTATTTATTGTGCATGGCTTGGACTTGTTTTATATATTTTTCTTCTTTTGTTACTAAGACAATTGTACACCAGAGGAAAGCATCCAAGAGTAAAATAACGCTCACTTATCCAATCCATCTAAGTTTGAAAAAACTAATTAATGCATGCATTTTACTTATCAAAATCATATAAGTAGTAGTAAAAACACTTTATTTGTGGAAAAGTTATCTTGTGATTCTATGATCTGCAACCAAACACGAGAAAAACTCATCCTAAAATTAATCAAAGTCTCACACGGGATAAACTCATCTTTAGATATTTACATATGTGAAAACTATGAAAGTTTAGCAATTGATATTAGGAATATAGATTTTGAATTCATGACTTCCAAAATATAGCTAAATCAGTGCTAAAAATTTGAAAAAATTTAACGTACCAAATTTAATTCAAGGACGTTATGGTTATGCAGTTATTGATCTTACTGATATGATTTTCATACCTTGGTGTGAGTTTTTTTGGTCGACGGCAAGTTGTACAATAGAATTTTCTCTGTGTCCAAATCCTTGGAAATACTTGCTTGTAGTCAGAGCAGACTAAGACACGGAATTTTTGAGTTTCATTGGATATTAACAATAGAGCTTGCACGTGGAATACTTGCCCCTGTGCATACAGATGAAATGGTAAATTAGATTAAGATTTCATTTAATTAAGAGATTTAAGATGTAGATGATGCATATACCAAAGATTGTTGTTGGATGTTGACAATAGGCACTATGTGTTCTTCAAATGGCACAAACAAAAGAGAGCCTATAGCTGCGGTGCTTTTTGTTGTGTATGTGTTGAGAACCGGTTTTATTTCATCAGACCTGTATGTAAAAAATGTTAAAGATGTGAAAACATTTATTTATTTATGGAGAGGTGTATTTTGAATACCATGTCTTTAATGCGATAGCTTGTGGGTATGGAGGATCAATCTGGATTGTTGTACCAAATCTATTTGAAAGGCCTGCATATTGTTTAATAGTTGGTGTTAATTTGATTAATATGTGTTATAAGAGATATTGTTAATATGTTTGATTTTACCTGAAGATGATTTTGATTTGGCCACTTTTCTGGCAATGATTACTGGAAATTCTTGAAGTTCTATCAGGTGTTTGAGAAGTTTGTTTCCATATAGGTCGATGAATTCTTCCCAGAGAGTGAGTTTTGTTGGTTTCCTCCTATTTTCATTTAAAAAAGAAGAAGATAAACAGTGTTATAATAGATCATAACTTACACAGATACAAGCAAATTTGGGAATAAGTTCACGAAAGAAAGTAAAGAAAAATGTGTTACAATTGTTGTATATACACAAATAGAATGAATATCATCAAAGTGGGATGCAATATAACTTTAGAGGATGAATTTTTGCCCGCAATTAGAATTACTCAACAGCTTTAATAATTATTTATATTCTTTTTTATTCTGGTTCGCAATTATCATGGCTCAAAAGCAACATCTTTCTGATAAACATTACATAAAAACTAGGCTTACAAATAGTATAGTATTAATAGTTGCAATCAAGTAACATCTAAAATACCAAATATGTAAAGGAAATGGTAAGCGGGGTGGGTGGTTGAACTGGTGGTGTTTGCGAAAGGTGAAAATGGAGGGGAGACAAATAGCTAGTATATTGAATTCATATTAGATAAAAATGTTTTTAAGTAATTCATTCATCTCAAGTGATATTTACATACAGAAACTGCTAGATATTGGCACATGTTAGCAACAATCTTTTTTTACCTGAAGTTGATGATCCCTTCTCTTATCGAAGGGTATTCCATTTGGTCATAAGAAGAAGAGGAATTCTGGCTAAACAAAGACGGAGTAAGCATATTTAGATTGTTCAAATAGCTAGGTGTTTCCTTTTTTTTTTGAGAGAGCAACCTGTAGAATTGGCTAATTCTTCCATTAAAGTGGCTGGTTAGTGTTGTCTATGGACCTTAGCATATTATATTTGTCACTCTTGAATACCAACAATGTGCATGACATTCCTTATAAGAATGAGCTTACAAGTTAACCATTACTATGTCGCTATAATGAGATTTGATAATATTGACAAACCTAGATCAAGTTTAATCAGTTAATCAAAAGGATAAGCAAACATTAATAACAATAGATGTGCTGCAAGTTTAAGTACACCACAATTAGATAAATCTAATATTTAAACTATTCAATAAAATCAAAATCAGAAGATCAACCCCATCCCCCACTCCCAATTCCATACCATCCAGTTACTGATTTGCAAAGGAAATTAGTACAATCCATGAGATAATTGGAAACTTTTTATCAAAATGTGGTAACCAACTTATCTTTTTCTCCTTATTTATTTTTTTCTTTTCTCTTTTGGGAAACATTACGAATGAAGAAGTAGATGGAGCAGAAAACATTGTGAAATTTTAGATCCTTAGGTCAAGCTATATACCATGGTAAGGTTACATTCAAATAGAATTGACTAATTCTTCCATTAAAGTGGCTGGTTAGTGTTGTCTATGGGTCTTGACATATTATAATTGTCACTCTTGATCAGGTTTAATCAGTCAATGAAAAGGATAATCAAATATTAATAACAATAGATGTGATTCAAGTTTAAGTACACCACAATAAGATAAATCTGATATATCAAGATATACAATAAAATCAAAATCAGATGATCAACCACATCCTCCACTCCCAATTTCATAGCATCCAGTTAGTGATTTGCAAAGGAAATTAGAACAATTTATGGGATAATTGGAAACTTTTTATCAATATGTGGTAACCAACTTATCTTTTTCTCCTTATTTATTTTTTTCTTTTCGCTTTTGGGCAACATTACGAATGAAAAAGTAGTTGCAGCAGAAAACTTTGTGAAATTGAGTGAAATTTTAGATCCTTAGATCAAGCTATATACCATGGTAAGGTAACATTCAAATATGAAATGCTTGCAATCACAGAGAAGGGAATTTTTTTATAAAAAAATTACTTTTTAAGAAAGAGGGTAAATCAGACACCTAGATCAAATTTGGACTTTCAACTTTGACGAAAACAAAGATGACATCACTATTTATTAATAAATCCAGTTATTTGACACAAGCACATAGAAAACAGAACGATATAAGAAGAAAAGTAACATTGTACTTACTCATAGTCGATGATGATAAATTCTTGAATTTTGTTCCCGTTTGAGGCATATGATGGAGGACTACCATTTATCACGAGGGCAAGAATGTCTTGCAAGAATTAAAGAGTTATTAGTAAGTGGTAATAGTTATGAAAAATGAGTTATATGTCTGGTAAGTATACAGTAAATATATTTTGAGAAGTGCCGAATTCAAAGCCTATAGCTTGATAATCGAAACTGTCAAACGATGTAGTTTTTAGCAGCGTTGGTGGCAGCAATGGTGGTTCAGGGGGTATGACTTTATCTATTGGTTCAACAATTGTGCCCTTATCAATTGTCCATCTGAATTGATGAAGAGGAATTCCATACGTCTTGATCGACTCGGAGACAAATGCCCCCAATAGCAAATATGTTTGGAAAGGAACAAACTCATTTGCATAATGTCCGACATCTGTACCGTGCATGATAACTTTCATTTGAGTTTCCTATGAGAAATTTAATGAAATTAGAATAATATTAGGTAAGTGAAATAACATATAGTTGGTATAAAAATTCAAAAGTGGTTTGAATTGTTGGGAAAAGTTACTTTTTATGGGGAATATAAAATTTAAAGGATATGAGTATTGAGGGGAGCTTTTGCCATGGACATGATGGTTTAATCAACAGAATGAAGGCTACAGTAAAAAATGTAAGTACTGATTTTGTAGATAATTATTTAAGGAACATGACAGCAACAACATTAAGCAACACTTTTAGCGGAAAAATTAATTCTCAAATATCAGTTCACATATTTATCAGGTTTTTCTGTGCGTTTAAAAAATCAGTTGAGGAAGACATTCTTTATCAAAGTCTCCGAAAGCAGTTGAGGAAGATATTCTTTATCCTTCTTCATTATCTGTATAATAATATTTCATTTATTCTATAATCTTCACACTATCGTTCCTAAAAATTTGTATGTGATTTTGCTTTAAAAAACAATTCGATATGTTAAATGCAGTGGTATCCGTTGAGGTTACAATTTAATTTTTTTCTATATTTTGCAAAGAAAATCAATAGCATCGAACCAAAACAATAACGAACTTCTCTATAACACAAATTATGTCTAAAAAAAAGAGAATTAAAATGTGGGTTTAGAGTGATAAGAAGTGCTTAATATGAAAACTGACAAGCAGTAGAACAGAACTTCAACGTAAAATCAAATCAATCAATAGCTAAATTTATTTAAAAAGGAACTTCATAATTCAAGTTTACTTAAGTTCTACAAACAAAACGAATTATATTTAACCCAATCTGTAACTTTTCTACAACAAAAGAAACGTAAAATGTAGATTTACAGTGACAACAAGTGCTTGACAGTAAAACTCACAAGGAACAATATTTCAACTAAGTAGAAGAGCATTGAATTGGAGATCAATGAGCGAAGACAGATTACAACTATTAAAAAGCAAAGTAAAAATGGTATGCAGTATATTTATTTTGCTACAAACTAATTTATGAAAGTAGATGAGTATTTATTAGTTTAGTGACAAATACCTTTTCATCCTGTAATATCATCAATTGATATTTGTTGTTTCCCTCCCTGGTGGTTCGGGGATGACCTTTATCTACCACTTGAACTTTACAAATCCATTCTTCTGTGTTCTCGTCGATTTCGTTGATATTCAATCTTTTTGTCATGGCTGGTAACTGGGATTAAATATGCAAGACAACATCATCATTAATAGAAGAATAATAGTATGAAATAGAAAAATATATGAGATCTAATAATAGAATACAATAGGTTGTTTACCATCAAAAGTGTAAGATTGTTTGACGAAAAAGCCTTTTCTATAATTTCGTCATAGACAATGCTATATGTAGATGTGTCATCGTTGTTATCAGCTATTGGTGGTCTTATCAATTACTTAACACAATTAGAACTCTTGGATCTTGATAAAGCAACATACAATTGACCATGAGAAAAGACAGGTTCACGTAAATAAATACCAACAAAATCTAAAATTTGGCCTTGTGCTTTATTAATTGTCATTGCAAAACACAGTCGTATTGGAATTTGTATCCTTTTAAATGGTAGAGGTAACTTTTCATCATCTGATGTTAGAAGTGGTATTCTAGGAATGAATACATGTGTATTTTTAAAATCACCATTAGATATTGTGGCGCTGATAACGTGTGATCTGAAATCATTACATATTAAGCGTGTACCATTGCATAAACCTTCACAGGGATTTAGATTTCTTAGTAACATAATTGGACAATTTTTTATTAACGTTAATTTGTAAGGAACGGGATTCAAAGTATGTAATTAGTCTTCGTATTCACTTTGATCCTTTGGATCTATGGTCTCATCTGTAGCTAGATGTGTTTTTTCAGTAGTTGGGAATTGAATGATTAACATATCATTTATTTCGTCAACAAAATCATTTTTTTTAGAATAGCATGAGAAGTGATGAAAGAAAGATTTGAGTAAGAGGTGTGCAAATTCTGATAAGTAACTTTAAATAAAAGATTCAATGAATCTTTTTCATTCTCGAATGGTACGATTAAAGAGTGAGGAATTTGAATTTTGCCTTTATCAATTTTTTTTCCGATTCTATTACCAATTCTCATTAAGTATTCACAAAAGGCTGGATCAGTTTATGCACGCATGTTTTCTAGCAATTGTAATTTTTCAAGTTGATTCCAAATTTGAGAGCATAACAGACTTTGATTAATGAAGTCTTCTCTTTTTACACTACGAACAACAGGATGAGTTTGCCAGAAATCCCCACTAAAAACAATAACATTTCCGCCAAATAATATTCTTGTTTCCATTAAATCTTTCAAAAGTAAGTCAAGAGCTTCAACTACTTCTTTTATTGCCATTTAAATCTCATCCCATACTATAAGTTTTGCATCACGAATTAAAGATGCCAGAGAACTTTGTTTACTGATGTTACAACTAAACTTTCCTTCGATATTTATTGGAATTTTAAAACGGGAATGAGCAGTGCGACCACCTGGATGTAGCGAAGTTGCAACACCTGAACTTGCAGTTGCCAAAGCTATAAATCCTCTATATCTAACCGTTGCTAATAAAGCACGATATAAAAAGCTTTTACCAGTTCCTCCAGGGCCATCTATAAAGAATGCACCTGATTTATTTGAAAATATTCTTTCTAAGATTATATTGTAAGCTTTTTTTTGTGCAGTGTTCAATTTATTTTGTACAAGCAGATCATCTTCACTCACAGTAAGATTTCTTTCATAGTAAACATTTGTAGCTTCTTTTGATAGTGCAGATGTTTTAATTAATTCAGGAATTAATTTAAATTCATTAATATCACGACCAACTGAATGAAGAATATCATTAATATGCGTTAACACCCTATAACGAATTTCCATTGTATTAATGTTTGGAATTCTCATAAAATCCTCTGATAAGGATATTTCAAATTTTTCCCATAATTCTTTTGGATTACTTGGGCTACAATATATCAGTAATATAGCAAACAAATGTCTAAGACTTGCTGGCATTTGATAATCTACAGCCTCAGACATACATTCTATTAAATTATTATCTTAAAGCAATAATCCTCTTTTTTCAGCTGCTTCTCTAAATGTTGTACATAATTTTCCATTAACCGTTAGCAACTCTTGATATGATTTTGGTCCTCTTATGTTCATTAAAAGTAATCTAAGGTACTATCTTTCTCCTTCAGTAGGATGACAAGTGACAACACGTCCAATAGCATTTCCACGCTTACGAATTGTCCACATTTTATCTGTTTTTGACCAGACAAAATATTCAGGAAATTCTCGATATAATAAGTTTAAATTTTTAGCTGTATCATTCATTGTGTTCATTACAAAAAATTCACTTAACATTGTTTTTTGAATCATTTGATTATTAATAATTTTACTAACATTATCAATACTTTTGAACAAAACAAGTTGTTGTCCATCAAGATGTAGTTGAAGATGGTATACATTAGGAGACATTTCATTGATATTAAAGGCAAATATACGCCACGCTGCTTCAGGCGCGGAAACCCATCTAGCTGATTGATATTCTTATATCTCATAAATTTCTATATTTGTATCATTAGTATGAATCTGGAATGCGATTTTATCATGTCCTTTGCATATGTACTTATAAATGTATTTAACTACTTTGATATCTGAACAAATCTCAACGTTTATATGACAATTATATTTGGATAATAAAAAGGAATTATAAGGGACAACCCGTGAATTATTAAGAAGATATTTTCTAATCTCCACATAGTTTCCTGTATTGCGTCTTCTATAAATAGGGTATGAACTTTTTTCCTTTTGTCGTTTCATGAGCATGCTCTTTTGGATACTTAAACTTACAATATCCTTTTTTCATACAAGGACTTGTTGGATTTAGTTCACCGCAAGGTCCATGAATCATGTGTTGTGTAACGAGTGAATATAGGTGAGGATTTACAGTAAAATTTGGTAGTTCTGCAGAAACAAATCGATCATAGGCTTCAGGTGTAAGTATTTTGAATCTTTCATCAAGTATAATTAGAAAATGAGCATGAGGAAATCCTCGTTTCTGAAATTCTACTATGTACATATATGCCAATACTTTACCGAATATGTGTTTCTTTAACAAATCCTTTTTTAGTTCCTCTAATTTTGCATGAAATACTCGACAAAATTAAATCGGGTCTATTTTTTGATTCATCACTTGCTAGTAGATTTTCTTTGATCTCTGGCCAAGAGGGGTTACATGTAATGGTTAAAAATATATCAGGTCTTCCAAATCGCTGAATCAATGCAATTGCATCCATGTATCGTCTACGCATATCTCTTGGCCCTCCTGTAAAGCTAAGTGGGATAAATTTGTATTTACCTACTTGTGAAGCATCTCTATCACCTCGTCGTAGAACATCTAGCAATCCTCCTAATACATCTATTCTATATAAATTCGGATTGAAAGAAGCAAAATATAATTGTTGAGCTTCAATTTTTATCCATTGGTCAACAGTGTATTGTTGAAACAATCTTCCTGAATGTAGAATTATATTTTCATCATCTCGCATTTGAAGTTGATAACAATAATATTCACGACAGGAGACACTATTTCTTTTACGCTTTCCTTTTTGCATAACTTCAGCTTCTATATCAAGAAATCCATCAATTGTAGTCATATTTGTTATGCTTGGTAATGTTCATTTTCACAATATTTTTGTCTAGAAGTAGAAGCACCTAAAGGTTCAACTTTCTGAATACCACAATGTCATCCATTTTGACCATATGGAAATAACAGTGGATATTGCAATGGATCATAACAACCGTAATAATAATTTACCAATTGACTCCTATTGCTATTTGTATATACACGAATATGAGGGGTGAGCGTATAGTTTTGAGTATCTTGCTCTACCCATATTCCAGCAACTTCTGATGCAGTTGGTAAGTTGTACACTCTTTGATCTAAACCAGCATCGGATTTTAGAGCAATGTAGAAGTTAGATAATTGTGGAATATTTATTAGTGACTTTAGGAATATGGAGTACAGATTAGCATTTATATTTCCATCAGTTTTTTTACAGTACATTCATTTTCTTGAACATTCTAATCGATTCCTCAATTCATTTTCACTATCAAAGAAATATAATTGTAAATTTCTTCCTTTCTCAGTAGCTGGTACTAAGTCCTCTATAAAGTGATACATTTTTCCTTGAACTCAAAATGTGGATATACCTTTATATTTTTTTCCTAGTTCTTTTTCATAATTAACTCCTAGAGATGTGAATGCAAAAATGTTATTGTAAGTTTTGATATTGTAACGACCTGTTTAGTCGTTTTGAGCAGCAGATTTTATTTCTGAAAAAATAGGCTGAGGCGACGGACCCAACGACGGACCGTCATGGGCACGACGGACCATCGCAGGGTCTCATTCCAAAACACTTAGAAAAACTGAAAATTGGGTACTGAAAATCGACTCTCTGAACTTCGTAACGAAATGGCAAGATGGACCGTCACAGGTGTGACGGACCGTCACAGACCCTTGGTGGAAATTTGGGTCTCTGAACTTTGCGACGACCTGCAGGACGGACCGTCGCAGGCACGACGGCCCATCACAGGTTGCGCAATCCCAGTCCGGGTCGGATTTCTTTATACGTTTTAAGGGACATTTTTGACTATTCCTGCTTTAATTATAAGGTTAGTGGGTTAATGTTAATAAGTCTAATTACTTGGGGGTTAAAAGAGGTAATCTTAAGTTAATTAGTGGGGTATTATTGCCATCTTTTACACTTGATTATATGTTAATTAGGGTAAAAGAAAGAGGGTTTGAATAAGAAAAATAGAAAGAACAAAGAGAAACAGAAAAAGAAAGAGAACGAGTAGAGAGAGAGAGAAACGAAGAGGATAGCAAGGATTTTGAGAAGATAGCTTGTTGATCGCAATTCTTCGGTGGAGGTAGGTTATGGTTTCTCTTACGATATTCGTAGTAAACTCTTAATAGAGAATGATATGTATTGATAATATTGTAAACCCTTCTATGTGCTTAATTGTATGCTTGCATGAATGTAATTATATAATTGTGATTATATAAGCATGATGAAGTTATTGAATCCCAAATCTTGCAAAATCTTAATCTCTTTGTTAATAATGAGGCCTTGGTATAAAAGAAGGCGTGATGAACTAAAATAATGGGATTGATGATGCCTTGGTAAGAAAGAAGGCTTGATGAATTGATGGAAGGATATTAGGGGATCGGGTGTCACGAACCGACACGTAGTATTAGGGGATCGGGTGTCACAAACCGACACGTAGTATTAGGGGATCGGGTGTCACGAACCGACACGTAGTATTAGGGGATCGGGTGTCACGAACCGACACGTAGTATTAGGGGATCGGGTGTCACGAACCGACACGTAGATTTAGGGGATCGGGTGTCACGAACCGACACATAGATTTAGGGGATCGGGTGTCACGAAACGACACATAGATTTAGGGGATCGAAGTGTCACGTACCGACACAAGAGGATTAATGAATATTGAGGGAGCGGGGTGTCACGTACCGACACAAGAGAAATAAAGATAATGAATCTTGAAAGATGTTAATATACTCAATCTAATGAACATGATTCCCAAATGAGTATGGTATCGAGGCTTGAGTCCTCATGTGTGAACTTGACGGTAATTGTTAATGATATAGTATTTGTTGTTGCTACATGTTGAGTATCATAGTTGATTTTATGATATTACTCGGTATATATTGATTCCTATTTTGAGTTGGCCGATGATATCTACTCAGTACCCATGTTTTTTACTAACCCCTACTTTTATGTTCTCTTCTTGTTTATTTGTGGAGTGCAGCAAACGTGCCATCGCCTTCAACTCAACAGTAATTCAAGCCAGTCTTACTACATCGGAAATTCAGGGTGAGCTAATGCTTCTAGCTTGGACTGGATCTTCTTCTTCAAGTCTTGATGCCTTGAACTTCCGGCATGGACAAGCTTCTTATGTATTTTTAGCTTTTAGAATACTCTTAGTTTAGTCATTTGATCGTAGACGTTCTTGTGATGATGACTTCCAGATTTTGGGGAATAATAGATGTTGAATTTTAGAAGTTAATGAATTGGTCTTTATTTAATGAGTTTAAGTCTTCCGCATTACTTTCTGTTGATATTATATTGAAATGTTAAGGTTAGATTGGTTGGTTCGCTCACATAGGAGGGTAAGTGTGGGTGCCAGTCGCAACATGGTTTGGGTCGTGACAAACTTGGTATCAGAGCATTAGGTTCGTTGGTCTCTTCACACAAGAACGAGTCTAGTAGAGTCTTAAGGAACGGTAGGGGGACGCCTTTACTTTTCTTTGAGAGGCTACAAGACTTTAGGAAAATTCCATTCTTTCTTTCTTTCGTGCTATTACTTGGATCCAATTGGTATCTAGGTGATACAAATTGGTATCTGACCATCTTCATTCTATTTCGCAGATGGTTAGAACTAGAGCAACGACTACGCCAACACCAACACCAGCACCGGCGGGACAGGGTGCGTCTGAGCCAGCCACTGGGGCTGTAGCTCGAGGAAGAGCAGCGGCAAGAGGCCGTGGTAGAGGTCGTGGGAGGACGTCCTCTAGGGGAAGAGGACAAGCACCTAGCCCATCTGATACTAGGGCAGTGACTCCTCCACCGACTGAGGAAGTGATAAGAGAGGGGGAGGAAGGGGTGAATGAACAAGTGCAAAATGAGAAATTGCCACCCCAACCTACCCCAGAGATGATCAATCAGGTTCTTGCTTATCTTAGCGGGTTATCTGATCAGGGTCAGGCACCTCCCGTGGTTTCTGCATTAACACCTCCGGTTTCAGAGGTACAACATGCAGCCACTATGGCTCCTCGTATGGATGCCTCATTGGACATAGGCACGTTTCCACGTCTGATTACTGGGCCTATAATAACAAATGATCAGCATGAACTTTTCAGTAAGTTCTTGAAATTGAAACCTCCAGTCTTCAAGGGTGCAGAATCTGAGGATGCTTACGATTTTCTGGTTGACTGTCATGAGCTACTACACAAGATGGGTATAGTAGAACGGTTTGGTGTTGAGTTCGTGAGTTATCAGTTTCAAGGGAACGCTAAAATGTGGTGGCGGTCACATATTGAGTGTCAACAAACAGAGGCACCACCTATGACTTGGGCCTCATTCTCTAGTTTGTTTATGGAGAAGTATATCCCTCGGACATTGAGGGATAGGAAAAGGGATGAGTTCTTGATCCTAGAGTAAGGCAGGATGTCGGTCAATGCATATGAGGCTAAGTTTCGTGCACTATCCAGATATGCCACCCAACTTTGTTTCAGTCCACAAGAGCGGATTCGTCGTTTTGTGAAGGGGTTGAGGTCAGAGTTGCGGATTTCAGCCTTACAGGTAGCGGCTACGGCAAAATCCTTCCAAGAAGTAGTAGATTTCGTGGTAGAGGTGGAAGGAGTGAAGCCAGATGAATTCATCATGGCATCGACATCAAAGAGGTTTCGAAAGGGAGGTGAGTTTAATGGTTCTTACTCTAGAGGACAGGGTTCCGTAGGTTACTCAGTTCGACCAATTCAGTCTTCACTACAGACTGTAGTTGGGGGTCCACCTCAGACTGGTCAACACTTCTCTGAGAGACCTATGCTTGACTCCAGAGAGTGTTATGGATGTGGGGAGAGTGGACATATTAGGAGGAATTGTCCAAAACAGAGTTATAGACCCCCAATGGCTAGAGGTAGAGGTGGTCATGGTAGAGGCCGTTATTCTGGAGGACGTGGTGGTCGAGGTAATGGTGGTCACCAAAATGGTCGAGGTGATGGGAAAACTGGAGCCACTACATCACAACATGGTAGGGGCAATGGACAGATAAACGATAGGGCCCATTGTTACGCTTTCCCTGGGCGGTCTGAAGCGAGGCATCTGATGCTGTCATCACAGGTAATCTTCTGGTTTGTGATTGCATGGCTTCTGTATTGTTTGATCCTGGATCCACGTTTTCTTATGTATCTTCCTCATTTGCTAATGGTCTAAATTTTCATTGTGAATTACTTGATATGCCTATTCGTGTTTCTACTCCGGTGGGTGAGTCTGTGGTAGTTGAAAAGGTATATAGGTCTTGTTTGGTGAACTTTGTGGGGAGCAACACTTATGTAGATTTGGTTATCTTAGAAATGGATGATTTTGATGTAATTCTGGGTATGACTTGGCTTTCTCCGCAATTTGCGATCTTGGATTGTAATGCTAAAACGGTGACGTTAGCCAAGCCTGGGACAGATCCGTTAGTGTGGGAGGGTGACTACACTTCCAATCCGGTGCGTATCATCTCCTTTCTTTGTGCTAAGAAAATGGTTAGTAAAGGGTGTTTAGCTTTCTTGGCACATCTCAAGGATGACACTACCCAAGTACCTTCGATTGAGTCGGTTTCGGTGGTCCGTGAGTTTCTGGATGTGTTCCCTGCAGATCTTCCTGGTATGCCACCAGATAGGGATATTGATTTCTGTATTGACCTTGAATCGGGTACTCACCCCATTTCGATACCCCCTTATAGAATGGCTCCCGCGGAGTTAAGAGAGTTAAAAGCCCAACTTCAAGAGTTGTTAAACAAAGGCTTTATTAGACCAAGTGCATCTCCTTGGGGTGCTCCGGTTTTGTTTGTAAAGAAGAAGGATGGGAGTTTTCGAATGTGTATAGACTACAGAGAACTAAACAAGGTAACCATAAAGAACAAGTATCCTCTTCCCCGCATTGATGACTTGTTCGATCAGTTACAAGGTGCTTGTGTCTTCTCTAAGATTGACTTGAGATCCGGTTATCATCAATTGAAAATACGGGCAACGGATGTGCCAAAGACTGCTTTTTGAATGAGGTATGGGCATTACGACTTTGTAGTGATGTCTTTTGGTCTTACGAATGCCCCTGCCGCGTTCATGAGCTTGATGAACGGGATTTTTAAGCCATATTTGGACCTCTTCATGATCGTATTTATTGATGATATATTGGTATACTCAAAGAGCAAGAAGGAACATGAAGAGCATTTGAGAATGGTATTGGAAATGTTGAGGGAGAAAAAGCTTTATGCCAAGTTCTCTAAGTGTGAGTTTTGGCTAGATGCAGTGTCCTTCTTGGGGCACGTGGTTTCTAAGGATGGAGTGATGGTGGATCCTTCTAAGATTGAGACAGTAAAGAATTGGGTAAGACCCACTAATGTGTCAGAAATAAGGAGCTTTGTTGGGTTAGCTAGCTACTACCGCCGATTTGTCAAGGGATTCTCTTCCATTGCTTCCCAACTGATGAACTTGACTAAGCAAAATGTTCCATTTGTATGGTCGGATGAGAGTGAGGAAAGCTTTCAGAAGCTCAAGACTTTGTTGACTACCGCACCATTCTCACCTTGCCCGTAGAGGGTAAGAACTTCATTGTTTATTGTGATGCATCCTATTCTGGTTTGGGTGCAGTGCTAATGCAAGAGAAGAATGTGATTGCTTATGCTTCGAGGCAATTAAAAGTGCATGAACGTAACTATCCAACTCATGATTTGGAATTGGCTGCGGTAGTGTTTGCATTAAAGCAATGGAGACACTATTTATATGGGGTTAAGTGTGAGGTCTACACGGATCATCGTAGCCTTCAGTTTGTCTTTACTCAGAAAGATTTGAACTTGAGGCAGAGGAGATGGATGGAACTACTGAAGGACTACGACATCACTATTTTGTATCATCCGGGAAAAGCGAATGTTGTGGCAGATGCTTTAAGTAGAAAAGCGGGAAGCATGGGAAGTCTAGCTCACTTGCAAGTTTCTAGACGTCCATTGGCTAGAGAGGTTCAGACTCTGGCAAACGACTTGATGAGGTTAGAAGTAAATGAGAAGGGAGGATTGTTGGCTAGTGTGGAGTCAAGATCTTCTTTTCTTGACAAGATTAAGGGAAGACAGTCTGATGATGAGAAACTGCGCAGAATTCAAGATAAGGTATTGCGAGGAGAGGCTAAGGAAGCACAAATCGATGAGGAAGGTGTTTTGAGGATCAAGGGAAGGGTATGTGTACCCCGACTTGATGATTTGATCAACACTATTCTGACAGAGGCTCATAGTTCAAAGTATTCGATACATCCGGGTGCAACCAAGATGTACCGTGACCTAAAGCAACACTTTTGGTGGAGTAGAATGAAGCGTGATATTGTTGATTTTATTGCCAAATTTCCAAACTGTCAACAAGTAAAGTATGAACACCAGAGGCCCGGAGGAACACTTCAGAGAATGCCCATTCCTGAATGGAAGTGGGAGAGAATTGCAATGGACTTTGTGGTTGGTCTTCCCAAGACATTCGGAAAGTTTGATTCTATTTGGGTAATTGTTGATAGGTTAACTAAGTCTGCTCACTTCATTCCGGTCAAGGTGACTTACAATGCAGAGAAGTTAGCCAAACTTTACATCTCGAAAGTGGTGCGATTGCATAGGGTTCCACTATCCATCATATCAGATAGAGGTACGCAGTTTACTTATAAGTTTTGGAAAACATTGCATGCGGAATTGGGTACTAGGTTGGACCTTAGTACTGCGTTCCATCCTCAGACCGATGGTCAGTCTGAGAGAACGATTCAAGTGTTGGAAGATATGCTTCATGCATGTGTGATAGAGTTTGGTGGCCATTGGTATAGATTCTTACCCTTAGAGGAGTTTTCATATAATAATAGCTATCACTCAAGCATTGATATGGCTCCATTTGAAGCATTGTATGGTAGGAGATGTAGGTCTCCCATTGGTTGGTTTGATGCATTTGAGGTTAGGCCTTGGGGTACTGACCTTTTGAGGGATTCGATAGAGAAAGTGAAGTCTATTCAAGAAAAGCTTCTAGCGGCGCAAAGTAGGCAAAAAGAATATGCAGATCGAAAAGTTAGAGACTTAGAGTTCATGGAGGGAGAACGAGTCTTGCTGAAGGTTTCGCCCATGAAAGGGGTGATGCGGTTTGGTAAAAGGGGTAAACTAAGTCCAAGGTACATTGGACCATTTGAAGTACTTAAGCGAGTAGGAGAGGTGGCTTATGAGTTAGCCTTGCCTCCAGGGCTGTCCGGAGTACATCCGGTATTCCATGTGTCGATGTTGAAAAGATACCATGGGGATGGAAACTACATTATCCGTTGGAATTCAGTTTTGCTTGATGAGAACTTGTCTTATGAGGAGGAACCTGTTGCCATTCTAGATAGAGAAATTCGCAAGTTGAGATCAAGGGAGATTGCATCCATCAAAGTTCAATGGAAGAATCGACCTGTTGAAGAAGCCACTTGGGAGAAGGAGGTGGATATGCGAGAAAAATACCCACATCTGTTTACAGATTCAGGTACTTCTTTTCGCCCTTGTTTTCCTTCTTGTGATCGTTCGGGGACGAACGATGGGTTGGTATCTATTGTAACGACCTGTTTAGTCGTTTTGAGCAGCAGATTTTATTTCTGGAAAAACAGGCTGAGGCGACGGACCAACGACGGACCGTCATGGGCACGACGGACCGTCGCAGGGTCTCGTTCCAAAACACTTAAAAAAACTGAAAATTGGGTACTGAAAATCGACTCTCTGAACTTCGTAACGAAATGGCAGGACGGACCGTCACAGGTGTGACGGACCGTCACAGACCCTTGGTGGAAATTTGGGTCTCTGAACTTTGCGACGACCTGCAGGACGGACCATCGTAGGCACGACGGCCCGTCACAGGTTGCGCAATCCCAGTCCGGGTCGGATTTCTTTATACGTTTTAAGGGACGTTTTTGACTATTCCTGCTTTAATTATAAGGTTAGTAGGTTAATGTTAATAAGTCTAATTACTTGGAGGTTAAAAGAGGTAATTTTAAGTTAATTAGTGGGGTATTATTGCCATCTTTTACACTTGATTATATAATAATTAGGGTAAAAGAAAGAGGGTTTGAATAAGAAAAATAGAAAGAACAAAGAGAAACAGAAAAAGAAAGAGAACGAGTAGAGAGAGAGAGAAACGAAGAGGATAGCAAGGATTTTGAGAAGATAGCTTGTTGATCGCAATTCTTCGGTGGAGGTAGGTTATGGTTTCTCTTACGATATTCGTAGTAAACTCTTAATAGAGAATGATATGTATTGATAATATTGTAAACCCTGCTATGTGCTTAATTGTATGCTTGCATGAATGTAATTATATAATTGTGATTAAATAAGCATGATGAAGTTATTGAATCCCAAATCTTGCAAAATCTTAATCTCTTTGTTAATAATGAGGCCTTGGTATAAAAGAAGGCGTGATGAACTAAAATAATGAGATTGATGATACCTTGGTAAGAAAGAAGGCTTGATGAATTGATGGAAGGAGATTAGGGGATCGGGTGTCACGAACCAACACGTAGAATTAGGGGATCGGGTGTCACGAACCGACATGTAGTATTAGGGGATCAGGTGTCACGAACCGACACGTAGAATTAGGGGATCGGGTGTCACGAACCGACACGTAGTATTAGGGGATCGGGTGTCACGAACCGACACGTAGTATTAGGGGATCGGGTGTCACGAACCGACACGTAGTATTAGGGGATCGGGTGTCACGAACCGACACGTAGTATTAGGGGATCGGGTGTCACGAACCGACACGTAGATTTAGGGGATCGGGTGTCACGAACTGACACATAGATTTAGGGGATCGGGTGTCACGAACCGACACATAGATTTAGGGGATCGGAGTGTCACGTACCGACACAAGAGGATTAATGAATATTGAGGGAGCGGAGTGTCACGTACCGACACAAGAGAAATAAACATAATGAATCGTGAAAGATGTTAATATACTCAATCTAATGAACATGATTCCCAAATGAGTATGGTATCGAGGCTTGAGTCCTCATGTGTGAACTTGACGGTAATTGTTAATGATATAGTATTTGTTGTTGCTACATGTTGAGTATCATAGTTGATTTTATGATATTACTCGGTATATATTGATTCCTATTTTGAGTTGGCCGATGATATCTACTCAGTACCCGTGTTTTGTACTGACCCCTACTTTTATGTTCTCTTCTTGTTTATTTGTGGAGTGCAGCAAACGTGCCATCGCCTTCAACTCAACAGTAATTCAAGCAAGTCTTACTACATCGGAAATTCAGGGTGAGCTAATGCTTCTAGCTTGGACTGGATCTTCTTCTTCAAGTCTTGATGCCTTGAACTTCCGGCATGGACTAGCTTCTTATGTATTTTTAGCTTTTAGAATACTCTTAGTTTAGTCATTTGATCGTAGACGTTCTTGTGATGATGACTTCCAGATTTTGGGGAATAATAGATGTCTAATTTTAGAAGTTAATGAATTGGTCTTTATTTAATGAGTTTAAGTCTTCCGCATTACTTTCTGTTGATATTATATTGAAATGTTAAGGTTAGATTGGTTGGTTCGCTCACATAGGAGGGTAACTGTGGGTGCCAGTCGCAACCCGGTTTGGGTCGTGATAGATATAAGTTCGAAACTATTCAGATTCATTCGTATTTCCTAAATATAGATTTCTTAAAGTTGTCGGTATTTGATGCGAAATAATTCGCACAACACCATTGCCACAACAAAATGCGGGCGTCTCATACTCAAATGTTTTTGCAGTGCAGAATTTACACCGGGAACATCTTTTAGGGTAGCATAATTTGTTATTGGGTGGATGATTTCCATATAATTAACTTATGTCGAACTATATCCTGCATAATGTAGTTAATTCTTAAAACTAATTTTAGTAGATCAAGATTATTTAGATTATAGCCTATCCATCTATTTTACCTCTATTAAGAGTTTGCTCATGTGTAGACAATGTGGTGGTGCTGGAGCTAGCACCAAGGAGGCATTATTGTCGATGGCTGAGTTTGCCCGCCTGCCAGCTAGATAGGCATCTTTCTTATTGGATTGTGCCAGTTTATATAATTCACGCCGTCTAGCTTTTTGATCAGCATGAGCTTTTTCAGAATTCAGATGTTTTCTATTACTTTTGTCTGACATTTGTAGAACTATTATCTATCCTGAATATGAGATATAGATTATATGTTTACTTTTGTTTTCTTACTCATGCACAAAACAATTCAAAATAATTACAACAAATCAAATTACATGCATAAAACAATTCAAAATAATTATAACAAACCAAATTATTCTTTGCAGAATTCAGTAAAAATGCAAAAAGAATTAATACAGAAAGCAAAAGAAAAACTGTAACAACGGGTGGAAAAGAACATACCTGTGGCGCTGAGACTGCAGTAGTAGTAATTGCAAATTCCTATCTTCACACTGCACGCAAAAACTAATTGTAAAAGGAATTTAATATTTTCAACAAGTTGTATCTATCAAATATCATCTCTAATAGTTCGTCTCAAACGTATGATATTAGTGTAGCCATATGAATATATGAAAGCTTAGACAAAAAAAAACAACAGACTTAGTAAACTTAAATACTCGAATGAAAATATTAGTATCAATTGGTAAGTCATAATGGCATTGTTAGCATATTGTAGTTTGTATGAGCTCATAATCAGTATAGTTGCTTTTGGTAGAGTTGGTAGAATTTCTCTGATGAGGATGCTAAAGCTCTTTTAAAAGTAGAGAGAAACTGAAAACTGATAAGAAAACTTTCATATGATTTATTTCTTTAAAAAAGTAGGAGGTTTAGCTGTTGTTACACTTAGAAAAGGTAAACCGAATTCAATTATGACATCTATTACGAGCAGTTATAAAAGGTAAACTAAATCATTTAGAAAATGTATTCATGTTTTCCAGCAAAAATACATTGGCAAAATTTTAAGTCCTAAACACAATGGTCATACTGCCTATAATATTAATACCAAAATTTTTGTGTATTTGCATTGCTCTTAAATAATCAATAAAATTCAAATCGTATATAATAATCTGAAATAATTGAAATTACGTGTAAAGCTAACCGACAAATGGAAATTTTTTTATAAACGAAATGAAAAGTAGGAACAGGTGTGGTGGATAATGTGTGTGTACACACTAATTAACCCCAATCAAGGCTGGAAGAGTGGGTTGTAGCCATGGCCATGGGAAATTCCTACTTAGTGTCTCTCTTTTGGTGGGTAACTGTTGAGTAAGTTTTATCTGATATGAAAGTACTGCTAACATGCAGAGTTCCTCAAAAGACTTTTTTCTGCTGCTAAAATTCATCATGTTACTGTCAGTCATTCCATTTATATGCACTGATGATACTTCTCCAGAAATATTATTTAATGCAATTCTATCTCCAATATTACATACTATTTACTATACTATGATCTATAATCTATAGCTATACCTATATCCTACAACAAAATGCGAAATAATTCCTTCACTTTCTTAAACCCATCTGAATTACAATCTGTTGAAGTAGTTAAAGTTGAAGTTAGCAATGTGTGGTGTTTGAATTATTCAGCTTTTTACCTAAGCACCTTGTAAACAGGAGTGGGGTTTCCTCCACTTCCCCATTTCCCCCCTAGGTGGATACAATTGACCTTTTGTCTCTTATGGACATCAGAATAGTGTTACATTTTAGAGATGTCATTTCTGGTTTTCAGGGACTTTAATGTGGTTATACTTTATTTGGTGTTCAACTATCATCTTGTTGCTAGTTCAAATTCTATTTCGTGCTTGCAATGTGAAGTTTCTGCAAGACTATAGTTCACTAATCCTCAATCATGCAGGTCTGCTATGCTGACAAGAGAAGAGCTAAAATTAGATTTATGGTTATGAACCGACTACTTTGACAAATTAAACTGAAGAATTTTTTTCTTATCCTTTATCCTTATGTACAAATTACAGAGTAAATATCATACATAATTTGTGGAAGCGAATTATTTATATTGAAGTGGACAAGTCCTTTAGTCTTATTGACATAACTATAGAAAAATATTAGCAACATGCAACAAAATTGAATACTATCTACAATTATAGTCACTCATGTACCATATTCTTCAAAAACCAAAAAAGACTTAAGCATACTGAAACAATAGGTTTTTTACACACTAAAGAATCAAAAAATTGGTAATTCTTTCAGAAAAATTTGGACCAACCAAACAAAACTAGGGGATCCTAAGTCTCACATAATTGCTAAAGAATATCAGGTCAGAATGCCTACAGAACACTTTGCTATTTTTTCGACAGATAATTGTATTCGATGTTTCTTTTAAAGGTTTCATTATCTTCTTTTGTGCAGTAACTGAGCTGCATAAATTTGAAGCTAATATTCAGGTCTCTGGAAGCAGAGCAACTGTTTATAGGAAGGGAAAGGCAAGGTAAGTTTATAGTTCTTGCTTGATTTCCTAATGTTCTATACAAACTATATCGCGTATTGATGTTGTTATGGATTTTCTGCTAGTCCATTCCGTATAATCATATATTACATAACATAAAGTATAAAGAATGAAACTTTAGCGAGGAAAAGAGTCAAATCTGTGAAGGACTTTACCAGAAGAAGCCCAAAAAATGCGAGAAGAGAAAGAATGAGGAGAAAATCAAACATAAGAAGTGAGTTTAAAAAGGGATACTGAACAGAAAGATTAAAAATGCCATAGTCACAACAGAAACATTTTATTTCAATGTAATATGAATATGCACTTTGAGCCGACAAAACAACTTCACTAACGTCTATGTACAATCTATCATCACCAAATCACAGTTATGGAATTTTTACTTTGATTAATCTCACCAAAACGATGAATTTCCAATCTCATTCATTCTTAGCCATCATCAAGTAACAGGCTATAAATAGCTACAACTGGTATCCTAGAGACACTAATTTTTGTGTACGAAATGTTGTGAAGACTGAAAAAGGCAATAGCTGCAATATAAAATATGGGGAAGCAACATATTGAAAGGCCAAAATTTCACTTAGATAAGTGAAATTGAAATAAACACCGTATTGCAGATTGCGTTAAAAAAAATGAGCCATGCTAAAACGTCTGAATATAAGTCAAATGAATGTCCCTAATGCACTTTTCTAACTTTGATTGGGCATAAGTAAATACACAGTCAATTGCAATATGGTGCTATTGGAGTAAGATTCAAGAAAGGAAGCCCAACATGGTAAAATTGAAATAATAAATTTACTTGCATTGTACTTCAACTTACATAAGAAAATATAAAAAAATCAATTTTTTTGTGTTTGAAAGTGTGAGCAGCATGTGTTTCAAATGGTATTTCAAGAGGATAATAATTTGTCACTTATTCTAGAACATGGGTCTTGTACTAAAACTCTTGCACCTAAGATCAAAGTTTTGTAATTCCACGGCGGGGCTGTTTCGTATTAAGTAAAAACTTGAAGCCATTTCATAAGATTATTGAAGTAATAGAACATTTTCAAATATATAGTTTGATCTATATGCATATAAACTAAGAGAGATCCATCTAGGCGAGAAAAGACTCTTTTTTATCTAATAGTCGAAGAATCCCTTTTTTAGTTAGCTAGTCATACCTTAGTTGTTCATCGAAAAAACTCAACAGTTTGGATATGGACAGAGTTCAAACTCTCTATTATGATCCCACTTAGATACTTTTCAACTTTGGATCAAGGACAGTGTTCAAAGTCGTGATGTGCACATTTCTCACTCTATTGTTTCTCTCAATATATCTAGAAAGCCTTTGTGAAGATCAACCAGTCGAATCCTTGCCTTTGCATGAAAGCGTAGAATTTTTTAAATTTATAGCCTCTACCACATGTATGTCATTTATCAACAACAAGTGCTCCTCATCAAAACTTAGAAGCAACAATATTTCAATTAACACTATCAAATATAGCAACATGAAGGTTTAATTGAAAATTACAAAACTCTAGTCCTTTACCAACCCATTCTTTCCTCCAAAACCTTAAATTAAACCCATGGAAAGAATATAATAATACCCTTAAAATTAAAAAGACTTCTGGAAATTATAAACTCGTATCAACTTAATTTTTAAAGGAGATGTAAATATCAAATTCTTTCACCTTTCCGTTGTTAAATGATATGGTCTTTTATGTTAAAGATGACAGTGAAAACTTGATCACTGACCGAAAAGTT
This sequence comes from Solanum lycopersicum, assembly GCF_036512215.1. Classification (NCBI taxonomy): domain Eukaryota; kingdom Viridiplantae; phylum Streptophyta; class Magnoliopsida; order Solanales; family Solanaceae; genus Solanum; species Solanum lycopersicum. The sequence goes on along the minus strand of NC_090801.1, from coordinate 34,438,698 downwards.
ATTGCTGGTCATATCTTTAACTACTGCTCAAATTGTTTTACTACATGTGTGAGAAGGCACAATGTGGACTACATCCTAGAAATCAACTATGACAAAAAAAAACACAAGAAAGTAAACTTCACGATTCCACTAGCCATAGACCATCAAAAATCAAAACTTAATAGTAAAAACATAAATTGTAGCATTGAAAAACTAAACGCCGAGTTTGCAACTAAAATGTTATGAATCAACATGGCTGCAATAAGTTTCCCATCTTACCAGTTTGTACATCCTTTCTCACTTATTAAATCGAGGACACTTCTTTAAAGTTTTTAAGGAGATAACTCTTTTTTGAGTTTTGGAAAAAACAAAAAGGAAATACCAAAGCAAGAAAAATTATGGAGTTATTCCTCATTTTCGTTCAGAATTTCAATCTTTCCTTCACAACACAACACAGACAATTGATTAAGAAGGGAATTATTTTGCATAAAAACAACATCATTATATATTCAAACATTGACGATAATTTAAATTCCAGAGGTTAGTAGACTTATCCTAGATCTACTGACAGATCAATAGGTCAATTCGAGTACAAGTAATTGCAAATCGTTAACCTCTGATATTCTGATCATGTCACGAAAAGGCGCATCTGAGACATTTGGCATAAACAACTACTTAAAACATCCTTACTTCACCATTAAAACAAATAGTAATCTAGGAAGGTTATGTATTCTCATAACACATACGTCAACAGAACCAAGTAACCTCATATGACAAAGTAAAGATAAAACAAGCTAATTACTCTTATAAACTTTACCTAAGCAATATAAACTTCTCTCTTTATAATTGTTGTATCTAGGCTAACTTGTGTGAACCTAGACCAATCCACTAGGTACTTACTACTACCTAGCAATACAAATATCGAGCGACTACGTCCACTAAGCTTAGGCAGATGCTTAGTTACTAAAATTAAACAAATGAAAATCTCAAGACTTCTCCCAGTTGCAAAGATTCAAGACCAAGAGTTTATACATCTCTTTTACAGAGGGACAACTGAAAGAATGTCAGCTTTGCAGTTTGGATTACAAACTAAGTAGTGTTTATAATGCCGCCAGAACACAAAACAAAAATTAATCAACAAGAGTGGAGATATGACACTTAGCTCCTCCTTGTATTAATCAGCTTACAGAAATCCATGTTGCAACAAACAAAGAAATACCCAGTTTGCCTCTTAAAGAATGTAAGAGGAAGATGGTAACAGCAAAACAGTTTGTCATCTTTCCACATACAGAAGATTTGAAAGGAAGTATCAAAAATCAATGCAGCCAGACTAATTATAGGCTCAAATAAGAATCCCCCATCTAAAAAAGAATGCAAAAGATATCAAAACTTAAAATCTGTACATCTCTAGTAGATGAGGCAGTAAGTACCTTTACTGGCTTGGGCAGAGAATACGATATCTAAAGTACGGAAAATAAATTTGAAATTCTATGTATGCCAGGTTGTAGATAAGCTCCTCAACCTGCTTTTCCTTGATACTGCAGTGACATTTATAGATTTTAATTCTACATCAAAAACTGAAATATTTCCCAACATAAAATACAAAAGAAACCAAAAACGTAGACTCGTTGTCTGGCATGCAAGCCAGAAGAAATATGGGTTTCCATGTTCTCAAAAATGAAATAGAATAAATCGTAATACAAAAGTCAAAGAAACAAAAAATGGAAGCAACATACAAGGCACTACCTATATATGGAATCATGCTAAAGGAAAACAAATGCAACGTTATTGGAATTTTTATAACATGGAACAAGAATCACATAGTCAAATCAAATTTGGGTATGACATACCGAAATCAAATTTAGGTATATTCACCCACCTAAATCAATCTGAATGAGCCAACCAAAAGGATAATCCAACATCAATAACAATTCCAAATGAAAAAATAAGTGAAAATCTTACACACCCCGATCAAATTTAAAACTCGAACATTGATTGAAAGGAAGATGAAGGAAAAAGAAAGCTTAATTGAGACATGTAAAACATTACCTGGAGAAGGCTTGAGAAGGCTGAAGAAAGTGAATTTCCATGTGTAAATAGTGAATTGAAGCATTAAGAGGAAGACATAGGAGGAAGAAGACATGCATTTTCATTTTATCAGAAGAAGACATGTTAGCTGAGAAAATGAAAAGGTAAGAAGAAGACACGTTAGCTGAGAAAATGAAAAGGCAAAATAGATTAACAAAGAAAAGACAGCTAACCATATACTTGTAAAGACTAAAATAATCCTTGAAGCAAGCATTGTAAAGACCAAAATAACCCTTGAAGCAAGCATGTTGATTATGCCTTTTCTAATATAGGAGTAAAGTAATAAAATGGAGCTTTGATAAATTCTTCCTCTCAAATAAAAATAAAGGATTAATTACACTACAAAGTAATGTAAATATTCAGCATTAGAGTATGATTTATACCTTAGGTTAATTCAAAGATTATTAAATCTCTTTAACCTTGTCAGCATAACTTATCTCAAAATAACTAATCCCAAAAAAAAATTGTATTCAAATCAAACAACCCCTTAGAGTGTATTTGACATTACTGCAAAAAAAATAACTATTTATTTTCAAAATAAAATTTCAATAATAATAATTCAAAAAGCTGTTGTTGGAAAAAAGTTTATGTTTAGCCAATTTATTTAAACTAGATATCAGTTGTCCGCGCCAGCGCAGACCCAACGTATGTTAATTTTTTTCTTCCAATTTATGTGACGCAAATGAAATTTGTAAAAAGGAACTAAATTTTTTATATGTGTATTTTAAAAAAAATATTTTTAATTGTTAACTTATATACCTTTTATGTCATTTTCGAATAATATATGTTACTCTATCTGTTTCATTTTATGTGATACAAGTGATTCTAGGAAAATCAATAAAATTTCTTATATGGTTCTCACATATTTTTAGTTGTCATTTTACTGTGATTCAAAGTACTTTTTAGTTCTTATATTATTTTTAAATAATGTATGTAACATTTTTTTGTTTCGACAAGAAATGAAGAAATAACAAAAATGAGGCAATACTAATAAGAATAATTAAAGATGTTTCTAGAACTATTTAATTTTCTTTTTATAATCTTGGTAGATTTTTGTTTGCATAAAGTTACATTTTTACCTTTGATCAGCATTCACTTCACAAATAGAAAGATGTTTCTAGAATTATTTATTCTTGATAGACTTTTGTTAAACTAAAATTTTATTCTTGGTCGTTTTTGATACAAATATATCATCCTATTCATTTTTTTGTTAAGTTACTTTTTAAAAAATTTTCTTTAATTTTCAATCTAATATATATTATTAATTTTATCACGCTTCTTTATTTTTAAATATATTAATTAGAATCAAAATAATAATAAAAATAATTAATTCATGATAAATTTTTATGTAAAAAGTAACATTTTTATAAGCATCATGAATTGAAAATATACTAAGAATTAAATTTATAGATATCACAATAACTCACAAAAGAAAATAAAGTGAAGTAATAACAAAATAAGTTAATGGTAATAACAATAACTTAAGATATTTCTAGAACTATTTAATTTTCTTTTTATCATTCTTCGTAAATTTTTGTTAGTGTGAAATTGCATTTTTGTCCTTGATCATTATCCACTTCATATATAAAAAGTTGTTTTTAGGATTATTTATTACTTTTCTTAATAGATTTTTGTTAGCGTGAAATTACATTTTTACCCTTGGTCGTCCTCCCACTTCACTCTTCTATATATTAGATAATTTGAGGCCCATAATATGGGCCCAATATAATTTCATATATTTTGTTGGAAAATTACATAAAATTCACAACTTAAGATATCATAATCCTCTATCGGATATATTTTTATCCCCTCTTGGATACATCCTACTCATGAAGATATATATCATTAGTAATGTATCCAACAACCAAGGAATGTTTTCGAAGGCAACAAAAAAATTGAGATTTTTGTAATTGAGAAAACTTCAACTATAGGATGTAATTAGCCTCTAAATATATGATATTTCTATACTTTATACCTTTTTTTATAGTAAAAAACTTCAATATATTACTTAATAATCTTTTTCAAATGTTTATACAACATAAATGCATCGTTTACAACTCAAATCGAGAAAGTTGAATTTCAAAAAATTCTATGCAGCAAGGAATAGAAAATTGTTAGATTATGAGTTAAAACATTTCACATTCGATGAATATAAAATGTTAATCTCTTTGAAAAAGTTTATCGATCTTCACATATTTTCGCAAGTGGTGCCTATTTTCTACAATGTTATATCATCTTCTTTTTGTAATATTTGCACCATAAGCTTTGCATTTGATAAAATAGTAATCATTAATCAACCAATTTGTAATGTAAGGTTCATTTACAGGTTCAATATTACATCATTATATATATTTATAATCGTAATTGAAGTAGTTTCGAATAGAAAAATTATTTTGACATTTTCAAATAAATATAATAATAGATAATAATAATAATATATTAGATTCTTCAATGATTAATATCATGTGAAAAATATATATTTGAATTAAATAATTAATTTAATGAAATTCTTTTTCTATTTTATTTAAAAATCACTCAAGAAAATAGATTATATTTATGAGCCTTAATGTATTAACAATATTCGTACTGATCCCATCTATAGCTTAGTTTTGAGTAAACTTATAAAAAAATTTATAGGTGTTTAACAAACAAAAATAATGACTTACTTGACAAAATATTAAAATGAAACATCTCATTCTTTACGAAATGATAAAAAGATTAAAAAAAAAAATTATGACTTTATATTTTGTCTTTATATTCATTAAAATTAGGAGAACAATTTAAGATTGTAAGCAAATTTTCTTCTAAACTAACACTCAGAAATAGTGAATTTTACTTTTGTTTTATAATTTACAAAAGTATGACCACATGTAGGGAATTAACCAAAAATGAAGTTCTTAATGTTTAAAAAAAATTGCATTATTGATCTTCCTAATAAGAGATCTATATCAAAATCTGTACTATTTTAGGGTGAAAATTAGAAATAAATGGCGAGAAATTTATTGATATAAGACATGAGAGGGGAGAGATTTGTGGAGTGAATGAAATAAAAAATGTGTTGGTGTCTATTTACTTTTATCGTGGACTTAGTTCTAGAAAAATCTTATAACTTATAGTTTCTAGAATAATCATGTAACTTATGCAGGAAATTCAGCCACTTGAAGAAAGATTTTGACAAATTTAAGAATAGAATTTTAAAATGAAATATATATATATATATATATATATATATATATATATATATATGAAAATGACCATATTATCCTTTATCGTCCTCAACTTCATATTTCTAAATAGTAAAAAAATATCACATTTTGACCAGTCAACTTGGAATTTAAATCAAACTCACATTAGTTCACTATTCAGATTAATATATTTAAAATCAAATAAAAGTAAAAAAATTATTATATATTTTTAATGAAGAACTACCTTTTTATAATCTAGTAAACATTTTTAGTTTACTTTAAATGCAAATATATCATCCTATTCATTTTATTTGTAAAGTTACTATTTGACATCTTTAAAATGTTATTTTTCAATATTAAAATTATTTTATTTATTCTTTAATTTCAATCTAATATATATTATTAATTTATCACACTTATTTCTTTTTAGGTATATTAATTAGAGTCAAAGTAAAAGTAATTTATTATATTTTTTAAATAATGAATTTTATATTAAAGTAGGCATTTTTAGTAAGTATAATGAATAGAAAAAATATTAAGAATTAAATTAAAGTGATAGTAAAATAGAGTAATGAGTAGATATCACAGTAACTAATAAAAAAGTAAAGTAATAACAAACTGAGTTGATAGTAATAATAATAACTAAAAATATATAGAACTATTTAATTTTCTTTTTATCATTCTTGGTAGATTTTTGTTTGCGTGAAGTTATATTTTTACATTTGATCACCATTCACTTCACATATAGAAAGATGTTTCTAGAGTTAATTATTTTTCTTGCTATTTACTTAATAGATTTTGTTAGAATGAAATTTCATTTCAATTCTTGATCGTCTTAAACGTAAATATCATCCTATTCATTTTTATTTGTAAAATTACTTCTTAACATATTTTTCTTTATTTCAATCTAATACATATTATTAATTTTATCACACTAATTTCTTTTCAAGTATATTAGTTAGAGTCAAAATAAAGGTGAAAATAAGTAATTCATAATGTATATTTATATTAAAGTAGGTATTTTTATAAGCATAGTAAATTAATGAATAGATATTACAAATGACTCATAAAAAAGTGAAATAATAACAAAATAAATTAATAGTAATAAAAATAACTAAAGATGTTTCTAGAAATATTTAATTTTCTTGTTATTATTTTTGGTAGCGTGAAATTACATTTTTACCCCTAATCATTATTCACTTTATATATAGAAAGATCTTTCTAGATTATTTACTATCTTTCTTAATAAATTATTGTTAGAATGAAATTACAATTTTACCCTTGGTTGTCTTACCACTTCACTCTTTTATATATATATATATATATATATATATATATATATATATATATATATATATATATATATATATATATATATATATATATATATATATATATATATATAAAATTAGTGTTTTTCATAAGTAAATTGTGTTTTATTAATTTTTTTCAAAAGTGTTTTTGAAAGTCAAATTAAGGAAAAACTCAAATATCAATATACTTTTAATAGATTATTATATAGAGACAAATTATATTAAATATCTATTATAAGAAATTTAATTTAATTTTATGTTATTATATCAAAATGTACATATTCAAAATTATAAGATAAAATTCAAAAATAAAACTTAACCAGATATGCTAATTAATTAATAAGTATATATATATAGAAGGGATAATTTAGTCTTAAAAAAAATCTAATTTAGCTTCTGTTTTTTGAAGAAGCGGACTTTTTTACTTTTGTTCAGCAGCAAAATAAAAAATGTTATGCTTTCATTTAAAGATAGTTTTACTGTTTTGTCAAACACTTAATGTTTTTTTTTAAAAAATCTCAAAATAAGTGTTTTTTATTTTCCAAGAACTATGTCAAATAGGCTCTTAAACTAAGTGATGGGTTTAGTTGAAAACTCCTAGTTTAAGTATTTTAATTAAGTATTATACAGTTTCAATTTCAAATTCGAAATGCTTTACACTTGCTTTTATTCCTATATTTGATCGTTAAATTAACCAATAAATATGTCATCTCCAAATCCCATTTTGTGAAATTACATTGAAAGTGTGTTTGGTATGAAATTACTTTGAGGTTTGTTTGGTATGAAGGAAAATATCTTCTAAAAAGTGTCTTTCAATTTTTTCATGTTTGGTTGGGTTAAATGTTTTGGGAAGTGTTTTCCCAAGCAACTCATTTTCGAAAACTTTCTTCCCACTTCAATTTACTTATTATTTTTTGTTGAAAATATCAATTTATTTTGTCGTATCCTCAAATCACCCACAAAAAAAAAATTAAAGCTTATTTTTTAAAAATATTTTTAACTTCAATTTTTTTATCCCACCCTCATCCCTATCCCAACCCCCTACCACCACCACCCAAAAAGATATGAAAATATATTTTTAATTTAAATTTTTTATTTTCTTACCCCTCCCCCACCCCCTAACCTCCCCATCATGAGCCCCCCGCTCCCTTAAGAAAAAAGACTAAGTTCGTTTTTTAAAAAAAAAAATCAACTTCAAAACTTTATTATTTTACCTTGATCCACGACCCCCCCCCCCCCCCCACACACACACACACGCACGCACGCACACAACAAAAAAAAAAGAAAATTTGGGATTGTTTTTAAAAGTTTTTCAACATTAAAATTTTATATTTTCAACTCGATCCTCGACACCCCACCACCGGCCAGCTTCCCATCCCCCCAAAAATTGAGTTTGTTTTTAAAAACTATTTTCAACCTCAAAATTTTATATTTTTTTCACCCCTACCCTCGACCCCCACCCCCTTACCACAACCACCACCCTCCAAAAAAAATTAGTTTATTTTTGAAAATATTTTCAACTTTAAAATTTCAATTTTTTCACCCCTACCCCTCGATCTCTTCCCCCGATCCCCCTACCCCCCTCCCCCATAAAAAATCGAGCACCAGTAGTCAGCGTTGATCGAGTTTGGAGCATTTCTGGTCTGGAGACAGGGGTAAGCACACAACGTTTTGTACTATTTCAGTCTCCATCTGTTTATATAAAGACTTGTCTTTTACTTTTCGAGACAGTCTAGTTTCGGTGGTCCACTGTTGGGACTTGTACTCGTTTTGTTGGTAGCTCTGTATTAGTGACTTCAAGGCTCTGGGAGGGATCCTTTATTGTATTTATGTTTTGGTTTGCTTATGTTGTTATAGTAATTTTGCTTAGTCTTGTTTAGTTTCTATCCTCACACCCATTACATGTTGTTTTGGATTGTGGTTTGGCTTACCTACTGGTGGGCTATAGTAGGTGCCTTCATGGCTCGAGAAATTGGGTCGTGACAAGTTGTTTATTTTTTTTTAAATATCTTCAATTGCAATAATTATTTTCTACTCTAGTAAAAATAAAGGATATTTCTCAAAAACATTTTTGGTTCATAAATTAAATACTAAAAATCTTTTCCGAAAAAAATTTCTATTCACCAATCAAACATGACAAAATAAGTCAAAAATCTACTTGTTTTCTAGGAAAACATTTTCCTTCATACTAAACACACCCTGAGTATATTTTGTAGTTGTTGTTGCTTTAATTATATGTATCGACCTCAAGTAGAAAACGGCAAAATTTACGACTTAGTAAGGCGAATGAGTATAACCAAAAGGCATGACATTTTATGTGATTAACTTGACTATTTAATTAATAGACGCGTGAAATCCAAATTAATAAAATTAAAATTATACCCAAAATATCTTATTGGAAGACTTTACTAGGAGTTGGGACTGGGATAACTCTACCCTTTGAAATATAAAGGACTTGCCTCAGGCCCCCCAAATATGAGGGCCCTATCTTTTTGTATTATAGCAAACTTAGCAACACTAGGTTTATTGTAGATTATTATTAGAAATATTTGTACAGTTTGTCTAACTTTTTAAAAAGAGTATTTCAAAAAAAATATTTTATAATTTTTCAGTTTTTTAATTTCAATTTTTCATATATTATGTTTATGATTTTTGCGTATTCTATATATATTTTTAGTTTAAGATTATAAGATTCAATAGTCTTATTTATTTTCTTAAACTTGAAATAATGTGTCAATTCAAAACCAGACAAAGAAATTAAAACAAACAGAATATTATATATAGAAAAAGTACAAAAAAATCATATAAAAAGAAAGAAACAACTTCGCATCTTTAAAAACTAAAAGAATAAAACTTTTAATAAATTATTAAATAATATATGTAATAAAATTAAGGCCTCTGATACATTTTTTTTATTTAAGACAGGGCTAGAACTAGTGTGTAATATGTGGGTTTGGATGAACCCAATAAAACTTTTATGTAGATCTCGTATTTATACAACAAAAATTCAATGCATAATAAATGGAAAAGGGGCTAAAATACCTTTAAACTATTGGAAATGAAACAAAATTACTCTCCATTTACCTATTGGCACCCAAATACCATTGACATCCTCCTATTGACTCTCAAATACCTTTCCATCGGCCTTTGAGTCCAATATTGATCACTTTTTATAGAGGATTATCATTTAAATAACTTTTTTTTAAATATGTGGTGATCATCTATTGGTTACAATTTAATTACATAAATTAATTTTGCAAACTCAATCATTATACCCTATCTAAATTAGCTATGCTCGACTCAAGTTAACTCTACCCGATACAAATTATCAACATCTGCCTCAAATGACATTTACTCTACCGATTAAAACTAATGCATTCTTTCTTCCTAACATTTCACTTCCTCTTCCAACCTTTCTTCCCCAATATGTTCGCTTACAATCTCGAAAAACACTACATAAACACACGCATGTATCACCATGAATAATCATGAGTATTTTAATGATTTAATACATAAAGCACCACTAAAACTGTCCAAATTTTTTAAAAAGACACCTTAATTTTGCAATCGTCCTATTATCCCACTAAGCAATTTTGAACAAATGATATTGTATCATTTTATTTACCAGACCCAGATTTTAAGAAGCAAGCATGTTCACACACCAATCATTACATGACACATGTTAATTTGAACTAAAAATATTTTTTTAAATCATTTTAATTTTTTCTTAATCTTTTTTTATATACTCTAATTTTGATTTTATCTTAAATTTAACTTGATCTTCCACCTTTCACTTTAAAGTGATATATCCTTTCATTTTCTTTCTTTTTCTTCACCTTCCACCCTCACTCACCCACAACGTCAAATTGAACCCCACTCCAAATTTTTTCTTTTCTTTTTCTTCTTCTTCTTCTTCTCTAGTCAAACTGTCACGACCAAAAGTACACCCTAGAAGATAGGACATCCTTCAAATCGAAACACGGCGTTCTTGACCTCTCGGAGGCTTGTACAAGCCCTTAGACATCATTCATTGCATATATACGAAAAGTAGTGCATAATTAAAACTTTTCTTTCAAATCATAATGCGGAATCATTTCATAAACCTTATAGTATATGTCTCAAAAATCACCTATGACATCGTGAATACAATAGTTTTGGGTCACAACCCGTAAAAGTCTTACATAGAAAAAGAACATAAAATACATCATAGTGGTGGTGTCCTCGGATGCTATGAGGACTCACCAATCTTCACTTCTGAAAGCCTTGAAAACTCTACCATTCAAAGCAACTCAATATCCTCAGGATCCTACAGTGGATTAGAATGTAGGTAAAATATGCGTTAGTACGAAATGTACCAAGTACAAGAACCATCATACTAAAACATAAGATATCCCAATGGGTTTAGTCAGTAATAGACAAACTCATAAGAGATAAATACATAATCATAACATGAATATCATAAGCATAATAAAACATCAGAAATAATATAAGAGTTCATACTTAACTCATTATCCTTCTTATTCAAATGAACTACTTCACAAGCCATCTCAAAGTATTCTTGTGCAAGGCTAAGGTAGCCTTCCATACTACTACCAAAGCTAAGTAAATATCTTTGGTCATTCGTGATCATAATCCAGTATCATAATTAAGACCTAATGTTCATCATAACATATGAGCACTATGCCCCTAGGCCACCTCAAAGCACACTTGTGCAATGCATGTGAATTATCCTATTCTACCTCACACACTAAGAATATCTTGAAGTCACTTTGTTCTCTTTCTTTTTAGTTTATGAGTCTCTAGTAGACCTATTTCATATTGACAAGGAACTATCATCTTAAGTCAATCATGTCATGGAAAGCAACTACACCACTATCCAAGCTGAGCATGCATCATGTAGTGGTCATGTCATAGGTAGCTTCAAGTAATACTTGTTTAATGTATGGATAGCATCCCATACTACCATCCACACTAAGTACTCCTCTAGACTATCCCAATCCAAGCTAACTTGTCTTGCACTCTTGTCTATTAAGCTCAACTTACTATCATAATAGACCTACTACCATGGAAAACATCTCAACATACTAACCAAGCTAACTAAAGGAAGAATACAACCATCCCAACCACCATGCAACCAATCATGTAGTTGCAAGCTACTCATAGGGGAGCATGAATCCTCAACCCTAAGTTATCATGAGAAACTAATCTCAAGCTATTACATGAAATACACCTTGTATGAAAATCAAGCTACCATGAAATTCACCTTGCATTCTAGTCAAGCTAACATTAGGATAGTACATGCATTTCCCCTAAAGCTACCATGAAATGGTTTTGGCCTAACCAAGTCAAGATAACATGATTAAGTATCCTTATGACACAATACCAAGATAATCATGGGAGAGCTTGCTTCCTCCATCCCAAGCTAACATGGGAACCACCATCCCCAAGCTACCATGATCAAACATCCTTGCAACACAAGACCAAACTAAACATGGGAGAGCTTACTTCCTCCACCCAAGCTAACATGGGATTTTATAACCTCAAGCTACCATGAGTAATTCAACACAAACTTCCATGAGACTCAACATCTCAAGCTATCATGAGTATTTCAACTCAAGCCTCCTTGAGATTTACTATCCCAAGCTACCCTTGAGACCTACCATCTAAAGCTATCATGAGAATTCACATCTCAAGCTATCATGAGATTCACATCTCAAGCTATCATGCCTTAGTCTCATCTCACCAAGTCTATTATTCATGAAGTGATCATACAATCCATCTTCAAGCTAGTATAGTTCATCATGTCTTGATTCATGATAAAATAGCATATAATACAATAGAATTAAGAATATCAGTTTAGAACCTTCATCTTCCCTAAAATCACCATGATTACCTTCAATATCAATTACTACAATTCACCATGAAAACCTCATGAAAACATCACATCCACGACGGACCGTCAAGGGCACGACGGACCGTCGCAGGGTCTCGTTTCAAAACACTTAGAAAATCTGAAATTGGGTACTGAAAATCGACTCTCTGAACTTCGTAACGGAATGGCAGGACGGACCGTCACAGGCGTGACGGACCGTCACAGATTATTCAGTGGAAATCGAGTCTCTGACCCTTGCGACGACCTGCAGGACGGACCGTCGCAGGCACGACGGGCCGTCGCAGGTTGCGCAATCCCAGTCTGGGTCGGATTTCTGGTTAAGTTTTAAGGGACGTTTTTGACTGTTCTTGCCTTAATTATAAAGTTCGTGGGTTTATATTAATAACTCAAATTCTTGGGGGTTAAAAGAGGTAACCCTAAGTTAATTAGTGGGGTATTATTGCCATCTTTTATTCTTAATTATATACTAATTAGGGTAAAAGAAAGAGGGTTTGAATAAGAAAACAGAAAGAACAAGAAGGGAGAGAGAGAAACGATCAAACGAAGAGGAAAACACAAAGCTTTGGGAATTTGCTTGCTTGATCACTAGTCTTCGGTGGAGGTAGGTTATGGTTTTCATGCTTTCATAAGTAAACTCTTAATAGCGAATGATATGTCTTAGTAGTATTGTAAACCCTACTATATGCTTAATTGTATGCTTGCATGAATGATGTGATTATGTAATTGTGAATAAATAAGCATGATGAAGCTATTGAATCCCAAATCTTGAAAAGAAACCCTAATCTACTTTATTAATGATGATGCCTTGGTATAAAAGAAGGCTTGATGAAGGAAAGTAGTGAGATTAGGGGATCGGGTGCCACGTTCCGGTACCAGGATAGTATATGAGGATCGGGTGCCACGTTCCGGTACCATGATAGAATATGGATCGGGTGTCACGTTCCGACACCAGGATAGAATATGGATCGGGTGTCACGTTCCGACACCAGGATAGAATATGGATCGGGTGCCACGTTCCGGTACAAGGATAGTATGTGAGGATCGGGTGCCACGTTCCGGTACCAGGATAGTATATGGATCGGGTGCCACGTTCCGGTACAAGGATAGTATATGAGGATCGGAGTGTCACGTTCCGACACCAGGATAGAATATGGATCGGGTGCCACGTTCCGGTACCAGGATAGAATGAGGATCGGAGTGTCACGTTCCGACACCAGGATAGTATATTGAGGAGCGGAGTGTCACGTACCGACACGAGGGGAATAAAGATAATGAATCTTGAAATATGTTAATATATCCAATCTAATGAACTAAATTCCCAAATGAGTATGATGAGGAGGTGTGAGTCCTCATTGATGTGCTTGGTGTTGTAACCAAGGGTTATGGTAACTTTAAATGCTGCATGCTAAGGATATTAGTTGGTTTTATGATATTGCTTAATACATACTGTTTTCTATTTTGAGTTGGCCGATGATATCTACTCAGTACCCGTGTTTTGTACTGACCCCTACTTTTATTGTTTTCTTCTTGTTTATTTGTGGAGTGCAGCAAACGTGTCGTCATCTTCGACTCAACAGTAACTCAAGCCAGTCTTACTACATCGGAAATTCAGGGTGAGCTAATGCTTCTAGCTTGGACTGGATCTTCTTCTTCAAGTCTTGATGCCTTGAACTTCCGGCATGGACTAGCTTCTTATGTATTTTTAGCTTCTTAGAATACTCTTAGTTAGTCATTTGATCGTAGATGTTCTTGTGGTGATGACTTCCAGATTTTGGGAATAATAATAGTTATTGATTTTATTAATGGGTTTAAGTCTTCCGCATTACTTTACGTTGATATTACATTGAAATGTTAAGGTTTAGATTGGTTGGTTCGCTCACATAGGAGGGTAAGTGTGGGTGCCAGTCGCAACCCGGATTTGGGTCGTGACAAACTTGGTATCAGAGCATTAGGTTCGTTGGTCTCATCACACAAGAACGAGTCTAGTAGAGTCTTAAGGAACGGTAGGGGGACGCCTTTACTTTTCTTTGAGAGGCTACAAGACTTTAGGAAAATTCCATTCTTTCTTTCGTGCTATTACTTGGATCCAATTGGTATCTAGGTGATACAAATTGGTATCTGACCATCTTCACTCTATTTCGCGGATGGTTAGAACTAGAGCAACGACTACGCCAACACCAACATCGGCAAGACAAGAAGCGTCTGAGCCAGCCACTGGGGCTGTAGCTCGAGGAAGAGTAGCGGCAAGAGGTCGTGGGAGGACGTCCTCTAGAGGAAGAGGACGAGCACCTAGTCCATCTGATACTAGGACAGTGACTCCTCCACCGACTGAGGAAGTAATAAGAGAAGGGGAGGATGGGGAAACTGAACAAGTGCAGAATGAGGGATTGCCACCCCAACCTACCCCAGAGATGATCAATCAGGTTCTGGCTTATCTTAGCGGGTTATCTGATCAGGGCCAGACACCCCTAGTGTTTTCTGCACCAGCACCTCAAACTCCGGAGGTACAACATACGGCTACTATGGCTCCCCGCATGGATGTTCCATTGGAAATAGGCACATTTCCACGTCTGACTACTGGGCCTATAATGACAAATGATCAGCATGAACTTTTCAGTAAGTTCTTGAAATTGAAACCTCCAGTCTTCAAGGGTGCGGAATCTGAGGATGCTTACGATTTTCTGGTTGACTGTCATGAGCTACTACACAAGATGGTATAGTAGAACGGTTTGGTGTTGAGTTCGTCAGTTATCAGTTTCAAGGGAACGCCAAAATATGGTGGCGGTCACATATTGAGTGTCAACCAACAGAGGCACCACCTATGACTTGGGCCTCATTCTCTAGCTTGTTTATGGAGAAGTATATCCCCCGAACTTTGAGGGATAGGAAAAGAGATGATTTCTTGAGCCTAGAGCAAGGTAGGATGTCGGTTACTGCATATGAGGCTAAGTTTTGTGCATTATCAAGGTATGCCACCCAACTTTGTTTCAGTCCACAAGAGCGGATTCGCCATTTTGTGAAGGGGTTGAGGTCAGAATTGGGGATTTCGGCCTTACAGGTAGCGGCTACGGCAAAATCCTTTCAAGAAATGGTTGACTTCGATGTAATTCTGAGTATGACTTGGCTTTCTCCAAATTTTGCAATCTAGGATTGTAATGCTAAAACTGTGACGTTAGCCAAGCCTGGGACAAATCCGTTAGTGTGGGAGGGTGACTACACTTCCAATCCGGTGCGTATCATCTCCTTTCTTCGTGCTAAGAAAATGGTTAGTAAAGGGTGTTTAGCTTTCTTGGCACATCTCAAGGATGACACTACCCAAGTACCTTCGATTGAGTCGATTTCGGTGGTCCGTGAGTTTCTGGATGTGTTCCCTGCAGATCTTCCTGGTATGCCACCAGATAGGGATATTGACTTCTGTATTGATCTTGAACCGGGTACTCGCCCCATTTCTATACCCCCTTATAGAATGGCTCCCGCGGAGTTAAGGGAGTTAAAAGCCCAACCTCAAGAGTTGTTGAGCAAAGGCTTCATTAGACCAAGTGCATCTCCTTGGGGTGCTCCGGTTTTGTTTGTGAAGAAGAAGGATATGAGTTTTCGGATGTGCATAGACTACCGGCAGTTGAACAAGGTAACCATAAAGAACAAGTATCCCATTCCTCGCATTGATGACTTGTTCGATCAGTTACAAGGTGCTTGTGTCTTCTCTAAGATTGACTTGAGATCCGGTTATCATCAATTGAAAATACGGGCAACGGATGTGCCAAAGACTGCTTTTAGAACCAGGTATGGGCATTACGAATGTGTAGTGATGTCTTTTGGTCTTACGAATGCCCCTGCTGCGTTCATGAGTTTGATGAACGGGATTTTTAAGCCATATTTGGATCTCTTTGTGATCGTATTTATTAATGACGTATTGGTATACTCAAAGAGCAAGAAGGAACATGAGGAGCATTTGAGAATGGTATTGGAAATGTTGAGGGAGAAAAAGCTTTATGCCAAGTTCTCTAAGTGTGAGTTTTGGCTAGATGCAGTGTCCTTCTTGGGGCACGTGGTTTCTAAGGATGGAGTGATGGTGGATCCTTCTAAGATTGAGACAGTGAAGAATTGGGTAAGACCTACTAATGTGTCAGAAATAAGGAGCTTTGTTGGGTTACATAGCTACTACCGTCGATTTGTCAAGGGATTCTCTTCTATTGCTTCCCAACTGACGAACTTGACTAAGCAAAATGTTCCATTTGTATGGTCGGATGAGTGTGAGGAAAGCTTTCAGAAGCTCAAGACTTTGTTGACTACCGCACCTATCCTTACCTTGCCAGTAGAGGGTAAGAACTTCATTGTTTATTGTGATGCATCCTATTCAGGTTTGGGTGCAGTGCTAATGCAAGAAAAGAATGTGATTGCTTATGCTTCAAGACAATTAAAAGTGCATGAACGTAACTATCCAACTCATGATTTGGAATTGGCCGCGGTAGTGTTTGCATTAAAGCAATGGAGACACTATTTATATGGGGTTAAATGTGAGGTATATACGGATCATCGTAGCCTACAGTATGTCTTTACTCAGAAAGATTTGAACTTGAGACAGAGGAGATGGATGGAACTACTGAAGGACTACGACATCACTATTTTGTATCATCCGGGGAAGGCGAATGTTGTAGCGGATGCTTTAAGTAGAAAGGCGGGAAGCATGGGAAGTCTAGCTCACTTGCAAGCTTCTAGACGCCCATTGGCTAGAGAAGTTCAGATTCTGGCTAACGACCTTATGAGATTAGAAGTAAATGAGAAGGGAGGACTTTTAGCTTGTGTGGAGGCAAGATCTTCCTTCCTTGACAAGGTTAAGGGAAGACAGTCTGATGATGAGAAACTGCGCAGAATTCAAGATAAGGTATTGCGAGGAGAGGCTAAGGAAGCACAAATTGATGAGGAAGGTGTTTTGAGGATCAAGGGAAGGGTATGCGTACCCCGCGTCGATGATTTCATCAAAAATATTTTGACAGAGTCTCATAGTTCAAGGTATTCTATACATCCGGGTGCAACCAAGATGTATCGTGACCTCAAGCAACACTTTTGGTGGAGTAGAATGAAGCGTGATATTGTTGACTTTATTGCCAAGTGTCCAAACTGTCAACAAGTAAAGTATGAACACCAGAGGCCCGGAGGAACACTTCAGAGAATGCCCATTCCTGAATGGAAGTGGGAGAGAACTGCAATGGACTTTGTGGTTGGTCTTCCCAAGACATTGGGAAAGTTTGATTCTATTTGGGTAATTGTTGATAGGTTAACTAAGTCTGCTCACTTCACTCCGGTCAAGGTGACTTACAATGCAGAGAAGTTAGCCAAACTTTACATCTCGGAAGTGGTGCGATTGCATGGGGTTCCACTATCCATCATATCAGATAGAGGTACGCAGTTTACTTCTAAGTTTTGGAAAACATTGCATGCGGAATTGGGTACTAGGTTGGGCCTTAGTACTGCGTTCCATCATCAGACCGATGTTCAGTCTGAGCGAACGATTCAAGTGTTGGAGGATATGCTTCGTGCATGTGTGATAGAGTTTGCTGGTCATTGGGATAGCTTCCTACCCTTAGCGGAGTTTTCATACAATAATAGCTATCACTCAAGCATTGATATGGCTCCATTTGAAGCATCGTATGGTAGGAGATGTAGGTCTCCCATTGGTTGGTTTGATGCATTTGAGGTTAGGCCTTGGGGTACTGACCTTTTGAGGGATTCGATAGAGAAAGTGAAGTCTATTCAAGAAAAGCTTCTAGCGGCGCAAAGTAGACAAAAAGAATATGCAGATCGAAAGGTTAGAGACTTAGAGTTCATGGAGGGTGAACAAGTCTTGTTGAAAGTTTCACCAATGAAAGGGGTGATGCGGTTTGGAAAAAGGGGTAAACTAAGTCCAAGGTACATTGGACCATTTGAAGTACTTAAGCGAGTAGGAGAGGTAGCTTATGAGTTAGCCTTGCCTCCAGGGCTGTCCGGAGTGCATCCGGTATTTCATGTATCGATGTTGAAAAGATACCATGGGGATGGAAACTACATTATCCGTTGGGATTCAATTTTGCTTGATGAGAACTTGTCTTATGAGGAGGAGCCTGTTGCTATTTTAGATAGAGAAGTTCGCAAGTTGAGGTCAAGAGAGATTGCATCCATCAAGGTGCAATGGAAGAATCGACCCGTTGAAGAAGCCACTTGGGAGAAGGAGGCGGATATTCGAGAAAAATACCCACATCTGTTTACAGATTCAGGTACTCCTTTTCGCCCTTGTTTTCCTTCTTTTGATCGTTCGGGGACGAACGATGGGTAAATTGGTATCTATTGTAACGACCTGTTTAGTCGTTTTGAGCAATAAACTTCAATTCTGGAAAAAACTGGCAGAAGCGACGGACCCCACGACGGACCGTCAAGGGCACGACGGACCGTCGCAGGGTCTCGTTTCAAAACACTTAGAAAATCTGAAATTGGGTACTGAAAATCGACTCTCTGAACTTCGTAACGGAATGGCAGGACGGACCGTCACAGGCGTGACGGACCGTCACAGATTATTCAGTGGAAATCGAGTCTCTGACCCTTGCGACGACCTGCAGGACGGACCGTCGCAGGCACGACGGGCCGTCGCAGGTTGCGCAATCCCAGTCTGGGTCGGATTTCTGGTTAAGTTTTAAGGGACGTTTTTGACTGTTCTTGCCTTAATTATAAAGTTCGTGGGTTTATATTAGTAACTCAAATTCTTGGGGGTTAAAAAAGGTAACCCTAAGTTAATTAGTGGGGTATTATTGCCATCTTTTATTCTTAATTATATACTAATTAGGGTAAAAGAAAGAGGGTTTGAATAAGAAAACAGAAAGAACAAGAAGGGAGAGAGAGAAACGATCAAACGAAGAGGAAAACACAAAGCTTTGGGAATTTGCTTGCTTGATCACTAGTCTTCGGTGGAGGTAGGTTATGGTTTTCATGCTTTCATAAGTAAACTCTTAATAGCGAATGATATGTCTTAGTAGTATTGTAAACCCTACTATATGCTTAACTGTATGCTTGCATGAATGATGTGATTATGTAATTGTGAATAAATAAGCATGATGAAGCTATTGAATCCCAAATCTTGAAAAGAAACCCTAATCTACTTTGTTAATGATGATGCCTTGGTATAAAAGAAGGCTTGATGAAGGAAAGTAGTGAGATTAGGGGATCGGGTGCCACGTTCCGGTACCAGGATAGTATATGAGGATCGGGTGCCACGTTCCGGTACCATGATAGAATATGGATCGGGTGTCACGTTCCGACACCAGGATAGAATATGGATCGGGTGTCACGTTCCGACACCAGGATAGAATATGGATCGGGTGCCACGTTCCGGTACAAGGATAGTATGTGAGGATCGGGTGCCACGTTCCGGTACCAGGATAGTATATGGATCGGGTGCCACGTTCCGGTACCAGGATAGTATATGAGGATCGGAGTGTCACGTTCCGACACCAGGATAGAATATGGATCGGGTGCCACGTTCCGGTACCAGGATAGAATGAGGATCGGAGTGTCACGTTCCGACACCAGGATAGTATATTGAGGAGCGGAGTGTCACGTACCGACACGAGGGGAATAAAGATAATGAATCTTGAAATATGTTAATATATCCAATCTAATGAACTAAATTCCCAAATGAGTATGATGAGGAGGTGTGAGTCCTCATTGATGTGCTTGGTGTTGTAACCAAGGGTTATGGTAACTTTAAATGCTGCATGCTAAGGATATTAGTTGGTTTTATGATATTGCTTAATACATACTGTTTTCTATTTTGAGTTGGCCGATGATATCTACTCAGTACCCGTGTTTTGTACTGACCCCTACTTTTATTGTTTTCTTCTTGTTTATTTGTGGAGTGCAGCAAACGTGCCGTCATCTTCGACTCAACAGTAACTCAAGCCAGTCTTACTACATCGGAAATTCAGGGTGAGCTAATGCTTCTAGCTTGGACTGGATCTTCTTCTTCAAGTCTTGATGCCTTGAACTTCCGGCATGGACTAGCTTCTTATGTATTTTTAGCTTCTTAGAATACTCTTAGTTAGTCATTTGATCGTAGATGTTCTTGTGGTGATGACTTCCAGATTTTGGGAATAATAATAGTTATTGATTTTATTAATGGGTTTAAGTCTTCCGCATTACTTTACGTTGATATTACATTGAAATGTTAAGGTTTAGATTGGTTGGTTCGCTCACATAGGAGGGTAAGCGTGGGTGCCAGTCGCGGCCCGGATTTGGATCGTGACAGTTATTGCGACGAAAACTAAGCAATGAATTAAAAAATCGAAGCTATTACCTAGTAATAGCCATACAAATTTAAATTTTGTGGCTATTTAAAAATTCGTCGAATTTCTTAGCCAAGAACATTAAATTTACAAAGCTAAATTCTTGTATTTGTTATAATTGCTTACAATCACAACAATAATTATCTAATGGCTGCAATTTTACTGCTGCAATAATTTTTTTTAGCTAATTATAACTTTTTGCGATCCAATAAAAATTATTATAGCAATAGTAACTCTTTAGCCATAATAAATTATTTGAAACAAAATATTTTGACTAAACAAATAATTTTGCTTCAGTTTATAAAAGATGTGGTAATATCTAAATGATATAGCCATAGAATTTTTGCTATAGTAAATTTTGTAGCTAATTACTATTTTTTTTGCCACAAATTTTAATTTACCTTTCTAATAATAACCTATTAGCCACAATTTTGTATTTGAATAATTATTTATAGCTAAATAAATAATTTAGCTTTAAGTTATAAAATATTGTGGCAATAACTAAATGAAATAGACATAGATTTTCTTCTATAATAAAAATTCATAGTTGATAATTATTTTTTATCACAAATTTAAGTTTATCATACAAATACTGACCTTTCAGCAACAATAACTCATTTGAAGAAAAAATTGTAGCTAAATGTTTTATTCAAGTTATAAAAGTCGTTGCATATTAAAAATATATAATCATAGATTTTTTGCTATAATATATTTTTACAGTTAATTGTAAGCTTTTTTCACGGTCATATTGAAAATATATAGTAATCTTTTATGCATTAAGAGTAATTTTAAATAAAATATAATAACTTCACAAATATTGTCCTTTGAGTAGCAAAAAATTATTACAATAATTAATTTAATAGTTAAAAAAAATTGATGAAAAAATGATACAACTATGTGAGTACAATTGCGGTGATATGTTTTATTCGATACAAGGTGACACGTAAACCTTGAGGTGCTTCATCTTATGTTAAGAATTCATTTTATACGACTCAGATCTCTTCAATCACGACCCAAAAATGGATCTAAAACTAGATCATTACAATTAAATGTGGAAATTTAATAATTTACTCAAAAATACCCCCAAAATTTTATTGTCACGTGTACAAACCTCTAAAATATTATAATTAAATCAAAGAAAAAAATAAGTTTCAAATGAAATTCTTTCTCAAATAGAAAAAAATCATAAATAGGAGCAGAAGGTTTGCTGATATAACAAACAGCTACCTCACAATTCTTATCAAGAAGTCTTGGACAAGGGGAAGAGAAACATCACAAAGGTCTGAGATAGTAACCTACGAAAAAAATTGTAGTAGCAAAGGGTGAGTTCCAAATTACACGGTACTCAACAAGTCTGACCTCGGCTGTGAAAAGTTTTGCTCTTTAACAAGTAAACTTCTAAACACAAGATAAGGGGATAAAATACGGGCACTCCTTACGCACCAACCGAACCTCCACAACTACAACTTCCATAAAAATTAGCTTAACCTAACAATTCATAGTTTTCATAGCATCATACCCTTCAAAAACATTTTAACAAATTACTCATCCTTAACTACAACTCAATATTCAAAAATCACAAATTATCACAAAATGACACTCACAATATCAGCAACACACAAGATCAAGTTCGTCCAATAGAGGTAATCAAATATCAAGTACTTTTCAACCACCAAACAAACACATAATCATCAAGAATGAAGAATGTCATGGGATGCAATGCAATATGACACTATGAAGTGATATGCCTCAGAATACCAATTTCTCTCTTAACCGTATATACATGATACTCCTCTGAAATACATCGAGAGTTCATGACCAATGGGGGACTCGCGAGGTCCACATACCGACATAGATGATATCCACATGTCTGTGCGGACGATCTCAAAGGACTATCATAAATCAAAAAACTTTTGCACAGACGATTTCCACGTACCCAAATCATAATCATAACTTTTCTATTGCATGGACGATCTCCACGTGCCCAAATAATCATAACTCGATCTCAACACAAACGATCTCCACGTGTTAGACCTTTACTTATACCTAATCTCATGTCAATGCATGTGCACAATATGATATCAAATAAAGGAGATGATGCAACATCTCAATAAATCAAATGTCGTTATGACATATAATCACCTTAATTATCGCAATTACACAGGTTCAGTAAAGAACACAATCACGCATAATAAATCAAATCAATAATATATTAGTTAATGCCCATATATTTTGGCATTCTCGGATTACAATCCGCATTCTACAGTAATAAACCTTCCCATTATAACACCGGTACTCGTACCATTCTCAACACATCACATACAAACAAATAATCACATTGTCTTTTATTATCCCTTTTTATCATTAAAATTAATCAAAGTGGACAAGTCAACCATTTCAAATCTCATTACTCCCAAACACATGCCACAAGGAAATACACGCATTCCATACACTTAGCAAGAGTTTAGAAATTCACTTGTCTCAATCAATCAAGAATTCATTCCAAGACTTCAGCCTTCCCTTTCGTTAAGATTCAAAATCAATGCAATCTATTCAAGTACATATTAACAATAAGATTTCGAAACTAACAACACCCATATTATGATATGTCTAGGTTAGACCTAAGTCTCATCCGAATTTATAATAAATTTTCTAAATCTTTATTCCAATTATCATATCAACTCTGATATTCTTAAATTTTTTTAAGTGTAGGGTTATGTCTCAATTCCTCCAATATATCATGAATTTATTTATATTCATATAATATAATGCACATACTATTTAACAACACATCTCATCATCTCAAAACTTGAACCATAATAAAAGAATAATTAATAAGAAAAAAATGTAGAACACTCGAACCAAATATCAAAAATGACATTTACTTACGGGAAGATTACAATCTGCATATTCCTACAACATATAAATTTTCCCAACCCTTACCCTCTAATCATTGCCCTATGATAGCCTTAACCCATTTGCATTGTCTCTAACCATACACATTTATCCATCAACAACTAAAAATGACCTTACGTGCCAAGAAACCCAATTCTTAAATTTAAATTATTTCCATCAAGGGAGTCTTCCATCAACCCATAATAATATTAAATGATCATATGCCCATAAAGTCAACCACTGATTTCTAATATATATCAAAACACGAGAACACTTGAATTCGTACTTGTACAGACGGGTCGATTTCTTTTGCTATCGAGTCCGCTAGCTCCTCTTCTGAAGTTTTCTTTTTTCTTCAGAAAATAAGTAGTAATGATATTCCTTTCCACTAATTTATTTAAACATATAGGTCTAATGGTAAAGGATCTTTAATAAATTATTACTTTAGCCCATTTATTATCGATTTATTTATTTTTCTGTAGCTATCCATTAATTAATTAACTTAAGTCAATCGAATAATTTAAAATTCTAAAATTAACTTCACCAATTAACCATAAACGACTCGGAACAACTATAATGATAATTTTTACGAAATTATTTTTTGGGAAACAGATCAAAAATACCCTCAAACTTTAAATTATTGTTTAAGTTTACCCTTTCGTTAAAATAAAGTTAATTTTAGCTCTCACTTTACAAATTTCACCAAATTTACCCCTCATTAGACGGATTGACCCGAATTTTTTGAAAAACCTTATTTCTTCTTTTAACCCAATAACCCAACCCCATTAAAAATTAACCCAACGACATTCTCCCAAATCTCATTAACCCATTTACCCATTCTCCCAAATCTGAAACTGGTAGAATGTTGGAGCAATTAAGAAAGGAAAAGGTATGAAAGTTGAACAATTTAGTGACTTAATTTAGAAGACTGATGCTTAGTATATATCATTGTGGTCTTTTAATAATATCGATATGCGATCCAACAAGGAAAAGAAACGAGCAAAGGAGAGGCATACAACACTACTAATTGATGAAGAAGATGTTGAAGACTTCCCCTCCAATATTCTGCCAGTTTGAGATCTGTTGGCCGTACATTATTTCTCTCCACTCAATGCATTGATATGGTGTTTAGGAATTTTGCCACCTGTAATGTTCTCAGCTGCATCTCCTTTCATATACATGAAATAGGAGGTATACTATTCAATTACAGTTGCAATATTCTATGCTAATTTACCAGATATTGACAACATTTTCTTGAAATATTTGCTATTTGAACTCATTAAATGATGCACTTGGTAAATGATAGTACATTTTAATAGTTATAACATGAATTGACAACATTTTGCTCGTTTCTTAATTGCTCCAACATTCTGCCAGTTTTATATTTTGGAGAATTAGTAAATGGGTTAAGGAGATTTGGAAGAATGGGGTTGGGTTATTTTTAATGAGTTTGGGTTAAAATAAAGAAATAAGATTTGTTAAAAAAAAATTCAGGTCAATTAGGGTCAATCCGTCTAATGAGGGGTAAATTTGGTGAAATTAGTAACGGGAGGGGTAAAATTAATTTAATTTTAAAAGCAAGGGTAAATTTAAACAATAAATCAAAGTTAGAGGGTATCTTTGACCCTTTTCCTTTTTTTTAGATGATTTTCCGGGTCATTACATTATCCACCACTAAAAAGTATGTTTGTCCTCGAACATAAAGAAAAAGAAGGAAGAATAATCAACACGACTAAAAGCCTGATGTATGATTTTTCAAAGTCATATATCTCTCGAGTGATAACCTCATATTTAGGACCATTCCATCACGATCAACTACTGAACCTTCAAATCATAATTTGACAGACCTATAAATCAGGAGTTTTACCAAACCACAAACTAACACATGAATTCATTATGAATTGAAACCATCTAAACCACAACACAACCATCGAGAGAAATCTTTTCCTCAAATAACTAAGATAACATTCTAAATTGATATTGGCTATAACCAGAAGAAAACTTGAACCAACTACCACACACTTAAAATGCATAAATCATCGCAATCTTATCATGATTTCCTTTTCACCAAACAACCTTTTGATGAGCTTAAGTTATAAAAAATCTAATGATTAGACTTTTGGGAAATAAAACTTATCTAACTCAAATAAGAACAAAATCAAGTAACCACCTAATAAGCGGTACACCTCAATATGCAGAACCTCTAGCAACACTGTCGAATAATTGTGGCTATTCCCAAAAGCTCTTCAATAAGTTCTAATAGAAAAGGTTGTGCGTGTAGAACTACTGGTATACTTCAACCTTCTCAAACAACACCAAATTTATCATAACTGAAATGACCAAGTCTGTCCAAGGATCCTATCCTATCAAGAGGACATAAGAGGATCAGTACATCGTTTCCACCACTAGGGATTCACCCGTAGATATAGAAACATACGCGAGCAAAGATATAATGAATCATACTCCAAATCATGTTGAAACGAAATAGGTGATCCCATAAGAATATACAGAATCAAATTCCAATAACACTAGATACTTCTTCTATATTGTCCATATAAATTATTTCCATTCATCTTACTACATCCCTTAGTGTTTTTTTTTTTTTTGCTATCCATAATCAACTAGTTTGATCGCTATTACAATATTACACATACTCGACATATCAGACATCACATACTCTCACAATACTCCACTAAAGCCAACACTTTAAATGCTAACAAAAATCATAACTACACTAGTCATTTACCTTACTCTCAAACTGCCACTAGTATCAAAGTCTTCTTAACACACACATTATCGCCTCTAAACTTTAAAACTATGGCGCTCTCTCTTTCTATTTATGCATTCCATGACAGATTCGTGTAACACCTAAGTCTAATAGAACTAGTTCCAAATTTGAGAATATTTTTCCATCGAGTTACAACAATTGAAGCACACTCAACGTCACTCTACGCAATCTTTCACATACCGAATTTCAACTAATATTCATTCCATGATATACCTCAATTGTTGATAAACATAAAGAACTGTAGGCTCATACCATATCACATCCATAAGTCACCTACCATAATTTGAACACTCTAGCCCCACATACAATAATAAAGAAATCATCCACGCATCTCTATTTGTCACACAAATTTAAACTCAATCTTCATAAAAGTATATGATAAACCCCTAGGAAGTCTGTGTAAAATCAAATTTACATCTCATAGTCATATCTGCGCTCATAAGTGAAAATTCATACAACATTCAACTCAAACCCTATGTCCATATGAGAGGTCTTATTCCTTCACTTTAATTAAATTCTTTCAATGATTCAAATTTCAAATACCGTTAAATCATCTATACACTTATTTTTTTTCTTTCGTTGACTCGCTTACCAATCTTATCACTTGATCAACAACTCATGATATTTTAAACCAAAACTTTAACAGAAGTACTTTCTTAGGCCCTTTAAAAATCAAAGGAAGAGCTTTACGATCCAAACCATGTACAAGTCTTTCCTATTACTCAATACACCACACACTTAATTATTTCTTATCTTACCAATCTATATCTTGACACGACCACAACCTAAACTCACCGTGAAAATTTAAATTTTGAATGCAAACGTGCAACTTAATTCCTTTATATATCAACATTAGCTCATATCCTGAAGATTATTTTTTATGAATTCATGGATTTTAACTTGTCATTGATTGCTTTTCATCGATCTTATCATATCCTTCGCTAAAAATCGAACCATACTCATTATTAAACTCAAAATCACAAAAGAATTTATCACCATACTCAAGTCAAATGCATGTAGACTTCTTTTTAAAATCGTATCCAAATAACTTTTAACTGATATAAACTATATGTAACACTATCACCATAACCATAGCAAAACAGATGGAACCACGTGTCCCTTAACCAAATTCTCAACCATATAGAGATAAATTTTTTTTGTTGCAATCGGAGTAAATATAATTGTTCTCAATCGCCTCTTTTGAAAGCCTAAGCTACTTTACACTAACCCTTCCATGTATAACTCTAGCTCCTTTTAATTTTATTCAAACGGTGTCTCAAAACCTTCTATAATTTTTCATGCAATCAGCCTACTCATCAAACAGTAACAAACCTGAGACTTAAATACTCACAAGTCATCATTATAATACAAAATTCATTAAACTAACAATCCTTATTTCATAATTGCATCTCAATCACAATCCATGACGAACTTACCATCATGCTCAACTACTCTTGACATCACCACGAAGTAAATCTTTTATAAATTGACACCTTAAATTCAATAACACCAACAAAAAATCAAAGGGCTAATTCAATCTTATATGTCTTTTCATACTAAAATCTTCAATTACTTCACACAAGTATACTCTTTGAATCTTCCTTTACCCATTCATTCTAGAATATTTCCATTTGATTGGAGCTTATGATAAATCACCATTGATCATTTAGAATCCTAAGGATACACTTCATAACCTACGCACACATTAATATCATACCAAAGATTCACCACTAAGATTCCCCTCAAAAGTAATGCTTAACTCATTCTTCTGTAGTAACAACCTAGTTGGTTTCTCAGACATGAATGAGACATTGAACTTTATTGCATGATCATGTGATACAATTGATAATTTCTTATGTAACTATTATGCACACTTAAAAATCAACATATCCGTGTTCATATGCCACTAGTACCACATCGTGAAAGTCTGTTACATCCACCACTAGAACACATAGTACCTACCGAGAAGATTATATCCAAATAGGTCATACATATCTACCTATAAAATAGTTGTAAAATATTACGGAATTAGTTATTTATCTAGCCCAAACTATATGTATTCTTTCATAGGTCAAGTCAATATCAAAAGTAACAAACTCCATAATTCTAACCAAGTAAGCTTTGATACTATTGTCGGTTTTAAAATTACATGTCCATTACCTAGTCATCCATTTACTCATTCCACTTCCAATTGTTAAGCCACTCTAAATATCGTATATATCTCACAAGTACGATTCAATTTAACTAACCTTACACAATCCCTTCAAATTGTTAAACATTATAATCTAACCGCACATCCTCTCCATAAGTATATTACTTCCACCTTAATATCAGATCTAACATTCAAACCATACACGATATCAACTCTTTATGCGAGGAACCACGCACGAGTAATCACTATAATTGAGAGTGACTGAAGTGAAATGATAAGAATCAAATTGTACCAAGGACGCACGATAGAGATTCAAAAAGTGAAGATTTTTTCTAAAACTCACTATAGCCTTTCGAAGATAAGTGCGGACGTCTCCGTACCGATCCTCGAGACTCTACTTAGACTCGAATTGTACACACGTGAGACCTATGAATCTAGGGTTTTGATACCAAGTTGTCACGACTCAAAAATTGACATGATGACACTCGTCTTATCCCACCAAGACATGTCAGCCTGAAACTCGACCATTACAATAAAATGCGAAAATTTCATAATTTACTAAAAAATACCCCAAAAATTTGATTTTCACGTGTACAAGCCTCTTAAGTATTACAATTGATTCAAAGAAAAATATAAGTTTCAAATGACATTTTTTCTCTAATAGAACAAGATCATAAATAGAAGTAAAAGGTCTGCTGAGATAACAAGCAGCTACATCACAATTCTCCACAAAAAGCCTTGGACAAGGGGAAGAGAAATATCACAAAGGTCGGGGCTAGTAACCTACAAAAAATTATAGTAGCAATGGGTGAGTTCCAAACCACACGGTACCTAACAAGTAAACTTCTAACCACAAGCTAAGGGGATAAAATACGGGTACTGCTTACGCACCAACCAAATTTGCACAACTACAACCTGCATAAAAATTAGCTCAACCTAACAGTTCACAGTTTCAATTGCATCTAACTCTTAAAATCATTTTAACAAATTACACATCTTTAACTACAACTCAATACTCAAAAATCACAAACTTTCACAAAAAGGCACTCACAATATCAGCAACACACAAGATCAAGTTCATCCAATGGAGGTAATTAAATATCAAGTACTTCCCAACCACCTAACAAACACATAATCATCAAGAATGAAGAATGTCATGGATGCAATGCAATATGATACCATGAAGTGATATGCCTCAAAAAAATCAATTTCTCTCTCAACCATATATACATGATACTCCTCTGAAATACATCGAGAGTTCATGACCAATGGGGGACTCGTGAGGTCTATATACCGACACGGACGATCTCCACGTGTCTGTGCGGATGATCTCAACGCACTTTCATAAATCAAACAAATTCCGCACGAACGATTTCCACGTGCCCAAATCATAGTCATAACTTTTCTATCGCACAGACGATCTCCACGTGCCCAAATAATCATAACTCGATCTCAACACAGACGATCTCTACATGTTAGACATTTACTCATACCTAGCCTCATGTCAATACATGTGCACAATATGATATCAAATAAAGGAGATGATGAAACATCTCCATAAATCAAATGTCGCTATGACATACAACCACCTCAATTATCGCAATTATACGGGTTCGGTAAAGAACACAATCACACATAATAAATCAAATTAATAATATATTAGTTAATGCCCATATGTTTTGGCATTCTCGAATCATAATCCGCATTCTATAGTAATAAACCTTCCCATTATAACAATGGTACTCGTACCATTTTCAACACATCACATACAAATAAATAATCATATTTTCTTTTATTACCCCGTTTTATTAATAAAATTAATCAAGGTGGACAAGTCAACCATTCCAAATCTCATTACTCCCAAACAAATACCACAAGGAAATACACGCATTCCATACACTTAGCAAGATTTTATAATTCCACTTGCCTCAATCAATCAAGAATTCATTCCAAAACTTGAGTCTTCCCTTTCGTTGAAATTTCAAATCAATGCAATCTATTCAAATACATATTAACAATAAGATTTCGAAACTAACAACACCCATATAATATGAGTCTAGCTTAGATTCAAGTCTCACCCTAATTTATAATAAAATTTCTAAATCTTTATTCCAATTATCATATCAACTCTCATATATTCAATTTTTTTAGGTCTGGAGTTATGTTTCAATTCCTCCAATATCATGAATTTAATTATATTAATATAATATATTGCACATACTATTTAACAACACATCCCATCATCTCAAAACTTGAACCATAATAAAAGAATAATTAATAAAAAGAAAATGTAGAACACTCCAACCAAATCACAAAATTGACATTTATTTATGGGAAGATTACAATTTGCATATTCCTACAACATATAAATATTGCCAACCCTTACCCTCTAATCATTGTCCTATGATTAGCCTTAACCCATTTGCATTGTTCCTCCATTAACAACTAAAAATGACCTTATGTGCAAAGAAACCCAATTCTTAATTTAAAATTATTTTTATCAAGGGAACCTTCCATCAACCCATAATAATATTAAATGATCATATGTTCATAAAGTCAACCACTGATTTCTTACATACATCAAAAACACGAGAACACTTGAATTCGTACTTGTACAAACGGGTCGATTTCTTTGGCTATCGAGTCTGCTGTCTTCTCTTCCGAAGTTATTTTTTTTCTTAAGAAAATATGAAGTAATGATATTCTTTTCCACTAATTTATTTTAATATATAGGTCCAGTGATAAAGGATCTTTAATAAATTTTCATTTTAGTCTATTAACTATCGACTTATGCATTTATCTATTACTGTTCATCAATTAATTAACTTAACTTAATCGAATAATTTAAAATTTTAAAATTAACTTCACCGATTAATCATAAATGACTCAGGACAACTATAACGATAATTTTTACAAAAAAACATTTTTAGATGACTTTTCAGATCATTACATCTTCTATCGAACAATGCATTTATTGAGCTAACCTTTTTAGAGATGTCAATATTTTCATCAATTCAATTATACATCTTAATTTGAGAATTTTAAGTATAATTTAAATAAATAGAAGTTATAAAAAAATAGACGTTATGACATTAATTTGATGTGGTTGTACTTTTTTATACAAATAAAACATGTATAATCAATTTACAAATCATTAAATAATGTCATATATTATTCAAATATGCCATGAGAATTATTCTTGAATACACAGATAATTCAGTTGTTTATTGAATATAATTAATACACATATGAAGTGATATTAATAGTCATTTTTTTAAACATATCTTTTATTGATTTTTTTTTTTGAATTTCTTATTTTAATCTTAATTTTGTACAATATAATATTTGTATTTTCGATTAGAACTACAAAATTACAACTTAAAATTTACATCTCCATTTAAATTCAAATTAAAATAACCAAACAATGGAAAAGTATAGTTTCACTAAAGTTGAAAATTTTGACTTGAATTTGAATTCAAATAGTTGATACAAAAAAAGGTAAATTGAATTGAGTTTCTTATTTCTTTTGAAAATTCTTCCTTAAAATAATTTTCTAATTTGAATTATACGGTAATTGACACTTATCTTCACAATATTATTTTGTTTTTCAAATTCTATGTAAATAGATTAAATATATTTTATGATATTGATAGTTTTATTTTATTTTTAAATATTCTATGTTAAACTTTACATTCTAATGCATATATATATATATATATATATATATATATATATATATATATATATATATATATATATATATATATATATATATATATATATATATATATATATATATAATGACTTCTGAGTATAATACTACTATGAGATTTGAAGAGAGTGCATTTTTGACATATGGATTATAAGAAGAATTTTCTACAATATATGGATTTTTGACATACTTGAGTATACACAAATTTGACCCCTCTCTAAAAGGTAGATAAAAATATTTTGAATTCATATAATTTTTATATTCTAATTCAAATTAAAAGTAGTAATCAATATTAAGAGTAGTCATAAATTTAACTAAACACTATTCTCCATGTTCCATATTAGTCGTCTATTTTTTTCTTGATACTATGCTAAGTAATCATAAATAAAAAGGATATTTTTTACTACTTTACACCATAATATTTTTTATGAAAAACTTCATAAACTTGTTTACACTTTTAAAAAGAATTAATTGTAAGGTAAATTAAAAATATTTTAATGAATTTCTATATTTATATCATAAGTTAACAATTAATTTGAGATAACTATTTTTATTAATGTGAACAACTAAATGAGTTGATGATCTCTTTATCTTCACGAGATAGTGATAATGTCTAGATAGACCCTATTCTTTTTAGACCCCACTTATGTTATTATTATTGTTATTGGATAATTAATATGAGACATAAGAAGTATACGTTAAAAATTTATTTTTAAAAGGCGAATAGATAACAAAACTATATATATATATATATATATATATATATAAAACAATTGTTAGTTTAATATAACAATTGTTGTATTTGTTATATAATAAAAGAATATTGTATGTGATAATTTTTTAATATAAGGAAAACTAATAATTATAAAAGCAAAGAATTAATTTTCACCTAAAATACATCTCCAACCGTCTCCCCTCTTCCCCATTTAGATCCAAAAACTTTTACCCCAAAAATTGAAAATTGCAAAAGATCAAAAGTTTCCCCAAAATTTTAAAACTCATTTAATAAAAACCTAGATATTCTTTTCACTCTTCACATGTCCTTCTTGTTCACCTTTCTCCATTTGTTCAACTTTTCTTGTTTCTAATGTTTTTTTGTTTTTCTTTTGTAGGTATGACATAACATTCTTCAAGAAGCTGAGATAAGTTTTCACAATATGAAATTTTTGTATACTCAGTCGTTTGCTCTAAATTTTCTATTACGTATAGATTCAAGAAAAGATTGAGTCACAAATAATTTATCATACATAATTTTATTCTATATTTTTGCAAGAGATTATTGACCTAATTTGAATTGATGGTATTATAATGAATTGTCTATGTTTATTAATGTAAAAGAAATTTTCTGATTAGGTTTGAGTTTTATAATTGATACTTAAATTTCATATCTATATCTACAGGTTATAAGAAGTTTACAAGTTACAAATTGCATACTCCTTTGTTTTCTATGTATTATTTTTTATTTGCTAAACATTGATTTTTTAAATCATTATGTTCATGGTGCTAAAATATTTACCATTATTGATAGGAATATTTATGTAATAAGATAATACAAATGACAAATTGAAACCGAATTTGATCAAGCTAAGGTGCAATTGAATATTGTGGAAGGAGATATATGAGAAGACTATGTTGCTTTGGGCTCAAACAAGATGATGTCTTACAAGCATTGTGTAACATTTCAAAAATTCAAGACTCGTCTTAAAGCCTAACATAGGTGTCTTGAGGTCTAGACACTGTTTTTAGGACTATTGTAATAAATATAAGTCATTTAGGAGGTTTAGGAACCAAAACGTCTAAGAACGTCCATGACGTTGGGAAATTTGGTTCAAGGACTTACTAGCATGTTTTAGCCTATTTGACTAGTTTTTAGGAGTCGGAAATTCATGAAATTAGGTGGAAGGGTGTATAACATATGTTTTAAAGTTGATCATGGACGAAAAGTCCGGGTATGAATCTCCAAGGACCAACCAAGGGTCCTTGAGGAGGACCCTAGCACGTAAGAGGCAACACTGCCTGGGTAGTGGGCAACCACGAAAGCCAAGGAACAGCTCGTGTGTGGATCAATGGGGCGTCGATGACAACCATTGTCCCACACTTAGACAAAATGGGAAATCCCTCTCCTGCACAAGTCTCTGACCAAAACGATGAGTGTGCAGGATGGAGGGGGCCAAGTTGTCCACTAACAGATGGCCCATCGTTCGGGGTCTCGTCTGTGAGGGTAATTTTTCCTCCATGTTTTTCAGTTAATTCATTTAATTATTAAAGGGTTTAGGTGGTTAATAGGGGTTTAAAGAAGTCTATTTAGGTTAATTAACCCCCCATATAAAGACCCCAACCCTCATTTAGTCTAAAGACAACTCACAAAATAAACCCTCTTCTTTCTTTCTTCTTTCTCTCTCTATTGAAAGAGACCATTGAAGACAAGCTAGGGGGATGTTTTGGGGGATGTAAAGGGACGATTTTCACCATAAAATCTTCATCTAACGTTAAGGTATGAAATCTAATCACATTTGAGACTTCTTTCCTCAAAGGGCTCCTTCAAAGTATTTCTAAAAGTTGAGTTTTCAAGTGGGTTTCATTCATTTACGAATTTGATGTTGTGAATCGAGTTTTTTATAGTTTCTTTAGGATATAATGAATATGTTAACATGTATTTTAACTTGACTATGATGAATTATAATGATTTGGTCTAAATTGTAGAACATGATCCTTAACCCTTAATCCTAGGTTTGATCTTGATGTGAATTAGGTTGTGAATGATTCAATTGACTTGACTATTGGTTAAATAAATATTAGATTATGTTGTTACACCAATCATGAAAAAATTAGGATGAATTGTTGTTTTCCATACTAGTTCTTGAGAAAGATCTAACTTAGAAGAATTGACCTAAGTGTCTTGTCTTGAGTTCTGATCTAGTAATGAATTATGGTGTAGTGATTCTTCTAGCTGTATTATCATGTTGGTCATTGAATTATATTGATGTTATTACCTATTGGGTTGAATCATGAGTTGATGGTAAGACCTTGGTGATGAACTATGAAGGAGACTTGGTAAGTCTTGTAATCCCTATTCCTTACTTCAACTTGTGGTTAATTATGATTAAGTCATGATGTTGTGTTGGAGTATGCCTTATTTAGGATTGATAGGATGGTATGATGTCGAATTGAAATGTGTTGATTTGGTTGTGAGGTTGATTAAGATGTAAATATTATAAGGATGGTAATGCTTATAAATGTGCCTTATTATAAAGTTATATGTAATGTGTTAACTTTACTTATATGAATTGTGATGAAAGGAGTATATTCATGAAATTCTCAACGATCTATGATGATGATGATTATATAAGGTCTAGGCCCTATGACTTAAACTAAGTTATGATTGTTAATAAAGACTTAAAGACATTTATTCTAAGGCACTTAGCTTCGCACCAACTGAACTTGACAATTAGAGGTGATGACTTCCGAAAGAGGAACATTCACCCTATAGTTCTACATTTAATATCAAATTTCAAAGAGGAACACTCATCCAATAGATTCTCATGAGAGAAGACCCCAATTACCAAGTGGTATGAAGAGGGACTATACTATCTCTTAGTTCTTGAACTATGTTGCCCGGATAGGAAGACTACTTAGTGGATCCACCTAGAAAGCTACGTTTATGATTGATTTTACTTTGGCCGGTAGACCACCTTCCATCAGTGTAAGGTTTTACGACATTGGATTCCACACTTAGCTCTTGTGGTATATGTCGGTTAAGTCAAGTGTCCCCTAACTAAAATGAAGCGTTGAAGTATGAACTAACTAAGGTGACTTGAGGGGTTTGACTTAGCCTAGGTAGGGGTATGGGACTCTACCTATCCCTTGCACTAGTTAGCCTTGATGGAAGCTTTATGAAGTTCATATTTTGTACGTATATAGTAATGATGTATATGATGATAATATGTTGATGTGACAATATGAAAAGTACTATGTGATGATGATTATCTTTTGGAGCATGTAGTTGGATTATATTGTTAAAAGTATGATGTTATGTATCTTAAAGGTTAAGTATGTGAAGTTGGACATTGATTATGGTTTCTTGTTGGGGCTACTTGATTAAGGTTATGGGGTTTTGCTTGGTCAATGCACATGATGTCTTGATAAGGATTCATGAGTAATTGTCTTACTTATTATGATATGATTAACTCTTATTTATGCTTGTGATGTTTTCCCTTGATGATAGAGTTGTAGTAGATTATGGGTTCAAGTATGTTGATATGCATGTTACTTGTTTGAGTTAATGAGCATGTTTTGTTGCTTAGTATGACTTGCTTGTTTATGCATGAGATTTTTAAAGGGTAAATTAGCATGGTTTAACTAAATGTCTCTTTTTAGTATGTTTTGATATTATATGTGCAAATGGTCTCATACTTAGTACAAGTGGCGTACTACTTTTTATGGATGTAGGACTATGCTAGAATTGCTATGATAGTTTAGATGGTATGAGATGAAATAATCTTTGAGACTATATTCTATCTTATATATATGTATATGCAATAAAAGTAGAAGGCTATGTAGCCTTCCTATACGAAGGGTCTATGTATACTCGATACAAATATATTATGTGTATGTAGAGGTCTATGTAAACCTCTAAGTAGATCTAATGAAAAGTTCTAATATTTCCACATTTTCGACCTATGAATGTAATGATGTAAGACTAAGAGGCTAGTTTTCGTCCTCAAAGAGAATGGCGACGCCGGTTACGTCTAGGGGTATACCCCGGATGTGACAAACTTGGTATCAGAACATGAGGTTGAATATCTTTGAGTTTATGTATCTCTATCTACCACGTCTATGTAAGTTTGTATTCATAATTGTGAAGCGCACCACACTTATGAATAGGAATCTATGTGATGCTTAGGAATTGCTCTCTTTCTTGGAAATTCAATATCGTGCCTCTAGAGTGGACTTATTATATGCTTTCACCTAAACGTTGTATTTTGGTTATAGGTAATGAATACTCAAAGGAATGCGGGTTGGAGAATTAATGAATAGATTGCAAATTCGGGAGCTCCTCCCCGTAGTAATCAAGTCCCTCCCCTTGAAGAAGATGCTAATGTTGACCAAGCTACGGTCAATCCTGCACCTTTGATGGATGGTGAAATACGGGCTACCCTTATCCAATTGGCCCAATCCACCACCGTTCAAGCCCAAGCTATGATGGCCCAAGCTAATCGGAAGGTTGTACCGCAAGTTCATCAACAAGTTTCTACTATATCTTCCCGTCTAAGGGATTTCACTCGGATGAATCCTCCTACTTTCTATGGGTCAAAGGTTGATGAAGACCCCCAGGAGTGCATTGATGAAGTCTACAAGATAATCTATGCTATGGGGTTGTCTACTAGTGAAAAGGTCGAGTGAGCCACATACCAACTCAACGATGTAGCTCAAACTTGGTATGTTCAATGGAGGGATAATAGGCCTCTTAGGGGTGGGACGGTGACTTGGGAGATCTTCAAGAAGGAATTTCTTGACTAGTTCTTTCCTAGTGAGATGAGTGTACATGACTACTCTTTGAAATTCATTCAATTGTCCAAATATGCTTCTTCTTTGGTTTCCGATCCTAGAGATGAAATGAGCCGCTTTGTGGCGCGGGTGTCGGATGACTTGCAAGAGGAGTGACACTTGGCGATGCTTCACGACAAAATGAATATTTCCCGTATTATGGTGCATGGTAGAAGTGTGGAGGAGTCTAGGTCTAGAAGGAAGGAGAGGGATGCAAAAAGAGCAAAATCTTTTGATGGTGATTCTACAAATAAAAGGCTTCAAACCCAAGACAAGCCTAGATTCAAGAAAATGTTCTCTAATCAAGTTATATCCACATTTCCTAAGGCTCATAATGATAGGGGGCCTAAGCCTAGAGTCCAAAAGGGAAGGGGTGGGAACTCACGAAATGAGAAGACTACATTTTTCAAGTGTGGGAAGGGTCATCTTGGTGAATGCTTGGTAGGAACGAGAAATTGCTTTTGTTGTGGCAAGAGTGGTCAGAAGGTGAGAGATTGACCAAATTTGAAGGGTTAAGAGAAGGTGATCAAGCTCAAGAAAGTGGTTTTAGTGATGCTCCTAAGAAGAACCGCTTTTATGCTCTTTGCACTAGGGGTGAGCAAGAGACCTCTCCCGACGTGGTGACCGGTATGTTGAAAATCTTTACTATTGATGTATATGCTTTAATTGATCCCGATGCTACCTTGTCATCTGATACACCTCTTATGGCTAAAAAGTTTGACTTTTTGCCCGACATCTTGCACGAACCTTTCATAGTGTCTACACTGGTGGATGATTCGGTTGTTCCAGAAAGGGTGTATAAAAATGTACTATAATGTTGCACAATAGAGTTTCTTATGTTGATCTAGTAGAACTAGATATGCTTGATTTCGATGTTATTTTGGGTATGGATTTGTTGCATGCTTGCTTTGCCACTATTGATTGTAGGACAAGGGTTGTGAGGTTTAATTTCCCAAATGACCCCGTTGTTGAGTGGAAGGGTGGGAATTCTATTCCTAAAGGTCGTATCATATCTTGTCTAAAAGCATGCAAAATGATCTTAAATGGTGTCACATCCGGGGAGCACCCCCTAGAAGTAACATGACGTACTTTACCTCTCAGAGGTCTTGTACAAGCCCATAGTTATCATTCATCGCATTGACATAGTAAATTTAGCGGAAAATTTAAAACTTTTCATAGCACATCATATGCTAGAAACTTTACTTCATATATATATATAAAACATAAGTCATAATACACATTTAGACCCTAAGTCTCTTTGTAATCTTAGACACAACAACTTTAGAATAAATTAGGGACACGACCCTTAAAACATAAGACATAACAATACAATCTTTAAACATTTTACTTTAAGACATGAGTAGGGAATCCTTGGAACTTAAGGCCCCCTTTTTTGAGCTTGGGAATCACATATCAAGCTCTTCAATCATGGACATCCTTTAAGCATTAATAACTTACACTGTGTAAAAAGTAGAGAAGAATGAGATTAGTACAAGAATACACTAAGTATGACAACCATGCAAAAACATGCATTTAAAAGGGACATTTTCTTGAAATCATACTTCATGCGTTTTGAGAAAATCTTCATAAAACCTTGAGACAATTGCATTTATACCATTCAAATACTTCATATAAACATATTCAAATTCCAAACATACATAATATCACAAATAGAATTTATGACATTTTTGAGTCACATTACAGTGAGCTCTTTTTCCCTTAACAGTGAGCTTTATTTCCTTTTATTCATTCACTTCCCAAGTAATCCTTTAGTGATACTTTGTGCAATGCATAAACTTAAGGTCACAAGAAAACATACATATCATCTACACAAGGCAACACATACCATCATAGAAGTATAATGCAACTTAGACAAATACTACAAAGTCATGCATAAAGAACATATACATAGTGACATGCATTAGAACACCTTCCTAGAACTTCCTAAGGAGCTACTTGTGCAATGTTTAGATGGGTTCATTACTTCCACCTATCCTAATTGACCTCCCATACGTCATTCTAGTTAGGGACTTAGTCATTTACTTCCATTGTACATCTTACTTTAGGAAAAATGTAGCCTTAACTGACATAGACCTAAACATGGAATTCGATGTCATAAAACCCCACACTGAAAGAAGGCAGTCTACCGGCCAAAGTAGAACCAAACATGACATAGCTTTCTAGGTGGATCCACTAGCTAGTATCCTCTGGTGGCAACATAGTTATGGAACTTGGAGGTACATGTGAAAACCCTCTTTATGCCTTATGGGGCATTATGGTTATTCACTTGTGGAAACACTCATTATACCTATTGAGGTAGTGTGGTTATCCACCTCATGAGATTTATGGTAGACCTTCCTTCCCACATTAGAAAGGGACACACACTCATATACAAGTTCACTCGGTGCTAAACTAAGTTCCCTTTATTGAAAAAGCCTTTATTATCTTTTTTCATAAAACATAAGCTTAGGATATTCACTCCCATATGCTTATAACATATTCAAGCACTTATTTTAGAGTATTCTTGGGCAAAACTTTCAAGGACCCTCTATTAACTAGATCTTCATACATGTGTGTGAGTGTATACATAAATATGAGCAAACCTTTCACATAACACATAATGTCACACATGTTCTTGTATCATTGCATAAGGTTATAGGTATAACAATATGAGCAATACTTTTCTTATAAACCCATTAAGACTCTATGCACATTCTTACTTCATCATATTATATAAATCTTATTCATAACCTATCCGTACATCCATTTTCATGCACATAGAAACCAAACCTAGGAACTATACTATCAAGGTACACATGTGCAATGCATAGACAAGGTCACATACCCTTGCCTATGCTAGTACACCTATCAAGTAATCCTATAAAGGAGATACATATCATATTTCACATACATATATTTTACATGCATAATAGTAGACACTATTGAATATGAGAACAACCTTTCATTTAGACATCATGACCTATACTACTTGTAAGCATTCATGTAGAGTGAGGGTGTGTGTACATTTGTCAACAACAATATATTGAGGCAGCCACCCTCTTAGGACCACAATACACATTCAAGCATAGACCACACAACACATAATAGCATAGGAGGCAAGACAATCTACACATTATAATCAAGACTCCTAACTTTAGCTATTTACACATTCATATAAGGGTACATAGGTAGGGGTCATTATTCATTAACAATTCATTAGTGGAAGCACCTACACATGACCTTACATAAACATTTACATACTCATAACAATCGTAACATAACCTAGATTCACAACTTACCTTCAAGGACATGGTAAACACATATATAATGACAATAGAGTAAACACCTCCACCATAAGTGGACCATACCACACAACGTCATACAAGGATTCATCAACAATTACTGTAAAGAAGTACAGAAGTAGAAAACTGGAGTAACTCTTACCAATCCTTTAGCTTTTAGCCATCATTGACCATTACTACTCTTTAATCAATAATTCAAGTATAGGTCAGTAACTAAAACATAATAATCAGATACAAAGTCATGCCTAAACTACTACAAGGCCATGCTACAAACTAGTACAACATATCATTAACATGTTAGAATGTAGGAGGACATAGACCATCAACCGATTTCACTTACATGGATTATAGATCATATTTAATCAATAATATCAATCTAAGTCAGTATCTAATCATACACTTAGTCAGAACAAAATCATGCTTAAAGCACTTCAAGATAAAGCTTCCAACATAGTCATTAAACTATCAATTCAATAGTGAGTAGAGGGAATAGGATATATTACCAATTCCTCAAAGTATTGATCATCAATCATATGTTAACAATAAATACATGCTATTCAGTAGATCAATAGATATTTAGTAAGAAAAAATCATGCTTCGTCTAACCACTATTCGAGATCACATCATATACATAGCCTTTTTACTTCATAGTCTAAAAGATCTAGATAAATTCATGCAAGCCTTTATTTAATTTGGTCATCAAGGTTTTATACCCACAAC
This sequence comes from Solanum lycopersicum, assembly GCF_036512215.1. Lineage (NCBI taxonomy): Eukaryota > Viridiplantae > Streptophyta > Magnoliopsida > Solanales > Solanaceae > Solanum > Solanum lycopersicum. The sequence continues at coordinate 34,396,812 of NC_090801.1, read as the reverse complement.
TCATCCATAATGTTAACTTAAGGAAGTAGCTACATTGATTCATGTATAATTGAAATCCTACACAATTGTTCTAAAATTGAATTCATTGTAACACATAGGAACATAGGCTAGTAACACTCAAATCTTCATACATTGATCCTCATGGATACTTAATCATAAATTAAACATTAGATTCACTTAAATAACAGTAGGTATAACCACTTCAACTTAATAGAATCACAATTCAATCGATAACAAATCAAGATCACAAAGCCCATGCAAGGACTAAATCAATTTAAGGGAGGAACATGGGTTCATCATGCAATTGGATTAAAATCACGTTCAAACCAACACATTAACATCAGTTCATAGTGATTTACCATTTAAAATGTTGTTAGAAATAACCCATGGCTAGATTGAAGAAGAAGAACTTTGATCATGAAATCTCCTTTGAAAACTTTGAGAAGAACTCTCCAAGTGAAAGGTTACTTAGAGATGAAGGATCATCATACCTTTGTCTAGCTGAAAACCTCTAAAACTTGGTGATTCATATATGGAAATCCAAGCTCCAAGCTATTCTTGAGCTTCAGCAACAATGGTGGTTTCTAGGGAGAATATTTTTGGAGGGAAAGGTTCAATTTGTGTGAGTTGGTTTGGGAATGGGTTGATAATGTTTTTGACCACTTAAATACACCCAAAATCACAAAATAAATCATGTGGGTTCAGTTTATCACGTTGGCTAAATTTTCCATTCACCCCTTTAATGAAACAGTGCGCAGGAACTAGCACCACGCTACCATTGATGAACCAAATCAACTAGCCATTGGTCAATCAACTGGCCATCCTTTGGCTTCCGTCGATTGGTACTTGGCAAATATTTTTATTTGAGACATTCCCAAGATAAGTATCTGTTGATGATACCTCACCTGCGGGCCATTAGTCAACCAACTGTCCGTTGTTTGGTGCATTGATTGACATTGCCAAGGCAGTGTCTCGACTAGCCTTAGGTCCTTCTTGTGGGCCCTTTTGCGGGGCTCTTTAGAAGTCGTACCCATCAATTTCCAATTTAAATACAACACTTAAAAAATTTTAGACCTTCCACATAAGTTTCACCCAAAATAAACACATGCAAATCGTCCAAACATGCAAGACCCCATCAAGTCACACACATGCATATCTCTAGGCTATCTTTCGAACGTCTTGAACGTTCTTGGACGTTTGACCTCCAAGCTTCACTAAACTTCACATACTACCATTTAAAACCATTATAAACCATTTTAATACTTATTAATCTCATGACATACAAATATAAGCATGCATAGACACATCAGGAACATGGGTGACTAGTCGTCGAACATTTTGGTCGTCCCTTGACGTTCAACTTCCAAATCAACTCAAACTTTACACACTGACTCTAAACCATATTATAATTCATTTTAGGACCTTAGAACCTTAATACTAACATGTTAGTATCTATACACCCTAACTCGTTTTGTGGTGTTACAAAGGGGTGTCTATATCACATAGTAAGAGTAAAAGATTTAGACTTCGAAATTCCTCCCATTGAGTCGGTCCCCGTAGTGAGTGAATTTCCGGAGGTCTTTCCTAATGATACTACCGGTATTCCTCCCGAACGGGAAATTCATTTTGGTATCGATTTGTTATTGGAAATGAACCTATTTTGATTCCTTCTTATCGAATGGCTCCAATCGAATTAAAGGAGTTGAAGGCTCAACTCAAAGATTTTTTAGACAAGGTCTTTATAGGGCCTAGTATTTCTCCGTGGGGTGCTCCGGTGTTGTTTGTAAAGAAGAAAGATGGGTACTTGAGAATGTGTATTGATTACCGCCAGTTCAACAAGGTCACTATTAAGAATAAGACCCTCTCCTTGGATTGACGATTTTGTTTGATCAACTACAAAGGGCGAGTTACTTTTTTAAAATTGACTTGAGGTCGGGGTATCACCAACTTAGGGTGAGAGGTGAGGATGTACCAAAGATGGCATTTCGGACTAGGTATGGGCACTATGAGTTCTTGGTAATGTCTTTCTGTCTCACTAATGCTCCGGCGACGTTTATGGACCTAATGAATAGGGTGTTTCAAAGTTACCTAGATTCATTTGTCATTGTCTTCATTGACGACATCTTGGTATATTCAAAAAATGAGCGTAATCACATGGGTCATTTGAGGGTGGTATTGCAAACCCTTAAGGAACATCAATTGTTTGCCAAGTATAGCAAGTGTGAGTTTGGTTAAGGTCGGTGACATTTCTTGGGCATATTATCTATAGTGAAGGAGTTGAGGTAGACCCAAGGAAGACGGAGGCGGTGAAACATTTTGCCCTAGACCATTGACTATTTTAATTATTTTCGGAAAAAATAATATTTTGAAAGGTTTTATGACTTTTTAGAGTCGCCACTTAATTTTTAAAGAAAAATCAAGAAAACTATGTTTTCAAAAAACTTAAACAGAAACATCATTTGAATACTTTTAAGGAGTTCGGAGATTCCTATTAATCTTTTAGGAATGTTTGAAAGCACCCAAGGCTTCCGCTTACTTGCGGTTATCTGGTAACTAACTTTGGCTAAAAGGATTTAATTTGAGATAAGAAATTAATTAGGTTTGCTGGAGAGTGAATTATTTTGCTTTTCATGCAAGTGTGACATAACTTGACTGATTTAAATTAAATCTAACTTGATTCAATCTCATTCAAAATCTTTATTAAACCTACTTATCAACTTATTTGCTAAGCGAGGCTCTCCATTTGAAATTTTCTCGAATCCATTTTAGACTAGGTTGATTCAACTTAAAACTGATTTAAATTAAATCTAACTTGATTCAATCTCATTCAAAATCTTTATTAAACCTACTTATCAACTTATTTGCTAAGCGAGGCTCTCCATTTGAAATTTTCTCGAATCCATTTTAGACTAGGTTGATTCAACTTAAATTATTAAAACGAGATAGCATTTTGCTGGGGTTTGAGTGTTTTAACCCTAAAACTAATGACAGATATCGACAAATAAGGAAATAAATGCGATAAGTAAAAGAGAGAGAGAGAAAGAGATTTGGATCAAAATCCGGGTTTTCTGTTCGCCTGAACCGGTATTTGGACACATTTGTTTTGGGTTTTGAACCATTTCAAATTTTTGTACCTGTCCAAAACTCTAGAAAAATAATAAATGACAAAAAGGGACAAGGGGGCTTAGGCCCGAATTAACAAATTACAAGAGTTAATACCTCATATGGTCACTCAACTAAATGGTTTAATTTATTTTTTAAAAGTTTTGATTTGTTATATAAATAATTAATATCAACAATTTTCAATTAAAAATAATTTAATAGATTGAGTGACTTTTGAGGAAATGGTGGATAGTTGAGTGACTTTTGAGTTAAAATTCAAAGTTGAGAGACTTTCTGAGAAAGAAGTGCATAGTTGAGTGACTTTTGAGTGAAAATTGAAAGTTGACTGACTTTCTGAGAGAAGAGTGCATAGTTGAGTGACCATTTGAGGTATTAACTCCAAAATACAACATAAGATGAATGTGGGCTTTTTGCCCCGGAGGTTTTGATTCTTCCATTGACTTCATATCCTTCAAATTTGAAGACCTGTTCGTCAATATTGGAGAGGTTAACTCGATAAAGTGACTTGTTCCTTTATGAATCCTCTCGGAAGGCAAGGGAAAAGTGGGAATTCGAAGTGAACTCGAGCATATTGCCATGCAAACTAAACTAGAAGATAGGGATCAATAAACAGTAATAAACTGGTAATATATTTAAAGCAAACCACAACAGCCACTAAACCAAAAATATAGAAAATATTCAGTTTTACTCAAACGTCAGGAAAGAGAGGAAACATATATTTTGACATACTCCCATCTTTAAGATTTTTAAACAAGAAGAAACATGTGAGGAAATAAATTTCCAAAGGACAGACACAAACACATGATACAAATATGGTTTCATCAGTAATCAATTAAACGAGCTTAAAACAAAAGACACAAACGTCAAAGCGAACCCACAACAGCTCAACCAAATTTCAATTACGACTTTATCACACTACGAGCAATGCCCACATATAACCCCATATCAACCAATTTTCAAGATTCTGCCTTATGCAAAAAGGAGAAAATACTACTGCTGGAATTTTCAAAACATGAAAGAACAAGGAAAAAGAAAAAGAACAGTGATTCGACAGTATTCGTACACGCATACCAAGCAAGAGGATAATGAGGCAGACTCAAACTAAGAATCAATGAAGCCACAACTCTAGATACGAAACAATAAGAAACCTTAGCCGAACCTTTCAAAAACAAGATATCAAACACGTTAAAACCACATATTTGCCACTACAAATAGTAGTGACACCACGATAACAATAGTGGGGTGCAAATAGACAGGCTCAACATCTTTCAACTTCCATGATTCAAAATGAGCAACGATAAAGAAAGACGACACGATAAATAATGACACACAACAGAATGGTGATTTAGAACATCATATGTCTAGACTTCACACTTAATCAAAGCGAAGTAAGAAAATAACCAAACGACCATCAAAACAAACTCGAACACAGAAAGAGATAACCAGAATGGAGCTCGAAATCATGAACTAAACAACATCCAGACCAAGATGATTTGAAGTGTCAAAAGAATTTACCTTCTCCGGGGCAGCTGAACCGAGGCAGAAACGAGCAGGAGACGACCACCTCCACAACACAAAGATTGATCGCAAAACCGACCCTAAAAGATTCTGGATAGAAATCTTATACCAAGAAATAAAGACCCTGTATTTACCCTCTTAGTAATATCTTTATTGTGTATTTAAACACCAATATTTTGAGTATTCTTTGTGAATTTTCTCTCTCATAGAAAAAACCAAAAAATATCCCCCTTCTTAACAGTGAAGCTAGAAAAGCTTATATAGCTGAGAAATTAGGGCTTCAAATGGAGAAGAATCGGGTTAAAACTCAGACCTATTTCGAGTTTTCTCTTAAAAATTCAAAACAAAACTTTTTCAAAAGAGGGGAAACCACTTTTCTGGACTTTTTAACCTTATTCCGGAAGGAGAAAGGGAGGTACATAGCTGAGATCAAGTCATTCGTCCTTGGGGTGAGACATGTCTCAATCTCACACTACCAAGGACGACTCGCGTGATCTGCTGCTGCTTTCTATTGCGATGGTACAATCGAGAGGGACGTTGGGGGAGAAAAGAGAAAGCGGAGCACAGTCCTCTGCGTCTTTCGCTTCTTCTTCACGTGTGTCTCGCTGCGGGGTGTCAATTTAGTCTCTTTTTGGAGTTCTGGGTTTCACGCGTTTTGGGGGATGAGTTTCTGGTTTCACACGTTTTTGGGGATGAGTTTTGGGTTCTTACGCGTGAAGAATGAAGTAGAGGAAGACGTGGGCTGGACTTCTTTGGGGTGTTAAGAGGAAGAGGGATTGAGCCGGTATTAAATTGTAAATGAGGGAGTAGAGCCTGGGTCAACCGAATTTGGGGTTGGGCTGGAATGGGCTATAGAAAAAATGTTTAACCAATTTGGGCCTGAGAATTTACAAGATTAAAATGTTGAATCAACAAAAAAAAAAGCCCAAGCTTGATTTTTAGAACTAATAGATTTAACCAAATTAAAACAAATGGTGAATCCTGTTGAGACGAATTAAAACAAGGCAATTAATAAGCTTCTCAATTTTGATGAAATAAGTAATCCACTTAATTATAAGCACGACTAATCCAAAAAAGTAAACTACTATATGCCTAACATAAATAATAAAATATTTTTAAGAATTAAATTAAATTTTTTTAGCACGAACTTCGAATACTGTACGCACATATGTATATATATTACTAAACAATAATAAATTGGTAAAAATTATTTTACAAAATAACTTGCAAAAATATTTTGAAATTTGTAAAGACTAATCATTTTAAATTGTCTTAGAATTAAGAAGCTCGTCAACTGAGTATTATCAGGGAGGGCCAAAATTGGGTGTCAACATTGACTCCAACTGACATTTAGAGTTTCTTGGGTCTAGTGGGATTATCGGAGGTTTGTGGATGGTTTTGCATCCATTACATCTCCCTTGACTACTTTGACCCAAAAGTATAAGAAATTTGAGTGGTTGGAGGCATGTGAAAAGAGCTTCGAAATATTGAAATATAGGCTTACTTCCGCTCCGGTGTTGACTTTACCAGAGGGTACAAAGGAGTTTGTTGTGTATTGTGATGCATCCGTGTGGGTTTAGGGTGTGTGGTTATACAACATGGGAAGGTGATAGCCTATGCTTCTAGGCAACTTAAGGTGCATGAGAGAAATTATCCCACTCATGACCTTGAGTTAGCGGTTGTGGTGTTTGCTTTGAAAATATGGAGGCACTACTTGTATGGTCTTCATGTTGATGTCTTAACCAACCATAAGAGTCTCCAATATGTGTTTACCCAAAAGGAGTTGAATCTCCGGCAAATAAGGTGGTTAGAATTGTTGAATGATTCGATATGAGTGTCCTCTATCACCCCAGCAAGGCCAATATGGTTACGGATGCTCTAAGTCGTATGACTATGGGTAGTGTGTCACACATAGATGAAGACAAAAAAGACCTAGTGAAAGATGTTCATGGGTTGGCTAGGTTGGGTGTGACATTGGAAGGTTCTCCAAATGGTGGGGCTACGGTCCATCATAACTCTGACTCATCATTGGTGGTTGAGGTGAAGTCTAAACAATAGTTTGATCAACCATTAATGGAGTTGAAAGAATCGGTTCTCAACAAGTTTAACGAGTCATTATCCTTAGGGGGGATGGTGTGTTGAGGTACTAAGGGTGATTGTGTGTTCCCAATATGGATGGGTTGAGGGACCGGATCCTTGAGGAAGCCCATGGGTCCCGCTACTCCATTCAGCCGGGTTCAACAAAAATGTACCATGACCATAGGGAAATATTTTGGTGGGAAGGTTTGAAGAAGTACATAGCGGAGTTTCTTGCTAGGTGTCCAAATTGCCAAAAAGTAAAAGCCAAACATCAAAAGTCGGGTGGCTTACTACAAGAGATCAAAATTCCTACTTGGAAGTGGGAAGACATCAATATAGACTTTGTAGTGGGTTTGCCTCAGACTCAAAAACAATATGACTCTATATGGGTGATTATGGATAGGTTGACTAAGTATGCTCATTTTATTCGTGTCAAATCAGCTTATTCGGTGGAGGATTATGCTAACATCTTCATAGATGAGGTTGTGTGTCACCATGGTATTTCGTTATACATCATATCGGATCGGGGTGCACAATTCACATCTTGGGTTTGGAGGTCATTCCAAGAAGGTTTGGGTACTAATATGAATTTGAGTACCGCTTTTCATCTTAAATGGATGGTCAAGCAGAACACACTATTCAAACCCTTGAGGACATGATTAGGTCTTGTAGTATTAATTTTAAAGGGAATTGGGATAAGCATTTGTATTTGGTAGATTTTACTTATAAAAATAGTTTTCATTCATCCATCTTCATGGCTCCCTATGAGTCCTTGTATGGTAGGAGGTGTAGGTCTCCTATAGGGTGGTTCGAAGTGGGTGAGCCTTCGCTTCTTGGTCCCGATTTGGTTTATCAGACTTTGGATAAAGTTCATATCATAAGGAACCTGTTGCAAAAGGCCTATAGTCGGAAAAAGTCTTATGCCGATTATAGGAGGAGGGATTTGGAGTTTGAGGAAGGTGACAAGGTGCATTTGAAAATTTCACCTATGAAGGAGGTAGTTAGATTCGGCAAGAAGGGGAAGTTGAGTCCTCGTTATGTGGGTCCCTATGAAATTTAGCAAAGGGTTGGTAATGTTGCCTATGAATTGGAACTTCCTATTAAATTGGCTTCGGTTCATCCGATTTTCCATGTTTACATGTTGAAAAAATGTGTCGGTGATCCCCGTGTCGGTGATCCCCGAGTCTATTCTTCCTATTGAGTGTCTTGGTTTCAAGTATAAACACTCCTTTGAGAAGGTTCCGGTTCAAATTCTTGATAGGAAATTGAAGAGGTTAAGTAATAAAGAGGTGGGTTCCGTAAAAGTTTTATGGAAAAATCACCTAGTTGAGGGTGCAACATGGGAGGCCGAGGCCGACATGAAGTCCCCTTACCTTCATATTTTTTATTACTAAGGTTATTCATTCTTTTTAATAAAATAAATATGACTAGAAATTGAATTTTCTTGATTTTTGGTGAAGTCTTGTAAAAATATGCCTTTTTAAATTTGCATTACAGTGTGTTACAGTGAATTTTGTGCCTAAAACTTGAAATTTTTGCCTTTTGGTTTGTTTGAGTTATGTTGTGCATTTTGACATGGTTAGTATTAGTGAAAGTTTATGTGACATGTTGATTAGTTGAACTTTGTGCTAATTGACTCATGTAAAGTATGTTGAGCTCATGTGTGTTGTGAGAAGGAAATGTCTCATGATGAAATGTTTGAGCCTTATGGGTGGTAATTGAAGTTTTGAAGTTTCCTTGTTCAAATGATATGATTTATGTTGTTTTGATATTGTTAATTGGTTGGGATGCTAGTATTGAGATTATTACTTCTTTCAAAACAATTTTAGTGTCATTTGAGGACGAATGTTCCTAAGGGGGGATAATGTAACATTTTGAAAATTCAAAACTTGTCTTAAAGCCTGACATAGGTGTCTTGAGGTCTAGACTCTGCTTTTAAGACTATTGTAATGAATATGAGTCATTTAGGAGGATTAAGAACCAAAACGTCTATGAACGTCCATGACATTGGAAAATTTTGTTCAAGGACGTACTAGCGTGCCTTAGCCTATTTGACTAGCTTTTTGGAGTCGGAAATTCATGAAATTAGGTGGAAGGGTGTATAACATATGTAAAATTTGATTCTTGGTTGAAACATCCGTGTACGAATCCCCAAGGACAAACCAAGGGTCCTTGAGGAGGACCCTAGCACGTAGGGGGCAACACTGCCTGGGCAGTGTGCAGCCACGAAAGCGAAGGAAAGGCTCATGTGTGGATCGGCGTGGCGTCGATGCGAACCGTCGTCCCACACTTAGGAAAAATGGGGAAGACCTCGCCTGCACAAGTCTCTGACCAAAACGACGAGCGTGCAGGATGTAGGGGGGCCAAGTCGTTGACTCACAGAGGGCCCGTCGTTCAGGTTCTCGTCTGTGAGAGTAAGTTTTCTTGCACGTTTTTAAGTTAATTCATTTAATTAGTTAAGGGGTTAGTTGTTTAATTAGGGGTTTAAGGGAGTCTAATTAGGTTAATTAAACCCCTATATAAAGACCCCAACCCTCATTAGCCTAAAGACAACTCACAAAAGAAACTCTCTTCCTTCTCTCTTCTTTCTCTCTCTATTGGCAGACACCATTGAAGACAAGCCAGGGGGAGGTTTTGGGGGCTTTAAAGGGACAATTTCACCATCAAAGCTTCATAAAACGTTAAGGTATTGGATCTAATTCACCTTTGATACTTTTTTCCTCAAAGACCTCCTTCAAAGTATTTCTAAAAGTTGAGTTTTCAAGTGGGTTTCATCAAATTATAAATTTGATGTTATGAATTGAATTGTTTGTGGTTTCTTTAGCATAAAATGAATAGATTAACATGTATTTTAACTTGATAATGATGACTTATGATGATTAGGTCTAAATTGTAGAACATGTTCCTTAACCCTAGTTTGATCTTGATGTGAATTAGGTTGTGAATAATTAAATTGACTTGATTATTGGTTAAATCACTATTAGATAATTTTTCTACACTAATAATGAACAAATTATGGCAAATTGTTGTTTTCCATACTAGTTCTTGAGAAGTGATCTAGGTTATGAGAATTGACCTAAATGTCTTGTCTTGAGTTGTGATCAAGTATTGAATTATGGTGTAGTGATTCTTCTAGCTTTATTCTCATGTTTGTTATTGAATTATATTGATGTTATGACCTATTGGGTTGAATTATGGGTTGATGGTAAGACCTTAGTGATGAACTATGAAGGAGACTTGGTAAGTCTTGTAATCCCTATTTCGTACTTCAACTTGTGGTTAATTGTGATTAAGTCATGATGTTGTGTTGGAGTATGCCTTATTTAGGATTGATAGGGTGGTATGATGTCGAATTGAAATGTATTGATTTGGTTGTGAGGTTGATTAAGATGTAAATGCTATAAGGATGGTGATGCTTATCAATGTGCCTTATTATGAAGTAATATGTAATGTGTTAACCTCGCTTATATGAATTGTGATGAAAGGACTATAATCGTGCAATTATTAATGAGCTATGATGATGATGATTATATAAGGGCTAGGCCCTATGACCTAAACTAAGTTATGATTGTTAATAAAGACTTAAAGACATTTCAATAAAGGGACTTAGCTTAGCACCGAGTAAACTTAACAATAGGAGGTGATGACTTCCCAAACAAGAAGGTTCACCCAATAGTTCTACATATGATGTTGACTTCCCAAAGAGGAATACTCATCCAACAGATTCCCATAATAGGAGACTCCAATTACCAAGTGGTTTGAAAGGGACTATACTATGGCTTAGTTCTTGAACTATGTTGGCCTCATAGGAAGACTAGCTAGTGGATCAACCTAGAAAGCTATGTTTATGATAGGTTTTAATTTGACCGTTAGACCACCTTCCATCGATGTAATGATATACTGTGGTTTCACGGTATAATTAATACTTTTTCCTTAAGTTTAGTGTGTCCGAAAGTCTTTTTGTGCTAGTTTTTATATAAGTTTCTCTTTGTTTTGCAGGAAATCTGTCCAAAGCTGAATGCGGAGATTTTGAGCGAAGAAATGCAGAAGAGACCACCTACGGAGCTTATGACGGTCCGTCGTGCTTGTGATGGTCCGTAGGTGGCAGCGTAGTGCAGCTGCTGAAGGAAGATGGGGAAGTCTGACCAAGTGTGGGATTACAAAGCTTGTGACGGTCCATCGTGGCTATGACGGTCTGTCCTGCAGGTTCGTCGTGAAGTTCAGAGAGGTGATCCCAGTACCCAGATTCCAAGAGTTGAAGTGTTTTGTAACGAAGACCCTCGACGGACCGTTGTGTCTATGACGGTCCGTCATACTTGCCGTCGAGGGGAATGAAGATAGCAGCAGAAGAAATTGCATAAATATGGGACAACGGAGTCCATGACGGTTCGTTGTGACCACGACGGTCCGTCACGAGGTCCGTCGACCCAGCCGCGTTTTGGCAGATTTCCAGCAATTAGAATCCTTGTTTAATTAGGTTTTTTATTTTTTTATAAATAGTTCGACGCAGTGGGTTTTGGATCCCCCAAACCCAACTTCTTGTAAATTGAGAAGGGCATGAGATTTATGCTTGCCCCCAGATCACATAATGCTTTCGCAAAATGTAATGACCCAACTGTACAAGGAATAGTGAACGCACCAGGATCTTCTTTATTTTGTACGAGGGATCTTGTAGCAATAGCACTACAATGCTGCAGTCTATCATCATCCTCGAAAGTGACCGATCTTTTCTTGGTGACCAGATCTTTCATAAATTTGGCATAACCGGGCATTTGTTCTAGAGCTTCTACCAAAGGGACATTGATAGAAAGCTGCTTCAACATTGTTATGAAACGCCGGTATTTACCATCCTCAATCTTTTTCACTAATCTCTGAGGGAAGGGTGGTGGTGGCCTAGGCATGGGAATTACCTTGATAGGTACTTCTGCATCTTTTCCATTACTTTCCTCTGCTTCACCACTACTCTTTACCACATTATCATTATCCTTTCTCACATTTTCCTTAGTAGATGGCATAGGTGGGTCAATGGTTTGCCTACCACCCCGAGTAGTGATTGCCATACAGTGCGCATCATTCTTTGGATTTTGGACAGTGTTGCTAGGAAGAGTGCCCGGTTGCCGTGTGTTCACTGTCGCAGATAATTGGGCCACTTGCAATTCGATCTGTTTAATCAAAATTGCATCTGATGGCTGATCGGACAGTGAAACGGCCTATAGGGATACTTCTTGATGTGCTAGTAAAAGTGGAGTCATTCATCTTTCCGGCTGATTTTGTTATTCTTGATTGTGAGGTCGATTTTGAAGTGCCTATTATTCTTGGGAGGCCATTCCTTGCTACAGGTAGAGCATTAGTTGATATGGAGAAGGGACAGATGACATTTCGGTTGAATAATGAAGAAGCGACCTTCAACATTTGTAGGACCATGAGGCAGAGTGGTGAGCTCCAATCGGTATCTGTCGTATCCCACAAAGAAAAGATGGAGAAGGAGACTGAACAGAAAAATGCAAAACAAGAGTTTATGGTTGGGGATTTGGTGCTTGTAGACAGTTCTGGGGTGCCTTGTCTTCCGAGAAAGCTCAAGTCTAAATGGACTGGCCCTTACTTGATTACCCAAGTATTCCCTCATGGAGTAGTTGAGTTAAAAGCCAAGGAGGGAGTGCGGTTTAAGAGGAATAGAGATAGAATAAAACTCTATTTTGGGCATAAAGCATCGGGGAATAAAGAGATAGAAGCATACCATCTTGATGAAGTCTGAGTAATCAAGGGTCCCCAATCGTGCCGCGACATTAAATCAGGCGCTTGTTGGGAGGCAACCCAATACTTATAGTCTTTTTAGTAATGGTAACATTTTTCTACTAATGAGTTTTTAAATTTGTAGGCACATCACCAGGAAATTATGCAGAAGATCACTCTGAAACAGTCACCAACGGACACATGAGACGTGCCGTCGTGCTCTCGACGGTCCGTCATGCACAACCATGCGGGTTGTCAGAGACCCTATTTCTAAAGATCTCTTACATTTTCTAAGTGTTCTCCAACAAACATCTACGACGGAACGTCATACTCTCGACGGTTCGTCTTTCATAACCGTCATGGCAGTCAGAGACCCTCTCTTAAGGGTCTCCATTTTTTAAGTGTCCCACGACGGACATCGACGACGGAGCGTCATAAGCACAACGATCCGTGCTGATTTTCGGTGCTTTGCGCCCCAGGTTTGCTTCACCTACAACTCTTGTATTTCAATTTTTTTATGCATTGGGGACGATTGCATGTCTTTTTGTTGGGGGTAGGGTAAATGAAAAGTGAGTGTTAGGGTGAAGTCTGAGTAGCCCAATTCACTATCCTCTATTGAGGTTTTCTTGCCTGTGTTCTTTTTCCCCAAAAGACTGATTACTTTTTCTGTTGAACCGGCATGTTTATACCTTTTGTACATAGTTTAATTCTGGAGCATGATGGCTAAAATGATATCCTGATAAACTGGAAAATAATGCATGACTAGGCATAGTAACTGATAAATGTGTGGCTCTAAGCATGAAATAGAGTTACACCATTGCATTACCCTAAGTCTTAAATACGAACTAGGTGTCTGATAATCTGGTATAGTGATGAGATGGCAAGTGGGTGTGAGAAAATTTGAATAGTCCACTATTGGTACTGAGCTAGAACTTGCCTGGTTAGTCCTACTAAAAGTAAGTTGTAATAGACAATTAGGAAAGGGTCATAGGCCCTTATTCAATATAGCTCATTTCTAGCCTAAGTAAAAGAAACCTAATCAAATTTATCCTTCTTTGATCCAAATAATCTGATCTTAAAATTAGACCTTTCTTTTTCACCCCAACTGATCTTTTCTGGGAACAATGTGTTGGCCCTGGTCCCTCCATGGACATGTGCACCTCAGCTTATGCCAAAAGCATAAGTTGAGAGTGGCTAATGCATAAACAACCTTCGTTATGGCCCTGACCCAACTTTGGATATTGTTTACCTTGACTCATGGCAAAGCCGTGAGTTGAGGGTGGCTACTTTGAGGAATACTCTTGAAAGTGGGGTTGAAAGAACAAAGAGAGAAAAAGAACAAAAGTAAAGTGACTCAAGAATTAGATGAAAAGAAAAGTACAGAAAAAGAAAAATACACAAGAAATACAAGCAAGAAAAGAAGAGAGTCACTTACACAAATGAAGAAAGGAGAGAAAATAGCAAGGTGAAAGAATATGAGAAACTGGGCGAGATAAAATGAGAGACAGTGGAAGGTTTAGCCGATATGTCAAGGAGGGCAAAAAGTCACTAAAGTATACCAAAATATACCTTACCTGACCCCGAGCCTGTGTTACTAGCTAAAAAAGTCCTATCGTGATCCTAAGGGTTGTATAGCGAACTTGAGGTAGTGAAAATAAGGGCGAGCTTATGGCAAAAGGTATGAATGAGTGTGACTTTGTTCTGAGAGCGAGTGCTGAAAAGTAATCCTTATACTCAAACTGAAACCATTGTGTGAAAAAGGAGGATTTTGTTTTAAAGTGAGGACACTAGTTGCAATACAAGAATTGTTAGCACCTCGGTGAGAAATTGAAGAGGATAGGTGTTAGTGCATGGTAAGTCTGTGTCATGTTCTGATCCCACAAAATTCAAGCCTAATAGTGATAGCATGCATAGATTTGATGAGATTAATCTGGATTGATAGCCAAATGATTGCAAAGGATAAAACATGGATATTATTGTACAAAGATTGTGTAGTGAGTCATAGTGCGTCGCTTGAGGACAAACAACGAATTTAAGTTGAGGGTGTTGATATACCGTGGTTTCAAGGTATAATTAATACTTTTTCCTTAAGTTTAGTGTGTCCGAAAGTGTTTTTGTGCTAGTTTTTATATAAGTTTCTCTTTGTTTTGCAGGAAATCTGTCCAAAGCTGAATGCGGAAATTTTGAGCGAAGAAATGCAGAAGAGACCACCTACGGATCTTATGACGGTCCGTCGTGCTTGTGACGGTCTGTAGGTGGCAGCGTAGTGCAGAGGCTGAAGGAAGATGGGGAAGTCTGACCAAGTGTGGGATTACGAAGCTTGTGACGGTCCGTCGTGGCTATGACGGTCCGTCCTGCAGGTTCGTCGTGAAGTTCAGAGAAGTGATCCCAGTACCCAGATTCCAAGAGTTGAAGTGTTTTGGAACGAAGACCCTCAATGAACCGTTGTGCCTATGACGGTCCGTCATACTTGTCGTCGATGGGAATGAAGATAGCAGCAGAAGAAATTGCATAAGTATGGGACGACAGAGTCCATGACGGTCCATCGTGACCACGACGGTCCGTCGCGAGGTCCGTCGACCCAGCCGCGTTTTGGCAGATTTCCAGCAATTAGAATCCTTGTTTAATTAGGTTTTTGTTTTTTTATAAATAGTTCAAAAAACCTCGTTTTTGAGGTTAGAATCTGTCAGGTTAGACTCTGTTAGGTTAGACTCCGTATTGTTAGAATCTATGAGATTAGACATCAGATTTTTAGACTTTGTGTATTAGTGTTGGATTTTGAGATTCTTGCAAGTGATTTTTGTATATTAATCAAGCAAACTTTTGGATTTTAATCTTTCTCATTGAAGTAAGTACATGAATTCTTATCTACTATCTTTGAATATTGTGTTTATGGCTATGAGTAACTTAACTCCATAACTAGGGTTGTGGGAACCATAGGCAAATAATGAGATAAACCCTAACTAAAATAACAATCTAGATTGGTGTCTTGCATGTATTAATAATTCTTTCGCTTAGAAGTCTTTTTAACGAATGGCCAACGTTATAACTTGCCTAAATGATACTTGGCGGACCAAGGAGGTAGATAATAGGAAAAGAATTATTAACATAGATTTAGTGTATACTATCTAATAGGCTAGTATTGATTGGTAGAGGTAATAACTTAGTCAAATATCAAATACGATGCTTAATATGAGGTAAGGATAAGGGTTAGGATAGCAACACACGTAGCCGGACCAAGGTGCGGAGTGAGATTTTCTAGATGCCGGACCAAGGATTTAGAAATACATAACTTATCACTTTGCATGCAAGATACTAGGAAAGAATTGTTATAGTTAGAATTATCAAGTTATGAACCTGTGGAGAACACGTAAACCCTAGTTTTGATTAATTGATTAAAATCAAACGGTCAAAGCTGTTAAGTGTCTCTTTCAAGTTCGTTATTTATTTTCACTCATTTAGAAATAGAAACCCCCCTTTATTGTTTTTACTTTCCATGGAATTCATTGACCAAACAATAGTAATAACAGGTTGAAGTTAAGTCTAGACTATTTTCCTCGTGGGAACGATCCCAACCTCACTAGTTGGGTTATTTACTTGACACGACCACTTTACTTCTTATTTGAGAAGTAAGTTTGTGTGTATCAGTAAGGGTTTACAACACTGCATTCCACACTTAGCTCAATTGGTCTATGTCGGTTAAGGCAAGTGTTCCCTAACTAAAATGAAGTAATGAAGTATAAACTAACTAAGGTGACTAGAGGGGTTTGACTTAGCCTAGGTAAGGGTATGAGATTCTACCTATCCCTTGCACTAGTTGGCCTTGATGGAAGCTTTAGGAAGTTAATATTATGTACATATAAGATAATGATGTATATGATGACAATATGTTGATGTCACAATATGAAAAGTACTATGTGATGATGATTATCCTTTGGAGCATGTAGTTGGATTATATTGTTAAAAGTATGATGTTATGTATCCTTAAAGGTTAAGTATGTGAAGTTGGACATTGGTTATGGTTTCTTGTTGGGGCCACTTGATTGAGTAAGGTTATGGGGCTTTGCTTGGTCATTGCACTTGTTGACTTGATAAGGAATCAAGAGTAATTGTCTTGCTTGTTATGATATGATTAACTCTTATTTATGCTAGTGATGTTATTCCTTGATGATAGAGTCGTAGTAGATTATGGGTTCAAGTATATTGATATGCATATTACTTGTATGAGTTAATGAGCATGTTTGGTTGTTTGGTATGACTTGCTTGTTTATGCATGAGATTTTTAAAGGGTAAATTAGCATTGTTTAACTAAATGTCCCTTTTTAGCATGTTTTGATATTATATGTGCATATGGTCTCATACTTAGTACAAGTGGCATACTAACCCCATTTTCTCCCTTTTTCCCAAACATTTTAGGTTCTGATTGTTGAAGGATCATTCGAGACGTCTTGAAGAAGACTTGTATATTCTCTACCATCCAAGTGGGTAGGTTCTCACTTTCCAAGGGTGATGTCAATATCTAGCTTATGGAGTTGTTTTGTTTCTATAACTCTTACGTTCATTCTATCTTCATTTGAGTACGATTGTTTAAGCCTATATCTGGCTTCTATACATTGATGTAGGGCTATGTCCAAATTGCTATGATCGTTTAGATGGTATGATATGAGACAATATTTGAGACTATATTCTATCTTATATATATGTATGTGCAATAAAAGTAGAAGGCTATGTAACCTTCCTATATGAAGGTTCTATGTATACTCGATACACATATATTATGTGTATGTAGAGGTCTATGTAAACCTCCTAGTAGATGTAATGAAAATTTTTAATCTTTCTGCATTTTCAACTTATGAATGTAATAATGTAAGACTAAAAGGCTAGTCTTAGTCTTCAAAGAGGACGACGATGCCGATTACGTCTAGGCGGTAAACTGTGGATGTGATACATTTTGTATTATGACTATTCAAAAAACTTTAGGATACAATTATATGTAAGTTGAGACTTACTTTGGAATATAAAAAATGCATTCATGGTTACATTATGTAACTTTTTTGACTAACAAAGCTTGTGGAAAATCCTTTCATATTAGTAGTAAAAAAATTGTTGAAATTTATTTTTTAGCTACATTATAAAAATTCTTGTGATTGATAATGTTTATGTCAGTATTCTTCAATTTGTTGCAATGAACTTTTGTAATTATGACTAAATATATATGTAATTATAAGGAATAAGGCGATACATCTTCACTTTTCATAGCAAAATTAAAAATATTAGCTATAATTTATGTATGTCATGACAAAAAGTTTGAAATCATAGCATTGCGAAATAAATATTTGTGGAAAATGCTCTAATTTTATTTTAGTTTATTAATTTGTAGTTTAATACAAGTATCATTGCCACAAGATTTAAAATATAAAATAGCCACAAATTTTAAATTTTCATAGCAAAAGAGTATGTCATTTGCTACAATCGAATATAATGTGTCTACAATATAAAATTTGCTATATATTTAATTTGTTGTGGCAAAAGAGTAAAAATATTTTGCTACAAGTATATATTTTGTAGCAAGAATTTTTTTCTATTATAGCCACAACCCAATATTTTTAGTAGCTATAAGTATTAGTCCTTAGGCACAGATCATGTAAGGTTTGTAGCTAACTTTTAGCCACCCTACATCTTGCCACGAATGCTACGAAAAAATATTTTGCGGCTAAAGTGTTTAGCTATGGAAAATTTCATATTTAGCTACAATTTGTTTTGTAGCTTTAAATGCATTTTCTAACATGGCATTTATCACCAACCAAGCTACCATGATCAAGAATCCTTGCAACACATGACCAAGCTAAACATGGGAGAGCTTACTTCCTCCACCCAAGCTAAGATGGGATTTATCACCTCAAGATACCATAAGTAATTCAACCCAAGCTTCCATGACTCTACATCTCAACCTACCATGAGTATTTCAACTCAAACCTTCTTGAGATTTAGTATCCCAAGCTACCCTTGAGAACTACCATCTCACGCTATCACGAGAATTCACATCTCAAACTATCATGCCTTAGTCTCATCTCACCAAGTCTATTATACATGAAGTGATCATACAATCCATCTTTGAGTTATTCTAGTTCATCATGTCTTAATTCATTTTAGGTTCTTAGGTCAACCTAGAATTCATCTATGTGAGAGAACTTGATTCCTCTATCATGTTCATGCCTAACTGTCGAAGAGAAAGAAAACATATCCCTTCATAATGACTTTACCCCCCAAAGCCCTAGCATCAATGTCATAACAACCCATAGTCGATTATTACCTTCAATTCATTATGATCTATGTTAAATTTCATGCTTAGTTCACTCAATTGGATCGTTAGAAGGTAAGTCTAGGCAAACACGATCACATAGGTTAAGTTCAAACTTTACAAGTCAAGACCAACCTAGATCAATTAAGCCTAGTTCAATTCATATCTAGAAGATTCAATCATGATCAAATAGCATATAGTACAATGAAATTAAGAAGATCAACTTCGAACCTTTATCTTCCCTAAAATCACCATGATCACCTTCAACATTAATTACTACAATTCACCATGAAAACCTCATGAAAACATCACATAACCATCATATGAACATAATTGAATGCTACCCACTAGATTGGGATCACAACCAAGCCTTATCCACAATGCAATCACAACCCTCTCTAGATTGGTGTTCTTTGGATTCACAATTGAGGAATATCCACGAGACTCCATGAATGGAAGAATCCATGGATGAATAAGCTTCACATACCTTATATTAGAGCCTTAATCCTATATTGAATCCTTAGTAAATTAGTTCTAAGAGCAACTTCCAATTTTTCTTTTTTCTTCTTGTATGGTGTTCTTCGGAGACTTTTGGAGAGGGAGAGGTTTTCATCTTGGAGTCAAATGTCTAAAGGGGTCTCTTATTGTTTAAATACTCATAAAATACCTAAAACCACCTAATTTAACCTCCAATGCATTTATTTGAACATGGGGTGAATTTCCCATTCACTCCTTAAGTGACCAGCGTGTTGCGGGAAAATAGCAGGCTCCATCTATGACCTACAGTGGACGGCTCCGTCGATGGAACGACGGCTCCGTACTGCAGGTCTGTCATTTTCCACAGAGACTCTTCAAAATGGGGTCTTGATATCTCATTGTAAGTATGGGGCTACGCCTCCAATCGATGGGTCGTTCCTTGGACGACGGGGCGTCATTTCGCCATCGTTGGTTGACACTGCCTTGGGCAGTTTTTAACTACAAGTTGGGTCCTCCTCGAGGACCCTTAGGGTTGTCCTTGGGGAGTCGTGTCCGGATGTTTCCATCCTAAATACGTCCGTCTAGATTTTAGGAAACTTTCCTATCAATTTGAGCCCCAAACACTACATAAAACCTCTTGAAACATACTAAGGAACACAAACACGTTCTCAAGGCTAACTTTCGAACGTATTGGACGTTCGACCTCCTAACTCTTCCAAACTTTACATGCTCCCTCTAAGCACTAAAATTAGTCATTTTAAGACCTTCTAAGCTCATGACACACACGTTAGGCTCTATTTGGACCTAATTCATTTTGAGGTCCTTACGCAAACTCTTTATAGAATTCATACTATTTTTTAGAATTTGAATTGTTGACAACAAAATTAATTATTTTTCTAAGAAAATTTAATTTTTTGAAGATATTATCAACTACTCTATTTCATATAACTTCAAAATTAGAAATTATAATTTTATAAGAATCAACAAATTGTCCGAAAATTAAATAATTTAATTGAAGTCAGATAAACAAACTATATGATACTTCTGTATCATCTTAAAACCTAATGAGTTTATCAAATTGTTTGAATTGTCACACCCTTTTTTCGCGCGGCGGCATAAGGGTTTTTCCAATTTAAGTGACGTAATTAATTAGGGGATTATTTTAATATTTTTCAGAGTCGCCACTTGGAATTGAGTTACGGTGTTCCAAGTCACCTTTTTTGTTTATTCCCTAATCAAAAGGAAATGACTCTTTGTTTGGTCTGCGAACGAGTTCGGGTAAGGAATTCTGTTGACCATGGGGAAGGTATTAGGCATCCCTCGAGTCCCGTGGTTCTAGCACAGTCGCTTTATGGACATTTATGACTTAAACTAATTTATGAATATTGTATTATTAAGACAAATATATTTACCCCCATTCTTTGATTTATATTAACATATTTAAAACTGCACTATTTTATAGACATGTGAAGTTTTTACACATTTTTATTAATTTTTTTTTTGCTTTCAACATTTGCATGCTTCTTAATTTCTCTCTTTTATTTTATTTTATTTTTTTTACTAATTTTTCACGTTTTTTTTAATTTAACTTTCCTTATTTTATATTTTTGGTTTTTACATTGATTTTCTTCTTTTTATTTTCTTACACTTTTTAATATTTTTTTTAATGATAATAATAAATTATTTTATATATATTTAACACTATACTTTTTGTATCTTTTCATTTTTAAAGTTTTTTTTTTTACTTTTTCGTGTACATTTTTTACATTCTTTTTATTATATATATATATTTTATCTTTTATTAATATTTTTGTAATTCGAACATTCCTTTTTCCCTACTTTTCTTTTCTTTTCTTATGTTTTCCATCTTTTTCTTTTTGGTCATCAATATATATATATATATATATATATATATATATATATATATATATATATATATATATATGTAGGTAGGTAATATTTACATTGTTTTTGTTTTATTTTTCATTTCTTATTATTTGAAAGAAAAAATAGTAAGCATATTATAACAATTCAATAATTATTTTTCAATATAATATTCAATAATCTTCTTTAGATGATTATTAACATTAGCATTAAATAATTTGCAAATCAACTCTATCTCACAAAATTTCTCATTCAATATTATCATAAACTATTTTACTAATCTAGTATATTTAGGCACAAACAAAGAGATTAAATTTTAAACAATTAAATTTATATTCACAATAAAGTATGCATACTAAAAATAATAAGGGGAAATAAATAACCAAATAAATAAATATGAGGCGTGTTGACGGAATTAACTTTACAGATTATATGGAACATACAATCATTGAAATAATTTTTCTCATGCTTCGATTTAACAAAATATATTAAAATAAGTTTTTTTAAAAAAATATATAATAAAATATTATTAATTACTATGACTAAATAGGAACAAGAACGATTTCACCAGATACTAGCCATAAAGATTAAAACACGATACTATACTTAATTTATTCTAATTTTAACAATATGCACATGTTTACTGTATTTCAATATTATAACGAAAAGGTTGAAATAACCTAGAACTTGATTAAATTCATAACATGAGAAATAAATACCACATAATCATGAATATAACATTATAAATGAATATTGAATAATACCTTTTGCGAAAATCAAATTCAAGGAAATGATATAATCCTAACAAGAATCCACGAACTTGACACCGCGAAAGTGAACCTCAAAACTCAACCTTTGTTTGTGATTTTTCAAAAAAAAATTAAGAATATATGAATAATATATTTTACGTATGTGTGCCTTCTTTCACTTGATTTTTTCCTCCCTTTCGTTCTTTTTTTTTACCTCCTGATGTCTGATTTCTTTCTTTTTTCTTTGTTTCTCGTGTGAGTCTCTGTCTCCACTCTTTTGTTTTCTAATTGTATGTATATAGATAGTAGTAGTAGTAGTGTACGTGTGCAGGTCATGCATGTTGTGGGGGGAAGTGGATAAAGTGGGGGTAAGGGGGAGTGGGATCGTGGGTCCTTTTCTTTTTTTCTTTTTTTTTAAATATTAAATATATATATATATATATATGTATATATATATATATATATATATATGAAAATGATAATTATATTAATTGCTAATTGTTTTGAGTAAATAAATAAATAAAGCTAAATGGGTAATTAAAACGAAAAAGACATAATTAAGAAATATTAGTTTATTTAAATAATATATGTAGTATATATATACATACATACATATATATATATATATATATATATATATACATATATACATCTATATATATATATATATATATATATATATATATATATATATATATATATTATTTTTTTTAACAATCAAAATAAACTTATCTAATAAAAATTATGTTTATGTTGTTTATTCTTATATCTTTTAAATAAACTTAATGAAAATAATTAAAAAAAATATATATTCAATTTAGATTGATAAAATTATTTATGCTCTAAAAATTGGTGTTAAATTTAAATTCGGTCAAAATTACGTGTCTATAGTTTGCCCCTCTTTGACTGGAATCACGAAGAGTTTTTTAGACAAAGAAGTAGACAAAGTGACAAGTTTTGACCGAACTTTAATTTGAAAGACCAAAATTTGTGCGACCGAGTCCTTGTTTGGACATCCTACATATCCCGGGTGATAAGGGAATCAGGCCACTTGTACTTCGAGGAGATAAAGTGATGAGTTGGAAGTTAAGTGAGGTTCCATCGAGGCTCCAGATTGCGGCTCTTATCCTTACATAAAAATTGAAAACTATTAGTCAAAGAAAAACAAATGTACAAACTTCCATCCACGCAGCTTTTCTTGAATCTTCACTTGAATTTTGACTTTAAGATATCACCTTGATTTTTGAGTGAATATCTTAACTTAGAATTGGAATGGAGGCTGAACTTGCCACTTAGACGGAACTTTTGACATTCCTCAAAATGAAAACTTGAAAAATGCTCTTGAATGAATGCGTGTTTTCTTGATAAAAAGTTGACTAGCAAAAGATGTGTGGAAATCAGGCTTGCTACATGCATTCAAGAAGCTAATTCTAACCATCATGGAATTGATTATTCTAAAAAATTTGAAACTTTGTTCTTGAATTTCAAATCCAGGTCTCGCTTGAGGAAACCTGAGAACCACCACAAATAAAAAAATAAATAAAATTTTTGCCCCAGTTTTCACTGGGAAAATTTTTTGTGAGTTATTAGCAAATATAAATATAAAACATAATCTTCGACTAGGAAGTGTTTATTTTAGGAGAAAATAAAACTAAAAATCTAGAGTAGGAAGTGTTAATCCTATTAGAAAGTAATCTAATCCCATTATTCAGGAGGGTCCTGCTAGTCCCATAATCCAGGAGGGTCCTACTAATCCCATTATCCAGGAGGGTCCTGCTAATCCCATTATCCAGGAAGGTCCTGCTAGTCCCATTATCCAGGAGAGTCCTGTTAGTGCCATTATCCAGGAGGGTCCTACTAATCCCATTATCCAGGAGGGTCCTGCTAGTCCCATTATCCAGGAGGGTCCTGCTAGTTCCATTATCCAGGAGGGTCATGTTTATGTTGTTTATTCTTATATATTTTAAATAAACTTAATGAAAATAATAAAAAAATTTAAAATATCTTCAATTTAGATTGATAAAATTATTTATGCTCTAAAAATTCGTGTTAAATTTAAATTCGGTCAAAATTACGTGTCTACAGTTTGCCCTTCTTTGACTGGAAACACGAAGAATTTTTCAGACAAAGAAGTAGACAAAGTGACAAGTTTTGACCGAACTTTAATTTGAAAGACTAAAATTTGTGCGACCGAGTCCTTGTTTGGACATCCTACATATCCCGGGTGATAAGGGAATCAGGCCACTTGTAGTTCGAGGAGATAAAGTGATGAGTTGGAAGTTAAGTGAGGTTCCATCGAGGCTCCAGATCGCGGCTCTTATCCTTACATAAAAATTGAAAACTATTAGTCAAAGAAAAACAAATGTACAAACTTCCATCCACGCAGCTTTTCTTGAATCTTCACTTGAATTTTGACTTTAAGATATCACCTTGATTTTTGAGTGCATATCTTAACTTAGAATTGAAATGGAGGCTGAACTTGCCACTTAGACGGAACTTTTGACATTCTTCAAAATGACAACTTGAAAAATGCTCTTGAATGAATGCGTATTTTCTTGATAAAAAGTTGACTAGCAAAAGATGTGTGGAAATCAGGCTGCTACATGCATTCAAGAAGCTAATTCTAACCATCATGGAATTGATTATTCTAAAAAATTTGAAACTTTGTTCTTGAATTTCAAATCCAGGTCTCGCTTGAGGAAACCTGAGAACCACCGCAAACAAAAAAATAAATAAAATTTTTGCCCCAGTTTTCACTGGGAATTTTTTTTGTGAGTTATTAGCAAATATAAATATAAAACATAATCTTCGGCTAGGAAGTGTTTATTTTAGGAGAAAATAAAACTAAAAATCTAGACTAGGAAGTGTTAATCCTATTAGAAAGTAATCTAATCCCATTATTCAGGAGGGTCCTGCTAGTCCCATAATCCAGGAGGGTCCTACTAATCCCATTATCCAGGAGGGTCCTGCTAATCCCATTATCCAGGAGGGTCCTGCTAGTCCCATTATCCAGGAGAGTCCTGTTAGTCCCATTATCCAGGAGAGTCCTACTAACAAGAATCCACGAACTTGACACCGCGAAAGTGAACCGCAAAACTCAACATTTGTTTGTGATTTTTCAAAAAAAAAAGTAAGAAGATAAGAATAATATTTTTTACGTTATGTGTTGCCTTCTTTCTCTTGATTTTTTCCTCCCTTTCGTTCTTTTTTTTTACCTCCTGATGTCTGATTTCTTTCTTTTTGTCACGACCCAGAACCGGGCCGCGACTGGCACCCACA
Source organism: Solanum lycopersicum (assembly GCF_036512215.1). Classification (NCBI taxonomy): domain Eukaryota; kingdom Viridiplantae; phylum Streptophyta; class Magnoliopsida; order Solanales; family Solanaceae; genus Solanum; species Solanum lycopersicum. The sequence goes on along the minus strand of NC_090801.1, from coordinate 34,371,669 downwards.
CTTACCTCCTCTGTGAGCGAACCAACCAATCTAAACTCTAGCATTTCAATGTTATATCAACAGAAAATAATGCGGAAGACTTAAACTCATAATTAAAAACCAATTCAATACTTCTAAAATTCAACATCTATTATTCCCCAAAATCTGGAAGTCATCACCACAAGAACATCTATGATCAAATGACTAAACTAAGAGTATTCTAAAAGCTAAAACAGGTAAAAGCTAGTCCATGCCGGAACTTCTAGGCATCAAGACAGGAGGAAGAAAGTCCAGTCCAAGCTAGAAGCGTTAGCTCATCCTGAAGATCCGATGTGACGAAGACTGGCTAGAATTGCGGTTGAGTTGAAGACGACGGCACGTCTGCTGCACTCCACAAATAACAAGAAGAAAACATAAAAGTAGGGGTCAGTACAAAACACGGCTACTGAGTAGATATCATCGGCCAACTCAAAATAGAAAACAGTATATATACCAAGTAATATCATAAAATCAACTATGATACTCAACATGTAGCAACAACAAGTACTATATCATTAACAATTACCGTCAAGTTCACACATGAGGACTCAAGCCTCACTACCATACTCATTTGGGAATTAGATTCATTAGATTGAGTATATTAACATCTTTCAAGATTCATTATCTTTATTCCTCTTGTGTCAGTACGTGACACTCCGATCCCCTAATTCTACGTGTCAGTTCGTGACACCCGATCCCCTAATTCTACGTGTCGGTTCGTGACACCCGATCCCCTAAATCTACGTGTCGATTCGTGACACCCGATCCCCTAATTCTACGTGTCGGTTCGTGACACTCGATCCTCTAAATCTACGTGTCGGTTCGTGACACCCGATCCCCTAAATCTACGTGTCGGTTCGTGACACCCGATCCCCTAATCTCATTCTATCAATTCATCAAGCCTTCTTTTATACCAAGGCATCATCAATCTCATTACTTTAGTTCATCAAGCCTTCTTTTATACCAAGGCATCATCATTAACAAGAGATTAGGTTTTTTATCAAGATTTGGGATTCAATAGCTTCATCATGCTTATTTCATCACAATCATATAATCACATTCATGCAAGCATACAATTAAGCATATAGCAGGGTTTACAACACTACCAATACATATCATTCGCTATTAAGAGTTTACTACGAATAGCATAAAAACCATAATCTACCTCCACCGAAGAATTTTGATCAAGCAAGCAAATTCCCCAAAGCTTTTGTTTTTCCTCTTCGTTCGTCTCTCTCTATCAATCGTTCTTCCCTCTCTTTCTTTCTATTTTTCTTATTCAAACCCTCTGTCTTTTACCCTAATTAGCATATAACTAAGTATAAAAGATGGCAATAATAACCCACTAATTAACTCAAGGTTACCTCTTTTAACTCCCAAGTAGTTAGACTTATTAACATTAACCCACTAACTTTATAATTACAGCAGGAATAGTCCAAAACGCCCCTTAAATTACTTAACAGAAATCCGACCCAGCCTGGGATTACACAGCCTATGACGGGCCGTCGTTCCTTCGACGGTCTGTCCTGCTTCTCCGTCACAGAGTTCAGAGACTTAATTCTCTGAAGAGTCTGTGACGGTCCGTCACGCCTGTGACGGTCCGTCCTGTCATTCCGTTACGAAGTTCAGAGAGTCGATTTCAGTACCCATTTTTCAGAATTTCTAAGTGTTTTGAAACGAGACACCCTCGACGGTCCGTCGTGCTCATGACGGTCAGTCGTGGGTTCCGTCATCTCAGCCTGTTTTCCCAGAAATAAAATCTGCTGCTCAAAACGACTAAACAGGTCGTTACAATAGATACCAATTTACCCATCGTTCGTCCCCGAAGGATCATAAGGGGAAAAACAAGGGCGAAAAGAAGTACCTGAATCTGTAAACAGGTGTGAGTATCTTTCTTGCATATCAGCCTCTTTCTCCCAAGTGGCTTCTTCAACGGGTCGATTCCTCCATTGAACTTTGATGGATGCAATCTCCCTTGACCTCAACTTGTGAACTTCTCTACCTAAAATAGCAATAGGCTCCTCCTCATAAGACAAATTCTCATCAAGCAAAACTGAATCCCAACGGATAATGTAGTTTCCATCCCCATGGAATCTTTTCAACATAGACACATGAAATACCGAATGCACTCCGGACAGCCCTGGAGGCAAGGCTAACTCATAAGCCACCTCCCCTACTCGCTTAAGTACTTCAAAGGGACCAATATACCTTGGGCTTAGTTTACCTCGCTTACCAAACCGCATCACCCCTTTCATTGGCGAAACCTTCAACAAGACTTGTTCACCCTCCATGAACTCTAAGTCTCTAACCTTTCGATCTGCATATTCTTTTTGCCTACTTTTCGCCGCTAGAAGCTTTTCTTGAATAGATTTCACTTTCTCTAATGAATCCTCAAAAGGTCAGTACCCCAAGGTTTAACCTCAAATGCATCAAACCACCCAATGGGAGACCTACATCTCCTACCATACAATGCTTCAAATGGGGTCATGTCAATACTTGAGTGATAGCTATTATTGTATGAAAACTCCGCTAAGGGTAAGAAGTTATCCCAATGACCACCAAATTCTATCACATAAGCACGAAGCATATCCTCCAACACTTGAATCGTTCGCTCAGACTGACCATCGGTCTAAGGGTGAAATGCAGTACTAAGGTCCAACCTAGTACCCAATTCCGCATGCAGTGTTTTCCAAAACTTAGAAGTAAACTGCGTACCTCTATCTGATATGATGGAGAGTGGAACCCCATGCAACCGAACGATTTCTGAGATATAGATTTTGGCTAACTTCTCGGCATTGTAAGTCACCTTGACCGGAATAAAATGAGCAGATTTAGTTAACCTATCAACAATCACCCAAATAGAGTCATACTTACTCATTGTCTTTGGAAGACCAACCACAAAATCCATTGCAATTCTCTCCCACTTCCATTCAGGAATGGGCATTCTCTGAAGTGTTCCTCCGGGCCTCTGGTGTTCATACTTTACTTGTTGACAGTTTGGACATTTGGCAATAAAGTCAACAATATCACGCTTCATTCTACTCCACCAAAAGTGTTGCTTTAGGTCACGGTACATCTTGGTTGCACCAGGATGTATAGAATACCTTGAACTTTGAGCCTCTGTCAGAATAGTGTTGATCAAATCATCGACGCGGGGTACACATACCCTTCCCTTGATTCTCAAAACACCTTCCTCATCGATTTGTGTTTCCTTAGACTCTCCTCGCAATACTTTATCTTGGATTCTGCTTAGTTTCTCATCCTCAAACTGTTTTCCCTTAATCTTGTCAAGAAAAGAAGATCTTACCTCCACACAAGCCAACAATCCTCCCTTCTCATTTACTTCTAACCTCATCAAGTCGTTAGCCAGAGTCTGAACCTCTCTAGCCAATGGATGTCTAGAAACTTGCAAGTGAGCTAGACTTCCCATGCTCCCTGCCTTTCTACTTAAGGCGTCTGCCACAACATTCGCCTTTCCCGAATGATACAGAATAGTGATATTGTAGTCCTTCAGTAGTTCCATCCATCTCCTCTGTCTCAAGTTCAAGTCTTTCTGGGTAAAGACATACTGTAGGCTATGATGATCCGTATAGACCTCACATTTAACCCCATATAAATAGTGCCTCCATTGCTTTAATGCAAATACTACCGCGGCCAATTCCAGGTCATGGGTCGGATAGTTACGTTCATGCACCTTTAATTGCCTTGAAGCATAAGCAATTACACTCTTCTCTTGCATTAGCACTGCACCCAAACCAGAATAGGATGCATCACAATAAACAATGAAGTTCTTACCCTCTACTAGCAAGGTAAGGATAGGTGTAGTAGTTAACAAGGTCTTGAGCTTCTGAAAGCTTTCCTCACATTCGTCCGACCATACAAATGGAACATTCTGCTTAGTCAAGTTCGTCAATTGGGAAGCAATGGAAGAGAATCCCTTGACAAATCGACGGTAATAGCTCGCTAAACCAACAAAGCTCCTTATTTCTGACAGATTAGTAGGTCTTACCCAATTCTTCACTGTCTCAATCTTAGATGGATCCACCATTACTCCATCCTTAGAAACTACATGCCCCAAGAAGGACACTGCATCTAGCCAAAACTCACATTTAGAGAACTTGGCATAAAGCTTTTTCTCCCTCAACATTTCTAATACAATCTTCAAATGCTCCTCATGTTCCTTCTTACTTTTAGAGTATATCAGTATATCATCAATAAATACGATCACGAAGAGGTGCAAATATGGCTTAAAAATCCCGTTCATCATGCTCATGAACGCAGCAGCGGCATTCGTAAGACCAAAAGACATCACTACAAATTCGTAATGCCCATACCTTGTTCGAAAAGCAGCCTTTGGCTTATCCGTTGCCCGTATTTTCAATTGATGATAACTGGATCTCAAGTCAATCGTATAGAAGACACAAGCACCTTGTAACTGATCGAACAAGTCATCAATGCGAGGAAGAGGATACTTGTTCTTAATAGTTACCTTGTTCAACTGTCTGTAGTCTATGCACATCCGAAAACTCCCATCCTTTTTCTTCACAAATAATACTAGAGCACCCCAAGGAGATGCACTTGGTCTAATAAAGCCTTTGCTTAGCAACTCTTGAAGTTGAGCCTTTAACTCCCTTAACTCAGCGGGAGCCATTCTATAAGGGGGTATAGAAATGGGGCGAGCACCCGGTTCAAGATCAATGCAGAAGTCAATATCTCTATCCGGTGGCATACCAGGAAGGTCTGCGGGAAACACATCTAAAAATTCGCGGACTACCAAAACCGACTCAATTGAAGGTACTTGGGTAGTATCATCCCTGAGATGTGCCAAGAACGCCAAACAACCCTTACTAACCATTTTCTTAGCACGAAGGAAGGAGATGATACAAATCGGATTAGAAGTGTAGTCACCCTCCCACACTAACGGATCTGTCCCAGGCTTGGCTAACGTCACAGTTTTAGCATTACAATCCAAGATTGCAAAATTCGGAGAAAGCCAAGTCATACCCAGAATTACATCAAAGTCAACCATTTTTAAGATAACCAAGTCTACATGAGTATTGCTCCCCATAAAAGTTACAAGACAAGACCTATACACCTTTTCAACTATCACAGACTCACCCACCGGAGTAGAAACACGAATAGGCATGTCATGTAATTCACAATGTAAATTAAGACCATTAGCAAATGAGAAAGATACATAAGAAAATGTGGATCCGAGATCGAACAATACAGAAGCCATGCAATCACAAACCAAAAGATTACTTGTGATGACAGCATTAGATGCCTCCGCTTCAGACCGCCCAGGGAAAGCGTAACAATGGGCCCTATCGTTTGTCTGTCCATTGCCCCTACCATGTTGTGATGTAGTGGCTCCAGTTTGCCCATCACCTCGGCCGTTTTGGTGACCACCATTACCTCGACCACCACGTCCCCAGAATAACGGCCTCTACCATGACCACCTCTACCTCTAGCCATTGGGGGTCTATAACTCTGTTTTGGACAATTTCTCCTAATATGTCCAGTCTCCCCACATCCATATCACTCTCTGGAGTCAAGCATAGGTCTCTCAGAGAAGTGTTGACCGGTCTGAGGTGGACCCCCAACTACAGTCTGTAGCGAAGACTGAATTGGTCGAACTGAGTAACCTCCTGAACCCTGTCCTCTAGAGTAAGAACCATTAAACTCACCTCCCTTTCGAAACCTTTTTGATGTCGATGCCATGGTGAAGTCATTTGGCTTCACTCCCTCTACCTCTATCACGAAGTCTACCACTTCTTGAAAGGATTTCGCTGTAGTCGCTACCTGTAAGGCTGAAATCCGCAATTCTGACCTCAACCCCTTCACAAAACGGCGAATCCGCTCTTGTGGACTGAAACAAAGCTGAGTGGCATACCGGGATAATGCACAAAACTTAGCCTCATATGCAGTAACCGACATCCTACCTTGCTCTAGGCTCAAAAATTCATCTCTTTTCCTATCCCTCAAAGTTCGGGGGATATACTTCTCCATAAACAAGCTAGAGAATGATGCCCAAGTCATAGGTGGTGCCTCTGTTGGTTGACACTCAACATGTGACCGCCACCACATTTTGGCGTTCCCTTGAAACTGATAAGTCACAAACTCAACACCAAACCGTTCTACTATACCCATCTTGTGTAGTAGCTCGTGACAGTCAATCAGAAAATCATAAGCATCCTCCGATTCAGCACCCTTGAAGACTGGAGGTTTCAATTTCAAGAACTTACTGAAAAGTTCATGTTGATCATTTGTCATTATAGGCCCTGTAGTCAGACGAGGAAACGTGCCTATTTCCAATGGAACATCCATGCGGGGAGCCGCAGTAGCCGCATGTTGTACCTTCGGACCCTGAGGTGCTGGTGCAGAAAACACTGGAGGTGTTTGACCTTGATCAGATAACCCACTAAGATAAGCAAGAACCTGATTGATCATCTCTGGGGTAGGTTGGGGAGGCAATCCCTCATTCTGTACTTGTTCAGTTTCCCCTTCCTCACCCTCTCTTACTACTTCTTCAGTCGGTGGAGGAGTCACTACCCTAGTATCAGATGGGCTAGGTGCTCGTCCTCTTCCTCTAGAGGACGTCCTCCCACGACCTCTACCACGGCCTCTTGCCGCTACTCTTCCTCGAGCTACAGCCCCAGTGGCTGGCTCAGACGCTTCTTGTCTTGCCGATGTTGATGTTGGCGCAGTCGTTGCTCTAGTTCTAACTATCTGCGAAATAGAGTGAAGATGGTCAGATACCAATTTGTATCACCTAGAGTGAAAATCCCGAGCGGTCAACTAATGGAGACCTTATTCATCTATAATGCTTTTCTCTTGAGACATTTATTAATTTCATTGCTCTAGAGGATCATCATTTATGATATATCATTGGTCAAAGATTCATAGTTTTTATGATATCCCCAACTGTAATGAAAATATTTATTTATCTTAAAAAAGTCTTGTTGGGTCTTAACTGAAGACTTTCAAACATTTACATCCCAAGCAATTGACCAAATAGTTTATTTTATTCTTTTTCTTTGTGTTGCAGTTTTCTAAAGCAAAACCTTGTATGGTTGGTGTGACAATACCAACATGTTTAACTTTAAATTAGATAATTCCAATGCAGAGAATTTAGATGCTTCTCCTTATATGGCGAATGATTCTAGAGATTCTTTTACTTGTTTGAATTTGATATATATTTATTTTTTATATATAATATATATTTTCAAAGGTTTTATTTAAATATATAAGCCTACTGAAAACTAATACATATATTTTGGACACTTTTGAATGCCATTAGCGAAGTTTATATGATATTTATTTTGCTGAATATATAATGTGTAAATTTGATTTTTAATATATTAAAATTACAAGGAGAGAGCGATATATATGGGGTTAAATCATCTATTCCCCAAATTTTGCAGGATAAAATGATAAATTTAATATGTTAATAATTATTTTTGTAATTGATGTGTCAATTTAAAAGTGAACAATTAATAGAAAATAGAGAGAGTAATTTTATTAATATAAGTTAATTAAAATCAAAATATAGAAAAATCTTGATGAATTGATTACTTGAAAAGTGAGTATTTATAAGAGTCAAATATAAAAGAAAGAAGATTTACGAATTTGAACATATCATGTGAAAAACTAAAATTAAAATAATATCTAAAAAATAAAAAGTAATTTTCTTAAACAAATTAAAAAGAAAACAATGTTATTATTTTTGAAACGGGAGAAGTTGGAGATATTACATGATGGAAATGAAATAATAAGAGATGGAGTGTGACAGATAAGTGCTTATCTGTCTTATCATGACTACTATATATAAACCACACACAGTCTCCTCTGTCTCATTAACAAGTTGATAAAAATGTTTCGATATTTTTTCTACATTAATTTTCTTGGGTTTATAATTTCAATTTTATTAGGAACATCAAGGGGTGACATTAACAAACAATTATTTGAGGAACAAGAAGCAGATCGTGTAATCGACTTACCCGGTCAGCCACCAGTGAGTTTTAAACAGTATGCTGGATATGTTACTGTCAATGAGACCCATGGAAGAGCACTTTTCTACTGGTTTTTTGAGGCAACTACCAACTCCAGCAAAAAGCCCTTACTTTTATGGCTCAATGGAGGTTACTCACTATACACAAGTTCATTTTATTTCTATAATATAGTCTTGCTTATTCTATTTCTGGATGGTGTTTTTAATTGTTTGGGAACACAAACATGACTTCATTAAACTTTTTCTTTACAAAATCCATCTTTTTGGTTATCAAAAACTTTTACTTGTGGTGAGGATTTCATTAGTAATCCCCCCTTTCTGTTCAATTACAGTGATTCACTATTAATTTTGCACGCATTTTAAGAATAAATAAATAATACTGTTTCTGTCCCTATTTAATTGTTTACTTTAGAAAAGGCTTACATATTAAGATAACAAATAATTAATATTGTAAAATTTATAATTTTATCCTTATTAAATATGATTTTAAAAAGGATGAATAAAAATTTAGAAATTTTCAAAAAGTTAAATGAGGATATAATAGAAAAAAAATTGTTCTTTCTTGATTTGTCAAAATGGAGAAGCAAATAGGAACATCTAAAAGAGGAAATATGAACAAGTAAATAAGAATAGAGAAAGTATTATCTCTTGAATGTATTGAATTTTATGCTTTGAGAAATATATTAGATATTGACCAGTAATAATTAATAACAAAAATGAATTGTCTTTTGATTTACTAAAATCAAACAAGTATTATTGAATAAATATTTTAGTATTATATATAGATAAAAATGGATGAAGGTAGGAATAAATAAATATTGGGAATGAAGGTTGAAAGTTACCATATTTGGCCATGAGAATTTTTCAATTTGTTTGAAAAAATATTTCATTTTGTTCTAATTTAATAGTGTTTGACTATGAAAAATTGTAAATTTAATTTAAGTTGTATTTGGAATTCGGAATACAACCTAAAACTCTGTTTTCCCCTTTTTTACTTTTTTCATTATTTAAGTTATTTTGCTTTAAAAGATTTCTTAATTTTTTATTTCATAAATTAACTCTATTAAATTACATTCTATGTTCAAATGATATTTAGTAATTTTATATTTTAAATATCCGTCGTAAAATTATGATCAAACACAACTTTTAAATTTTAACTTTAAAAATGCAAATAAAGTGATTTTTCTTTTTGGTTTTCTTGGTCAAACATAAATATGACATGTCATTGTCTCCAACTATATATGCTTAGAAACAAAGATAAGCAATGAAAGGATACTAAAACATAAAAGGAAAAAAAAAAGTTTTTCCAAGAAAGGCAAATGATTATTATTATTATTCACTTGCTTTTTATCACTTTGAACAGAAGGAAAGAGTGATTAAAAGTTGTACGAGACACCATTAAAGTTGTCCCATATTTATTTAGTGATGTGATAGAATATTTTAAAAGTTTAGATATCTTTATGTAAATATGGAATAACTTTAATGGTGTCTTTATGTCTTTTCTTTTAACGTGCATTGGGTATTTATATCAAGTTAATGCAATCTTTATTATTATATGATTTAATGAAATAAAATGAATAATAAATTTAGACACATGACATGCTTATATTAACTTGTGTAAACACTCAGTTCGGATAAATTTAACCCAAAGTCTAACTACTAATAAATCAAAAACAATGTTTTTTTTTCCAATTTTTTCTTTGTTTTTGCTTCATTATGAAAAAAAAAAAAAAACAGATTGCATAATCTTAGTAACTCAATTGGTTAGTTACCTGACCTTTTTACCTTATTGACGAAGATTTGTAATCCATTTCCCTATTTCACTTTTGCTATACATACACCTATGAAAATAAGAATTTCAAAAATAAAAGAAAAGAGGGACTAATCGATCATCTTGGTTTTATTTACTAGAATTGTATATAATCAATGTATAGTTGGTATATAATATTTAAATTTTTTTGTTCAAAATAATTGAATTGATCAAAGTAGAAAAGGACATTTGAATTTTTTTTCCTTTTTTATCCTTTTCTTTAATGAAGTTGATATTTTTCATAGAGTTAAATTATACTATTTACAAAGTCATATTTATAAAAAAATATTCTTTAACCAGAATATTTGGCGAGAATGATAAAATAACATATTTCACCCGTATTTCACACTAATGAACGTTATGTGGCTCTTATTTTCAGGCCCAGGATGCTCCTCCATTGGGTATGGTGAAGCAGAGGAGTTAGGACCTTTCTTAACACAGAAAAATAAGCCAGAGCTCAAGTTTAACCATTTCACTTGGAATAAAGGTAAATAAACAAGAGCAATTTATTAATAATAAATAATATACTCCATTATCAAGTAACTAAAATAATGTTGTAAATCAAATCCGCAGCTGCAAACCTATTGTTCTTGGAATCCCCTGTTGGTGTTGGATTTTCATACACAAACACCTCCACTGATATCAAAGAGCTTGGAGACACTGTTACAGGTAAAAAAAAATTAATGGTTACTTCTTTTTAATTCCAACAATTATTTTGCTTATCTTTTTCCTTTTATTTATCAGCCCAAGATTCATATAAATTTCTGGTCAATTGGTTTCGAAGATTTCCACAGTTCAAGTCACATAAATTCTACATTGCTGGTGAAAGTTACGCTGGTAAATATCCACATTAATTTCAAACATCTCCTTTTATAAATAAAAATAAATAATGTAGTGAGTTATAATACATACTCCATTGAATTTAATTATTCAGGGCACTATGTTCCCCAGCTAGCAGAGCAAATCTTTGACAACAATAAGAAGGTCAAAAAAGAGGATCGCATAAATTTCAAAGGATTCATGGTATGTTTGTGTTTACCAACTCAATCAATCAAGATTATAATGTTGGATATGTCTGTGTCATTACTGTCTTAAGGAACTGCAGATCGGGAATGCATTGATAGACGATGAAACAGACCAAAAAGGAATGATAGACTATGCTTGGGATCATGCAGTGATATCAGATCATTTGTACGATTCCATTAAAAGAGTTTGCAATTTCAGCTTGAAACCTGTAGGTGATGACTGCGACAATCTTCTAAATCAGTACTTTGCTGTATACAAAATCTTAGACATGTACAGCCTTTACGCCCCCAATTGTGTTAACAGCAACTTCAGCACACTTCCAAACTCCTTATCAACAATTGTGAGTATCTTATTAATAACACAAAAAATTCTTATCACATGTGGTTAATTACTAAAAATAGAAACATGTAGGATGGATGGCTCAAAAGACCTTTGGGGTACGATCCTTGTCTCTCTGATTACACAGAAACTTATATGAATAGACTAGATGTTCAAGCTGCACTTCACGCAAATATCACCAAAATTCCTTATCCATGGACTCATTGCAGGTCAGCAAAATATATATATATATATATATATATATATATATATATATATATATATATAAAGGATATATATTTAATGTTAGACAAAAGTTATGTCTTGACTCTTTAAGCACAGTTTCAATGAAAGGAGTTCTGGATTCAAACCCATGGCCTGTCATTGGCCATAACCATTATGATTATTAGTTATATGACTAATACCCATATTATTTTTGCAGCAATAATATCTCATTTTGGAGTGATGCACCATTTTCCATGGTTCCTACCATCAAAAAACTAATTGATAGTGGTATACGCGTTTGGATCTATAGGTAATTCATAGTTCGATTTCAATTGGAAAAAAAAAGAAAAAGAATAGTAGTAAATCAATATTAAATTCTCGATTTATATTTTTAATATCAGTGGAGATACCGATGGTAGAATCCCAGTCACTTCTACAAGATTAACTTTGAAAAAACTTGGATTGAAGATTACTGAAGATTGGACTCCTTGGTACACTAACAATAAACAGGTATATTACTAAATAAATAACTTGTAATTAGTTAATATTGGAAACTAATATTAACATGTAAAATGTTAATAGGTTGGTGGATGGACAGTTGGCTATGATGGATTATATTTTGTAACAATAAGAGGAGCTGGTCATCAAGTTCCAACATTCAAGCCAAAACAAGCCCTACAACTAGTTAGACATTTCTTGTCCAATAAAAAGCTGCCATCTGCTCCGTTTTAGCATTTTATATATAGAAGACATTTCTATAAGTAATTTTTTTAATCTCATCATACCAAAGAAAAAGGTTGTCAATTTACATTCTATATTCCCATGTAAGGAAGTTACGGAAAAGAATAATAGAAAGCTTACATGTTAGTTGAAACATTTCTCTCTCTACATTATATATATTCAACTCAAACAAATAGGGGTATGCATCAATCGTGGTTTGGTTTTATATGTTATTGACTTTGACTTATTTGTTTTTAGTTTTTGGTCATTAACAGTTTTGTTTTCGAATTATCCAATAAGAAAATGCTCAATAAAATAATTTTATGATTTTTCACTTTTCGAACAATTTGACACGATATAATTTTTAACCCCTCACTTTAGTCTTTAGGTTTTATTTACAAGTAAAAACTAGTAAAGCGGCCTAGTATGATGTTCGTAAAGTACTAATAGTTTGACATAGTTGTGTGACTAATTTTATATTAAATCATTAATATTTAATAATTAGAAAGGGTAAAATAATAAATTACTACCGCCTTATTGAGTTATCGATTTAACCAATAACCCAATAGTATACCGAACCAATAAATAAAGGTTGAGTTTGAGATTTGCTTTCGTGGTTTCTTATTGAAATTATTTTCTCTTCATGAATTGATTCAACAAGAGGTATCATTTAAATTTTATTGTATAATTTCATTTTCATAATCTTATAATACTTGATTTATATTGTGTAGCTGATCAAATTTTATGTGTGTTTAATTTTGACACGAATATTGAAACATTTCCTATTTGTTTTATTCTATGTTATCTTTCATTGGTATCACAGGCTACTATCAATTAAGTACCTCTTGTATCAAATTAAAATTAACCTCCAGCCTAAAAGAATCATATTCTAAACAAAATTATTTTAGAAAATCAAGAGATAAAAAATTAAACAGTTTTATTTCTATTTTAAATATTTTTTGTTATAACTTGCAAGAATACTAAAATGTAAATACATTTTGAATATGAAAATACTTTTATGTGTTTAAGATTTTAGATTTTCTTTTATATAAATAGTATTCATGAATATAAATAGTATAACAATAATTTAGTCATTAATAATACGCTTAAGCTTTCTACCAATAGGTAAGCATTTGGATGGATATATAAACTGTTAAAAATATTTGTTCGATTAAGAATGTGGGTACACAACTTTTTCTTAGGACATTAAAATAAACTCAAGGATGCGGTGACACACCTTATCCAATAATATAATTATATTTCATTAATTTAAAATAACACTTTTAAGAAAGTTAATACGTATGATGCGAAAAATGCATTTATGCATTTAAATGTCAAGATAAAAAATGCAGTTATGCATCTCATTTAAGACTCAATATAATTTCTCTCTCTCTCTCTCTCTCTCTCTCTATATATATATATATATATATATATATATATATATATATAAAGCTGGATATGAAATTGCTGATGTGACACTTTTCTATTTTTATCAATTTTATCATTTATTTTTACTTTTTTCTCTTATTTTCATCTCAATACACTGATTGAATTAAATAAATACCTTATAATTTCCCTTTAAATTCTTTCATTAATTCTTTGATTAGTATATGTTTATATATGTTACAGTCTATCGCAAGGAAAGTGTAACGACCCATTTAGTCGTTTTATATATTACAGCTTTTTATTTCATAATATACTCTTTCAATATAATTTAAATAGGTATTTTTGACCATTCATAACTACAATTATAGAAATAATGGGGTAGTTTTAATAACTTATTTAGTTGGTGGATAAAGAACATAATATTATAATTAATAATGAGTCACTTTCACACTTTTATAAATGGATTTTAAATAATTAGGTTAACAAATTATATGTAGAAAGGTAGAAAGGAGGGGAAGAGGAGAATAACGTCGTTGAATGAATGAAAGTCATGTGTACTCGAGGTAATTTCCAGAACTTATGATCAATTCGAAATGTATTACTATTGTCATATATTAGTAAATTATTATTTTATAAAGGAAATTTGAGGCGCTAGTTAATGTTGAAAAGTGCTGTTAGTTTATTAGATTGAGGTTGGTGGAGGCAAATGTTTAAATTAATAATTATCTTATGGTTATTAAAAAAAACAAAACTAACGTATTCATATAACAATTGAAGCTTCATAATTGTATAGACATACAGTGAATATAGAAGCATTATCGTGTTGTTGTGTTGGATGAATGGAACCAGAAGACAATTCCTTGGTTAGAATATTAATTCACTGATTAGGGGACAATTCTAGGGGTAATGATCGGTCAAAGTGGAGTAACAACCAATATAAGTTTGGTTTTGTTTTCTTTTTGTGGATTTTAATAAAAATTTGGTTGAAAGTTTCTTGGTCATTCACATGAGTTTTTGGTATTGTTGTATAACTTCTTCATTACCAATTATCAGTAATGATTAGCAGTTGACTTAATTATTATAATCATATACGTTCTAATAGATTGAACAGAGATAACACAAAAGTAAAAATCGTGTAGGCTGTATGTAATTTAGTATCTAATTGGATTTAAATTTAATATATTGAGATAGACAATTTGTAACGACCTGTTTAGTCGTTTTGAGCAACAAACTTCAATTCTAGAAAAACTGGCAGAAGCGACGGACCCCACGACGGACCGTCATGGGCACGACGGACCGTCGCAGGGTCTCGTTTCAAAACACTTAGAAAATCTGAAATTGGGTACTGAAAATCGACTCTCTGAACTTCGTAACGGAATGGCAGGACGGACCGTCACAGGCGTGACGGACCGTCACAGGCGTGACGGACCGTCACAGATAATTAAGTGGAAACTGAGTCTCTGACCCTTGCGACGGCCTGCAGGACGGACCGTCGCAGGCGCGACGGCCCGTCACAGTTTACATAATCCCAGTTGGAGTCGGATTTCTGGTTAAGTTTTAAGGGACGTTTTTGACTGTTCTTGCCTTAATTATAAAGTTCGTGGGTTTATATTAATAACTCAAATTCTTGGGGTTTAAAAGAGGTAACCCTAAGTTAATTAGTGGGGTATTATTGCCATCTTTTATTCTTAATTATATACTAATTAGGGTAAAAGAAAGAGGGTTTGAACAAGAAAAATAGAAAGAACAAAGAGAAAACAGAAAAAGAAAGAGAACAAGTAGAGAGAGAGAGAAACGAAGAGGATAGCAAGGATTTTGAGAAGATAGCTTGTTGATCGCAATTCTTCGGTGGAGGTAGGTTATGGTTTTCATGCTTTCATAGTAAACTCTTAGTAGAGATTGATATGTATTGGTAGTATTGTAAACCCTACTATATGCTTAATGGTATGTTTGCATGAATATGATTATGTGATTGTGATAAGATAAGCATGATGAAAATATTGAATCCCAAATCTTGAAAAGAAACTTTAATATATATTATTAATGATGAGGCCTTGGTATAGAAGAAGGCTTGATGAATTAAAGTAATGGGATTGATGATGCCTTGGTATAGAGAAGGCTTGATGATTTACAGAATGATATTAGTGGATCGGAGTGTCACGTTCCGACACATAGTATTAGTGGATCGGAGTGTCACGTTCCGACACGTAGAATTAGGGGATCGGAGTGTCACGTACCGACACATATAGGGGATCGGAGTGTCACGTACCGACACATATAGGGGATCGGAGTGTCACTTACCGACACATATAGGGGATCGGGTGTCACGAACCGACACGTAGAATTAGGGGATCGGAGTGTCACGTACCGACACATAGCAGTAGGGGATCGGAGTGTCACATACCGACACAAGAGGAAGAAAGATAATGAATCTTGAAAGATGATAATATACTCAACTTAATAAACTTAATTCCCAAATGAGTATGGTGTTGAGGCTTGAGCCCTCATGGATGAACTTGATGGTACTTATTGATGATTATAGTACTTGTTGTTGCTACATGTTGAGTTTTATAGTTGATTTATGATATTACTTGATATATACTGTTCTCTATTTTTAGTTGACCGATGATATCTACTCTGTACCCGTGGTTTGTACTGACCCCTACTTTTATGTTTTCTTCTTGTTATTTGTGGAGTGCAGCAAACGTTCTGTCATCTTCAACTCAGCAGTGATTCTAGCCAGTCTTCGTCATATCGGAAATTCAGGGTGAGCTAATGCTTCTAGCTTGGACTGGGTCTTCTTCTCCAAGTCTTGATGCCTTGAACCTCCGGCATGGACTAGCTTCTTATGTATTTTTAGCTTTTAGAAACTCTTAGTTTAGTCATTTGATCGTAGATGTTCTTGTGATGATGACTTCCAGATTTTGGGGATAATAATAGTTATTGATTTTATTAATGAGTTTAAGTCTTCCGCATTACTTTTGTTGATATTATATTGAAATGTTAAGGTTTAGATTTGGTTGGTTCGCTCACATAGGGGGGTAAGTGTGGGTGCCAGTCGCGGCCCGGATTTGGGTCGTGACAAACTTGGTATCAGAGCATTAGGTTCGTTGGTCTCATCACACAAGAACAGGTCTAGTAGAGTCTTAAGGAACGGTAGGGGGACGCCTTTACTTTTCCTTGAGAGGCTATAAGACTTTAGGAAAATTTCACTCTTTCATTCTTTCTTTCGTGCTACTACTTGAGTCCAATTGGTATCTAGGCGATACGAATTGGTATCTGACCATCTTCACTCTCTTTCGCAGATGGTTAGAACTAGAGCAACGACTACGCCAACACCAACACCAGCACCGGCGGGACAGGGTGCGTCTGAGCCAGCCACTGGGGCTGTAGCTCGAGGAAGAGCAGCGGCAAGAGGCTGTGGTAGAGGTCGTGGGAGGACGTCCTCTAGGGGAAGAGGACGAACACCTAGCCCATCTGATACTAGGGCAGTGACTCCTCCACCGACTGAGGAAGTAATAAGAGAAGGGGAGGATGGGGAAAATGAACAAGTGCAGAATGAGGGATTGCCACCCCAACCTACCCCAGAGATGATCAATCAGGTTCTCGCCTATCTCAGTGGGTTGTCTGATCAAGGTCAGGCACCTCCAGTGTTTTCTGCGCCAACACCTCCGGTTTCAGAAGTACAACATGCAGCCACTATGGCTCCTCGTATGGATGCCTCATTGGACATAGGCACATTTCAACGTCTGACTACTGGGCCTATAATGACAAATGATCAGCATGAACTTTTCAGTAAGTTCTTGAAATTGAAACCTCCGGTCTTCAAGGGTGCTGAATCGGAGGATGCTTATGATTTTCTGGTTGACTGTCACGAGCTACTACACAAGATGGGTATAGTAGAACGGTTTGGTGTGGAGTTTGTGACTTATCAGTTTCAAGGGAACGCCAAAATGTGGTGGCGGTCACATATTGAGTGTCAACCAACATAGGCACCACCTATGACTTGGGCCTCATTCTCTAGCTTGTTTATGGACAAGTATATCCCCCGAACTTTAAGGGATAGGAAAAGGGATGAGTTCTTGAGCCTAGAGCAAGGTAGGATGTCGGTCAATGCATATGAGGCTAAGTTTCGTGCATTATCCCGGTATGCCACCCAACTATGTTTCAGTCCACAAGAGCGGATTCGCCGTTTTGTGAAGGGGTTGAGGTCAGAGTTGCGGATTTCAGCCTTACAGGTAGCGGCTACGGAAAAATCCTTCCAAGAGGTGGTAGACTTCGTGATAGAGGTGGAAGGAGTGAAGCCAGATGACTTCACCACGACATCGACATCAAAAAGGTTTTGAAAGGGAGGTGAGTTTAATGGTTCTTACTCTAGAGGACAAGGTTCCGGAGGTTACTCAGTTCGACCCATTCAGTCTTCACTACAGACTGTAGTTGGGGGTCCACCTCAGACCGGTCAACACTTCTCTGAGAGACCTATGCTTGACTCCAGAGAGTGTTATGGGTGTGGGGAGACTGGGCATATTAGGAGAAATTGTCCAAAACAGAGTTATAGACCCCCAATGGCTAGAGGTAGAGGTGGTCATGGTAGAGGCCGTTATTCTGGAGAACATGGTGGTTGAGGTAATGGTGGTCACCAAAATGGTCGAGGTGATGGGCAAACTGGAGCCACTACATCACAACATGGTAGGGGCAACGGACAGACGAACGATAGGGCCCATTGTTATGCTTTCCCTGGGCGGTCTGAAGCGGAGGCATCTGATGCTGTCATCACAGGTAATCTTCTGGTTTGTGATTGCATGGCTTCTGTATTGTTTGATCTTGGATCTACATTTTCTTATGTATCTTCCTCATTTGCTAATGGTCTAAATTTACATTGTGAATTACTTGATATGCCTATTCGTGTTTCTACTCCGGTGGGTGAGTCTGTGGTAGTTGAAAAGGTGTATAGGTCTTGTTTGGTGAACTTTGTGGGGAGCAACACTTATGTAGATTTGGTTATCTTAGAAATGGATGATTTTGATTTAATTCTGGGTATGACTTGGCTTTCTCCGCAATTTGCGATTTTGGATTGTAATGCTAAAACGGTGACGTTAGCCAAGCCTGGGACAGATCCGTTAGTTTGGGAGGGTGACTACACTTCCAATCCGGTGTGTATCATCTCCCTTCTTCGTGCTAAGAAAATGGTTAGTAAAGGGTGTTTAGCTTTCTTGGCACATCTCAAGGACGACACTACCCAAGTACCTTCGATTGAGTCAGTTTCGGTGGTCCGTAAGTTTCTAGATGTGTTCCCTGCAGATCTTCCTGGTATGCCACCAGATAGGGATATTGATTTCTGTATTGACCTTGAACCGGGTACTCGCCCCATTTCTATACCCCCTTACAGAATGGCTCCCGCGGAGTTAAGAGAGTTAAAAGCCCAACTTCAAGAGTTGTTAAACAAAGGCTTTATTAGACCAAGTGCATCTCCTTGGGGTGCTCCGGTTTTGTTTGTGAAGAAGAAGGATGGGAGTTTTCGAATGTGCATAGACTACAGACAACTGAATAAGGTAACCATAAAGAACAAGTATCCTCTTCCTCGCATTGATGAGTTGTTCGATCAGTTACAAGGTGCTTGTGTCTTCTCTAAGATTGACTTGAGATCCGGTTATCATCCGTTGAAAATACGGGCAACGGATGTGCCAAAGACTGCTTTTCGAACGAGGTATGGGCATTACGAATTTGTAGTGATGTCTTTTGGTCTTACGAATGCCCTTGCTGCGTTCATGAGCTTGATGAAGGGGATTTTAAGCCATATTTGGACCTCTTCGTGATCGTATTTATTGATGATATATTGGTATACTCAAAGAGCAAGAAGGAACATGAAGAGCATTTGAGAATGGTACTGGAAATGTTGAGGGAGAAAAAGCTTTATGCCAAGTTCTCTAAGTGTGAATTTTGGCTAGATGCAGTGTCCTTCTTGGGACACGTGGTTTCTAAGGATGGAGTGATGGTGGATCCTTCTAAGATTGAGACAGTGAAGAATTGGGTAAGACCTACTAATGTATCGGAAATAAGGAGCTTTGTTGGGTTAGCAAGCTACTACCGCCGATTTGTCAAGGGATTCTCTTCTATTGCTTCCCAATTGACGAACTTGACTAAGCAGAATGTTCCATTTGTATGGTCGGACGAATGTGAGGAAAGCTTTCAGAAGCTCAAGACTTTGTTGACTACCGCACCTATCCTTACCTTGCCAGTAGAGGGTAAGAACTTCATTGTTTATTGTGATGCATCCTATTCTGGTTTGGGTGCAGTACTAATGCAAGAGAAGAGTGTGATTGCTTATGCTTCAAGGTAATTAAAGGTGCATGAACGTAACTATCCAACTCATGATTTGGAATTGGCTGCGGTAGTGTTTGCATTAAAACAATGGAGACACTATTTATATGGGGTTAAGTGTGAGGTCTACACGGATCATCGTAGCCTTCAGTATGTCTTTACTCAGAAGGATTTGAACTTGAGACAGAGGAGATGGATGGAACTAGTGAAGGACTACGACATCACTATCTTGTATCATCCGGGAAAGGCGAATGTTGTAGCGGATGCTTTAAGTAGAAAGGCGGGAAGCATGGGAAGTCTAGCTCACTTGCAAGCTTCTAGACGCCCATTGGCTAGAGAGGTTCAGACTCTAGCTAATGACTTGATGAGATTAGAAGTAAATGAGAAGGGAGGATTGTTGGCCTCTGTGGAGGCAAGATCTTTCTTCCTTGACAAGATTAAGGGAAGACAGTCTGATGATGAGAAACTGCACAGAATTCAAGATAAGGTATTGCGAGGAGAGGCTAAGGAAGCACAAATCGATGAGGAAGGTGTTTTGAGGATCAAGGGAAGTGTATGCGTACCCCGCGTCGATGATTTGATCAACACTATTCTGACAGAGGCTCATAGTTTGAGGTATTCGATACATCCGGGTGCAACCAAGATGTACCGTGACCTAAAGCAACACTTTTGGTGGAGTAGAATGAAGCGTGACATTGTGGATTTTATTGCCAAATGTCCAAACTGTCAACAAGTAAAGTATGAACACCAAAGGCCCGGAGGAACACTTCAGAGAATGCCCATTCCGGAATGGAAGTGGGAAAGAATTGCAATGGACTTTGTGGTTGGTCTTCCCAAGACATTGGGAAAGTTTGATTCTATTTGGGTAATTGTTGATAGGTTAACTAAATCTTCTCATTTCATTCCGGTCAAGGTGACTTACAATGCAGAAAAGTTAGCCAAACTTTACATCTCGGAAGTGGTGCGATTGCATGGGGTTCCACTATCGATTATATCAGATAGAGGTACGCAGTTTACTTCTAAGTTTTGGAAAAAATTGCATGCGGAATTGGGTACTAGGTTGGACCTTAGTACTGCGTTCCATCCTCAGACCGATGGTCAGTCTGAGAGAACGATTCAAGTGTTGGAAGATATGCTTCGTGCATGTGTGATAGAGTTTGGTGGCCATTGGGATAGCTTCCTACCCTTAGCGGAGTTTTCATACAATAATAGCTATCACTCAAGCATTGATATGGCTCCATTTGAAGCATTGTATGGTAGGAGATGTAGGTCTCCCATTGGTTGGTTTGATGCATTTGAGGTTAGGCCTTGGGGTACTGACCTTTTGAGGGATTCGATAGAGAAAGTGAAGTCTATTCAAGAAGAGCTTCTAGTGGCGCAAAGTAGACAAAAAGAATATGCAGATCGAAAGGTTAGAGACTTAGAGTTCATGGAGGGTGAACAAGTCTTGTTGAAAGTTTCATTAATGAAAGGGGTGATGCGGTTTGGAAAAAGGGGTAAACTAAGTCCAATGTACATTGGACCATTTGAAGTACTTAAGCGAGTAGGAGAGGTGGCTTATGAGTTAGCCTTGCCTCCAGGGCTGTCCGGAGTACATCCGGTATTCCATGTGTCGATGTTGAAAATATACCATGGGAATGGAAACTACATTATCCGTTGGGATTCAGTTTCGCTTGATGAGAACTTGTCTTATGAGGAGGAGCCTGTTGCTATTTTAGATAGAGAAGTTCGCAAGTTTAGGTCAAGAGAGATTGCATCCATCAAGGTGCAATGGAAGAATCGACCCGTTGAAGAAGCCACTTGGGAGAAGGAGGCGGATATGCGAGAAAAATACCCACATCTGTTTACAGATTCAGGTACTCCTTTTCGCCCTTGTTTTCCTTCTTTTGATCGTTCGGGGACGAACGATGGGTAAATTGGTATCTATTGTAACGACCTGTTTAGTCGTTTTGAGCAACAAACTTCAATTCTGGAAAAACTGGCAGAAGCGACGGACCCCACGACGGACCGTCATGGGCACGACGGACCGTCGCAGGGTCTCGTTTCAAAACACTTAGAAAATCTAAAATTGGGTACTGAAAATCGACTCTCTGAACTTCGTAACGGAATGGCAGGACGAACCGTCACAGATAATTCAGTGGAAACTGAGTCTCTGACCCCTGCGACGGCCTGCAGGACGGACCGTCGCAGGCGCGACGGCCCGTCACAGTTTGCATAATCCCAGTTGGAGTCGGATTTCTGGTTAAGTTTTAAGGGACGTTTTTGACTGTTCTTGCCTTAATTATAAAGTTCGTGGGTTTATATTAATAACTCAAATTCTGTGGGGTTAAAAGAGGTAACCCTAAGTTAATTAGTGGGGTATTATTGCCATCTTTTATTCTTAAATTATATACTAATTATGGTAAAAGAAAGAGGGTTTGAACAAGAAAAATAGAAAGAACAAAGAGAAAACAGAAAAAGAAAGAGAACAAGTAGAGAGAGAGAGAAACGAAGAGGATAACAAGGATTTTGAGAAGATAGCTTGTTGATCGCAATTCTTCGGTGGAGGTAGGTTATGGTTTTCATGCTTTCATAGTAAACTCTTAATAGAGAATGATATGTATTGGTAGTATTGTAAACCCTACTATATGCTTAATGGTATGTTTGCATGAATATGATTATGTGATTGTGATAAGATAAGCATGATGAAAATATTGAATCCCAAATCTTGAAAAGAAACTTTAATATACATTATTAATGATGAGGCCTTGGTATAGAAGAAGGCTTGATGAATTAAAGTAATGGGATTGATGATGCCTTGGTATAGAGAAGGCTTGATGATTTACAGAATGATATTAGTGGATCGGAGTGTCACGTTCCGACACATAGTATTAGTGGATCGGAGTGTCACGTTCCGACACGTAGAATTAGGAGATCGGAGTGTCACGTACCGACACATATAGGGGATCGGAGTGTCACGTACCGACACATATAGGGGATCGGAGTGTCACGTACCGACACATATAGGGGATCGGATGTCACGAACCGACACGTAGAATTAGGGGATCGGAGTGTCATGTACCAACACATAGCAGTAGGGGATCAGAGTGTCACGTACCGACACAAGAGGAAGAAAGATAATGAATCTTGAAAGATGATAATATACTCAACTTAATAAACTTAATTCCCAAATGAGTATGGTGTTGAGGCTTGAGCCCTCATGGATGAACTTGATGGTACTTATTGATGATTATAGTACTTGTTGTTGCTACATGTTGAGTTTTATAGTTGATTTATGATATTGCTTGATATATACTGTTCTCTATTTTGAGTTGACTGATGATATCTACTCAGTACCCGTGGTTTGTACTGACCCCTACTTTTATGTTTTCTTCTTGTTATTTGTGGAGTGCAGCAAACGTTCCGTCATCTTCAACTCAGCAGTGATTCTAGCCAGTCTTCGTCATATCGGAAATTCAGGGTGAGCTAATGCTTCTAGCTTGGACTGGGTCTTCTTCTCCAAGTCTTGATGCCTTGAACCTCTGGCATGGACTAGCTTCTTATGTATTTTTAGCTTTTAGAATACTCTTAGTTTAGTCATTTGATCGTAGATGTTCTTGTGATGATGACTTCCAGATTTTGGGGATAATAATAGTTATTGATTTTATTAATGAGTTTAAGTCTTCCGCATTACTTTTGTTGATATTATATTGAAATGTTAAGGTTTAGATTTGGTTGGTTCGCTCACATAGGAGGGTAAGTGTGGGTGCCAGTCGCGGTCCGGATTTGGGTCGTGACACAATTAAATATTAATTTATCAAATTAGTTGAATTACATTAAAATTATTTTATAAGGAGGAATAAGATTTACCCTCAGGGCTAAGCTAGACATATAGTAGCATGAATATTTATATTCTCATTAATTTACAAATTATACATATATATTTGATAGATTGGAAAGGTTTGGAAGCATTAAGGAAAGGAAAAACTTGGAGAAGTAGTTTCCATAACTTCGGTTCTTCTGTGGAGGTAGGTTATGGTTTATGCTATTTGATAGTGAACTCTTAATAGTGGTTGATATGTATTGCATAATATTGTGAAGTTTTCTATGTACTTGATTGTGTGATTGTGTGACTTGGTCGTGTGTTTTGTGATTGGTCTTAAATCCCGAGACCGTGGAATGTATAATCTTAAACCATCTCTATCGAAGTAATGCCTTGAATAAAGAAGGCTTGATGAAATATTATTAACGAATGGAAAAGTGGTGATACTAAATGATAAACTATTGATATTATAGGATCGGAGTGTCACGTTCCGACACTATATTCTTGGATCGGAGTGTCACGTTTCGACACGGTATTCTTGGATCGAAGTGTCACGTTCCGACACGGTATTCTTGGATCGGAGTGTCACGTTCTGACACGGTATTCTTGGATCGGAGTTTCACGTTCTGACACGGTATTTTTGGATCGGAGTGTCACGTTCCAACACGGTATTCTTGGATCGGAGTATCACGTTCCGATACAGTATTCTTGGATCGGAGTGTCACGTTCTGACACGGTATTCTTGGATCAGAGTGGCACTATCCGACACAGTAATATTAAAGGAAAAATATGTTGAATTAATGGAAGATACTCAATCTCAAAGGTCAACTCCCAAAATGGTTTGGTTTGGAGGCATGAGTCCTCATGTGTGATCTTGATACCGTTGACTTAATACGTGTTTACTTTATTATTATTGACACTTGTTCATGTTGTTTGCTTCTTATGACATGTTAAGTGCTATAGTTGAGTTCATACTATTATTCTTTGTATATTAGTTACTATTTTGGGTTGACCGATGATAATTACTCAGTACATGTTGCCTCGTACTAAGCCCTACTTGTTTTCTTCTTTGTTTTCCTTTTATGAAATGCAGCGAGTGTACCTATGACCTCTGATTTCCCTCAGCTCTAGCCAGCCTCCCGCATATCAAGTTACAGGGTGAGCTATCCATTCAAGCTCGTGTTGGATTCTATCGGTCATGACATGATGTCCTATACTTTCGGACACATACCATTTTATTCTTTATTTTAGTGTATTCGATATTCTTAGACTTAGTATTGGAGATTAGATGTCCTTGATGTGATGACTATCAGATTTCTGGATAATAAGTATTAAACTTTAGAAACTTATTTTAATTTGTTACTTAGTACCTTTTGGAGCTTCCGCATTATTTATATTATTCGCAGTTGAACTATTGCTATATGTTGGGGTTTAGATGTTTGGTTCGCCCACCTATGGAGGTAAGTGTGGGTGCTACTCACGACTCGTTTTGGATTGTGACAAACTTGGTATTAGAGCGTTAGGTTCGTTGATCTCATCATACAAGGACAAGTCTAGTAGAGTCTTGCAGAACAGTAAGGGGACGCCTTTACTTTTCTTTGTGAAGCTATAGGACTTTAGGAAAGCTCATTTCTTTCTTTCTTTCGTGTTACTTCTTGAATCCAATTGGTATCTAGGTGATACAAATTGGTATATGAACTTCTTTGCTCTATTTCAAATATGGGATCTACTAGAGTATTTGAAGTTGAAATAGCAACAACAGAAAGAAAAAAAATGTGACCTTAGAAATAGATATATTTTCTCGATTACAAAATGTTGTGGTAGTCTCATGTCGAGTGTCGATTAATAAAGACACTACTATGACTTCCTAGAGTGAGGGTATATTAGAGAAAGTCATCGATGCTTACTTGGTTATAGTTAGAAAGTGTGTTATTTTTGTTATTGAATTGATCTAAGAAGTAAAACAAATTGTTTGGTCTAGAGAGAGAATAGATTCAATAATGTTTTGTAATTATTCAATGGGTAGAAATATGTGGGCTATTTGGGTATGATATTATGGATAGGTATGATGTGTTCTAGTGAGATATCTAACGGACTTTCACGTTGTGGCAGTACTAGGGTTATGTGGAAACATGTACGTCGATTGTCAAGTATGAATACTAATTACTAAAGGAGTTACCCGTTGTATGACATGGTCAGATAATAAGATTTAGTGTTGCATTCACATTTGAGAAACCAACTAGTTTATTACTACAGAAACTTAGATTGAGCATTATTTTAAAGAAAAATTTTAGTGGTGGATCTTTGGGTTGTGAAATATATCTTGAGGGTTCTGAATGAGTACTGACGATTTTATCTTAAGATTCAAAAGGTAGACTGATATTAAAATGACAAATTTATAGGGAAAGAAAGTCCTAATAGATATACTTGGGTGAAGTAAATTGAAGATTTAGCAAGAAAGTGCATATAAATTGGGTTAGTCTCTTGAATTTGAGTGGTATACCTAAGTTTAAGGTGTCAGATCGAGGAAATGTTTCACTTCGTGGCGATAACAAGGACTAACTGAGCATGATGGTGAAAAGAGTTCGTGAGGGGTTGTGATTGAGATGAAACTATATAATAAGGATTTGTTGGTTAAATGATTTTTGCATGGTAATAAAGACTTGTGAGCATCTAAGGTTGTGAATAACTACTATTTAGTGAAGTAATGTGATTGAATGGAACGTTTTAGAAGATATTGGGGCACCGCTCATATAGAACTTAAAGGAGCTAGAGTCATAATTAAAGTAAGATAAAATTTATGGGATGTGTAGCTTTCAGAATTAGGTGAGAGCAAGGATTATTTTCTTTGTATGCTTGGATTAAAAATGTATCTTCGAAAGGATTAAAATTGGGTTCAAGAGCGCGTGATTTTTCCTATTTTGTTTTGGTTAAAGCAATAATGTAACAGGTTAATCAGATTGGTTAAAAGTTTTTGGATAAATTTTAAGAGAGGAGTGTACAAGCGTTCAGCTTGAGTGGGATGATAAGCTTTGTTGTAGTGTTGAATATAGTAATTAGTAGGTTTAGATTTTTAGCGTAGGATATGGTAAGGTTGATGATAAGATAAGATACAGTAATTCATAAAAATCTTCAAAGTATAAGAAAATATAGATATATAAGGGCATTGTATTACACAGTTGTACTTACAATTCAATTTTTTTGTTATAAGTCTGGATTTATGGTGATATATTTTGTCAAGGTATGAATTAGTAAGATGAGAAATGATTGATTGCATCGGTATTGAGCATGTGAAAGAGTTTATGCATGTTTTGGACTATAAAGTTTGTTATTTTGATTGTTAAAGGATCTAAAGAAGGGTTTACCCTCAGAGTTTTGATTTAGGGTGTGAACTAAAATATCATGGGTTATTGGTAAAACATGAGATCACTAAGCAAGCTAGAGAAACAAGAGTTTGATAAATTGAAGGGTCGAGATATTATAATTTTGCACCATAGAAAGAATTTGAGAAAAGTGAAGGAATAAGGCCTCTTGTATAAACCCATGGGGTGTAGTTGATAGTTGTATTGATTTTTGCGTATGAATTTAGATATGACTGTGAGATGTGAACTAGTTCGGTACAAACTTACTAGGAATTTATCATCAACTTTTATAAATGAGGTATGAAAAGTTTAGAGTTTTACGTGGTATTAGATTGCTCAAATTAAGATAGATGACTTACGAATGATGCACAAGGTGAGATATAATTTTATATGGTTATAAAAATAAAGTTGGATTAATACTCTATTGATGGAACTATATAGAATGTTATGATGTGTTACATAGACATTTGATAGTAAATAGAGGTTATGAGCTCATAGTATATAAACTAATGGCGGTGACTAAATTTTTTTGAAGTGTTGGTATGAGATATTGAATGATTTTAATGGTAGCATAAATTAGGTATATGAAATATTGTGTAGAGCCGACATTGTGTGTGATTTAATAACTCTATCTCTAAGGGAGAGTACTATTACTTTGAAAGTATATCTATCAGCCTTGGGTGAGGCCCCTATCTATTATGCGATATTTAAATGAAAAGAGAAGGAGCTATAGTTTGAAATTTTTAGAGGCGACAATGTGTTTTCTAAGAAGACTAGATACGAGTGACAATTTAAGAGTAAGGTAAATGAAGGGTGTAGTTATGATTTTTGGTTATATTAAGAGTGTTGAATTTAATGGAGTATTATGAGAAAAATGTGAGATTTGATAAATCAAGTATTTGTGCACTTATAATAGGGACTAAATTAGAGATTGTCAGGTAGCTGACAAATCAAAGAGATAGAGTCGGATGAATAAATTTTTTTGATATGGACAATATGAAAAGAGTATCTAGAGTTATTCGACCTGCGTTATGTATCGATTATTTGATTGTCCTCTTGATAGAGCGGAAACCTTGGTTAGAATTGTTCATTCTTGTTACAAAAGATTTGGTGTTGTTTGAGAAAGTTAAAGTATACTAGTGACTTAACACAACAACTTTGAATATCAGAATTTATAAGAGAGCGACCAGTTGTTTGATAGACATCAATTTTTATCTCATCATCGATATCATGTTTTGGCTATGTGTGATTGAACGTGAGGACCATTGGGTCTAGTTTTGTCATTCATAAGGTTTGTCTATGATAGCTACTAATCTTGCATTTCGATACTATTGTTAGAAGTTTTGTATGCTTAGGTGTATCACTCGATGGTGGGTACTTGACCATTTCCATCCTTGGATTAGATGAGTTCGATTACTTGATCATATTTTTATAGCTCGAGATTGAGGAAATGTTATGTTGTGAGGATGTAATTTTGATAATATCTATGATGCTTTGCGCCTTATAAGCGTGTGGTGGCGAGTTCAGGTTCACTTCTGATTGTAGACAATATTGAATAAGGATTTAATCACGGTTATATTAGATAATATTTGTCATGATGGTTGCGTCACGATCTAGTTGGAGAATATGTCAGTTGAAAAGTCTACTTGAGAAAAGTTTTGTGGTTAGTTAAGCTTACATACAATAAAAGTTATCATAAGAGTATTGACATGACCTATTTGAGACATTGTATGAGAAGAGGTGTAGACCTCCAGTTGATTAGTTTGGTACTTTTGATATGAGATATAGGGTACTAATATTTTGAAAGAAATGTTGAGAAAATTACCCATTCTCCCCTCACCTTTTTTGATCGTTCGAGGACGAACAATGGATAAATTGGTATCTAATGTAACGACCCATTTCGTCGTTTTAAATATTAGAGCTTTTTATTTCATAATATACTCTTTCAATATAATTTAAATAGATATTATGGACCATTCATAACTACAATTATAGAAATAATGGGATAGTTTTAATAACTTATTTAGTTGGTGGTTAAAGAATATAATATTATAATTAATAGTGAGTAACTTTCACACTTTTATAAATCGATTTTAAATAATTAGGTTAACAAATTATCTGTAGAAAGATAGAAAGGAGGGGAAGAGGAGAATAACAACGTTGAATGTATGAAAGTCATGTGTACTCGAGGTAATTTCAAGAACTTATAATCAATTTGAAATGTATTACTGTTGTCATATATTCGTAAATTATAAAGGAAATTTGAGGCGCTAGTTAATATTGAAAAGTGCTGTTAGTTTATTAGATTTGAGGTTGGTGGAGGCAAAGGTTTAAATTAATAATTGTCTAATGGTTATTAAAAAAAACAAAACTAACGTATTCATATAACAATTGAAGCTTCATAATTGTGTAGACATACAGTGAATATAGAAGCGTTATCGTGTTGTTGCGTTGGATGAATGGAACCAGAAGACAATTCCTTGGTTAGGATATTAATTCACTGATTAGGGGACAATTCTAGGGGTAATGATCGGTCAAAGTGGGGTAACAACCAATATAAGTTTGGTTTTGCTTTGTTTTTGTGGATTTTAATAAAAATTTGGTTGAAAGTTTCTTGGTCATTCACATGAGTTTTTGGTATTGTTGTATAACTTTTTAATTACCAATTAGCAGTAATGATTAGCAGTTGACTTAATTATTACAATCATATACGTTCTAATAGATTGAATAGAGTTAGCACAAAAGTAAAAATCGTGGAGACTGTATATAATTTAGTATCTTATCGGATTTAAATTTAATATATTGAGATAGACAATTAAATATTAGTCTATCAAATTAGTTGAATTACATTAAAATTATTTTATAAGGAGGAAAAAGATTTACCCTCAGGGCTAGGCTAGACATATCGTAGCATGAATATTTATATTCTCATTAATTTATAAATTATACACATATATTTGATAGATTGGAAAGGTTTGGAAGCATTAAGGAAAGGAAAAACATGGAGAAGTAGTTTCCATGACTTCGGTTCTTCGGTGGAGGTAGGTTATGGTTTATGCTATTTGATAGTGAACTCTTAATAGTGATTGATATGCATTGAATGATATTGTGAAGTTTTCTATGTACTTGATTGTGTGATTGTGTGGCTTGGTCGTGTGTTTTGTGATTGGTCTGAAATCCCGAGACCGTGGAATGTATAATCTTAAACCATCTCTATCTAAGTAATGTCTTGAATAAAGAAGACTAGATGAAATATTATTAACGAATGGAAAAGTGGTGATACTAAATGATAAACTATTGATATTATAGGATCAGAGTATCACATTCCGACACAATATTCTTGGATCGAAGTGTCACGTTCTGACACGGTATTCTTAGATCGGAGTGTCACGTTCCGACATAGTATTCTTGGATCGGAGTGTATGTTCCGACACGGTATTCTTGGATCGGAGTGTCACATTCCGATACTGATTCTTGGATCGGAGTGTCACGTTCCGATACGATATTTTTGGATCGGAGTGTCACGTTCCAATACAGTATTCTTGGATCGGAGTGTCATGTTTCGTCACGGTTTTCTTGGATCGGAGTGGCACATTCCGACATAATAATATTAAAGGAAAAATATGTTGAATTAATGGAAGATACTCAATCTCAAAGGTCAACTCCCAAAATGGTTTGGTTTGGAGGCATGAGTCCTCATGTGTGATCTTGATACCGTTGACTTAATACGTGCTTACTTTATTGTTATTGACACTTGTTCATGTTGTTTGTTGCTTATCATATGTTAAGTGCTATAGTTGTGTTTATACTATTATTCTTTGTATATTAGTTACTATTTTGGGTTGATCGATGATAATTACTCAGTACATGTTGCCTCTTACTGAGCCCTACTTGTTTTCTTCTTTATTTTCCTTTTATGAAATGCAGCGAGTGTATCGATGACTTCTGATTTCCCTCAGCTCTAACCAGCCTCCCGCATATCAAGTGACAGGGTGAGCTATCCATTCAAGCTCGTGTTGGATTCTATCGGTCATGACATGATGTCCTATACTTTGGGACACATACCATTTTATTCTTTATTTTAGTGTATTCGATATTCTTAGACTTAGTATTGGAGATTAGCTGTCCTTGATGTGATGACTATCAGATTTCTGGATAATAAATATTAAACTTTAGAAAGATATTTTAATTGGTTACTTAGTATCTTTTTGAGCTTCCACATTATTTATATTATTCGTAGTTGAACTATTGCTATATGTTGGGGTTTAGATGTTTGGTTTGCCCACCTAAGGAGGTACGTGTGGGTGTCACTCACGACTCGTTTTGGATCGTGACAGAAGGAGACGCTCATTTTATGGTAGCAAATATTTGATTATGCCCTTAAATTTCATCCATTAATTTAGCTATTATTACAATTTATAATAAACATTATTATTTTTCTTTAATTAGATCTATGTGATTATCATTTAATTAATCATTACGAAACTTTATTCTTCAAAAAAGAACTCACCTTTTTAATCTATCCATGTTCACTATATTCATCACCATTATTATTTATGTCTTCTCCTAAAATTCTTTTACTTTCTTTATATTGCTTATGTTTCTATAAGGTAATAATGTAAAATTCAATGCAACAGTTATGAAATTTAAAAGTCAAGTTTCGTTGCAATTTAATAAATATAAAAATGTGAAAAGTCATTTTATATAATCGAATTTACCACATGAGTTATTATGCTTTGTAAATTGTAGATACATCATATTTAGACATATAAATATAAGAACCTTCGCAAATGATTGAGAAGCTCAGTCAATGTCAGATGATGGTGACATTTCACTATCTTTTTAAAAGGTGAGATTATCTATTTTCTTTTATATAAACTAATGATAAGAATATCTATATTCCCTATTTATGCATTTTTCAAAGGAATTTATTAAATGATTGTGTTTATGAAATGTCAACCCTGAATTCTAACTTTAGATTTTATAGGAGGAAGTGAAAATTCAATAAATAAAGAAAAAGAAGAAGACCCTCTCCTTACAGCCAAGTGACTTACTTGGAGACTCAAATTTATTTTCTTTTATAAGAATTGATGGTACTATTTCTAAACGGTGAGATTATCTATTTTTCTTTTATATAAATTGATGGTAAAAATATCTATATTCTCTTATTTATGCATTTTCAGTAGGAATTTATTAAAAGATTTTTTTTTATGTAATGTCAACCCAGAATTCTGATTTTATATTTTATAGGAGGAAGAGAAAATTCAATACTCAAATTTATTTTCTTTTATATGAATTGATGATAAGAATATCTATCTTCTTTCATTCATGCATTTTCCAAAAGGAATTTATTAAAATATATGACTTTTTTTTGAAATTTGAATTCTGAATTATGATTTTAGTTAAACTATGTTTTTAAAATTTAAGTCGTGAAAACTTCAAATGATAGAATGGTCAAAGAGAAGGTCAAATGATAAATTAAATTTTGACAATTCAATGATATTTGACGAAATCATTAAAAAAGTATTAATATTTTCAAACTTCTAACTTACTTGGGACTTCTAGAAAAAAGTGACAATAAGGTTTCAAAATAAATGGGTGGTGACATAAGTCTTTAAGTATTGGGTGTAGGTGACAATTATGTGATCAATAATTAAGGATTGTGGAGTTGCCCTCAAATTTATAAGTTGACAATTTGGTCCATTGATTTAAATGGAGGGTAAAAGGGTAAATCGACAAAAACCTAATTTAATCAATTTTGGTGGGAATTAAAATTGGGGGAAGCTACCAGCAAGCTGTATCAAAAAGGGAAATAAAATATTTCCCCCACCTCTCGTCATATTTTTTTTCTTTCTCTTCTTCTTCATCGTCAATTTTTCTTGCTTTCTTGCTTGTCTTTCTTTCTCTTTATCTTTTTCTTCTTCTTTTCGAACATTATTGGTCTTGGTTGCTAGTCCTTGAGCTTTCTTCTTTTCTTCTTGTTTCTTCTTTTCTTTTTCTTGAATCAGATTTAACTAATTTAATCAATGGATTAGATTTTGATTGCTCTCAATTGAAATTACTTCATAAATGATTAGGGTCATACATCATTGTTTTTGATATGTAAAATTAATAGTTCTTTGAAATCATTCATCATCATTTGGGCACCTGCAAATATTTCAATAATTTGCATTTGTGTTTCCAACAGATTGTTATATGTTGCAACAATTGACTATTGAAACAAATTATAACCATATGTAGCACCAGAAAGGTTATTTCAATAGCAACAGAATCGACATATGTTGCAACATATAACTTACACAAGCTGCAACATATAAGCTAGACATGTAGAAACATATGACTTGCATGTCTCAATTTACATGATAGCTATATAATACCATTGTAAATCATTGTTTTAAGTGTTATATCATATTTTTATTGCTTAATTATGGTTTCAAGTACTAAAATTTTGTCCAATTTGACATTTTTTCATCCCTAAATCACTCAATTTATCGATTAAGTCATTCTTGAAGTGACATATGTTGCAACACATGCATGTTCTGTTGAGAAAATTGCAATAGAAATGTCATATTTAGCAACATATGCACGTTCTGTTGGGAAAGTTGCACCAGAAATGTCATATGTGGCAACATATGTATATCATAAAATGATCTTTTGGGGGTTAATTCAAATAAACTGTCATCTAATTCAACATATAACACTAGTATATAGTCCTATAACATGTCTAAGTACAAAATTATGGTCTGATACAACAACCTTCATCAATTCTATCAATTATTTTTACAAAGACTATCATTTACCACTAGTTCATCATACAATTA